>NC_140952.1:104407161-105115911 GCF_014529385.1 Adiantum capillus-veneris
AGAGAGCAACTCATTGACAGAAGCTGTGTTTAAGATAGATATAGAGAGGGTGATAATAGCTTGTTTCTCAAAATCAAGCAAATTTTTGTGGAATTTCACTCCTTTGAAACAAGAAATTATACATTGGGTACCAATTGGTGGAACCGAAATGTCTTCTTCTATACCATATCCCAAACGAGTGAGAGACAAAATCCAAAAAGCCTGAATCAATCACCATGTAGGTATTAAACCAATTATTATAATCATACCAGTATTAAGTTTTCTCGGTATATGATGGATACCCAACCAAAGGTATCCCGGGAAATTTTGTGTGTGTTTGAAATTAAAATCCCATCATTCAGAATCATATACTGAGAGACTTAAATACTGTTTGCAAAAGCATATTGTGTACATAACAAAACAAAGAAGAATTTTGTGATATATGATTCATTACAAAATACTATGATACATGACAAAGTAGGAGCTTAAGCCGGAACTTCTACCAGATGAAAGTAGGGATCTTTACCTGCCAACTAACCACAAGTACAATTTAGTTAGAACTAATTTGTACTAAATAGGTGACAGGTATCCAAGCAATCCCCACTGCTTGTTATTGTTGTCACATCCCAGACCCCAACCATACTCCTAAGTATAGATTATCTTTTCTTTAGCCTGCCTATATATGCAAATATGGTCTATTACGATCTTTAAAAAATTTTATGGGTTTACATGGTTTGGAGATATTGTCTCTAATTGCTATTGGTTTGGTTTTCTTTGGCCTACTATGTGCAACCATGAGCTTGTCCCAAATTTGTTGTCGCTTAAAAGTGTCTTGAGTGATGCACATCCTAGCCGTTTACCTATAACCCTACTTATCAGCAAATAATTATACACATGCAGTTAATATCTTTGTGTAGTAGACCTAATTGTTGCTTCATTTATTGATCCATCTATTTGAATCCCTCTATTACATGGTATAATAGCTACTTTTTTAACATACAAGGTTACCCAATCTCTTTAATTTGTAAAAATTTTTGCAGCATCTTGTTTGTAATATCAATCTTTATTAAAAAAAAACCAAAAGTAAACATTGCCTTTTCCCTTACAGAAGTTTTTCATAACTCATGCTTGCATAATCTATATCCATGCTTGCTCTCAACTATGGTGGTTTTACTTTAAAAAACAACTCGTAATGTAATTGCCTTGTTAAAGTACATAAAAGAAACTAAGTGAAAGTAGAAGTTCATGCATTGTATTACCTGGTTATTGTTTGCCGTCATCATCTGTGTTACTCTTCTTGTACGTGTTTATTTGTCCAAGGTTTTGCAATCTTGTCACTGCTACACCCTTCAATCAATATTTTTATGCTAGATATTAGATACTGATTATCCCTATATTTTATCTCTATGTTTCACTTTCAATGTCACACCATGTGTATCTACATGTGAACAAAACATCTGTGTGCAGTTTGTATATATGCTTGTGTGCATGTCTATGTGTGTGTAGTCAAACAAATGCATGTATATGTGGGTTTTATAATTTACCCCTTCAAATGTATGTAGATTTTCATGTATTTTCAACCATGTGTCTAAAAAAACCTTTTCTCATGCATCTCTCACTCTGTGTGTGGTATTTTAGAGACAACAATCAATTACGTTTATGTGTATACGAATTGAAAAAATCTTACTGTGCTTGTACCAAGTTATGAAAAACCATATTTAATTGTGTATGGAGTAAAAACGACCGTTTACCTTGCCATTTGTATGTGTTCGAAAGCTTATTGTGTTGTCGTTATCTACCTAGGTTGGTGTATGCAGCAGTTGCCGTTCATGGTGATGAGAGAGAGGGGTTGTGTATCACGCCAAGAGACCTTCCATTGCCATGGATTGTGCAAGATGCTTACAAGCCACACGGACTATGGGGAAGTAGGTGTGTGTGTTTGCGGATATGGGGCTACAGCAAGTGCGCTCTTATATGCTAATAGCCGTGCATTTTTTACTTGCTCGCAAGCTATAGCTGTGTTGCTATTGTTATGCACTACTGATTGCAAAAATTTTGCATGCTCTCAAAAGGCCTATGCAGTGCAGAGGTTGCGCTATGGAAAGTATGCGTGCTCTCCTAGTTAGCGTTCAAGATTCCTTGAATTTGGTCCCTTAACTGGCCATGTGCACTTAATTCCCTTAGTGTAAGTGTAGCCACTCACTGGCTTGCTAAAAATAACACCTTAGCCAGTTAGGGTCCTCCCTTTACATTAAATCAAAGTCAGATGAAACACTATCTTTAATACAAGGATTTTTCTTTATTCAAAAAAGGTGGTGTACATTTTTTCACATATCACCTTGTTCCATGCGGGAATTATTTTACAAAGAAAAAGCCATTTGGCTTTATTAAAAAACTTGATGTACTACTTGGAGTCCTCATCCACCTCCAATACTTGCTTTGTCATTTGTTTGCTAACGATGTAGTTGCCTGTTGTCAAATTAGCTGATTATAGTAACCCTGTGGTACCCTGTCTTCAACACATGTGCAACTTTATTTGTTATTTGTATATGTTATTGGTACTGTATATTGTGTGTGTGTGTGTGTGTGTGTGTGTGTGTGTGTGTGTGTGTGTGTGTGTGTGTGTGTGTGTGTGTGTGTGTGTGTGTGTGTGTGTGTGTGTGTGTGTGTGTGTGTGTGTGTGTGTGTGTGTGTGTGTGTGTGTGTGCACGTGCGAGAGATAGATAGATAATAGCTAGAGTCATTATCGTCCACAAAGGTCAAATATGACCCATGGGACCAAATTTGGCATTACATTTGGCTTTCCAAGATGAATACATTAGATACATATCAATTAGGGAGTGAGTTTCCATCAGGCGATGAAGGGGAAAAGGAAAAGAACAAGAAAAAACCTAAGGAGGGTCAAGTGGAGGTGGAGGTGGAGCTGGCTTGGGAGTTTGGAACTCTTAGATGATGGCTTTACCGCCATGGTAGAGAGCCCATTTACCTTGTTTACAAGCTTCATGCATCTTCTTGCGCTTTCTTGCCTTGAGTTGATTTGTGGTTAATTCCTCGGCAATCCAAATCTTTGTCCCCTTGAGGAGATAGGATTGATGTAGCACCCTTGTCGGTTCTTCCTTGTTTTTGAAAGTGAGGATGCATTGACCAAGTGGCACATGCCTATGCGTATCTTGATCCAAGAGACAATGGCAGGCTCGATGTTAACTTGTTGAAGAATGCGATTGAGCTTGGTGATGGTTTCTTTGAGGGTGTCCTCCTCTGTGCAGCATGGGAAGCAACTTCCCTCCAATCCAAATCTTGAGACTAAGAGCTTCTTGTAGCCCTCATTCTTCTAAAGCTACTTGCATTTCACTATCAATGTTCTTATGTACTACCTCGTGGGTTTCTTTCTGAGCTGTTTTGATTGTCTCGGTGAGAGAAGCTTCAATTTTGTGTGCTTTTGCTAGAAAACGCTTGCTCTCCTTTCCCTTTGTGTCCTCAAGCTTACTCAAGCGTTCTTTGAGTTGAGCATTCTTCAAGATAAGTTCTTGAATTTAAGCCTCTAGGGACGTGATCCTTACATCTTGGCGGGCGGTGGGATCTTACTTGGGTGCAACTACCATCGCAAGAAAACTCTTGCGTGCACTTGAAATAGGTGTGTTGAAGGAGGACATTGAGGATCCAAAATCGTTGTTATGTGTGCAAGTCTCCATAGAGCAAGGAAAACACTGTCCTTCGCTGTCCTTTATGGTTGGTTGTGCACTTTCTTTGTAAAACTGTGGGAGCAGGGCCCTAATGTGAGTTTGAGAAGCCTGAGGTCGGTGTTATGCAGCCCTTCAACAGAGTAGCTTGGCCCAACACACGGAAATGCTCTTCAATAGAGTAGCATGGAATTATGTAGAGCTCTTTGATAGCGTTATACAGAGCTCATCAACTAGAGTAAGCAACCCGTCAACACAGAGTGGCTTGCTGTGTGTGTGTGTGTGTGTGTGTGTGTGTGTGTGTGTGTGTGTGTGTGTGTGTGTGTGTGTGTGTGTGTGTGTGTGTGTGTGTGTGTGTGTGTGTGTGTGTGTGTGAGAGAGAGAGAGAGAGAGAGAGGCTATAGTCTTATAGGAAAATGGCAAGAACTTAGGTGACTACTTCTAGGAAGGCAAGCAAAGGTCTTGGTTTGTCTGCTAAAGCAGGGTGAAGGTCTACCAGTATGAAGAAGAGACCTCGAAAGCTCATGAAGATTTTGAAAGCTCCAAGGATACAGAGGTTACAAAGACACATCAAGCCAAGCTATTCAAGGAAATTAGGAAGTTTCAAAAATGCATTGATCTTCTTGTACCAAATCTTCCATTTCAAAGGCTAGCTAGGCCAATATGTGAGGAGGCATGTTGAGATGGAAGCCTGTTGCATTGTTGGCACTTAAGGAGGTAGCAGAAGATGTTTTTCTTGAATACTTCAATGATATAACTATTATTGTAGCACATGCACATAGGGTGACCATTATGGACAAGGACAATGAAACCTTGAAAAGAGTAAGGTGGACTATGATAAATTGCTTCAACCATGTAGCTGCCTCCCAACTTTATAAAGCTTGAATAGCTTCATGTTGGCTCTTCTCGAGCTCAACCTTAAGTGATTCAAGAGATGCAAGGAGAGAATCATCCTTCCACACTTGCTTTGGCAAGCTTTTCTTTGGCTTCTTCCAATTGTTTGCATGTTTTGGTAAGTAGATCCTGAGCAATTGATTCAACATTCTTTTTCTTCCACCCTCATCGTTTCCATATTTGCTTTTGTATGGCCTTATGCTCAGCCTCCTTCATAATTGCTAACTCACACCTCACTCTGAACCTTCCTCCTGGCAACCCTATTGTGTTGAAGCTCCTGGGCAGACCTAAGCAAAAATTGCAATGACACAATTGCTTTAGCAAAACCATGAGGTTTTCCTCTCGACAACCTGTTAAGATTGTGTTCTTTCTAAGCACAATTGTTGCAAGTTCCAAACAAAGTTGACAATCATAGTATGTAGCAGGCACTTGAACGTACATGTGTGAAAGGGCTAACGGGTAGAATAGAAAGGGGACCGTGGGGAAAGGAGGGGTGACAACATGCAAGGATGGCAAGGTTATGCCATAGTCTGGGATGCACTTTGTGAGCACATGCATGACCTAATCGAATTAATGGGGAAGTAGACAGTATGTATTTTGCATCTTCTGCTCAATAGGACTCCTTTTGCTTGATAAAATGCCTTCTAAATCATTGTAATCAGATCTTGCAAAAGCCATGCACTCTATTGTCGCAGCTACCTACGCTAAGGCATTCCGCCCCCCCACCATCAAACGCTACAAGTAACTTGTGAGGGCCATACCCCCACTCGACCCTACTCACCTCCCTCAATCTTCCAGACCATTCCAGGGAGTGATGTAGATCTATCTGCAGGTATCCCTCCCACTTGAACCTACATTCAGACAGGACCTATCTCGAATGCCAACCCAAGGGGGTACATCCCTTCATTCAATGATTCTATCTGCTTCTCATAATCAATCTGTCCTTGATAGAGTTCCGCACCCAAAATCGTGGTCCTTAGTCTTGATTCTCTTTATCTTTAACTTGAGGATATGCTCTTTCTTTCTTGTTCTCCCTTGGTTCATGGCGATAATCCCATTTTCCAGACAAGCAGGCACGGCAGTTATCACTTTCCCCTAAGAAGAGGGATCTTGCAATCCTACCTGGTCTCGCTCGTCCTCGATTGCCCATTTTCATCCCACGTAGTCCTAGTGTTTAACATAAAAATTTTAAATCAACATCCGGCCATCTGACCCTTCGGATCCGCCCACCCACCAAACCATTTCATGAAAATCCCTTCCCGAGGTAGTACTTAACTACTACAAAATCAGGAAGATAGCAGTCTATCAGACATCATCAAACAACAAGCAGCATGCAATCTGTTGCATACCCTCGTTCAGGGAAATTCATCTGGTTGTTCCCACCAGATCTTTATTTAGAAACTTTTAATTCATTTTCTTTCCTTTATCTGCTATAATTAGCTTGTAACTAGTTTTATTACTAATCATGCAACACATTTAGTTTCAACCAATTCATCTTGCCTCCCCATTCAGGCCAATATAATCGGTTACAAGCCATCAAAATGGCAGCAGCTTTACAATATTTCCCTGAATTAAGTGTTTGGGAAAGGCTCATGAAGTAATTTAATCACTCCTTCCTAAGCATTTTATTTCGAGAGGTATAGCACCATCTGGTGACAAATGCACAGGATAGCCCCTATATTCCTAGCCTTTCTAGTTCCTTTTTAAGCAACCAAGTCGAATAAATTTCCTTAATTAAATTCACATCATCCTCCCTGAGTATAACCTTCTCATCTAACTATTGGCATCAGGCCATACCCCGATTATGGCCGATTTCCAATAAGATACCGCGGGTACTTCACGCGGCTGAGAAAAAATAAAACAAACCCATTCATCCCTTATCCCTCGGGCATGAATGACCTAGGTATAACAACTCGCCAGTTACGTTGCCCTATCCGAAAAGGGAAAATCTCCGACAAGTTCCCCAAGAGAATTCTCTCAATGGGCCGGTCTTTCAATCAAAGTGACCCCAAGAAGATCCATCTTAGTTCCCGGTCATTTCCAGACAATATTCAAAACTCCTAGGAGTTAAATCTATGTTTTTCAATGGGCTATCCCTATCACCTGTCGTTTTTAACTCCTAGTTGGTAATTTCTAGGTTCATTCATTTATCAACCTTAATTCCTACTTCATTAATTATCTACCAGCCAAGTTTATTTAGAAAATACAAGCGAGTTTTTGCCATAGGCATTTGATGGTTAATGTCTCTTCGGAAATGCCAACTTTTTTTAAGTTCAATCCTTGTTTTGTCGATTCCAAGGTTTTGCAATCCTTTGCCATCCATGGGGCATTTCCATGGAAGCTTGTAGAGTTTTCGGTTCAAACAACACGGAGATCAATTCCGCGAATTTATCCCCTATCTCCCCCATCCCGTATTTGCAAACAAACTTGAAATTGAAAACTTTAGAAATACTCTTCAATACCAAAAATTGAACTACTTCTATCAAGCTTAGACAACTACTCTTTTCTTATGGTACCTAGCTTTCCATTTTAGGAAGCTAGAAGGTCCTTTCCATTTTAGGAAGCTAGAAGGTCATCCTATAATTTATGAGTTTTCGAGCTTTCCATTAAAGTTTAAACCTAAAATACAAGGTAGTCACTAAAGCTTACACCTAAGTGCAAAGTTACCATTAATGCTTAGCTTAAGAGTGCAAATCTACCTTTGAAACTTAACTTAATGATGTATAGATACTCTTAGCACTTAACCTAAATGCGAGGTTTCCATTAAAGCTTAAACCTAAAAATACAAGGTAGTCACTAAAGCTTACACCTAAGTACAAGTTACCATTAAAGCTTAGCTTACGAGAGCAAATCTACTTTTGAAGCTTAACTTTATGATGCATAGATACTCTTATCACTTGACCCTAATTGCAAGGCTCCATTAAAGCTTAAAACCTAAAAATACAAGGTAGTCACTAAAGCTTACACCTAAGTGTAAAGTTACCATTAAAGCTTAGCTTACGAGATTAAATCTACCTTTGAAGCTTAATGTTATGATACATAGATACTCTTATTACTTGACCCTAATTGTAAGGTTTCCATTAAAGCTTAAACCTTAAAATGATGCACATAAACCTTTCTAGTATTAAAACACGTGGATTAATTAATCCTACTAGAAATGAAGATTACCTCCTCTAAATAAGAGGGAAGTGGGGTTGAAGTCATTCTTGAAGAGATGTGAGGCTCAAGAGGGAAGGAAAGGGATTTATGGTGAAGAGGAAGGAGAGAGGAGCTTCTTCACAAAACCCTCAAGGGTTTGGCCTTCAAGAGAGGGAGAGAGCAAGAGCAAGGTTTAATGGAAACCTTGATTTACTTAAGCATAGTCTTGAGCATGGAAAGTATGCAAGTAGCTTAGCAATATATGTCTAAAAATACAAAGGAGAGGGGGTGTTTATATAGGAAATGGTGGGTGGAATTCTTTTCTCAATTCCTATTGGACCCCAAATTCTCTTCTCAAATGCTATTGGACCCTATTTTTCTTCTCAAATGCTATTGGACCCCAATTCTCTTCTTAATTTCTATTGGACCCCAATTTTCTTCTTAGTTCTTATCTCTTAACTTTATCTTTCAATCAAGTTAGTCCCTTTTTCTCCCAGTTCCCGATCTAGATCAGTTCCCACGCGGATCTTCACGAAGAAGTATAATTTGGAAATATATAGGGATGACGTAATTTCTTATCCAAAATATCCTTGTCTTTTCATTCTGGAGTAAAGTCTCGTTGTCCGCATGACTTCTTTGTTGGTCTTGCTTTTTCTAAATTATTTTCTACGCTGAAAAAGTTTTGAATGGCTCTAGGGTTTAGGGAGGGACCTTACATAACTATAGCCGTGCGAAGAAACTTTAGCCACGACTCATCAACAACTATGTCCTCATCGTCATTGTTGCCAAAGTAGGTGGCCACAAGAGTTTGCGGCATGGGAGCAAGTCCTCTTAGCTCCATGTCATCCCCTAAAAGAACATTCAAGTGCCCACTCCCATAGAAAAAGCTCCCAACCAATTGTTGCCACACATGGCTCAAGCTCTTTTGCCTTACATGCCCTGCACTCTGCCTGAGGCACCACCAGCCATGTCACCCTACCAATCTGCTATTGCAACCAGTCTCCACTGACGCAGACTGGTTGCAGTAGCAAACTAGTAGGCTATCATGATCGTCGGTTGTGCTAATGATTCTTTTTTTTTGCATTATTAACTAATTAGCTTATGTCTACATGATATCATGAAAAAGGTGAGAAGAAAACTTCCTCCAGAGTGCACCTTTTACTTGATAGGATTCTTTCTGAAGCAGTGTGACTCATGTTTGGCATAAGCCGTGAACTTTGCTATCGCAATTGTCTACACAAAGACATTTTGCACCCCTTCATTGAACCTTGCAAGAAGTTATAGCCGTGCACTCCATTGCAGGCACCCCCGGGCACATCACCCTAGTAGTATGTTGTTGCAACCAGTCCGTGCCGACACGGACTAGTTGCAACAACAAACTAGTAGTCTATCGTGATCGACGGTGGTGCTGGAAGGAAACCAATGATTTTTTCTATTCTTTTTTTATCAATTGATAAGCTTCTATCTATACGATATGAAGCGCAAAAAGCGAGAAAAAAACCTCATGGCACTCATGGTATATTGGGAGGTGTTTTTTTCACCTTTTTCACAACGACCAACATTGACGGCATGTCCAGAGGGGTTTTTTTTCCTCGCCAAGAGGGGTTTTTTTTTCCAATTTTGACTTCCGTTCAAGAACTAACGACATGACAAGAGGGGGTATATTTTCACCCTTTGTGTTGCAAAATGGTTCCAACGGAGCTATTTGTTTTATCGCATGCATGATTTTGGACCAACCTAGCGATGGAGTAGCGATAGGTCTCAAAGAGGGCATCTCTTTATAGACGACAAATGTGCTTGAAATTAGTTTATGAACAACTCTAAAAAACGGTGTCATGTTATTTTCCTTGTTGATCCAAGCATATGTTTTGTAATGTGCTAGCAATCTAAGTCTCTCTATAACTCTCACATAGTTTATTGTCTATATCTATGTCTCCCTCATGCAAGCGGTAGTTTCAACTATAAGATGAGTTCCTTTTGTGAACATAAATTATTTTTTGCAACCAAAATACTGTGTGTAAATAACCATTGCAATTTTAAATTTGTTTCACTAGTAGTGACATTTCTCAAGAGACTCGCTCATTTATTTTGTTGCTCGGAAATACTTGCTCGCTATCTTGTATAACCCCATTTGTCCTACGAATAAATTACAAAGCCTCAAGAACTTCATGACACAAATCAAGCTCTCTGACAAACAAATTAGGTGGGCAAATTTTCTTTCACAATTTAAATTTCATATTGCTCACATTGCTGGCAAGCACAATCAAGTGGTCGATGCACTTTCACGACGGCCAAGGGTAAATGCGATGTCTATAACAACTCACAATGATCTATCTTTTATGATAGATGAGTATGCAACAACTGACCAAAACTTTTAAGTATGTAATTATAGCATTTGCATCAAGGAAGAAAAAAGAACCATTCACCTTGAAGGATGGTTATCTTCCAAACAGCAATAGGCTATGTGTTATTCACCCATACGATAAGAAATTCATGTATGAATCCCATGCTGCTCATTATGCAAGGCAAAGAAGGATTCCATAATCTTCTCTTTGAGGAGTATAAATGTATTTATGTTGGCGAGGCAATAAACGGCAATAGGCTATGTGTTATTCACCCATACAATAAGAAATTCATGTATGAATCCCATGCTGCTCACTATGCGAGGCAAAGAAGGATTCCATAATCTTCTCTTTGAGGAGTAGAAATGTATTTATGTTGGCGAGGCAATAAGAAATTCATGTATGAATCCCATGCTTCTCATTATGCGAGGCAAAGAAGGATTCCATAATCTTCTCTTTGAGGAGTAGAAATGTATTTATGTTGGCCTACCCTGAAAAGTAAACATATCATGAAGAGTATGTTTCAAAATGCATGGTATGCCAAAAGTCAAAATTTTACTGAGGGAAGCAACTTGGATTGTTTCAGTCGGCTTAACAAGAAAACACACTCTATGCCTGTTGAGAGGCGGAAGTGAAAAATAGACCCGGTGGCCTCTACACCAAGACTATGCACAATGGCCTCATCATGGGGGATACACAATAGGGGCACCACCTAGCCAGATATGCAGCTAGGATGCATACATATACACAATGAAGCATGCCATGGAAAAAAATTTCAAGATCCACGCCCAAATGTGGAATGGGGTGGTCGGAGAATAAGGTGAGAGGAGTGGTGAGTGAGTGAGAATGGGCTCGCTACTCGTGCATGTTAGTAAGGAAGATAATGAGGTAGGGGAAACTTGCGAGTATGCTCACTTATCATACAAGAGGTGGAGAATCCGCACACCTCAAGATGGAAGTAGAAAGATGATAGGAATATGAGAGGGAGAGAGAGTGTGTGTGTATGGTGGCAAATCCACACACCTTTACATAAGCAGAAAAAAAAGGCAAGGAACAAGCATATACCATACTCACAATGAGATGTATCCAAAGCGACACAAAGTATGGCACCAAGATGGAGAGTGTTGATTGCTTGCAAAAGATGAATACAATAGGTAGCGTATGGCGGGAAAATGAGAAGGGGACAAGATCGTAGGAGGCATAATGGAGAGATGGGAGTTGATGGCGAGGAATATCATGAGTGTGTCCACCCTTCTTCTTCTTGAAATTGTGCCTTCAACCCTTGATTACAAGTGGTGTGGAGGTGTGGTGCTCATCTTTTGTGCATGGTGATGGTGATGATGATGGTGTTGTGATTATGTGATTAGTGTTATTGCTACAAGCATGTAGCACAAGAGTGTGTATGGATAGGCGTGTGTGTGTGTGTCTATCCCCCCCCCCCCAAAGTGATCTCTCATGGCCTCCTTATATAGGGAAGGAGGGAAGGTTTTAGCAATATTTCTAATTGAGGTGAGTGTCCCACTCTGGTGACTAGGAAAATGGGGTGCATGTGACTGTGGCTCCCATCTTGTCTCCTCATTATTTGAAATACCAGAGTCAATAGAGAGATAAGAAGAGAGAATGTGGGTAGGATGTAGAGGATAGGAGATATTTACAATAGTCTAGCTTTGGCTAGACATAAGCTGATTAGGGAGAGAAGAGAGAGGTAAGAAAATTATAAGAGAGGTTATCGAAGGTGGATAATTGTTGCTGAGGATGGATCCTCCAAAAAATGGTGATAGAATCACTCTAGACTTGCCAAGACCTTATTAAAAGAGCCTTGTCTCTTGTAATCATTCTTGGAGACTTGTAGAACCATAGCCATTCTAGAGGGAAGAAAACTAGGGATGGCCTGTGTCACCATTACATGAGAAAACTGAGGTCCACTACAAAAATCATAGCTCTGCGTTCATAACTCCAAAAATTCTGAAAAAATTTGACCTAAAGGTTGAGATTACGAGCTACATCTTTCCTGTTGAACAATCCTTCAGATTCGGGGTTCTTCTCTACTTAAAAACTTCAGCCAAATAATGTATTATTTGTGGCTGCAAAGGTCTTTTGGTGGTCCCCTTTGAGTGGACTTCTCTCTTGCCTTCAAGTGTAAGCTCCTTCATGTGTATGAAAACATGACCTAGAGTTTTGAAAAGATTGCCAATCATCTAGATGGAGGTATTATTGAAATTTGAAAGTGGGGTTGAGGTTTGAAAATGAAAACTAGTGAATAAAATATTTGGTAGGGTGGAATAATATATATACATGAAAAATATATTAGAAAATACTAAACTATATAATGTAATTTAGAATATATATATATTTAATATTTAAGGTCAAAAGAGAGATCAACAAAGAAAGCTTACTTATTTATGCTACATTGTGATTGATTAGCATAAGTCTTATTTATTTAATAAAGGCTAAAACTTTTGTGAAAAAGGGAAGAAAAATCAAAAGTAACTTATGTAATAGGAAATATTTTGGTAAAAGGGTAAAAATATATGGGGGGGTTCCCATGCATGGAAAAGCTTGCCTCACTGTCAAAAAGACTATTAAGACACATCAAACAGAAACCCTCTCCAGATCTCAAATTTTCAAGTATCATGGCTTGCCAACATCCATAGTGTTACACATAGAATAACCAGTAATCTTTGGAAGGGTCTCTTTGAGAATCTAGGACATAGATCAATGTTCTCAATGCAAGAAGTACCTACCTCTTATAGAGTATGCGTACAATGACATTGTACATACTTCTATGGGGAAAGCATCTTTTTAAAGTACATGGGAAGATCTTCATTGCTATAGCCGAATCTCATAATAATCTTTTCCAAAGATTAAAGAGGTTATATTCATCTCACACCAAAGGCAAAAAGGGATGTTGCTAATAAGCACATAGGAGCCTTAGCCTTTAAGGAAAATGATTGGGTCTTGCTAAAGTTTCCCAAGGCTCATCTAAGGCATACTATGGATAAGAATCATACGGGCCACCGAGAGTATTATGATAAACTAGCAAAAAGATACTATGGTCCTTTTTAGATTCTTAAGCCAATCAATGAGATGGGCTATCAATTAAAGTTTCCCAACCATAGGCTCATGCACAATGTTTTCCATGAGAGCCTACATAAGTCTTACAAAGGAGCGCCACCAAAAGAAGCAATAGTTGTAGACCCTCCAAAAATCAAAGAGCAAGAAGAAGCACTTCAATCTGAGTCCATCCTATGACATGAAGACAAGGTTTTAAGAAGCGGTAAGATTATCCGACGATATCTTATGAAGTTTAAGGATTATCCTTTTAAAGATTTTACAGGGATGCAAGGAACCTAGTGATAGTCGTTTTTCGGATTTTCATAATTGCCATAGTAAGCTACCTCACCCTATCAAATCACTCAAACATTGTGGCTATGCCTACCATTTCACTGTACATAGGCGTGTGTGAGTTAGGGGACTTTTCCCATATCTTCTTAAAAACCCTCAATTAGCTAGTCACTTGGCTAGTTGAGCCAAAATAATTAAAAAAATAAAAAAATATAAGTATATTATGTCCCATTTGTGTGTAAATATTTTATTGTATATAGGACCTAAAAAAAGGATTTTTCATAATTATTTTGGTATTTATTTAAATATTTCTACCTATGGTGTGTTATTTATGCTATGTACATTGACTCACCATTACCATATTTTTTCTTACCATTTTGCATACTCTTTATTCCATATAAAAATAATCTCATGCAAGCTTCTCTTATTTTTGGTGTAACTCCATCCCAATAAAAATCCAAAAAAACTAGTTCTATTTATGTGTATACTTTTTCACTATTGTGATTTTTTTCTTCCTACATCTATTCTCTATTACTTTCATAAATTAGACCACCAAAAATATTCATCTTTTTATGGTAGACTTATAATGAGCGAGATTTATTTTGACCCCTTTATATTTTTTCCACCTATATTATTTATATTTGACATGTACATATTTTTTTTAGACCCCTCAATATTTGATTTTCTTAGTTGTACTATTCACTTATATCATGATCTCAACAATATCTTCAATTATAGACCTACCAAATAAGGTCAAGGGTATGTGGAATGCATGCATGCACCATGGGGGGTTCACTCTTGGAGGTATTCAAAAGAAGCATCCAAAGAAGGACCTCACAAGGACTTTGTGCAGTGGAAAAAAACAGTCGGTTTTGTTGAATTTTTAAAGATCGCATGCTCTGCGAATTTGAAAAGGTGATACAAACAAAAGTTGTAGCTCGCAATCTAAACTTTTACCTCAAATTTTTTAATATTTTTTTGAGCTACGAACTGTGAGCTATGATTTTATTGGTGGACCCCAGTTTGCCCATGCTATGCAGCCACACTCTCTCTTCCACTTTATCATTTTCCTCTTTCATACACACTTCTCCACTCATCATCCCTACCTTGGCTCCCAAGGAAGGTCAAGAGTGGGCAAAAAATGTACCATCAAAGCTAGTGGACCGTCAACAAGCGTTAAAATTGACCCTACTCAAGACACTTGGAGCATCAACATTGTAACAAATCCATATTTTCTTACCTATTAAGAGTTTTTTCTTCCTTATTTGTATCCTACTTGGATACTCCCATTGTAAATATCCAATTCCATTTGTAAATCAATAAAAATACTAACTCTACTAATTTACTAACACTAACCTACTATGAAAAGTCCTATCACCTCCACTTCTCTCCTCTCTCTCTTCTTCATCTATCTCCACCAACTTCTTGATAATTCCAAGCCAAACAAATTAGATAAGTGCTGAAAATCTAACCCATAGAGGAGTAACCCTAGCCCTCAAAATTGCTATAAAAGGAGGGTGTAGCTAGCACAAAAGGGGGGAGCCATAAGAAAGAGCACTATGCTATAGCTTGAGAAGCCAAGCTCAACATCTCTAGAAGGAGCTCTTGAGTGGAAGCTCATTGTCTTATGCATATGCATGTGTTGTATTAGGGGTGGTTAGCAAGGGAACTCTATGCCATTGTAAGAGAGAGTGATCATTCAATTGAGAGTAGGAAATCTATTATTTCTCCTACTAGCGTAAGCCCAACATTTGTTGAATCAAGGAGGGTGGATTTGGACTAAGCTTGGATACTTTGTCTCTCTTCCAACGTGAAGTAATGGACAACAATGATGTGTAAGTGTCTTGGTGTTTTTTTTAAGTTCTTGATAGCTGGTCTCTGGGCGTTGTCATCAATTTAGCCATAAATCCCACATACTGTAAGAGGGCGACAGGGTGGAGAGGACTCCCCTCACCTTAAGACAGTGATTGGGGTGGATTTTCTTGTGATGTGTTGTGGTGTATTTCACTCAAGCTGTGTTGAACAAATACTAATCTCACTTTGATTGGTCATGACAGATTTGTAAGAAGATATTAGTGCAACAAGCACCCCCTCCCCCTTCTCTCTCTTTCTCACATATATAATTGTATTTGCTTGATCACTGCCGGTACATTTCAAAGCAGCCCGAGCACTCTCTCTATCTCTCTCTCTCTCTCTCTCTCTCTCTCTCTCTCTCTCTCTCTCTCTCTCTCTCTCTCTCTCTCTCTCTCTCTCTCTCTCTACGCATCCTAGTTCGCATCCAAAACTAGGTGGTGCCCCAAATTTGTGTAGGGTTAGGTTGCGGGTTTGTGTGTGTGTTGTTGTTTTTTTCCAACCCCAACCCAATTGAGCAGCACGGGAGCCTAGAAGAGTGCTTAAAGGCCACTCTTCTTGTTGCCCGCCCCGGACCGCCTCAAATTGGTGCCCCCACTGAGGATGGCTTGTGTATTTTTGTGTAGGATCAACCTTTAGCATAGTCAAGTAGTTTGCATGAATCACGAAAATTTGTATGATCCTTTCATTCCTATTGCAAGGCAAAAGGTACACATAATTGTTAGTACTAAGTTGCAATTTCAGTGAGTAATTCGTAGAATTTTGGGCCCTCTTAGGTTGGCCGAGATAAAAGCTTCAGTAAATCCTTTTATTTTACCTCTCATTAGATACGACCTTAGTTTGGATGTCTATATTTTTGTTTTTTTAAAAACATTAGGTCATGCATAGACAATGGATAATGGCCCAGGAATAGAGGTTTTTCCCTTCTATTTCACTCCACACATTAGAATAAACATTGCAATTAGTAGAAAAATCCATTTTCAATAACGTATGGTGTTCATGTTTGGTGCCCAAAGAGCAGGAGAAATTCTCGCGTCACCAAACCCTGTTATCCTACCTCTAATTGATTATCATAGGTCATTTGATGTGAATATTTTTATTTTGTTGTAGAATAGATTGCAATTTAGAAAATATTATTGAAAAAACAAAAACGTGCATCATTTTGGAATCAATTCAATGGAGAGCCAACGCCAAATGTCTGGATATCCTCTTTTCTTTGGAGAGCCCGAAGAGGATGCAGAATTATTTTTGGCGAATTTCAAGATGTCTTGCTGTATCGAGAGGATAGTAACTGATCAAGAACATGTAGAAATGTTTGAGGTGGTCCTTAGGAAAGATGCTAGCACTTGGTTTGACTCTTTGCCTGAGGAAGTTAAGGGGAATTACACAGAAGTTTTGAATCGTTTCAAGAAATACTTCTTTGATCCCCAAAACACTCAAAAACTATGGCAAGACATTGTTTCTCATAAGCAAAAAGACTTAAATGACTACTACTTGTACAAGCAAGAGTTTCTATGTCTTTGGGCTGTATGGGTGAGAAATGTTGCTAACCCTGGTGATGGTGCAGAGTTCCTAAAGAAGGAGAGGTTCATAGTCGGACTCTTTCCTGAACTTAAGGTAAAAGTTGAGGCCGGTGCACCTGCTACCTTTGATGCAACTGAAACTAGGGCTGCTGAGAAATATAGGAAACTCAAGTGCTTAAGAGGGGAGGTTCCAATAGAAGGTCTTAGACCCAAAGGTAAGTCACAAGAATCAACATCTAGGGAGCTTTCTCAGGTAACGACGGAAGTGATTGAGAAGTTAAATGAATCTTTAAGCAGCTTGTCAATTCACCTTGCACAAGCTATAGGTCCAAAGGGACAAGCAAAGAAGTTTGAAGAGCGAGATTCACGACCTAGGAGAGTCTTGCAATGTTGGAATTGCGGTGAGTCTGGACATGGGATGTATAATTGTCCTTGGCCCCGTGGGGAGCCAGGGAGACCTAACTTGAATTACCCAGTGATGAATGCAGGTGAAGGAACTAGTCAGCAACCACGGCTTCTACAACGGCCAAATGGAGCAAGACCACCTCCACAAGGAGTGGAAGGAGTTCCACCTTTTCTAGGCCCAAATGTGCATGTGGTAGAGGTGACAAATTCAAGAGAGGTTGACATGGAAGCAAATGGCATTAAGCGTGGATGAGGAAAAGGTAAGGATAAAGAAGGGGTTACATCACAACGTGACCATGGACGAGAAAAGAAGGCAAAGGAGACCAAGGAAGCTAAGAGGACTCGACGTCGTATCAACCTCCAAGACTTCCCTCTTGGACATGGAATAGCTCCATACAACTTGTTGGAAGACATGAGAGGTAAGGGTCCTGATATCTCATTGCCTCAGTTTCTTGCATTATGTCCACAAGTTAGGAGGGATTTAACAAAGGCAGTTAGCACGAGGAGAGAGGTAAAAGAGAGTGTGCCTGTTGTAAAAATTGCACAAGTTGAAATAAATGAGGATATTACACCTGTGCTAGATTGTTACATCAAAGAAAGATTGGTTAGGAAAGTTCTAGTGGATGGGGGTGCACAAATTTGCATCATGACAGAGGGACTCATGCAAAGACTAGGCATGCACATCCATGAGACACCTGAAATTAAAGTCAAGATGGCAAACAATAGCAAGGCTAGGTGCGTAGGCATTTGTAAAAATGTCTTTGTGGACGCCTTTGGCATTAAGAAGGCGGTGGATTTTTATGTTATGTCTACCAAAGGAAATGGTTACCAATTTATCCTAGGGAGACCATGGCTAATGAAAATGCGAGCTTTGCAAGATTGGGAGAGTGGGAAGCTAATTTGCAGGAATGAAAATCATAAGAATGTTGTCTTTGACATGAAGGAGCAACGCCAAGAGGAGATCCATGAAGAATCATCTCAAAGTGAGACGGAGGAAGGCTGGACCGATAGCACTTCAGAAGGAGAAAGTAGCGGCAGCATTACTGAAGAGGAGTCTTCCATTGAAGTCATGGGGGTAAGGTTTAAGCCAAACAACCAAGAGACATCTTGCCCAGGTTTGGAAGAGGTGGGTTCCCAAGAGAACCAAAAAGTGGAAGATGAAAGAATGCTAGAAGGTATGTTATCTACAACACTTACAAAGGATGAAAGAGAGGAGCTCAAAGGTGTGTTAAGAAAATTTCCTAGGCTTTTTGCTAAAGACTACACCGATGTGCGTGGAGTAGATGTTGTTCAACACAAAATTGAGTTGAAGCCAGAGGCCACACCTAAGGCTCAGAAGCTACGAAGGCTAGGAGTCATCAAGGAACAGGCTTTACTCAAGGAGGTAAGAAAGCTTCTAGCAACAGGTTTCATTTATCCAGTGGAGAATTCAAAGTGGGTCTCTCCCGTTGTTGTCACTCCTAAGAAAAATGGCAAGTGGACGGTGTGTGTGGATTACCGTCCACTCAATGAGGCAACAAAAAGAGATCACTTTCCCCTCCCATTTCAAGATGAGATACTAAATGAGGTAGCTGGTCATGAGAAGTACACTGTGTGTGATGGCTACTCGGATTACTTTCAAATAGGTATCGCATTGGAAGATCGGTTGAAAACAACCTTCATCACTCCTTGGGGTTGTTATGCTTTTAGAGTCATGCCATTTGGATTGACAAATGCTCCTGCAACTTTCCAGCGCTTCATGAACATGGTGTTTCAAGCATTCTTTGGAAAGTCCATTAGGGTTTTTATTCATGATTTTTGCATTTATAGCTCAAAATCATCTACAAAGGGTAGAAGAAGGTTTAAAGAAGCTCTACGACATGGGAGGTCAACTCAACCCCGACAAGTGTCACATAGGTGAGGATGAAGTGATCTTGCTTGGTCACAAGGTTTCCTATAAATGCATTGAGGTGGATCCTTCAAAGGCAAAGGCTCCTATTGAGCTCCCATCACCCAAGAATCTCAAAGAGGTCATCTCATTTATTCAAAAGGTGAAGTATATGTCACGGTTTATTCACTTAGCTTCGGAGTTGCTTCATCCTTTGCAAAAGTTGACACAACAAGTAGAATTTGCATGGTCTTATGAGCTTGAAGAGTACTTTTGTAACATTCAAGTCATCTTGTCAGAGCTACCAACACTCATGCCTCCTTGTTGGGAGTACACATTCTTTGTTAGCTCTAGTGTTGGGAAGGAAACAATTGGTGCAGTTTTATTACAACAAGATCCCCACAGTACAAGGATGCGACCCATCTACTTTGCTAGTAGGGTCATGAATGATTTGGAGAGAGGCTACACGGAGGCAGAACTCATGATGCTTTCTCTCATGTTTGCGGTGAGAAAGTTTAGATCCTACTTGCTACCAAAACCTTTTGTAATTCTCACTGCAGAAAATTTGTTTCCTTGGGTGTCATCTCAAATGAATCTTAGCACTAGGATCTCAAAGTGGATTATGGAATTGCAAGAGTTCCAATACTCTTTCAAGGTAGAAGATAGTGTGCGTGCACAATTGACAGGGGTCCTTACTTATAGGGTACATGAGAAGGAGATTAAGGTGCCTGAAGTAAAGACCCTACCATTGCCACCACCTAAAAGTATTCCTAATGCTTTTACCTTGTTCTTTGATGGAGCTTTTCGACGAGCCACAGGAAAAGCATAGGGAGGGCTAGTGTTGCTCAACCCAAGTGGGGAGGTGGTCATGAAAGAGAAGGTCAATCTACCAGGTTCAACTAGCAACAATGAAGCAGAATACGACACACTACTTCATGGTTTAAAGATATGCATTGGCCAAGGTATACAACGTCTCATGGTAAAAGGGGATGCACTTCTCATTGTGAAGAAAATTCTAGGCATTTGGGCATGTACGAATGAAAGCCTAAGGACAAAAGTTCATACCATTCGTAGGTTGTTTAATCAGTTTGAAGAAGTGCAACTATATCATATTCCTAGGAAACAAAATGAAGATGCCGATTTACTTGCACAACAAGCAGTTACATGTGTTGAGAAAGAAGTGCAGGTCATCATGGTGGCAATAGCTGTCAAGCAACCGAGATACCAGGGATTGGAGTCATTGGCTCCCATTATTGGCTACATTTTGGAGGGCGAGTTTCCGTAAGACTTCACTAAAGCTCAGAAAAGGAGACTCATGAATAAGGCAAGTTTCTATCTCTTCCTAGAAGGCTCCCTCTATCAAAAGGGAAGGATCAAGTGTACAGAAAAGTACCAACTATCGAGGAAATTCCAGCCATTCTAAAAGGTTTTCATGAAGAGGCATGTGGTGGTCATTTTGCCCAAGAATTAACTGTGAAGAAGATCTTGCTTGCAGGGTATGTTTGGCCAAGTTTGCATGTTGATGTTCAACTTTGGTGTAAAAGCTGTCACAATTGTCAGATAAATGGAAATAGAAGGTTGGTGCATGGCCCGAAGCAAATAGTGCTTGCGGGGTATGTTTGGCCAAGTTTGCATGTGGATGTTCAACATTGGTGTAAAAGCTGTCACAATTGTCAGATAAATGGAAATAGAAGGTTGGTGCATGGCCCGAGGCAAATAGTGCTTGCAAATGGACCCTTTGAAAAGTGGGGCATTGATGCTATGGGTCCTCTGCCTAGGGCAAAAAATGGTAAACTCTACATTCTAGTGCATGTAGACTATATGACTAGGCGGGTGGAAGCACAAAGTGTGGCAAAGGTAAATGAGAGGACAATGAGCAAATTTGTCTACACTCACATTTGTTGTAGATTTGGCACACCTTTGGAGATTTTTTCTGATAATGGTCCAGGGTTTAGAAAGGGCTTGCTCACAAAAGTCTGTGAAGAACTTCACATTCTAAATCATCATAGTACACCCTACTATCCCCAATCAAATGGTTTGGTAGAAAAAGCTAATGGTGTCATTGCAGGCATCATTAGAAAGATGGTGAAAAACAAGACAAAGTTGTGGGATGACTTCTTGGATGGTGCCTTGTGGGCATATCAAACCACATATAGGGAAACCACGGAGTTCACACCATTTCACTTGGTCTATGGTCAAGAGGCTTTACAACCAATTGAGCTCAACATTCCAACAATGCAACTTCATGGCAAAGTAGCACAAGATGATCAAGAAGCATGGATGGGTCGACTTCTTACCTTAGCTGAGCTTGAGTGGAAAAGAGAAGCAGCATACGAGTGCTACAAGAGGAAAGCCACACAAACAAAGGAAAAGCTTGACAAGAAACTGAAGGACAAAGGCATCAATGAAGGAGATCTTGTGCTAAGGTATGACAATCGACTCGATAATCGTTTTGATGCCAAGTTTGAAACTAGATGGTAGGGGCCATACACAGTCAAGAAGGTTTTCAATTCAAGTTACTATCAACTTATGGACTTGAATGGGAAAGAGCACTCCAAGAGGGTAAACAGGTATCGCTTGAAGCCTTATTTGAGTCGCCTTCTACCAAAGATCTGTCAAAAGGCATCTATCTCATGTAAGTATTGTTCCATGAAGCATGAGTGTAACTCAAACCAAAATTCCAAGGGGCCAAACAATGAAGAGCTTGTCAAGGAATCTGAAGCACTCTCTTGGGAAAAGATGCTTTATGATGGTACATGAATATACCATCATCCTAAGGGAGGGGCTAATGATAGCCGTTTTTCGGCTTTCCATAATTGCCATAGTAAGCTACCTCACCCTATCAAATCACTCAAACATTGTGGCTATGCCTACCATTTCACTGTACATAGGCGTGTGTGAGTTAGGGGACTTTTCCCATATCTTCTTAAAAACCCTCAATTAGCTAGTCACTTGGCTAGTTGAGCCAAAATAATTAAAAAAATAAAAAAATATAAGTATATTATGTCCCATTTGTGTGTAAATATTTTATTGTATATAGGACCTAAAAAAAGGATTTTTCATAATTATTTTGGTATTTATTTAAATATTTCTACCTATGGTGTGTTATTTATGCTATGTACATTGACTCACCATTACCATATTTTTTCTTACCATTTTGCATACTCTTTATTCCATATAAAAATAATCTCATGCAAGCTTCTCTTATTTTTGGTGTAACTCCATCCCAATAAAAATCCAAAAAAACTAGTTCTATTTATGTGTATACTTTTTCACTATTGTGATTTTTTTCTTCCTACATCTATTCTCTATTACTCTCATAAATTAGACCACCAAAAATATTCATCTTTTTATGGTAGACTTATAATGAGCGAGATTTATTTTGACCCCTTTATATTTTTTCCACCTATATTATTTATATTTGACATGTACATATTTTTTTTAGACCCCTCAATATTTGATTTTCTTAGTTGTACTATTCACTTATATCATGATCTCAACAATATCTTCAATTATAGACCTACCAAATAAGGTCAAGGGTATGTGGAATGCATGCATGCACCATGGGGGGCTCACTCTTGGAGGTATTCAAAAGAAGCATCCAAAGAAGGACCTCACAAGGACTTTGTGCAGTGGAAAAAAACAGTCGGTTTTGTTGAATTTTCAAAGATCGCATGCTCTGCGAATTTGAAAAGGTGATACAAACAAAAGTTGTAGCTCGCGATCTAAACTTTTACCTCAAATTTTTTAATATTTTTTTGAGCTACGAACTGTGAGCTATGATTTTATTGGTGGACCCCAGTTTGCCCATGCTATGCAGCCACACTCTCTCTTCCACTTTATCATTTTCCTCTTTCACACACACTTCTCCACTCATCATCCCTACCTTGGCTCCCAAGGAAGGTCAAGAGTGGGCAAAAAATGTACCATCAAAGCTAGTGGACCGTCAACAAGCGTTAAAATTGACCCTACTCAAGACACTTGGAGCATCAACATTGTAAGAAATCCATATTTTCTTAGCTATTAAGAGTTTTTTCTTCCTTATTTGTATCCTACTTGGATACTCCCATTGTAAATATCCAATTCCATTTGTAAATCAATAAAAATACTAACTCTACTAATTTACTAACACTAACCTACTATGAAAAGTCCTATCACCTCCACTTCTCTCCTCTCTCTCTTCTTCATCTATCTCCACCAACTTCTTGATAATTCCAAGCAAAACAAATTAGATAAGTGCTGAAAATCTAACCCATAGAGGAGTAACCCTAGCCCTCAAAATTGCTATAAAAGGAGGGTGTAGCTAGCACAAAAGGGACAAGCCATAAGCAAGAGCACTAGGCTATAGCTTGAGAAGCCAAGCTCAACATCTCTAGAAGGAGCTCTTGAGTGGAAGCTCATTGTCTTATGCATATGCATGTGTTGTATTAGGGGTGGTTAGCAAGGGAACTCTATGCCATTGTAAGAGAGAGTGATCATTCAATTGAGAGTAGGAAATCTATTATTTCTCCTACTAGCGTAAGCCCAACATTTGCTGAATCCAGGAGGGTGGATTTGGACTAAGCTTGGATACTTTGTCTCTCTTCCAACGTGAAGTAATGGACAACAATGATGTGTAAGTGTCTTGGTGTTTTTTTTAAGTTCTTGATAGCTTGTCTCTAGGCGTTGTCATCAATTTAGCCATAAATCCCACATACTGTAAGAGGGCGACAGGGTGGAGAGGACTCCCCTCGACTTAAGACAGTGATTGGGGTGGCTTTTCTTGTGATGTGTTGTGGTGTATTTCACTCAAGCTGTGTTGAACAAATACTAATCTCACTTTGATTGGTCATGACAGATTTGTAAGAAGATATTAGTGCAACAAGCACCCCCTCCCCCTTCTCTCTCTTTCTCACATATATAATTGTGTTTGCTTGATCACTGTCGATACATTTCAAAGCAGCCCGAGCACTATCTCTCTCTCTCTCTCTCTCTCTCTCTCTCTCTCTCTCTCTCTCTCTCTCTCTCTCTCTCTCTCTCTCTCTCTCTCTCTACGCATCCTTGTTCGCATCCAAAACTAGGTGGTGCCCCAAATTTGTGTAGGGTTAGGTTGGAGGTTTGTGTGTGTGTTGTTGTTTTTTTCCAACCGCAACCCAATTGAGCAGCACGGAAGCCTAGAAGAGTGCTTAGAGGCCACTCTTCTTGTTGCCCGCCCCGGATCGCCTCACTAGCTTAAGGATAATATGAACCTTATCAATGCTACACTAGAGTAAGCAAATGAAAATGCATTTTAAATGAACAATGTTTTTGTCTTATAAGACTCATTCTCTTTCTTTTATTGTGCACAAAATTTAAGAAGTATGCATGCTTAGGATCATGTTTGTGGTCCTGCTACTAAGTGTGAGAGTCAGTTAACCAAGCCAATTGGACACTTGGTGGGTAGGCAACTGGACTTGCCATGCTTAACTAAAGAGGCTCCCAGATGCAAATAGCAACCCAAATAGATTTTCAGCTTCAGGACGCCTATTTAAGGGGGTGTTCACACACACACACACACACACACACACACACACACACACACACACACACACAGAGGCTCACACACACACCTACACACACCTTGAGGAGGTGTTGCCGGTACACACATCCTTTGAAGGAGAAGCAAGGAGGGAGGTGTTGTCGAATTCTCGCCTCAAGAAGCTCGATTAAATCAAAGAATCGAGAGGATTATCAGCCCTTAATCACGGTAACCACGGTTTAATTAATGCTTTCCGCAAATCCTTTTCATTACCATCTAAATTCCTCGTCTATTATGCTTATTCTCAGTCGTAATTCTCTATAATTACTCTCTAATTTCTCTTTAACCATATTCTATTATGTAATCATCACACCATAGCTGAATTATCAGTCATTCATCATCCTTAATTAGTGATTAGTGCATGATTAATAGAATTTTCTCTCTCTAGGTAGCATAGTGATTAGTCCATAATCGGTAACTGTGTAGATTGATGAAAATCACTTTTTTATTAACAATGTAGCTAAATTAGATCCATTCTCTTATGCATTAAGATGTAATTAACGTAAAATTAAAGCCGTCATTAAGTCTCTAAGAGTTAATTTTTCTCACACCTATGCATGAGGTGAACCTGCATCCTCTAATTGCTAGGAAAGACATTAATTATGCTGATTCATCTTCCTGGTAATTCTATTAATGAGACCTTATTATTCTTAATCATCTAAGCCAAGTAATTATCTTTAGAGCCGGTTCCCATAGGATTATGTGTCATCCATAATGATTGCTATATGGAAAAATCTAGACCTCTCATATAGGAGGGATTATTTAATGTTGCTAATCTATCAATTGGTTTGTTATGATGCTTGCGGACCTTAGCTCTTTTCTCCAAGCTAATTATTTAAAGTAGTGAGTAAAATGGACCCGGTTAAGAGAACTCGCTTCGGTGGTGCCCACGACCGCGAGGCGGGAACAAGCAATGTCAATGGAAAGGGAAAATCTCCCATGGACGAACAAATACCGGCCATCTCACGGGCCATTGACGAAGAAATGGAAGAGGTAGGTCATAATTTTATTCAAGTCGTTTGAATTAATATTGCACACGTTTAGTTAGGAATGAACATATTCCCAAAACATGTTGGAGAAATCCGACGGAAACCTCGGCATTAAACTCATTTGTACATTAAAGTCTAAAGTAGGAAAGAAATGATTGATGGGTATGCTGTTTGCAATAGGAAAGAATGTCTGCTAGGGAAAATTTAGCTCGACATGTTCATTTTATTTCCAATGTTGAATCAGTCCTTACCCCCTACTGATCACAAGGGGCAGAGTTCCTCGTTAAAGGGCTCTTGAATCCACGACTTGCTTTCTATGCGGTGGATATCCACGACTTGCTTTCTATGCGGTGGGAACCCACGTCTTGATTTCTATGCGGTGGGAGTGTCCATGTCGTGCTTTTTATGCGGTAGACAAACCTAGTTGTATGGGCAGCTAGGCGACAACGGGAGGAGTAAACTCTCGCTGGAGGAGGGATGTTGTACCTCCAGAACATTGGAATTTTAATGAATAAGTTGGAGTAGAATTTTTACTAGAATATTGTCTTGGTGTTGTTTTCAAATACTGGTTGAAGGGCTGTCTTAACGAACAATGTGATTCGGAATTAATCAAGGAATGTCTATGTTGAACAATCATTGTGGTAGTAATTAGGTCACACGAGGAAGTGTGAGTGTGGGGGTGGAAAGTGGGGGCTTGGCTCAGTTTGCCAATGCCTATGAGATGGGTGGTCCCGATTGGTCGGGAACTCTCTGTCCCCATAGTGCTTATTTCGATATTAGTAATACTCATTGGCCCTAGAGCGGTGAAATCTCGAGAGTACGTGCCTCTAAAACATGGGGAAAAAGGCACTCGGGGTTTCTCTCCTCTTGGAAGGTGGGTCTTAGGATCGCTAGATAGTTTAAGTACGCTTCCCCTACGAGGTGGAGCTAGATCTCATTGCTAGTAGGCTCGAGCTCGACTCACTTTGTGATGAGAGATCGTCCGCTAGCTGAACCTTGAACGACTTTGTTTGCTTCCGTGATAGATCTAGTGGCCACCAGGTTCACCATCAGATCTGTTGTTGGATATGGCGGGGTGGGGACCTCACACCTGGTATCAGATCCTAGGTTAGGCTGGGAAATAAAGTCGTACTGTTTGAATATTTAAAAAGGAACTGAAAGTATATAGGTAGCTGATCCGAATTCCTTTCATTGGTGTTGCAGGAAGACCCCGTGCTAGAATATCGAAAGTTCCAAGTGTTTGAGCTTATTTATGAGCAAGCTCGATGATCCTCAGTTTACCAGTTCAGGCGAGATGTCATGGAGATACTGATGAAGGCTCAAACGCCACACTCCACTCGCATTGATAGAGGATGGGAACTTGATTGGACATTTCCAGGAGGGGTTTACTACATCAACGCTCGGAAGCTAGGATGCCTGGCTACCGATTTGAAGAAGATACGTTGGGGAGAAGAGTTGAGGGTAGTGGAGTTATTCTACTTGCTGCCTACCCGATTAGATGTGACTGTTTCAGGCGACTCCAATCAAACCATCAACGACCGGCTCTTGGAAAAGATCACTGAGGTGATCCCAGCAAACAGAGTCAAAACTTTTGGAGTACCAAAAGAGTAATTCCGTCTTGATATCTTAGTTTATTATCCACTCAAGGATGAGTACAGGAACTATTTCACGAACAAAGTAGTGCATCATGTGAACACCATCTCCTAGGAGTATCTTATACGCAATCCAAAAAGCCATGTAATAAGTTGATCATCAGTTATCCTAAACCTTGAGGGTTTTCAATTAAAATAAATTTTCTTCAATAAAGTGCTTTTTGTCTCTGAATCTCTGTCTCTTGATAAAGTGGTATCTTGAATTTATTTAAAGTCTCGTGTCTATTTTGAAATCCAAGTAATGGTATCAAGAATCTCGTATAACCCATGTAGGCACCGCCTGTTGCTCTATACTCGGCAGTGCAAGAGAAGAAGCTCCTCCTTAAGCAAGCCCAACCTCCGATCTTTAAGGGCGAGGGGGCAAATGTGGAGAGAGATGCGGAAGTGTGGATGGAAGCCATGGACGTTTACTTTGAAGCTGCGGGAACTCAACCCGTAAACCAGACCATGCTTGCGATGTTCCGCTTGACTGGCGATGCCAAGATATGGTGGAAGCAACATTGCAGGGACCTGGATATTAAGGGATCTTCCCAATCCTGGGAAGACATCAAGGCTACAATAATGGAACGTTATTTACCACCTGCCTACAAAACCCTGAAGATGAATGAGTTCTTTTCACTTCGACAGCTAACTTCATCTGTCGAAGAATATTAGGCAAAGTTTGTCACTCTTTGGAGATATGCTCCTAAGATGACCTTGTAACAACAGGTGGCGAGGTTCTACCAAGGGCTAATCGACCCTTTGAATACTCGATTGGAAGCTCTCAGGCCAACAACACTACAGGATGCCTTGTTGAGGGCCAAACCTCTAGCTCTTGAAGTACAAAAGGTTTATCAGAACAGGAGGAATCATTGGGCAAAGAGGGCAAGGACAACTGCTTGGAATAATCGACCAGCCAACCAAGCATATGACCAGTGCCCTATTGTGGCTACCACCACAACCATGGAGTTTCCAGATGTTCGATGCTATGGTTGCGGCGAGTATGGACATTACAGATCCAAGTGCCCCAAGAACATTCAGGCAACCAACGCCAATGCCATACCCTGGAATACCCGTGGGCCTGGCCAAGCTAATGGAAGAGGAGGACGAGAAAGGATGAATAGAGGGCGAGGGCGTGGAGCTACCGCCACAGTGAATGCTGCAGTGGTACAACCAACTGTGGGTGACAAAGCAGTGGAGAGAGCAACCCTGCATGCTGCAATTGACAACCCCAATGGTTGTGAGCAATACGCAATCATTCATACGCCAGGATCTCTCAGAGGTGAACAAGTTAAGTTCCTTATAGATTGTGAGTACTCTTTCATTTCTTTCACCCAGATGCATGAGGAAGTTAAGGCTAGATAAGTATCCAACAAGCAAGCTAGTTGTAGAGTTAGCAAACGGCAAGGAAGTAGTATCTCAACATTCTGCAGGAAAAATTGACTTTGATTTAGGGGGACACCCAACTTCTGCCCAATTTCGAACCCTACCCTTAGGATTCTTTGATGGGATACTAGGGATGGACTGGCTAAAGCAAAATAGGGCCCACATACATTGCGCACAAGGAAACTTTACCTTTACAGATAACTTGGGTAATGAAGCCTTAATCCAGGGGGAAAATGGGAGACCTAGGGCTACTCTAGTTAAGGCTAGCAGACTTTTGAAGGGATTAAGAAAAGGACAACAAATTTATGTGGTAAAGCTCAACAAAGTAGACCAAGCAGATACCTCACTTCGACCAAACTAGTTGAGAGAGTATGATGATGTATTCCCAGAAGACCTTACGAATCTTCCGCCACACAGAGAGGTAGATCATGAGATTGAAACTATCCCTGGATGTGAACCTATCTCAAAAAGACCTTATAAAATGTCACTTCCAGAGGCCATCAAACTCAAGGAACAACTTAGGCAACTCATTGAGCAAGGATTCATTCGACCCAGTACTTCTCCTTGGGGTGCTCCAGTTCTTTTTCAGAAGAAGAAGGATGGAACCTTAAGGCTATGCATAGACTACCGTGGACTAAACCAGGTAACTGTCAAGAACAAGTATCCAATTCCAAGGATTGACGAACTCTTAGACAGGCTCCACGGCGCCAAAATGTTTACAAAGATTGATCTAAGGTCAGGATATTACCAAATCAGGATGAAGGAATCAGATATTCCAAAGACAGCTTTCAATACTAGGTATGGACACTACGAATTCACAGTAATGTCATTCACATATTGCTGCACCTTTGACGGAACTCCTGAAGAAAGGAATGAGGATCGAATGGAAGGCCGAGCACCAATCTAGCTTTGCTAAGCTAAAAGAGTTCTTGGTCTCAGCTCCTATTTTAAAGCTTCCGGACTTCAGTAAGGAATTTGAAGCAGCGACCAATGCCATCAAATTTGCTCTAGGTGGAGTTCTTACTCAAGAAGGAAGACCAGTGGTGTATACTTCACGAAAGCTGAGGGATCACGAGAAGAATTATCCTACTCATGATTTGGAACTTTTAGCGGTTATACATGCACTGAAGTTATGGAGAAATTATCTTCTTGGGCGCAAGTTTTAGCTGGTTACAGACCACAAAAGCTTAAAATGGATTTTTACTCAACCTATTCTCAATATGCGACAACAGCGATGGATAGAGCTATTACAGGAATATGACCTTGACATAAAGTATAGACCAGGGAAGGAAAATGCAGTTGCAGATGGTCGTAGCCGAAAATCCT
Source organism: Adiantum capillus-veneris (assembly GCF_014529385.1). Taxonomy (NCBI): domain Eukaryota; kingdom Viridiplantae; phylum Streptophyta; class Polypodiopsida; order Polypodiales; family Pteridaceae; genus Adiantum; species Adiantum capillus-veneris. The sequence continues at coordinate 104,437,075 of NC_140952.1, forward strand.
TTCTCGGAGCTATCTCTATTCCAAATAACCCTATCTGGGATAGAATCAAAGAAGCATCCTTGGTAGATCCAGAGTACCAACGTATAGTATCACTAGTTCAACAGAATAAGATGCCTGAAGCTAAAGAATACTCTCTTATGGGAGGATGTCTTTACTACAGACATAGACACTGTGTACCCAGAGATCCAGCCTTAAAGAAGGCCATTTTATATGAAGCACACGATATCCCTACATCCGGACATCCAGGCTATGCTAAGACTCTTCATGCTATCAGGAGGGGTTACTTTTGGTCTGGAATGAAAGGAGACATACTTCGCTATGTGAGGCAATGTCTTTCTTGTCAACGGATAAAAGCTGAAAGGATCAAATTACCAGGACAACTTCAACCTCTTGACATACCCCAGATGAAATGGGAATGCATCAGTATGGATTTTGTTACAGGATTACCTTCTACTACAGGAGGTTATGATTCTATTTTTGTGGTTGTTAATATGCTCACAAAAGTGGCTCATCTAATACCCGTAAAGACAACCTTTACTGCTTCAGATGTTAGCCGGGTATTCATCAAGGAGATTTTTAGGCTACATGGTCTACCCAAGCGTATCGTCAGTGATAGAGATGCCAAGTTTACATCAAAATTTTGGACTTCTCTTTTCCAATCTATTGGGTCACAATTAGCTTTCAGTACAGCGTATCATCCACAGACAGATGGGAAAACTGAAAGAGTTAATCAAGTCACTGAGGACATTCTCAGAGCCTATTGTTCGCAAGAACCAAAGAAGTGGTTACAATATCTACCTTTGGTGGAGTATGCTTACAACTCTTCCGAACACAGAAGCATTGGAATGTCACCTTTCAAAGCTCTTTATGGACAAGACTGTTTAGCACCACTGAACTTCTCAGATCCAACCATCAGGGTAGAATCATCTAGGAAGATGTTAGAAGATATGGAAGCACAGACTAGAGCTATTCACCAGGACATTCAGGCCGCTCTGGATAGACAGAAGCACTATGCAGATAAGAACCGTTCAGAGAGAACTTTCAAAGAAGGGGATAAGGTTTTTCTGCGAGTCCGACCAAAGAAAAGCAACTTATCTCTAGGCAGATATAAGAAGTTAAGCCCAAGGTATTGTGGACCATTCGAGATCTTTAAGGTTGTGAGTGACCAGGCCTACAAGCTAAAGTTACGTGCAAACTTGAAGGTTCATGATGTATTCCACATCAGCTTACTCAAACCCTATATTCCTAACCCTGATCAATTCTTGGACTCAGATCAGATAATCATGCCAGCACAAGGAGTTCACGAGCTCCAACCTGACTATGTACTTCAAACAAGGGAAAGAAAGTTACGCAACAGAACTATCACGGAGCATCTAGTAAAGTGGAAGGATTACCCTGAAGAAGATGCAACTTGGCAGGACGAACCAACGCTCTTAAAAGATTACCCAAACACATTCTTGAGATGAGGACATCTCAAATTTTTCACGTTGGGGAGGTTGTAAGGTCTCTGACTCTCGCTGGAGGAGGGATGTTGTACCTCCAGAACATTGGAATTTTAATGAATAAGTTGGAGTAGAATTTTTACTAGAATATTGTCTTGGTGTTGTTTTCAAATACTGGTTGAAGGGCTGTCTTAACAAACAATGTGATTCGGAATTAATCAAGGAATGTCTATGTTGAACAATCATTGTGGTAGTAATTAGGTCACACAAGGAAGTGTGAGTGTGGGGGTGGAAAGTGGGGGCTTGGCTCAGGTTGCCAATGCATATGAGATGGGTGGTCCCAATTGGTCGGGAACTCTCTGTCCCCATAGTGCTTATTTCGATATTAGTAATACTCATTGTCCCTACACTACAACACTAAATGAAGATATCGACGGCCATGCTCTTCCACGCGTATATCGATGACATTAGCGGGCGTCGCTATACGCGTCACTATACACGTCGCTGTGTGCATCGATATACGCGGGAAAGGCTTTTATTTGCCTCGCGTATAGCGACGCGTATATCTACGCGTATAGCGACGCAAAAAAATTTGGGGGAAAAAAGTGAAACCCGTGCGCAGGGACCATTTTCGCCTGCTCGGGTCTTGGCCGAAACCTGCTGTGCAGGTATTATGTCCATCTCCACCCTCCCCAACCTCTCTCTCTCTCTCTCTCTCTCTCTCTCTCTCTCTCTCTCTCTCTCTCTCTCTCTCTCTCTCTCTCTCTACCTCTACATCGTGTGTGTGTGTGTGTGTGTGTAGGAAAGAGAGAGAGAGAGAGAGAGAGAGAGAGAGAGAGAGAGAGAGAGAGAGAGAGAGAGAGAGTGTGTGTATGTGTGTGTGTGTGTGTGTGTAGGAAATAGAGAGAGAGAGAGAGAGCGGTGTGTGTGTGTGTGTGTAGGAAAGAGAAAGAGAGAGAGAGAGAGAGAGAGAGAGAGAGAGAGAGAGAGAGAGAGAGATGTGTGTGTGTGTGTAGGAGAGAGAGAGAGAGAGAGAGAGAGAGAGAAATGTGTGTGTATGTGTGTGTGTAGGTAATCAAAGAGAGAGAGAGAGAGAGAGAGAGAGAATTAATGTATGCTTAGGAAATTAAAATTAAAGAAGAAAATTATAGAGAGAAATGAAATGAAATGTTATATTAACGTCTTTGAAAGGCCAAAGTGACCTATGAGACATGAGACAAGAAAGTTACAATGTGATGGATCTGATACAAAGTCAGAGTAAGAAGATGACAAAATAAAATATTATGGAATCCTAAACTGCTGGGTGTGGACTAAACAGCTAAACGAGCTAGTTGGGATAGGTAGATCTCCTCCATGGTTAGTACTCTGACCGGGCGTTGTGCATGTCGAGCCAAAATGACCTAGCTAGATCCTCTGATGCAGCCTCTGTCGATGTTGTGTAGTCCTCCGTAGTCGTGGGCGTCTAGATCTCCCTAGATCAGTCGCTCGTTCGATCATTAGAGAGATAGGGAAGTAGAGAGGGAGAGAGAGAGAGAGAGAGAGAGAGAGAGAGAGAGAGAGAGAGAGAAGAGAGAGAGAGAGATAGGAAATAGAGAGATAGAGAAAGAGAGTTATATATATATATATATATATAGAGAGAGAGAGAGAGAGAGAGAGAGGGAAGTGGAGCTCCAGGAGTTATGGCAGAGAAATAGGAAAATAGAGAAATAGAGAGAGATAGGAAAATAGGGAAATAGAGAGAGAAAGAGCGATAGTGAGAGCGAGATCGAGAGAGAGAGAGAGAGAGAGAGAGAGAGAGAGAGAGAGAGAGAGAGAGAGAGAGAGAGAGAGAGAGAGAGAGAGAGAAGAGAGATAGCGAGAGCGAGATCGAGAGAGAAAGAACGAGAGATAGGGTACGTAGACAGAGAAGAAACTATGGAACTAAAAGAGGCAAAGGGGTTTTGCCTGCTACATGCATTGCCATGTACACCTCAGAGTGCACGTATGTGTCTACCCATATAGGATTTGACCAATAAAGACGAGACTTTGACCCGGTGGTCCTGATCTCCGTACACCTTTGGACTGAGGTGTACGGAGATTGGGCAAGACTAGAGAATGCGAGGTAGTTTACATTGTGAGGAGTATATATATATATATATTAAAACAAAATTCATAATCATTGTAGATGGCAACGTCATCAACTAACATGGAGGAAAAGATTGCATGCTCGTGCACGCTTTGCAAGTATCAAATCCTGCGCAAGCGTAGGATATGTAATGAGCATGTGCACAAGTACGGAGAGTTTGCTAGAGAAACCGTACAGAATCTGCGATACGACTCCTACGAAACGGGCATTGATTTCCGCGACATAGCACCTACATCTAAGAGAGAGAGAAAAGAGATTATGCGTGAAGGTCCGACCAATATAGAGCCACGGATGGAAGCAGAAAAGGGCTTACAGACAGAAGACGACGGCATGGAGGAGATGCTGGATGCCTTCTTCCAGACAAGCGAGGAGAACGCGAACGAAGCAGCACCAGAAGCCGTGCACCTATCTCTTGAAGACATGTTGAGGAAGTTGGCACGTCAACCAATCTATGAAGGCGCCAAAATATATGTGCTTCGTACTTGTCTGGTGTTTTTGAATCTTCAGTCAGTGTACGGGTGGTCAGATGCAAGCGTCACTGCTTTGTTTAGGTACGTAATTTACAAAAGAGATTTTCCGATTGCAACGGTGATGTGCTCGGAGAGCTTTTTAATTTAATGTGGCTTAAACAGGCTATTACGGGAGCAACTTCTCCCGGATGGCAGGTACAGTCCACAGCCGTTGGATTTTCTTTCTAGAGCGGTTCATGAAAACACTTAAGGGTTTTTTTCGCCAAAAAGCGGGTCCAGAGGGGAGCATGGCAGAAGGATGGCTGGTGCAAGAGTCTCTTGTATTGACGATCGAATTTCTATCCGTTTCTGACCCAGAAATGCCTCGACTGTGGAGCGATGAGGAGGATGCAAGACTGGTGGGAGAGGAGCCGCAAGGGCAAGGGGTGCCGAAGAAAATGAACCTGGCCATGCGAGAAAAGATCATGAAGTTCTGTATACTAAATTCAGCGCCGATGCAAAAATGGCTTGAAAGGTACGAAGAAGAGAAAGAGAGACGCAATCTAGAGCGACAGGATTTCAGGCAAAGTCGAATGACTAGAGGCTTACCCTTGCCAGACTATCTCGCTCCTCTACCTAAATTCCCTTCAATGGAATGGTTAGACAAGACAGTGAGAGCAGCTCGACAGATCGGAGAACCCATATCTCTAGAAGAGGAAGAGCTGGCTATTGGATGTGACTGGAAGTATCATACATACATGGCACTGTGGTCGCATGGAAATCATTTCAGAACACAACAAATTGACAGCACAAGAAACACGTTTGACAGTGGGGTAATGGTTAGTTTCATGAAAAAGAGCAGGGCCAGTGCTAGAGACACGAATGAGAGCACTAGCAACCTCGATTACTGTGGTCTGGTGTCAGATATCCTGAAAGTAAGCTTCAGGCGGTTTGAGATGTTTTTGTTGGATGTGAAGTGGTTCAAGGTGATTACTTCTGGTCGCAATGCAACGGTACGCAGAGATGGAAACAAACTTGTGCAAATAGATTCTACAAAGATTTGGACAAATGCGAGCGACACATTTGCTCTCCCCGAACATTGCGAGCAAGTGGTCTTTGTACCGGACCCTCGAGAGCGACAATGGTGGTTTGTGGTTCAGGTTGCTCCAAGAAATAAACAAGTATTTGAAGGGCAAGATCTCCTCGAGGAAAGTCAGCCAGACGACGTCCATACTACTGTGACATTAGATGAGATGGATGAAGGTATGGCAGAGGAAGCTGACAGATATACCAGGGATGACGCAGACGAGCCAGAATTGACACTTGTAGATGAAGATGCAATGGATGAAAACAATCTGCCAGAACGAGTTGGGGCAGGGTTATGTTTACAATTAGAGATAGACGATGATACGGTGCAAGATCTTATCGATGATGCCTCACTCGTCGAGGCCTAGGCCTGTAAGTGTTTGTGTGAAGACTTTGATTTAAAATTAAGCTTAAAGTTAATTTAAACAACTGTGTTTTGACGCTTTATTTTACTTTCTTTGTGCAAGACTTTAGTATGGCAGACGAGATTCCAGATCCCGCTTCCATGAGTGCAGATGCATTCATGGGATTCGTTACACGGATGACGCCTGCTCAGATGGCAGAGTCTTCTCAGTACTGGGTAGCCAGAGGCACGGGTACTACGCCTCCGGGCTTCACACCCGAGGGTCCTACGCCTAGGGGGGGGACGCCTACGGGGTTCAGGACGCCTATGGGTACGACGCCTTCTTCTCCCATCATGGACGCTTCGACACCTAGGGGTGGGGCAGAGGCGGGTATGTCCTCATCTCCGCAGCACAGGCGCACTCACCGATCTCGGCGATCGTCAGGTGGAGGCGGTGGTTGCTGTGGAGGAGGGTCCACAGATGCTTCGACTCCTCCTCGCTCACGACCCCCGTCCTACCAAGGCACACCTCTCAACACACCTCTTGGCACACCTTGGACACCTTGGGGGGCACACAATCCTAGTGCCTCCAAGCTCTATACTGTACGGGGAGATGTTTCTGTTGACATGGATAGAGTCGGGACTGAGATGCGACAGCGGATTTGCCAGCTTGTGGAGCTGCAGTTTTCGACCAGCATTCTGACGTCTTGGGATCATCAAGAAAAGAAAAAATTCACTTACATAGTGGAGACCATCCTGAGAGAGTACCAACCTGCTCCGGGTTCTTCCGTTCTTCCGGTGCGGTGGATCAAGGGTGTTGCACGGGACACCTTGAAACATCAACGAGATGCTTCTCGGAAGGCTTTCAGGATCGGCTCGTCGAAGCCTTCGGGCATCCCACATGAGACGTGGCTGTAGATCAGGGAGGATGAGCGGACAGCGGCCACACGGTGCAGACAGCAGCGTGAGGCCGCGCAGGTACGACAGATGACTAGGGGGACATCTCATCTTGGCAACGGAGGCTTCGACACCTTTCGCTATGAGTTTGTGAGTTTCTAATCCAATCTTAACTATGGCATTTTTTAAAACGCGATGAATCATGTATTCTTATTACTTTGATTTTTGTATAAACGTAGAATCTTGCGATGCATCGAGCTCCGACACGCGAGGAGGAGTCAGATGGATATCGCAGAGGTATCTATGAAGTACTGAATGATCTTGAAGCTTCAGGAGAGCCTGTAGACTAGGAGGCCTTACAGTCTCGCTGATCGCTTGAGGTGAGACATTAATATGTGTAAATTGATTTAATTAAGTCAGTATATGTGAAGTAATATCAATACTAATTTTGTGAGTTGTCCTATGTGCAGGTTGCGACGCCTAGTCATTAGTGGACCAGATTTCATATATATGCTTTGTGAGACACAGACACGCTTCTGTGTCTCTTTTTTGTACAAACAGTTAGTGTTCAGACAGTTATTGTTTCCCTTATGGTTATGATTATTGTCATTGTCATTGTATAGATAGTTATTGTTTCTCTTTCTGGTTATGCTTATGGTTATTGTTAATTTTGTTTATGGTTATGGTTATCTGCATTATGGTTTTGATCAAAGTGGTTATAGCCGGTTATGGTTTTAAGTTATGGTTATGCTTTTAAGTTATGGTTATGGTTCGTTATGGTTATGCTTTTAAGTTATGGTTATGCTTTTCAGTTGGTACGGTTGTCTTTCATTGGCCTTAAATATCATGTGAGATCCTACATGGATAGCATGTAGGAGGCGTATACATGATACAATTTTTTTTGAAAAGTTTATGTAAAAACAAAGGAAACTATGTCAAAATTTCTGCGCGCGGGAGCATGGTTGATATTTTGGTGCTGCTCGCTTTCTTGGGCAGAGGGCAGGAAGTCTGGCTGTGGCTGTGTCCATCTTTTAACTGGGCACAGGCCAGGCTACCTGCCCTCTGCACAAGAAAAAAAAATTCTGTTATGGTCGTCGCTATGTGTGTGGCAATCTGCGTCGCTATATGCGTGGCAATCTGCGTCTCTATACACGTCTATACCTGCATCGCAAATAGCGACTGGTTTCACAGCGACGCGAATAGCAACGCGTATAGCAATGCGCCGCGTCGATATCTGCGTCGATGACACCTTATTTTGTTGTAGTGCTAGAGCGGTGAAATCTCGAGAGTACGTGCCTCTGAAACATGGGGAAAAAGGCACTCGGGGTTTCTCTCCTCTTGGAAGGTGGGTCTTAGGATCGCTAGATAGTTTAAGTACGCTTCCCCTGCGAGGTGGATCTAGATCTCATTGCTGGTAGGCTCGAGCTCGACTCACTTTGTGATGAGAGATCGTCCGCTAGTAGCTGAACCTTGAACCACTTTTTTTGCTTCCGCTATAGATCTAGTGGCCACCAAGTTCACCATCAGATCCGTTGTTGGATATGGCGGGGTGGGGACCTCACATGGGGTAAGGTGCTTGAGTCAAAAAGAGACCCTACAACGGAAGGGAAAAGCCCCAAAGTTAGGGGAATCTTTGACTTAACCTCCCACTCACCCAAAGGGCACCCCCTTCTCAAGGGGCACATGGACACATGTCAAGCTCTCCCTATGCTTAGCCACATGGTGTGCTTGAATCCTATTGGATGGGTTAAAGAGGGGTCCAATGAGCTTCTAGTTCAATTCAACAAATATCTAGATATTTTCAAGCTCTCTCTCTCAAAGGGGTAAGGAGGACACTTGTTCAAACTACCCATGTTCTTCAAATGCATTGTGCATGTGATTGTCTAGGAGGAGAGGGGCCCAATGAGCTTCAAGCTTGAGCAAAAAGGAGGGGTCTCCCAAAGCAAGCAAAGGGTATGCTTGGGGGTATACACCTCTCACACACTCGTTTTTCACACATTCTCACTTGGTGAAAGTGGAGGAACTCCATCTCCTTCTCCAAGATTATTGATAAGTTGAGAGCCTACACCAACACTCTTGGCTATGGAATGAAAATCCAACCAAGAGCCATGCTTCAATGCTTAAGCTTTCTATCTTCTCCATCTTCATCACTGCTATTCTGTATGCTAGCAAGAAGAGTAATAATAAGTGAGGAACTATTTATTTCTCCTATGAATGTTTCTTCTTCCTCTTCCCTACCCTCGTTCCCCGCTAGCTCTCTCCACCTTTGAAGGTGTTTGAGGCCTTGGGATTGATTCCAGGGATGGTTAATGCTTTTACAAAGTTTATGTCATGCTCGTGATGCATGAAGCTTTCCATCTTCATAGCATCACCAAGGTCACAAGGAACACAAAGATTGTATTATACCAAGTCTCTCTTTATGGGAGAATCTATAATACAAAAGCCTATTGGAGGGGGGACCGGCCCCACATAAATCCAGTCCTAAATTGTTATCAAGTTTTGTTATTCTCTCTCTCTCTTGCATAGTATTGTTCATGCCAAGTTAATTAGGTATATTGGTTATGTTGCTACCGCTAATTAAGTTCAACCTCTATGTTCTCAAAGTAGTCTCATAAAAATGCTCACTCTAGTTCTCATAATTCCGCTATTCTCAAAGTTCATGGGCCATTTCCATTACACCTCTGAGCCAAATCTAACCCGTAACCATATGACCTAGTGTCTATAGTTTTCCTAGGTGCACTAGTGAAGTTTGGTCAAATTTGGACTTGTGTTTATCAAGTTATGCTCATATTTTATTTTATGGTCAAGTTTACATTTTTAAACTTCCTTGACAACTTTTGGAGCTAATTGAATGATTTTTTCATGATAGAATGCCCCATAGATGACCAAGAAAGTAGTGGGAGGCTCCCCCCTACCAAGTGGTGGAGATTTCATCCAACAAGAAGGCTGACATCTCAAAGAAAGAGCTGGCAAAGATCGAGCTAACATATTTATTGGTAGGTTTCAAGAAACTAATGGCATGAAAGTAAAAATGACCATATTTCGAAAAGAACTATGGACTTTTCTCCATCAAAGAGAAGCACTTGAGGAGTCAAGATGCTTGCAAATGGACACATTCTTCAGGTTATCACCATGGGGTACAAACTTCCACAGAGCCTACGAGCTGACAAGCTCTATCTAGTACAATGGCGGGGCTACCCTAATTAATAAAGATGGGGAGATAGTAAAGGTTCGGATTACCACCAACCTTATCAACCAAGCACTTCAGCTCCCTCCTAGTATCATAACCTATTGCTAGAAACAAAAGCCATTGACAATGACAAAGCATTCATCAAGCATCAAAACCAAAAATTTACCTACAAAGATCCAGTGTATTAGGAGACAAAGTTTCCATTGCGGTTGATCTCTCAGCACCTCAAAGTATAGAAGCCGCCAAGATACACAGATCCAAATTTGCACGTTGTAGTACTTATGGCAATGGGGCTTTTTGAGCAAAGAGTAATCCATTGTGACTTGGAGAACTATATTCTAGACAATTTGGTCAAAGAAAACCTCAAGAGAAGCAATAGAAACAAGACATATATGAATGTAGGGCTGGTGATAACCAGGATGTCCTACCAAGAACCACCAAGGGAGGAGACGGGTGTGGAACCTCTAGAAATTCACACAGACACAAGGCGACCCCTCTCCCCAAGCCATCCACCCCTCCTCCTGTTGAAGAGACAAAAGATGAGACTCTCAAACAAGAAAAAACTCAAGAGCATCCACCTCTAGAGCATCAAGTTTTTGAAGACAAAGTGAAAGAGGAATCTAAAGAACAAGAGACCACCTAGCAAAAAATTCCTCCACAACAGCAAGAACTAGAGCCAAAACAAGAAGACAACAAAGACAAGAAACCTGAGAGAACAGAGCATGCTCCACCCAAAGAGAGAGAGCCAAAAGCTGGTACCTCTCAGCAATGCACCACATCCAAAAGAGGGCCAATATCTCTGCACTCAAGGGCTATAATTGAAGATGGAGCAAGGCCCTTTCAAGATTTTTACATTGATGAACACTTAGAGCCTACATCAAACTGCTCTTTTGGAGAGTTTTCATTGCAAGATATGCCCAACATGGTTGCTGCATGTGTGAAAGGATCCACCATGAGATTTCTTGTTAGGGGCTCTTTGAGCAACACAGTGTGATTGGAAATGCTTTTGTCAATATGTATGTCAACTATGGTACCCTTGCAAAATGACACAAAGTTCTTGATGATATTTCTACCCAAAATGTTGTTGCTTAGAGCGTGTTCATTGCAAGACATTCCCAACATGGGTGTTGCAAGAAATCTTTGTACTACTTCAATGATTGCAATGGGAAGACCTCCCCAAATGCAATCACCTATGATTGCATCTTTAAGGCATGTGACCTTACACGCACATTGGTGGTGCCTTTGCAAAAGCACACAAAGTTCTTGATGATCTTTCTGCCCAAAATGTTGTGTCTTGGAGCTTCTTCATTGTACGATATGCCCAACATGGCTATATCAAGAAATATCTCTATTGTTTTAATTGATTTCTTAGAGATTCCCTCCCTAGATGAAATCATCTGTTCTTGGAGAAGGAATGTGGACTTGCACACATACTGGTTGCTTCATGTCAATTTACCAATTAAACACCGCCCAATCATGGATTGTGTTTCACTTGCCAATGGCCCAATCATAGCACAATCTATGAGGATGTACACATATGTCCCTTGTCAATGGACCTATCACAATTTAATTATGAGGATGCACACATAGGTTGTCTTATTGCTCGTTGACTGCTTGTGAGGATGCACACCTAGGTTGCTTGTCTTGACTTGTGTGCAAATATTGCTTCTTCCCTAGATTTTTCAATGGATTTATTGCCTCTTTATCAACACAAAAGACATTCAAAACAACCCTTGGACCAGCTTTGACATACCATGAGGAAGCAATTTATGTCAATATGTATGCAATGGCAAGGGTAGTAGAATCCTAGACAAAATTGCAAGATGTCTTCACCTAGAACTCATTGTCTGTAGGGTATACCTGGCACGCAAGGAGGCTCTGACCTGTTTTCATTGGATGCAAAGGAAAATACTTTCTCTAGTTGAAATTGCTTATACGCACATTTTGAATGTCTGATGGCCATCCTCTCGGGGATGTCGTCTCTTGGAGTGTGTTCATTGAAGGATATGCCTAGCATGGATGTGGTGAGGAGGCCTCAGGCTGTTTTTGTTAATTACAAAGGGAAAGACTTTTTTTAGATGCAATTGCTTTTTCTTGCACTAAATGCTTTTGTGATTGCTAGTTAGGGGTTGTTGGTGAAATATTTCACTCTTGGTAGTTCTTTGCCAAATGTGGTGCCCTCATAAAAGTACAAAGAAATTCTTGGTTTTCTCTAGGCTATTTTCATCAGATGTGAAGAGAAGGTCTTTCTCCAGATGTAATCACTTATGCTCACACTTTGAATGTAGAATGTCCATCTTCTCTAGGATGTAGTCTCTTGGGGCGCACTCATTGTAGGCTATGTCCAAACATGGATATGGCAAGTAGGCTTCGGCCTATTTTTGTTGGTTACAAAGGGAAGGTCTTTCTCAAGATGGGATTATGTATGCTCGCACTTTGAATGCCTTTGTAATTGCTACCAAAGAGCTAGTGGTGAAATATGTTGTTTTTCATGGTGCTTTGGTTGATATGTATGCCAAAATGTGATATCCTCACAAAAGCACAAAGTTATTATAATGGAAGGCCTTTCTTCCATATGCAATCACATATGATTGCACCTACAAATCTTGTAGCCTTATGCAAGATATGAAAGACTCATAATGAGATTGCAAGTTAGGTGCTTTGCTAATCAGAGGCTGTTGGAGAAAGAGTTTTTGCTTGACGGTGCTTTGGTCAATGTGTGTGCCAAATGTGGTGCACTCATGAAAGGAAGAAAAGTTATTTATAAGTATCCTCTTCAAGATGTGGCCTCATGGAGCATGTTGATTGAATGCTATAACCAAGATGGTTGTGGCAAGGACACTTTGAGTTGTTTTAGCAAGCTGCAAAGAGAACGCATTTCTCCAAAAGCAAACATATATGGCATTATACTGGACAAAGTGTTGAATGACCTTTTCTGGCAGGCAAGGCATTTTTTCAAGGCTATGAGAGTAATCAAGGCAATGCCATCATCTCATTATCCTCTAGTTTTGTCAGCAATAGATGGCACAAAACATTGAATGCATGAAAATAGACAATGGTTCTGGAAACCAGCCTGGTCCTAACTGCTTGACTGATACAAGTGGAAAGACTCAATGATTTTTAGTTGGAGATACAAACCATTTATGGCATTATACTGGACAAAGTGTTGAATGACCTTTTATGGCTGGCAAGGAATTTTTACAAGGCTATGAGAGTAATCAAGACAATGGCATCATCTCATTATCTTCTAGTTTTGTCGGCAATATATGGCACAAAACATTGAATGCGTGAAAATACACAATGGTGCTTGAAACCAGCCTAGTCCTAACTTCTTTGGCTGATACAAGAGGAAAGACTCAATGATTTTTAGTTGGAGATACAAAGCATTTGCAAAGCAAGAAATCTAGTTGAAGCTACAAGATCTTGAAGTTACATTGTCCCTTCAAGGTTTTCCCCATATTTTCATTAGGTATCTCAAAATATTCCCCTGGTTTTTGTCAGATACAATCCAAGAGCACATTAGTGAGCGTGTATGCCAAATAAGATATTCTCATAAAAGAACGATAAGTGTGACATTGGAGAGGGGGAAAGGGAACACACCTAGAAACACAACACATATGCCTCTCTAGAGCCCACGGCACTCGCTGCACCCCACTCCTCTCATATTCACCTTCAAAACAACACAAATTTCCCAACCAAAAATGGATCACACCTTGCAAACACCCATTGGCATGGATTGGATAATTCAAACTTACACCACACACTTCCAATTACACGCACCACAACCACACTATCTGTCTCCCTCTTTGCACCACACCGCACACAACTCAGGCCACCAATGCACCACACCGATGTGAGCGAACACAGCATACAATAGAGAACAAAAATAGGAAAAAAAAAGTGGGATGGGGGGGTATTGTTAGACAAGGGGAACTAGAACCCAGGAGTCCGCCACCCAACCACCCACTATATAGCATTGGCCCTAGCCCTTTGCCCTAGTTGGACTCCCTTTCCACACTGCCTAGCCCGGCCTTGCCCTTTTCTAGTCCGGCCTTACCGGTGTCCTGACATTACTCCCCCCTTAAGAAGAGTTTTCTTCCTCAAAAACAAAAGTGGGAAACTTCTTCTTAAGAACACTAATGTTTTCCCAAGTGGCATCCTTCATGGATCTAGCTGTTTGGTTGATCAGAACACGGTTCCGCAGGAGGTTCAATGAAACCAAGACTGACATCTTGATTTTCCACATTGTTGTCCATTTGCAACCAGCTTGTGTTACCGATTCCTATCCTATCATTGTTTGTAGACTCCATTTAGAACACACATGAGTATTCAGAACGAGTTGTCACACAAAGATGTACCCTAAAGAGTACCTCTTTTCACTTTCCATGAAAGTAACTTGCTAACATACTCATCAGCCAAGTTTAAGTCCTTGACTTGTTTTCCAATTTCAGCAGACAGTAAACAACCCCACCATCACTAGTGTTCAAGGTTGAGAACTTGATTTATACATGAAGAGACTACACCTAGTCGCAACCATGCTTTAACTTTATAAGCAAACTCCAAGTAGAGCAATAAATGCTTACTAATTGGATTGCGTGGTGCTAACATACGTACTTGCATATCCTTTTAGCACAAGATTACACTTTGTTATCTGCATATCCCCTTGGATAAGTAACAGTACCGAGGTGTGTTTCCCCCACGGTTTACAGCCAGTCGTTCTAAATGGCTAGTAAACGTGGATCACAATATCATACCATATTGCTGAAGAATCAACAATTAGTTGAATAACCATCGTGGTTAACGTGAAAGATCCACAAGCACCCAAACCAAGCCATGACCTCTATTGGTGATTGGTAGACCAAAAAGTAAACTCATTGAGATAATGCACACCGAGTGGAGAAGGCTTCATAAGCAACAACTTGTGAATAGCATGCCGTTCCAAATCAGCCTTTGCCAAACACTAAGGCCCATAGCACCTAGTGTGCATGCATTTAGCAAAAATTAGATCCGAACCTGTATATCCATGATTATCCTTGCCAATACTTATGGCAAATGTGATGTACGTAGCACACAATAAAGAGAAATGTAAATAGTTTCAAACAAAAACTAAATACTTTCAGTGGTAATCATTTTCAAGCCTTGCTGAAATGTTTGAACCATAATAGAAGGTGAAACAATGATCACTTCTACGTACAAACAATGAAACTTTTTCATTAGCAACTCATAGCCTTTTCTATGTAAAACAACTATCTGTAATGTTGTTTAGCAGCACTTGTACCTTAACAAGTCATTCTAAGTATCTGACAATTTCTGGCCACTGAAATTGCTCCTGATACGTCGTGTTGAAAATGGTCTAGAAAACAGATTGGAGCAGCACTTAGGGACTTTGTCAAGACACATAATTGAAATAATGGCGCCAGTGTTAGTCTAGAGACTCGTATTCTCACATGTGGAATATGTCTCATGTAAGAATGTGTAAAAAGAACATCCTTCAAGTACGAGATGTACTTGTGTTGGAGGTAATGCTAAACACTCTGCAACAACAAGAGTGAGAGGGACCCTCATTCATTGCTCCACACTGGCTAAACTGGACTCCTTGAGTCCCTAGACCATGTTGTATCCCATGTGACAACATGTGCCAAATTGAATCCTACAAGTGGATTCATAACAGCATAATGTACATTGGACACTATGGCCCAAAATACTTGTTTCGACATGCCCTTGGCATGGCCATGAAATACTCAAGCATATTTAAACAACTTGAAAAACCCAAGCAATGCATACTAAAAACTGGAGTAACACCAAATCAATAGATGCGTACCTGGAGGTTGAACTAAATGTTCACTTGCTCGTATTCAATTACAGAGGAGCACGATGTCCACCTGTGAAAAACAAGCAACATTGCACTGGAAACCCTAGGTGTTGCCTTTGCAATCCAAACCCTTCGATTATAATTTACGTAGTCGAACCCTTTGGTAAGACCCTTTGTAGAAACTGCTCGACTAGCAGGTTAACGGTAACCAACATAGTCAACCATGTACATAATGATTGGAATCAACTTGAGAAGTTGAATTCATCTGCTACCGCGTGGTATATTGCGGACTGATTTCCTTGAAAGTATAATAAGAAGAGATCAAACTGTGATCCTCCATGACTATGGGGTGATTTAGTAAGCACCCACGGGGTCGTATCCCAAAACATTATGTCCATAGACACTCCATAGTGCTATAGAAGGAGCAGGAAAACAACAAAAGTGAAATGCCTAGCTCTTATGGACAGCCATGCTAGCTCAATTGATTGTTGCATCAATATTTCCTTGTAGAGATCAGCTGATGTGAGTTTAAGATTATCAAAAACTCAATTCAAGTGTTGCACTAAAAACATGTAGTGCATATAGAATACCCAAAAGATCTGCAATGGCAAGATCTTGCTTGGCCATTAACAGCAATGGGAACCCCATGGGATAGATCTGTTCAATCTTAAGAACAAGCACCCAAGGAATGCCAACAGTTGGGTCGTACCCGAGATTTTGACAATGACTCTTAGCCAGCGTGTGTGGCTCATAGTCCTCATGGCAATTAGTGTTCAATCGAAAAAATGATGAAGACTAATGTAGAGGGCATCTTGCCTGATTTGTAGCTGAGAGTTAGAGCACCTTGTCTTAGGCTGACTCCTAAATAAAACATGTATTAAAAGTGTCTTAAAAAGTTTTCATTAATCTGCAAGAGAAACAAGAGAGAGAGAGAGAGAGAGAATGCTGGGTTGAGGAACTTTCCTTAAGTGACAAGTTTGTGTATATTGTGCCGTGCCCTGCCGCATCTGATGCCTAACTTGCAGCTTATTCTATAACCATGCAAAAATTTGCCTGTATAACTCTCTCATCAAGAGAGGAAACAGCAAACACAAGCCACATCTTGACCCACTTACCATGTATGGGGTCGTGACTTGACAAAAATGACTTAATATGGCACTTTGCCTGTGAAATAAGTCCTAGATTTAGGTTCCATTTATTGGTATTGTGCATTGACAGCAACCACAAATTTTAACAATCCAGAACTTAGTTTGTCAGTTGACAGAGTGTGTGGTGTGATAGCGGAAGAGTAATCTTTGAAGCGGTGGAATTAATGCCACATGGTTAGCATGCTTTGCATACAGATGTTTACGCCCTTGGTGAGAGTGACAGCCTCAAACGTGAGAGCCAAAACCATTAGTGCCTTGCACAGTCTAAACTGGTAGGGATTATGTGAGGTGAGATGCCCTATTTTTCTAGTTTTTTCAAACTTGTGTGCCCCTGCTTGTGATTCCAAGTACCTCGGCACCAGGGAGAAGCCTTGCTTCATGTAAAATT
Organism: Adiantum capillus-veneris; assembly: GCF_014529385.1. NCBI lineage: Eukaryota > Viridiplantae > Streptophyta > Polypodiopsida > Polypodiales > Pteridaceae > Adiantum > Adiantum capillus-veneris. The sequence goes on from NC_140952.1 coordinate 104,453,955, forward strand.
GTCAAATCACTTTGCTTTACACAACCGACAATATTTTTTTATAAACATGGAAAAATAAACAAAACTGAATATGGTCTAACCTGGTCATCCTGCTGTAACCATGTGCCTGGAGATGTCGGAAGAAAAGCTCGCTCCAATGTAGATCATAACCCTCTTTGGTCCGCAAGAGAAAGTTGGCTGGAAATATCCTGCAGGCATAGGGAGAACTTCCCCACGGGCGTGTGCTCATAGCATACCCCAAACGGGAAACAACTTAATGTAAGAGTCATAAATTGAAGCCTTGCTTCACATAAATATGTTTGTGCTGATAGCCAACGGATGTGACTGTAGATATCATAACAAATAGAATCGACCATGTTGAGCAATTTCAATTGAAATTAACCAGTACTATGTGTGGTATGCATCCTCTATCAGCTGCAAGAAACAGTAAGAAGGAGTCGGCTATGCCGAGCAACTTGTTGCCTTTAACGAGTCCAAAAATAGGCCGTGCATGTCTCCTTGAGATACTAAAAAATTGTAAATTTTCTATGCTTGATCATCAAATTGAAACACTGATGAGCCGTGCTTCAGATCAAGGCGGTAGGTACTCAAGCCATGCTTGAGTCGAATGCGTATTTGAATCATTGGTCCTTGGTATACAATAAAATTGTAATGCTTAAAATAATTGTCACAAGCCGTGCTTGTGCTCGGAGTGCCTTAAGTGTACTCTCCTCGATTTCATGCGAGCCTTGTAAGAAGGCAATGCAAGCCTTGCTTACTCGAAATGCTATGTAGATTTTAAAGTAACCATGCAGCACACATATAATTCAGTTGCATGTGCAAATGATGATCATTCATGCTAGCAAAACCATGCAAATGAATGGATATTAATAATTTGTACAATAGCCTTGCTGGGACAAGAATCATTCATCATGTTTGAATAAATTTGCCAAACAATTTAAAAAAACAAATGCATGCCTTACTGACTTGTGCCGACTGACCTTGCTGGCAAGCAAGAATTTCTAAATTTTGTTGAAGCAGTGGGCCCTGTAGTGGAGGAAAATTGGTGAGAATGATTACTTTTTCCTCTTGTTTGTACATAATATATCTAAGTGACTAAATTCTATATGACAGGTTTTGTAGGTCCATGGCAACAACAAGAAATGGGCCAACAAAGAAGATCTTTGGTGTGGACTCTTTACTGAGGCTAAAAAGGGATTGCATATACGATTTTTTTCATAGAAACAAGTTTCTCAAGCAAGGAGCAAAAGGGGAGTGGTGCTTTGTGTTCAAGATGTCTACAATTGGCCTTGCCTTTGGATTGGATTTGGTTAAATGATGCAACAAAGTGGAACTAGTGATCTTCGACACGCTTGGGTGCAATTTGAACACACTCATTGAGTGGCAGATTGGATGACCATGGCATGCCATGTTTACCATCCAATATTTTTAATTTTGGAACACATTTCTCAAGTTTGACATATCTTAGGAAACGACTAATAATATATATACTAATATGAATGTCTTACTCTATAGCATGCAAGATATATCACTATTGCAACTTGGGAGATGAAAGAGGAGGACACAGAAGCACAAATTCATTTTCGGCAATTCATAAATGAATTTATGGAGGGGCATAGATGTGAGAGGAATCTCAAAACTCGAGCGAGATTTTCCGAGTAATCCCTAAAGCGAGCAAGACTGGCCAAAGCACACTATACAAAACAAAAACCAAACAGGACTTTTTAGGTGACTTCAAGCACAAAAAAAAAAAAACAATATTACATCTAATTTTAATGGTGGTTAAACGATCACACATTTTTGACAAAAAAACCCCTTAAACAAGGGTTTGGTAGAATGTTTCCATTGATGGGCTATAACAATTGGAACCCATACAATGGCATGTTGATATTCCTCTTCTTAGAACTAGTCGCCCTCAGATATTAAAAGCTCATTCTACCACCATTGATACTTGTTGGGAATAGTGGCACCATGATTCCAACGGATATAAATCTCCTATTCCTACCTCCCTACATGTAGAACCACGAGAGTTGCACTAAAAGAGTAAGGTTGTTGCCACTCGAACAAATCTCATGAATAAGGAGAGTCTGGGATCTTGAGCTTCTCTTCACTTCTTCTTCTTCTTCTTCTTCTTCTTCTTCTTCTTCTTCTTCTTCTTCTTCTTCTTCTTCTTCTTCTTCTTCTTCTTCTCCTCCTATCTCTTGCTCTACCTCAGGTTATTGTGGGTTGATGTACGATAATATACTATGCATTTTAAGTTACTCTAGAGAAAACGGTGAAACTTGAAAATAATTCTATTAATGAGGCTATCTTTTTTAGAAAATCCACATCATGGTACATATTAAAGTTTGGATCACACCATCATAGGTAGCCTTCTATCGGGGGGGGGGGGGGGGGGGGGGGGGAGTGGGAGTTAGTGGTGTTGCCAAAGGTGGTGGTGACAAACGTGTCAAGGGAGGTGGTAATGGTGGGGGATTATAAAGAGTGCTTTTATAGAAGAGTACACAAGGTTGATAAAGCTATGAACAATTTTCTTATGACAACTTTGTCCACATGCTAGTTCTCTTTTACCTACCCATATCGATAGAAACCTAGGTTTAGTGTAATTCCACCTACAAATTTCTAGATTTATCTTCAAATTCAAAGTAGAAGGTGAATAAACCTACAAACTTTAGAGAGATTTAGTGTAAAAACCTTCTCTTAAATTTTTCATGTTAATATGAGCACAACTCAGAGCTCCTAAATTGCTCGGGGTTCATAGTTTGTTGAGTTGTCCATCATGCCTCAACCCAGATTACTCACCCAACGTGTGGTGCCCCTATGCTGAATACACTTCTTAGAGCCATAGTGTATGATTGTCATTGTAGTCCTTTGAAATGCTTTTTCTAATGCGGCTTAGCCCTCCATTTTTGTTTGTACTCTATTTACTGTTTGGGAGCTGTACGTCCATCAATGTCTCATAGCAATTCAAATGGATGGTAGTCTAGCATTGCATCTGTCATCTTGTAGAATGATGTGGCCTAGGCCTCGGTCCTTAGCACCCCATAAGGTAACCCCCTTAAAGGGGTAACTGGGAGGTTGGTTGTGCTACAACAAACAACATTGTGCCACGTTGAGAAAACTGTGTTGGCTAGGAAAGGTAAATCTCAGGTTCCCTAATCATTGATAAATTTGGTTTTTGAAGGAGTTAGGCAAGGAAACTCACAATAGACGAGGCAAGAAGGTCCTCAAGTTCAACTGTCGTCATTTTCAACAACTAAATAGTATAAACAAAACCCTTCAAAAAATCTATTTGAAAGAGACACGGACTCTTTCACGTACGGGCAGGGACCAGTGCTTGGAAAAAGCTTTGTTCTGAAAACTTGGCAAACCTCCTATGAGAATTTTAGTGGTAAATTGACTAAATTTGAAGGTTTTTACACCAAATGACGCTAAATTTCTCTAGATTTTGTAGGTTTATTCACTTTAAAATTTAAGATTTAGAGGTAAATCTCAAAATTTGTAGGTGGGATTACATTAAACCTAGGTTTTTTTTTTTCAACCCCTCCCCCTCTCTTTCTCTCTCCTCGCTCTCTCTCAATCTCTTTTAAAAAAATTCTCTGAAAGAGCCCGCACCGGCGTGGACTTTTTGTTAAGAGAGATTGAGAGAGATGAAGGAGAGAGAGAGAGAGAGAGAGAGAGAGAGAGAGAGAGAGAGGAGGGGGGGATCGTATATGCACAAGGGAAGTTTGGAAGGGAAGAGGCTGAGGAGGCGGAGATCGTGCATGCTGTAGGATCAACATATTTGTGCTAATGTGCGTCACGCGACCTTGTACTCTATCACAAGGAGAGCTTCTGCATGTTGACACAACCCAACCTTATCTCTTATTGCACCATCGTTTTTGGTGTTGCGGCTTGAGTAGGTTTTTTCCAACCCAATTAAGCATCAAGTGTGAAGAATCGTAGTGGTTGTTGGACTAAGCGAGGTAGCGGAGGGAGAGCACGTGCTCCTGCGTTTCAAGGCAAGATTTCATAACTTTTATTGGGGACCCGTAGAGACAACAAAAGGAGACCTTCGGACTCTAGAGAGGCGCAGCTGCTAAATCGCACTTCTCTCTCCCCCCCCTCTCTCTCTCTCTCTCAAATTCTCTTAAATAACAGGTCTTGAGTTCAACTCTCCTCATCGGCTAGATCTTTAAGGTCTCTTGGGATAGTTTCCTGCGATGTTAAAACTCTCTTCTTCTCAAGTGTTTGTGTGAGCCCATGCTTCAAAAAGCATTGGTGCATGAGGTCGAGGGTGTAGAGAGGTGGTTTAAATATACAGGTAATGGTAGTTACAAGGCGTTTCACAGGAGATTCTTAGGAGTGCAATCCGTTGTGTGCCTAGTGGGATGCTGATTGGATGATGATGTGGATTATTATTTCCCACACACCCCCGTAAGACACATCGTGCATACAGACGCATGTATAGATGCATAATGTGATGTGATCATGAGATAGATCTACATGCTTTGGAAAAATACAATATGCGTATGCAATTATTCTTGGTGTGACTTCCGAGGTCTTCAACCTGAATCAAGGTCCAACTTCGTAATGGCGAAGTTCAGCAACTTTGATTGCTTCATTGAATGAGCTTTGAAAGGCTTATTAACGTCCACTCCATGAGTGATTTCACGAGCTTGGAAACTACATGTTCACCCCCTCAAGCGAAATGAAATCATAACCGTCTCTTTGAGTTTTGGAGTTGATGGCGAGGTTAAGTGTTGAAATGGCAGCAAGGTAAGAAGACTCAAAGAAGCTATCATTTGTTGAATGAATAGTAGAGCCTTCATGAAGGTTATACACACACATTGGTGAGGTCGAGGAATCATCTGAGAATTCAAGGGAGGGCTCTTGTAAGGAAGGCCACTAGGGTCGAAAACAATGGAAGACCATGATGGTGGGAAAGATGGCCAGGCTGAATTCCCGCAGATTACTGCAAAGGGGTGTGCCTCATGATCAAGTTTAGCAACTTGAGGTTTGACCTGCCTCGGACGATGACTTTCAGCAGTCAGCAGGTAGGGTGCATGGCTTGAGCAACCGAGAGGTTTGAGGCTTGTAGTTGGTTGCTACATCAATATCAAGATTGGGAATAGGTGCATGGCTGGCTGGGTGGGCCGCGCTTGAAACGTCATGCCATGCCTTGGTGGATTTAACCACATGAGGAGTGGTCAGGTTGGCAAGAAGGGCCTTAGCAGTGGCGCCAACAATCGGAGGGGCAACAGCCAGGTTCCCAATGATGGTCTCGACACCATTCCTGGGTCCGGCAACATTGTTTGTTGCCCTGTCTTTGGCAGCATTTTTGGCGGATCTGAGGGCTGCACCAAGGTCGGTAATGGCATGGGCGCCATCTCTTTTGATGGCAACGAGGTTTGCAACAGTAGCCTTGGTTGCTTTCATGGCTCCACTTGTAGCAATTGTGGCATCAAGGGAAGGCTTCTTGGCTTCAAGAGCTGTTAATTCCAAAGGGATGGCGATAGCACCGGCCACAATAGAAGGCTTGCATGCACGTGGTGCAGCAACAACTACGAGCACTTGTTTGTGCGGAAGCAAGGTTGATGCCCGGAATGGAGTCTCTGCAGGGTAAGCATCCATACAAGTGTCTAGGATAGTTCCAGTAGGAAGTGGCGCAGAGTTTGCAGCGTGGAAAGAGGCTCCAATCGAGAATGTAGGCTTGGCTACCTCGAGAGCAAGTTGCTGAGGGGATTCAGGAGCATGAATTGCAGCTTGTTATTCAGGAGTTAAATTTCTCAACAAGCGCTTGTGCCCTCTTAGCATAAGAATTGTGCCTATCTGCTTTTCCCACTGTTGGGTCTGCCTTGCTTGCTACCTTTTCCATTGTTTAGGCAAATGGCCGCCCTGATTTTCCTATTGTGAATGCAAATGTAACCTCTGGAAATGAGCCTGCAGTTTTTTTTTGTTAAACAGCTCGCCTGGCTCTCCTGGGTCCTCTACGTTTTCTTGTTAGAAGACTTGTCAGGTAAATGGGAACGTAGAGGAGGTGCAAATATGGAACTCAAAGGTGCAGCTTGTGTGTAAGAGAGTAGCGCTGACTGATACGATTAGCAGCGCATTCATTGTTGCAGCTTTCGAGAATCTCTCTCTCTCTCTCTCTCTCTCTCTCTCTCTCTCTCTCTCTCTCTCTCTCTCTCTCTCTCTCTCTCTCTCTCTCTCTCTCTCTCTCTCTCTCTCTCTCTCTCTCTCTCTCTCTCTCTCTCTCACTCATAGTTTAAAAAAATCCCTCTGAAAGACTGCGCACCGGAGAGAGAGAGAGAGAGAGAGAGAGGAGAAGTGAGCATTCCATTTTTACTATGAGAGAGAGAGAGAGAGGAGAAGTGAGCATTCCATGTTTGTCTGTAGATCGTTCCGAAATGCTTGCCTCATCAAATTTTCAAATAGGTTATTAACAGAGCTGGACAAGGAGGTTATCAATAGAGCTCATTAGACCATGACTTGCACTAGTGGCAAATTGCAATGTTCCCCAAATATGTCTTTCCCTCGACATTGAGTTGTTTGCCACTGATCCCCTCACACACACTGCTTAACTACTTGAGGATTATAACCATCATAAGCTTTTTTGCCTTGATGTCCACTTTGACGTTTACTCGTTTCATTTCTTTGCCCTCTGCTGTTTGCATCGCCAACGGCCTGATAACATCAACAGAAAAATGTGCTGACAAGTGGGGACTCAAGTACTTGATCATTAACATTGTCTCGTCCAAATGCCTTCTTAAGGGGAGGATCACATAAGATCTGTGATTTCTCAGTACTAATCTGGAGCTTGTGAGCCTTGATGTAGTCCCATACTCACTTGAGAGCATCAGGCCTTGTGGTCTCCAAGATTTGCAAGATAGGAGCCAAGCTGGAGGAGACCCTATAGAGGATCTGAGTGCCACCTCTGGGCTCAGGCTTGGGGTTGAGCTCGAGAGTGGTTTTGACTTCGGCCTTTAGCACTTTCTTGCTCATCTATTCATCAACTCATGCAGAACGCAGAGCAGTCACACACTAGACCAGGGGCAAGATCCCGATTGATGGCAAGACAAAGGATCGCAATGGATTTTTGGGTGGGGTTGAGCGATTGGAACTTGCACGTACAATACCCCATACTGTAGCAACAAGGCTGCATGATACAACCGAGCATTGGATTGCGAAAGTCAAGTAGTGCTCATGCAGGTGCAATTAGGAAGCAAGAGCTAATTGGCCATTCGATATTGGGAAGAAGCAGGAGGCATGAACAACATCTTGCACTACTATGATATGATTCCTGCAGCCGCCAATATTTCAGTTGACTACAAGTAGTAGTACTAGCACCAGCATACAACATTTGAAGAGCAGAATAATTCATTGCTTATTAGATATGATGCCGATCACTGCACTACAAAATTACAAAAAACTCTCTTCTAAAAGAGTCTTCTCACATACAATCAGCCACAGAGCGTATGATAAGGCATATGATAGAATTGAATAGGAGTGCATACTTCAAAGTCTATATGATATGGGTTTGGACAGATCCCTAATTTTCAGATTCTTTTGGGCATGCGTCAGCTAGAATTTAGTTAATGGTACTCTTACAGATGTTATTCCATTGCATAAATCCATAAGACAAGGGTGCCCCCTTCCTCCTTTGCTCTATGCTATCTCATCTGATGCCTTGGATTGGCTTGTTAAAGATGTTATGCAGTAGGACAAACTCACTGCCATAGACGTACCTGGCTCTATGAAGCAAATGTGTCTCCAAAAGTGTGTTGATCATACCAATGCAATTGTGAGACATGATGTACATGCAAAGGAAAATTTTAGGGCTTGTCTCATTGTCTTGCAAGTGGATCGATTACTAACCATGCTAAAGGTTTGGTTTGATGGGGTTGTCTACTTTGTCTAAGCCAATTTTCACCAGGAAGACTTAAACTGCTGCGTTGGGGGAAAAACATGCCCAGGCTTCCTGCTGACTGGTGTTTTAGGTTGAGCCATTATCTGATAGTTTATAGTTTAGCTTCTTTTTTATGTGCCATATCCGGACGACAGGCTAGTCATCACCATTGATGGAGTCATGCTGTAAATATCCACTTTCTACCAAGACAATTTGAATGATTGGAAGATCCAGACCAATTAAAATTGTAAGTGGAGGTCTAATTAATACTAAAATAGTTAATAGTATTTTCTGTTATGACTTGAAAAGTAACGGTGTTCCAAGGATCCTCTATCCTCTTGACTAAAAGAGGGGGGGGGGGGGGGGGGGGGGGGGGGAGAGAGAGAGAGAGAGAGAGAGAGAGAGAGAGAGAGAGAGAGAGAGAGGATCCTGTAAGGAAGTATTCACCAAAACCTTTTGTAGGAACCAGTGGAAAAAATAAAATTGAATATCTTAACAACAAAAATTTGGATTTTTACCGAGTTTTACACTAAAATCCTCCAAATTTAGTCAGTTTCCTTCAATACCACCCTCAAAACTAGCTTGGAATTTTCGATTTTGGCCCTTCAAAGTACACTTAAAGCCAAGTTTTTAATGAAGTTTTTACCAATGATAGTGATACTGTTGAGAGAGAGAGAGAGAGAGAGAGAGAGAGAGAGAGAGAGAGAGAGAGAGAGAGAGAGAGAGAGAGAGAGAGAGAGAGAGATCTCAGCATCTTCTCTCACTTAGCATTGTTCTTTCTTATGGATACCACCTTATCTCGAGCAAACACAAGCTTAAAACAAACTGAATTTGTTGCAAACAAATAAGTATGCAAAGTCACTGCAGCAACCTTCCCTCTTGTTGAAATTTTCATTCCAGATTTAAAGAAGCCTCTAGTACCACCTTTTAGGGTATGGCATGGCTTTGATCTTCATAGATTGGAGCTGAATTCGTCTCTTATAATTGGTGGCCGCATGAATACTCCACATGACCAAAGATGTAAAGCATATTCCGATGATGATGTCCCCATTGTGTGGTGGATGCTATGGCCTTCCTGACATCTACCATATTTTTTCAAACAATGATTCAAAATGGAAAGGAGCAGCATCTTCAATCTTTGTGAAAGAAGTTGTTCAATTGAAGCTTTGAAGTTGTCACATTGTATGGTAAAAAGATCCTCAATATTTTATTTGTTTCCAACTAGCTTAGTTCAATTATGATGACGTCTTTGTAGAAAAGTTTAGGCATATAGAACTCTATTAATTTTGATTGTTGTTTTTGTAAATTGATTAAAAAAAGAATATATTGTTCAATTAAAGAACAATATGATTTTATTGTAACAGAGATAATTTCATATACAATGGTGTTTGTCGGACATGTGTCGTGTAAAAAGGCTGCCCTTGTATGAAGAGCACAACGTTGTAGTATGGGCAGGGCAAGACGACATGGAAGGGACGATTGGTGTATAAATGAACTAATGAGGTGCAATAAATTGCTATCAAATTGATGTGGCTAAGAGGAGGAAGGATGCACATGCTCTCAAGTATAAATGACAATCAAGAACCAAAGTACTAGACAAGGGAGCACTTACCTTACAAAAAGAAACATAGGATGACTTGAGCATTAAATAAAGGTCTAAAGCTCTTATTAATCTATCAATCTTACTTCACGCTCAAACATGTGAAGAGCAAGTGAGAAAAATCCAAGCCAAAGAAGAGTAGAAACATAGGAAATGAGAATTAGATAAATAGAGATTGAGCCAAAGGATAATATTTTCAAATATTGTGCTACTTCTTTTAAAAGTAAACTTTGATCTTTTGGAATTTAGGAGGTAGTCTATCCATTGAAAACTCTTTTTTTGTAGTGGATCAATATATAACAAACAATAAATATTTTGTTGATGATAAAATTTACTATATTGCGTACAAATGCTTGCTCGGGTTTGTCTTTGCTCTGAAAAACTCGCTCGGAGCGTGGTAAGACTCAGATGTGAGAGGTGAGAATTCTATGGATTCATAGCTGACAAAGCTCAAGCAAATTGGAATGTAGTTCACACCGTGTTCAATGGTGGGAAAGACAATGTTCTACAACATCAAGAGAGATCTTGCCTTTTTTGTTGGAGGAAAAGCATGGAAATACACATAACAAAGTACATTGTTTCTTCATTTCAACAAACTCACAAAGATATTTGTGAAAAAATGCATTTAGTCCCCCTCTAGAGAGATAGTCATAACAAAGTCTTGTCTCATTTGACAATGGTGGTGCAATGAAAATTGCATGGACAAAAAAATCCTAGCAATGACTCTTGGTTTAGTTGGTGGGAGATATGTATTGGACATTGGGAGAGCATCATGATAGTAGTAGAGAGAAGTAGTGATGCGACAAACACTCCAAGATATAACTTTGCCGAGAGTAAGCATGGGAGCTAGCTTGCAGGAGAGGGATTAAAAAAATATATCTCATTGTATGATGGATGTACTTTAGATATAGATAATGCAATACGAAAAATCATGAAGGAAGTTTTATACTCTCAAGACAAACATATTGGAAAGGGTCCTTCATTAGAGAGATTCAAGGAGAGAGTTTCCTCTAGTCCAGCACAAGTGATAAGAGTAGTAAATGATGCTACATTTGGAACACCCATGTATAAGGCTTTCACTCCTCTTGAAGTAGACAAAGAAACCACTCGGCAAAAGTGATTGATGTTGAGGATGAATTGACACATAGACCAGAGTGCAATGAAAAAACACCTCACAACACATCACATGGAAGGAGTAGGAAGATCACTTTTAGGGAGGATTCAGAGGCAACAAATGGGAGTGAGAATTCTAAAGACAAGAAAAAGGTTTGTGTTTTGGAATGAAATTTCAATGAGCTATGGGGACAATTATAATAACTCCAATAAGTAGTTGTGTAACATGTAATGGCACCCTCATTGCTAAAAAAGATGTGAAAAAATTATAGTGGCATGTAGTAAAGGGACTCATGCACCTTATCTGCGGAGTATAGAAAACATCCAAATGGGCTACTGAGGAAATGGTTTTAGTTCTTTCCCAACCATGTTATTCATTTTTATGTTTTGGATCATAACATAGATCTAAGACCAGCTCCTCCACCAACATTTTGGCTGGTTGATCTTGGAACAAATCTTACAGATGAAGAAGTTGAGATATTGCTTGCTTAACGGTGTATTTCAAGTGGATTCAATTGAAAAAGAACAAATGGGTTCAACAACAATGTGGACTCCTTCTAGGGGTGGCAATGACTCCTCTATTGCTTCAACAAAAGTAGGTAGGAGTGGTTTGATACTAAGAAATGTCATAAGAGTCAAATTTTGTACTTCCATTTCACAGGAGGCAACAAAGAAAATTGGTTTCACTTTTTGTTTAAGGGCTAAGGTGATTTAGAAGAAATTCATCATAGACAATGTACATAAAGTCTTCAAGGTGGACTCTCATGTAGGAGACATACATGTGGGGGTGTATGAGGTGCACATCAAGGATGAGTCCTATTGTACATGTCCCAATTTCACCAGCAGAGAGGCCAGGAAGAAACATTATTTGGCTTGCAAGCACTTGTACTTCATTTTCTTGAGAGGGCTTGGATTGAGCTAAAATGAAAACATGTTCATACATCAGCTTAGGCAAAGTTGATGCCTACAATGCTCTTAGCCATGAACGCACATATCTCAACCTAAGAAAAGCCCCATGTTTGGATAATTTTGTGACACCTTCTTCACCATGTGTTAAATCTGAAAAAGTTGATTTGGATTGTTTTGCTATTGGACCATCGGTGACCATGTTTTGGATTATCTTGGTTTAACTACCATTATATCTCTCCACTTGTTAGCATTAATCTCAATGCAAAATGATTTAGGCGTATAGCTGTCAAAGAATTGAAGGATACTTCCATTAATTTTGGTGATTGCAAAAAAGTATTCTATGGAATCCTATGAGAATAATATAGCAATATATGTTACCTACATTCATTATGAGAAAAAGCCAAGTTGGCTTTCAGCTGGGTTAATTTTATTTGCGAGTTAATCAATTCGTGTTTTTTTGCCACAGGTGATGCTTTTTCGAGTTTATAGAAGCATGGATTCCACTCATATGTATGCTCTCTAAGGTGGCATTGTGGTATGTTAAATAAGTACCGAGGGAAGGAGAGAGAAGAAGGATTAGACGGAGAGAGAAAAACATACTTTTGAAATAGAGATAGGATCGGGGTGTGAGAGTACCGACAACGAGAGAGAGAGAGAGAGAGAGAGAGAGAGAGAGAGAGAGAGAGAGAGAGAGAGAGAGAGAGAGAGAGAGAGAGAGAGAGCCTGAGAGTGGGAGATGAGGGGGAGAGAGGAAAGATAGGTTCAAAATGAAAAAAGTCCGGCTAAAGTTTGGGCAAGAAGGTTCTCAAGCCGGTTCAAATTATTTCATTTAGTAACTTGGTATAGAATTGTTTATGTGTTGGTTTAATGTATATATTTTATAAATATCCTACATTTTAATTGAGATGAAAGTGGAGTTAAGTAAAAGTGGAGTTTTGTTGTGAAGAAGGAGGTTGTGTGCACGTTTTCTACTCACATGTGTGTGTGTGTGTGTGTGTGTGTGTGTGTGTGTGTGTGTGTGTGTGTGTGTGTGTGTGAGAGAGAGAGAGAGAGAGAGAGTGAGATGAGGGGGAGAGAGGAAAGATAGGTTCAAAATGAAAAAAGTCCGGCTCAAGTTTGGGCAAGAAGGTTCTCAAGCCGGTTCAGATTATTTCATTTAGTATCTTGGTATAGAATTGTTTATGTGTTGGTTTAATTTATATATTCTATAAATATCCCACATTTTAATTGAGATGAAAGTGGACTTTTTTTGTGAAGAAGGAGGTTGTGTGCACGTTTTCTACTCACGTGTGTGTGTGTGTGTGTGTGTGTGTGTGTGTGTGTGTGTGTGTGTGTGTGTGTGTGTGTGTGTGTGTGTGTGTGTGTGTGTGTGTGTGTGTGTGTGTGAGAGAGAGAGAGAGAGAGAGAGTTTGCATGTTCATATGCGTGTGAAAAGGTTCCAAAGCCGGGTCCACAAATAATGTTTTCCGAGCCCTTAGAGAGGCAGTTAGTGGTGGTTACTCATTGCACTATTATATGCCTATAGTATTCATAGAAGAATAATAATCATAGTGTTTCCCGAGCCCTTAGAGAGGTAGTTAGTGTTGTCTACTCATTGCACTTTTAGATGCTTATAAATCTTATAGGGGAATAATAATCGTAGTGACAAATCATGCATATTTTATTGCACACCCCACTTTAAAAGTTAGTGGTGGAGTAGTAAACGATTATAATATTCATATTGACAAATCATGCATATATTATTGCACGCTCCAATTTAGCAGTTAGCATATGCTGCGTGAGACCCCTCATGTCACTAACACATGCCACTCTTCCATCACTATCAATGCTTTTTGAGAGCATGGTGCTTTAGCCTATATAAATGTTACAAGGCAAGCACCATATGCTGCACAAGTGAATCGGAGGTGCTAATCAAGAGAGATTTTTTCATTTTCCCTGTACTTATACAATGCCTATAGGATATGCAACTACTGGTAATGAGGTAGTTGCAAAAATCCATGAAGAGCTTCACAAACTCCCCCCCAACGCACCCCTTGAAGAAAAGAAGACGTTTACACAGAGAGAGCGTGACACAAACAAGGCGATCCGGATGTTCAACCACCTTAATCGCGCTCGCAACACCGGAGACCAGGAACTCAATGATGGCTTTGAGACAATGCGAGAAGCTCTGGGCAAGTTGGAGACATGGGGGTACATAGATAGCTCTCGAAGGGCCGCTTTACAGGCGGAGATTGACCATTTGCTTGTCTGCAAACGCACAATCAACCTGGTCGACATCTCTGGCTCTAATGTGGTTGAAGATTGAGGCAAGATTTAAATAATTATGCACTAAATAATATAGTTAAGTAAATATGCACTAGCACATGATAAATTGTACTAGTGTGATGCAAGTTGTACTGTGTGTGTGTGTGTGTGCAGGTTTGATTCCCTACCTAATCATGTAAACAACTTATTTTAATTATATGATGCTTATTTTAACTATATGATGGTGTTCCACTCTTCAGTGCCTTGGCGAGAATAATTCATATGTCTCTGTCTGACTTATTATTATTGAAGTAGCTGTGATACTTTTAATCGGCCTGGTCTACTAACACATCTTCAAGATCTGTCATAATTTAGGGTATTGTTGATATCTTGTAGCTAAACTGAACCGTCAAATGTAACTACAAGCTGTTTGAAAGCCAAATGTAAAGAAAATCTATGTGAGTTTTTTATATAATGCAAGAAAAAGATGAGCATGTCTTTAGTATTTACCCTACTTTTAGTAGAATATACTTTCCTGTCTATGTAGGTGTTGTTGCAAACAAGGATGAATGCCTAATAAGCCAATTTGAAACTAGGAATCTAAAAAATATTGATGGTTGTACTTGTTTGGGCGAAGACCTCAAAGTAATGATACACGCATAGACTCTTGCATATAAAATAGTAATTAAGAACACTTTACTGAGTTGAAGAACTGCATACGTACATAAACACACACATATAAATAACTATATATATTGTATAAACAATTACTTAAAAACACTTTACCGAGTTGAAGATCTCCTTACGTACATAAACACACACATATAAATAAATAAATAAAAAGATATTATATATATATATAATATAAATATTATATATAAAACTATATATATTCTTAGACCGACAGTGTAAAGAAATACTGACAAGCAAATGAAATTTTGACAGCATAACAATGTGAAAAATAAAAATAAAACCATTCCATACTTGCTTCTGTGAAAGCTTGCCTAACTTTTGTTAAGCTTTCCTATTCTATACTTGCTTCCGTGAAGCTTGCCTAACTTTTGTGTATACATGAAACCATGATTATGTTTCTAAACATGAACAAAAAGCATGATTATATTCACAAGCAATCAAAATTTCGACAGCATAACGGCGCGAAAATACAAACAAAAAAATTTCCCATTCCATACTTGCTTCTGTGAAGCTTGACTAAATTTTCTGTATACGTGAAATCATGATTATGTTTTCAAACATGAACAAAAAGCATGATTATATTGATAAGCAATCAAAATTTTGGCAGCATAACGGTATGAAAATTCAAACTAAAAAAATTCCCATTCCATACTTGCTTCCGTGCAGCAGCGAATGCTCACGAGAAGAAGAAATTACATAAGCAAAAAAGCATATGTTGGTATATTACTTTGGTAAATCCAAAGCTCTCAACAAACTTCTATCTAGTATAATAAATATGAAATCATGGCTGAATTGATAAGAACGATCAACACCAACAACATGTCTTCAGTAATACCAAAAAAGTGGCACCCAAACACCATAGTCACACGTCGTTCCATAAAAATCACAAACTAAAAAAAATGATAGATAATACCAATGTTGATGTCAATCAAGGGCAATGTGATCCAGGCTCATATTGTTGCCAATCAGTCTCCTCATCGCTATCTGCATCAACTGCTGAAATAGCACGTACACCTGGAGCCTTGAAGCGTGAAAGATGTTGATGGAAGACCTCTGGATCACTATCTATGCAGAGACAGTGTCTAGACAACTCAACGCAAACATTGCCCAAGCCACCACATCCAGAAAACATATCAACAATGTAGGTGTGCTCCGCAGTAAATGTCCGCACAAGCCAGCTAAAAAAAGCAAAAAATATGCGTATTTTTACTTTATGTAACATAGTCCAATAACGCATAGTAGGAAGCATATATTCTTACCGAAAGAAGTCAAGGCTACACTCGGCGGCACCTCTAAGAGTGTGTCCTCCAATGTACTCTCCGTCGGCGCGCTCCACCAGTATTCCGGACTTGGCATCGAAAGAGTTGTTGTCCATGCTCTCTCCATCTCGTCGATTGTAGATAGGACATTGACCCTTACGATTGTTGGATTAAGACCTATGTGCCTTGACCGGTCGCCCAGGTCATGGGCGCCCGCCCACTGTTACCCTATACTTATAGTGAGTATACTGTATAGGGGGAGCTGCCACTTCACAGTCTCCCCACCCACGTTGTGTGTGTGTCTCCTTCTCTCTCTCTCACTCTCCGTCTGTGGTGCTCTCCGATAACTATATCCCCATGCTCACTGTCAAGCATAGAAAAGAATGATTGCATAATCGCTGACGTCTCAGCCTCCTCTGCAATCATCCACTGCAAACATGACCACTCAATATGCTGTGACTCACTAGAGCTCTCATGCTCTAACTCCGTATGCATAGACTCTTGCACAACGTCCTCCTGTTGTGACTCACTAGAGCAAGACCGCTCTACCTGTCTATCCTGCATAGAAGTATCTCGCACAACTGACTCTCTGCTTTTCTCAGTCACTAGCAAAGCATGCATGTCTGACTCTGTCACCTCTCTGTGTGACTGCTCAAGTCGTGCCCCAACTGTGTGCACAACGAGCTCACTACTCTGCACTCCATGCAAAGCATCTTGCAACCCATGAGCAAAAGAGACTCGCCTGCTCTCTCTCTCTCTACTTGGCTGCGTGATCACAGAGACAACACCGTCTCTCCTGTGATCCACATGCAATGGGTAACCTGTACCACTCCTGGCACCTCTCGCAATCACTAGCGAACCCAAATGCATCACAAAATCTCGCTCTCGTAGCGAAATCTGACATCCACAATCTCTAAGCTGACCAATCGAGATCAAACTCATTGTCAAATCTGGTATATAGCGCACATGTCATAACAAGTAAGATGCACCACTCGGTAATGACAGTCTCACATCTCCTGCACCTGCTATCGCATGCACCGATCCATCGGCCAAATTTACACTGCCAAGCATCCCGCTAGAATAGCTACAAAACCATTCACGATGCGGCGTCACATGAAACATAGCATCTGCATCTAGCAACCACTGCAAAGGGAGTGCACTATCCACATGTATAGCATCTCGTGCATAGCTCGAGGTAAAAGTGACATCCCCGTCACTAGTATACTCCGACACTACATCTGCCTCAACTGTCAAAGCAACTGAGTCCATGGCATCACTACATACATCTCTGAGACTGTCATGTCTCCTACGATGTTGCATACGATGAAAACAACGCCGTCTAACGTTTCCAGAATGACCACAATACCAACATGTCACCTGTCGGCGTGCTCGTGAATGTACATGTCTCACACAAGTCCGTGATGACTCAGATCTATCATACATATCATGTAATCTGCGCCAAAGTGCTCTCGTAGTACTCTCATACATAACAAGAGCATATACAGATTCTGCAAGGTGCAAAGAGAGTGTAGATAGTGCCATCTCCTCTAGCTCCTGCCACTGATCGTCAGACATGTTTGAAGGTCTACCTGCATCACCACTCAATGGTCCATGCAACCCTCGCTGTGTCAATGCGTCAAGCATACACTCTCTCCATGCCGCAAAGTCTGACCCATCAAACACGCGCATCTGTGAGAGGTCACAATCTGATCGATCACCTGTCTCTGCCATGAGCACAAGTAGCAAGCTAGATAGCAAAACCACCTCACCAACAACACCTGGAAACTGTCTACCAATATGGCCAGAAACACAATGTAAAACCTGTGAGACACACTCCAAAATAGAGCTCCCGCAATGTCAATACAAGCCTCGCCTGCTCTAGTATCACACTGCAATCAAACGCACTAATTACAAGACGCATTCATGACGACCATAACCTTGTGCATAATCTTCACCGAATCAGCCCTGAAATTCAGCCCAAAATTACAAAATTCTCAGCCCTCTTGCATGGCCAAAAACAGTCCGTAATTCAGCCCCACACTACCAACCGTAGCGCATAAAGAATCAGCCCAAAACTTCTCCAAGAAGTTATGACTTGTTCGGTCTGAAGATCACCTGCACACACGCCGTCATAAAGCATACTCAGTAACCACCGTACTGATCTCACTAGCATCTGTCGTGCCCAAATCTGCATCACGCATCTGTCGCCTCCGTTGTCTCAAACGCCTGAAACATCGACGCCTAATGTGCCCTCTATGTCCACAATGCCAACATGTCAAGTCTCTATGCCGTCGAGACTTGCGTGTGGGACCAATCTCTCCCATGGACATAGAAGTGGGACTAGACTCCCCTGTAGATATGGATGTCGCGTACATAGCATGTAAACTCTGCCATAAAGCATGAGTTGTAGTCTCTCTCGAGACCTGCTAGTAAACAGACTCAACCAGATGCAAACAAATCGTAGACATGGCTAACTCATCAAGATCCTGCCAATCATCATCACGCATAGAATTGGGCTTCGCCGATAAACCACGCAAGGGTTTATCCTGCCCCAAATCCGCCAATGCAACAAGCATATGTTCCTTCCAAGCAACAAAATCTACACCATCAAACTATGTCAGACCATAACGCTGGAAGTCAAATGAAAAATCAGCCATAATGCTCGCAAAAGAGCAACCAACAATGAGTAGCAAATGTCAACCAAATCAGCCCTAAACTGGCTCGAATCGCATCAACAAAAGTCTGCAAATATGGCTGTAAGATATGGCTATTGCCAGGGATATATATGTTGATGTATGCTCCGTAGAGCTAGCAGGGCCCGCTAGCATTGCATCGGCATTTGGTGGTCTCATGTATGAGATGTTGATCTTGAGACCGGATATCGCAGCTGCAGTGAGAGCATTTGCAGTTGGGGTTGTCAGTCGTTTGTTGACTGATGATGGCATAGTGCACGAGGGAGATATGCAGGTATTGTGTACATACTTGCAGTACGTGTGTGGTACGTCTGGTGGTGTATGGACTTACACTGGAGCAGGACAGCCGGATGCACACGATCACAGCCAGCCAGTGGGCATTGGTTGAGAGCGGTTTTCTCTCACCTTTTGTAGTCTTTAGACTAGGTTCTCTTGCTTAAAGGCACAGTCGCCTTTAAGTGGGAGGTTGTTGGGGTATAGGCGGCTGTGCCTTGCCCGGCCGCCCAGAGTCTGGGCGCCCACTGACTTGTATACCTTATACATAGCATAAGTGTATAGGGGACTGCTCACTCTTGGAGTCTCCCCACCCACATCGCGTGTGTGTCTCCTTCTCTCTCTCTCTCTCACTCTTCGTCTGTGGTGCTCCCCGATCCCCTTCAACGATAAAACAATCCTAGCAATAGTGTTTCCACCTACAAATTACAATTAGAATGTGATCTAATTGAATAAAACTACAAGCATGTTTTTCAATCAACAAATAAATTTACTTACTCTCTCAATCTCAATGGTCTTTCGCACATAACCATCGGGGATCAAAATAAGGATGGTGTGCATCATTTTGAATCCCATCTCGATGGCATGGCTAGACACAATGCCAAAGTGATCAGTGGAGCTTAGGGTGATGTACCACCCATTGTCTGCCACATACTTTGAACCTATTATGGCCACTTTCTTACTTAATTTTTGAGAGAATTGATTCCATGGAGAGACCTTCATAATACGCATTGTTAATTTAATTAAAGTTCCAAAACTATCATAGACTGTCCATTGTGGTTTTGAAGGATGCATACCTCGTTCTCTGAAAAAATTTCAACTTTAAAGTTTGTTGGAAAATCCGCAAACAAAAGAGAGGCCACTTCATTGCTCTTTTCCCCATCAACATGGGCTGAATGAAGAAAATCCAAGATCCTGCATACGATCAAATAAATGTATTTCAAACATTTACAACACACACCACACATAGTTAGTCTTTCTTTTCACATGTGTTTACCATTTCTCATCATCGAGAGAAATTTTGTAAACATCTAGCATGTTCCCAATAACGTTCACATCACAATCTATGGAAGGCACTGCATAATCAGAAAATAAAATATTTCATCAAGAATTGTTAAGTAGAAAGAAAGTGACAGCTAGATATCTATACAAGCAAGTTTACCTGTGGAGCCTTGAGCACCTTTTTGGTTCTTTTTGGGAGACTACTTGGGCTTCTTGGATCTAACAAAATCCAATCGTTTCTTTATAGAGGAGATTGTACTATTGTTTACTCTTTTCGAAGAGGTGGCTTTCTTGGAAGCTGAGCCAATCTCCTCAATACCATTTTCATTTCTTTCAAGAACGTGCTCTAAAGCAAACAAAAATATATTTCTCACAAACATAATCTAAATAGTATGAGCACTTTAACAATTTTGTAGTTTTTATAAATGCCAAAAATAACCTTTATATAAGTTCCCTTCATCACGTGGGTAGGTGTCTTGAGTGTAATCTAGCCACCAAGGGCAATACTCAATTTCCCAAGCAATCAAACCATAATCTCTCATCCATAGTGGATACATACACTCCTCACAAGAGAGGTCCCTCCAACTTTCAACAGCAATTGGCAACTTCTCCAACAAAGTTTGATCGTAAAGCTGAATTAGCCATCTACATAAAATGCAGTTAACTTTATTTGAGCTCCTTTCCTAAGTGACTTATTTATTATACAAACTCTAAGTAAAAAATAGAATAACAACCATAAAGATATCAATTGTATTACCTGAATAATACTCTCCTTGAAGATTCCATAAGCTCTGGAATTTTTTCATCCGACTCTTTTGTGCTGAGCTTACTCCAAAGCTCCACAAAAGCTTTATCAATGTGGTCCCTCAATTGGTGATGAAACCATGCTTCAAAGCCCTCCGGCATTTCTTCAATCATTTTTCCTTTGATCTTCAAGCATTGCTTCAAGATACTTCCCCAATACCACTCTTTACGCAAGTACATTCTAAATTTCATTGCACTAATATAACGCTCACAAGTAACATCATCTACACGGCAATGCATCAAAGAGTGCAATATTTCCTTTTTCCTATAGAGAAAACAATAAACAAACCATAAATGCATTGATTCATTTGATGATTTCATGTGTATTTTTTATCCAAAAATTATTACCTCTCTGGTGATATTTTAGAAGTTGCCAAAGAGTGGACTTTGTCTCTTGTAAGGCCCACTTGATCCTTTTCTCTTATCCAATTGAAGTTAAATAATAAAGAGAAGAACCCTTGGCCATTGGCGGTGTTGGCAATGGCCAACATCTATGTTACATTAGCACGAGATCAAATCAAATCAATTTTTCAATCAAATATATCAAATTCAAATGACATGTCAACTTACAATTTTGTAGAAATTCAAACATAAATGGGGAGAAGAGAAAGTGTTTACCTTATTAGCTCTTTCTTTGAATATTTTTTCTACTCTTCCTCGAGCAACCATTTCCTTTTCTGGCAGTGAAATCGAGGGATCATTGATCTCTTGCATCTCTTTGATAAGAGACAAGTCAAAGTCTTCCTTTTGTAGAGCAAATGAAAAAAAAAAAGTAAGATTTTACAAAATAATGTCAAGCTTTAGAAATCACATAAAAAGTGTACTTTAAGGCAAAAAAATATACCTTCCATATGAGCATTGCTAATAAAAGAGCAGGAGCGTTGTACCAACTCCCTTTAGATGCCTTCTTCTCACAAGCAAGCTCTACCTCTATCCATCGAATCCAATCTGGGGAAAGTATTTCATTAAAGAATCTTTGCTTGCCACAGCCAGTTTTTGGAACAAGAAGATCTCCTGCCCAAAATTTGTGCTCACAGTGGTTCTACCAATCCTAAACCACAATATCTTAAATTAAATGGCAGTAGAATGACATCGATAAAGTAATAGCAATAACGTTCAAAACAACAAATGTGCTTACTCATTTTGAGAGCGCAAAGCTAGTATAAGCTCCCCCTCTGCACTTCTATCAACAAAGACAAATTGACATTTCACAGAACAATGTCTCCACTTTATCATTGAAAATTCTACAACAACAAAAAAGAAAATTAGAAAGCATAGAGTAATACAAGTCAACTTTACATTAAACAAAAAAGAAATCACTTACGTGTTTTTATTAAGCGCATCCAAGTTTTCAAACGGTGATTACCATCCCAAACGATAAATTTTTTTCCCCTTAAGTCTTCCCACTCAAGGGGAAGGGAATTATCAAAATCATCGCTTATTTCTCGCCAAATAGGCCCCCATTCATCTTTATCTAAGTCGGAAACATAATGTTGATCATGGCCTAGCTTCTTAAATGACACAAGAAATGGAGCTCCAAGCACACTGTATCCAGACATCTCAAACCTTTTCACCAAGCCCTCAGTGCCTGGACCCACCGCTCTAATGGCTTCATTTTCCATCAATCTGCAAAGAGGAATTCGAGGAGGTTGCCCACCTCTCTTTACAATAAAACCCTCTACAATCTCCTCCAATATTCGACCATGAACATCCTTTCCAAATACTGTTGGATGATCGGGAGGTTTAGCAACAATTGTTGTTGCTTCAGACACGCTGTGAGCCACCAATTCACCTTGTGTAGCATGAATATCTATGAACACCTCTTCTTCATGCACATCACTCAATATATCCTCTTCTTCATGCACATCACCCAAAATATCCTCCTTTCGATGGACATTGGAAGAAGCAATGGAAGATCGTGCATTGGCCCTATGCCCTGTAGTGCCAGACCTTAATGTGTATCCTACTCCTACAAGCAAAAGACAATAAGAACACAAATAGTTTAGTGAGTATGATGAGACAAAAGAAAAGAAAACAAATAGCTTAATGTATTTGAACTTACTTTGAGAGATACCTGTCCTGCCACGTTTAGATGGTGTACGAGCCATAATCTATCAACCACAAACAACAAAAATCTTCTTAGCAATGACAATACAAATATAAAATTCTAAATTTTGGTAGCATAACGGCATAAAATGAAAATTAACAAAAAAAACCATTCTCAACTTGCTCATGGCAAGGAAAAATACAAATCCACTTTGACATTTGTATACCTCTTCTCTACAACGACGTGTTCTAACATCATTGTAATTGTTACTGTAAGTGTGTATGCAAGTGTGTTAAAGTGTGTGAATGCAAGTGTTTATATGTGTGTGTGTGTGTGTGGATGTATGCATGATTGTGTGTGTGAATGTAAGTGTAATATGTGTGTGTCTTTATGCATGATTGTGTGTGTGTTTGTGCTATGTATGCAAGTGTGTTGATGTTGTGAATGCAAGTGTTTATATACGTGTATGTGTGTATGTATGCAAGTGTGTTGATGTTGTGAATGCACGTGTTTATATATGTGGGTGTATGTATGTATGTATGTGTGTGTATGCAAGTGGATGTGTGCATGATTATGTGTGTGTGAATGTAAGTGTAATATGTGTGTGTATGCAAGTGTGTTGATGTTGTGAATAAAAGTGTTTATATATGTGTATGTGTGTATATGCTTGACAATACAAATATAAAATTCTAAATTTTGGCAGCATAACGGCGTAAAATGTAAATTAAAAAAAAAAAACCATTCTCAACTTGCTCATGGCAAGGAAAAATACAAATCCACTTTGACATTTGTATACCTCTTCTCTACAACGACCTGTTCTTACATCATTGTAATTGTTACTCTAAGTGTGTTTAATATGTTTGTATACAAGTGTGTTGATGTGTGTGAATGCAAGTGTTTATATGTGTGTGTGTGTGTGTGGATGTATGCATGATTGTGTGTGTGTGTGTGAATGTAAGTGTAATATGTGTGTGTCTGTATACATGATTGTGTGTGTGTTTGTGCTATGTATGCAAGTGTGTTGATGTTGTGAATGCAAGTGTTTATATGTGTATGTGTGTATGTATGCAAGTGTGTTGATGTTGTGAATGCAAGTGTTTATATATGTGGGTGTATGTATGTATGTGTGTGTGTGTATACAAGTGTAATGTGTGTGCGTATACATGACTGTGTGTGTGTTTGTGCTATGTGTACAAGTGTTTTGATGTGTGTGTATGCAAGTGTGTATCAATGTGTGTGTGTGTGAGTGTGTGTGTGTGTGTGTGCTTACCTGCGCATGCTCGCCCGATCCACCGAAGGAGGTCCAATGGAAGCTCCATTGGAGCTCCTCCATGCCTTGAAAGGCATGGTGAGAAAGCAGCGCGCGCGCTGCCCTCTCACCATGCCTTTCAAGGCATGGAGGAGGTCCAATGGAGCTCCTATTGGAGCTCCCCCATGCCTTGAAAGGCATGGTGAGAGGGCAGCGTGCGCGCTGCTTTCTCACCATGCCTTTCAAGGCATGGGAGAGCTCCATTAGGAGCTCCATTGGAGCTCCCCCATGCCTTGAAAGGCATGGAGATAGGGCAGCACGTGCGCTGCGTTCTCACCATGCCTTTCAAGGCATGGGGGAGCTCCAATAGTAGCTCCATTGGACCTCCTCCGGTGGATCGGGCGAGCGTGCGCTGGTAAGCACACACACACACACACACACTCACACACACACACACACACACACACACACACAGTACCTTGTCTTCTCTTACTCCTTCTTCTTCACAGCAAAACTCCACTTTCTCTTCACTCCACTTTCATCTCCTTCTTCACAGAAAAACTTCACTTTCACTTCACTCCACTTCAATCTCAATTAAAACTCCATTTAAACTTCACTCCACTTTCATCTCAACTACTACTTTTTTCACACAC
This sequence comes from Adiantum capillus-veneris, assembly GCF_014529385.1. NCBI lineage: Eukaryota > Viridiplantae > Streptophyta > Polypodiopsida > Polypodiales > Pteridaceae > Adiantum > Adiantum capillus-veneris. The sequence continues at coordinate 104,478,382 of NC_140952.1, forward strand.
ACCATATATTACAAAAATGATATTGTGGTATAAACACTCACACACACACATTCATTTATATATATATATGTATATACACACACAAAGATATACACAAAATGGATTCATATATATAGTTTTACTAAAAAAAATACTATGTTTTTTACACACACACACACACAACCATATATTTAAAAAAATGATTGTATGTGTTTGTGTGTATACAAAACGTAGCATTCTTAAAGTTAAGTTATGCACACACACACACAAACACACACACACAAAATGGAAAAACTATGTGCACAGTTAAATATCTTATGTGCACATACACTCAACTTAAATATCTTAACTTAAAAAAATGCACATACACTCAACTTAAATACACTCAACTTAAAAATATCTTAACTTAAACTATGTGCACATACACTCAATTTTAAAAAATGCTACGTTAAATATCTTAACTTAAACTATGTGCACATACACTCAACTTAAATATCTTAACTTTAAAAAATGCTACGTTGTTTACACACACCCACAAAATCATTTATACACGCGCACAGTAATGTATATAACTTAACTAAAATAATTATATATACACACTAACAAAAACACACACACATATATATAAAATGGCAAGATAGAATCATATATATAACTTAACTAAAAAAATTGCTACGTTTTTTATACAAAGTCAGTCATATAGAATGTTATGTTTTTTATACACACACTCACACAATCATATATATATATATATATATATTATATATATATATATATATACACACACACACACACACACACACAAAAGATGGAGACACTATTAGACTGCATTAAATGCAGTCATTGAACCACCATTTAGAAATTAAATGGCCTCTCAAATTTGATGACATATTCCACTGCACATACATTCACAACCGTCATATATTAAATGCACTTCTTCAATTATGATTTTCATTATTCTTTGAGCCGTCACAAGATCTTATGCAATTGTCTTTTCATCTATCTAACAATCTTTCACTTTCATTAACCTTTACATCTTTCATTAACTTTCACCAGTTTCATTAACCTTCACTTTATCTTTAACTTTCATTAACCTTCACCACCTTCACTTAACCCACCACAGTTTTCTCGCATCTCCACCCTGTAATCTGTTGCTTGAGAGAATATGTCCAACATGAAAGTAACAATAACTTGGAAGGTTGGTGGTCAGATAGTCAACCACGACATTCAGTTGAAGGGAAACTCATTGTTGCTTAGTGCTTACTATTTGCAGAGTTTACTGCCTCCATCTTGCCATTTTCAGTCACTATCTGCTCTTATTGAAAGTGATTGTGGCCTAACAAAAGTCTTGCTGCAACCACAGTGGGATATAGAAGGTCATCACCATTTCTTAATAGATGGTTCTTTTTCGAGCTTGTTTGAGATGCTTCATTCAGACACATTTATACAGGTATCTGACAATGAGAAAGGAAATGACAAAGAGATATCTGAAGATGTTTTAAGCATTGTGCATCTTGAAAGTAGTGGTGACGATATAGGACAGCTCAAAACTCAGTCAATCGTCATTTGGATTCAACAAAATCCAGGGGCAAAAAAGTTAAATGATCTGTCAACATTATGTGGAGCTCCTTTGCAAGTTGTTAAACTTCCACAACATTATGATGGAAATTTGTGTTTTGAGTTACCTGCGACTCAGGATAAAACAAAACGAATGACAGGGATGGAACAACGCTTTGATGGTCACTTGTGGACTCGCCCATCTGTGACAACCATGGCAATAGCATGCACAATTCGTCTAAGCCACTGTTTGGGATTCATGCAGTGCAATTATTCAACGTGTCCTCATTATATTAAGAAACAAGAATTCAATAGTAGAGATTTTCATGGATATTTGAACAGACAGGTGAAAAAGGACTACCTTGCAATGGAAGAGAATACAACAATAACTTGTCATTATTGTCAGAAGGTTGTTACTTGTGTTGCTGCTTGTCCCTGCAAAATCTGTTATGTTTTGCCTAGAGATGGTACAATGTCGCAACTGGCAATACATGTTGGTAAACATTGTCATAATGTTAAGGCAGGAACCTCTAGGGCTGCTATTTCAAGAGTGCGGAAACTGGTAGGTGCAGTACTAAAAATAGAAAAGGGTGGCCCAAGAAAAATTCAAATGTTGGTGGCTCAACAACTTGTTCTTCACTCCTTGAATAGTGAGGAAGCTGAAGCTACATCAGATGTACAATTCAATGATTTTTTGGAAGAAATGATGCCATTGGTTCAAACCAAAGGGTAAGAAAACTCAATTTGGTTCCTTGAATTTGTTAATTTTTTAACTATTATAAATTTAGCCTTCTTGTGATGCATCGTGTAGGTTTTCTTCAATTGTTTCAAAGGAGAGGAAGAGTCAAGGTGCTGTTATTGGGGATGGATATGATAATATTTTATTGCTTCAAAAAAAGTGCATGTTTCCTTTTTTTCATGGGAGTAGATTTCTTGGACAGGGTGAAGAGGATGACAAGTGCTTCCTATTTAAAATGTCCACTAAAGGACCAGGTTCTGGGATTGATCTAGTAAATCGGATGAAAAGAACTGAAATTGGTGACTTGAGAAATGCGTGGGTACATTTTGATTTTACCCATAGAATAGATGGATGGGCAACAATGTCATGCTCAGTTTATGATCCAAGGTAATCTTTAAGTATTTAAATATCTCATATTTTTTTATCATTAAATAAAAGAAGATGTGTGAAAATGTTTATGTTGAATATCTTGCAGCATACGATCACTACAAATAATTGTTATATGTGAAACTAAAGAGGAGGATGCAAAGACTCAAGTTATTTTTTGGGAGAGCCTTAATTCAACAATGGAAAAGTACGGACATGGTGCAGCTGACTTTGCACGTTTTATGTCTGATGAAGCTGGTGCAAATTGGAATGCTATTCGAACAGTCTTCAATGGCGGGCCAGATAATATCATGGAGGGATGTGAATGATCATGCCTATTTCATTGGGAGCAGAGTCTCCACAAATATGTTAAAAAGTGGATACCTCAACATCTAACAAATCAACACATTGATATGTGTGAGGAATGGAGAGCTTGTAAGACCATTGTGCTTGCATCTCAAAAGGCACTTTCAATTTAGAAGTGGTGGAGACAACATCTATCTACAGAGAGCATCACAAGAGTGAGCAGATGGTTTAAATGGTGGGAGCAATGAATTTCACATTGGGGAGGAATTGGAACAGATGTAAGTACCTTTATGACAATCTATATTTTTAGAAAAAATTATTTTCATACATGAAATTTATAAATTTTAATTCATGTTTTTTTGCATTTCATAGGGTGGTCTAAGTCCGTGGGAGCGGGCACAAATTCCCAATGTTAATTTATCAGAAAGTGTACATGCCAGTTGGTTAGCAGGTGAAGGTGGAAAGAGAAAAATATCCTTGTATGATGCATGTGTAACAGATGTTATAAACTCATATATTCAATGTGCAAAGCGTTTGGGATATACTACTGGGCGTTATATAGGAACGGGTCCCACAATGGAGACCTTGCTTTCTCGAGTTGAATCTCAGCAAACTCCAACTCCAACCAACGTGGCCCATCTATTACATGAGGCTGTTGCAGGGACTCCCATGTATGCGCAGCCAATTTTGCATGGAGACAAAGAAACAGTACAACGCAAAAAGAGGGGCAGAACAGGAACAAGTAGCTCCCATCGGCCGGAATATGTCATGGAATCTAAGCAACGAAACCATCGCGATCGACCAAAAAAAATCAAATTTGATACCCAAGGACCAGGTATTTCTAACATTCCACTGCAAATTAGTGACAATGATGATGATATTGGATCTCAAAAAGAAACAACCACACCTTTGTCATCTCAAAGAAACAATGTGTTTGAGAGTGATGTGCCACGCACTCAGTGGGTCCTCAGGAGAATGCCCATTCAAAGTCAAAGAAAATGTTTTGGAACAGTAGGGAGAAAAAATTGTGACAATATCTTGCATAGTCGCTCAATTGGTCTTGTTGCTCCATGTATATGGTCCGAAAGAATGTTCAAGGGTAAAACAATCGAGCAATGGTTATGGTTTTGTAATCATGATATTTTGCATACCCAATCAATCAAAAGACAAGTCAAAGATTTACCTCCTGCTCCAAATGTTTGGCCAGTAGCAAGAGGGACAGATATCTCCACACAGGAACTTGCCGCGCTGCATCAGAGTGGATTTCGGACAGAGAATTCAATGGTAAATCCATAACCTCTTGCTGGCGACTGCAAAGACGGTGGTGGCAGCTCGAGGAAGAAAAAGTGGAGGCATGGAATCTCTAAAGAGGCCATGAAGAAATTGGAAGCATGTAATAGTATGACAATTATATTTTTGGATGAAGTGAAAAGGTCTCAAGAGCATGTAATTTTCCGAGTTCTCACTGAAAATAGTTATGAGATTCATATAAAACAGAGTCCAGCATGCACGTGTCCGGATTTTCAGAAGCGAGATAATACCAACAAATCCTTTTTGGCATGCAAACATATGTACTATGTGTACACAAAAGTGCTCGGACTTGAACCTAAGGAGCACATGATTATTCATCAGCCAACCCTCTCACCAATGGACATCGCTTTTATTCTTGGACAACCAAGGAGGATTTCTCCCTCCATTTAATTACAACTGGTTTGGTATGCTTCTTTCACTCAACTAGAATATTGATCTATGATATGAAAGTGTTTTTCTTTATTTATTTTGGTTTATTATACTTGTGATTATTTATCTTGAAAAAACATTGTTTATGCAGCAAAGGATTTCAAATTTCGAGCAAAAGATATGAAGCATCTTGCAAGCTATTTGGGAGCAAATTACTTGCCTTTTAGAGTGACCATTACATTTATGGCGACTATCCTTTTTTGTACTCTAATTTTGATCTTATCCTGTGGTAGTTTTGCGAATGTACTTACATCCTCAAACTTACGTTGTTTCAAAAAGCAATTGCTTGGGAAAAATAGTATTGTCTCTATCTGGCATTATTTTTGACTTCATCACATTTATATATGCTGTGGATTATATTTAAATCTGAAATTAGTGTTGTCTCTATTTTGCATGATTTTTTACTTTATCGCATGTTTATATGCTGTGGATTATTTGACTTTGATCACATGCGTTGCGAGCATATTTGACTCTAATGGCATGAGATGTGAAATGGTGATTTTATTTGTTTACATTTTTTCCATCGTTATGCCCTCTCGCTCTCTCTCTCTCTCTCTCTCTCTCTCTCTCTCTCTCTCTCTCTCTCTCTCTCTCTCTCTCTCTCTCTCTCTCTCTCTCTCTCTCTGCGTAGTGATATACAACTCTATGATTTTACTTTCTCTCTCTAGAAGAGAAGTCACTCTCTCTCTCTCAAGGATTTATGATCTCTTCTTCCAATGGTAACTCGCATAAATACTATCTCTCTAGAATTTATACTTTCTCTCTCCGTCAACCACACATATATGGAGTCTTATGACGATTGAAAATTACATTAAATAACACATATTTGGTTTAAAAAACTCTAAAGATTGCTAAACTTGTCAAAAAAACCTGAAATGAAAAACTCGCAAATGTTAAATCCCCCTTTCAACTCATATACTGCAGGTGTCTAGTATATGAGGCACTTGTTATTGATGTCAACTACATGATAATCACCAAAAAAGAAAAATGCTGCTAGTTTGCCAAAACCTAAGTGGGGAGCTCCATGTAAAGGTGGCGGGTAGAGTCTGGCTCAAGGAGAGAGTTCTGGTAGTAGCTAGACTCTATATCCAACACCACTACCTTCTTATATATTTGAAGGTTATCCATGTGAGGGAGAGTTGAGAGGAAGATGGTAGTTTTTGCACATAGTGGGGTGGTGGGGAAGTGGCAGAGGTAAGAGGGTGGTGGTGTTTCAAGAAACATCCCTAATATGTCGCGTCGTGCAAGGAGTGGAGTAGTGGATTCGTGTGAGCAGGTACGCTTAGTACTACTACTTGCAAAGGAATTGCATCACCAAGTACCCAGCATAGATTTTCCAAAGAAAGCATGCCCATTTAATGACCACCTTAAGAAGATGATGTTCCCATATGCTTAATCTCACATAGGCTAAAAAAGGTGTGTGAAAACCCTCCCTTTTACACTAGGTCAATTCAAATTATGATTTGTTTGTGGAGAGTTCACTAATGGGAGCATTAGTTCCCCATTAGGGACCTAGTGACCATCCTTTGAGGCAAGAGATGACTTTCTTGAAATATCTACAAGATTGTAAATCCTCCAAGAATTTTGGATACTTAGGTATGATAGGCTAAGGCCTGCTCCATTCAAAACCATTGTTGCAAAAAGCTTGTACAAGATCCTTGATATCTCTGCATGCTTGCTCTGTAGAGTGATTACAATAGATAATTGGTTTGATTTGGGAGAGGATAACTTTGTGAGCCCATATTGATGGCATGTTGCTACTTCTGTGAATGAACTTGGTGATCTTAGATTTTACAACCAATTGTTTATCTATATTGGTGTGCGACAAGAAGGGTACATAGGGTGGGTGATGGTGAAGTACCTTGGTGACTCATTATTGATCCAAAGGATATCATCAAAGAAACGAATGGGGGTTCTAAGATTTCAATGATTAAGTCGGAGAGAGGGGTAGAGTAGACAAGTATTGATGTAATTATATTCTAGCTCATGTAGGTAAAGGTTGCACCAAATAGGAGAGCATGCGAAACCCATGGGAATACCATTAACTTGTCTGAAAATCCTTCCATTACATTGAATGTACATGTGGTTGATCAGCCATGTGTTGAATGATACGACGTTTTTCTAGGTTTGTTGAAACCATGTTCCATAGGTACACTCGCTAGGGAAGCTCTTGAAGGATAAGAAAGGACCCATCTAATCAAAGACATAGCTAAGAAGAGTATTTATAACTATGATCAGCCCAATGGAACCATTGTGAAGGATGTTTTCATAGAACTTTTTTACATCATCCGAGAAGATAGAGGTGACTTTTTTAGGTAGGTTAAGTATAACCTCATATAAGGAATCAAGAACCCACCAAGTCTGTAGCTTGATATTAAAGCATAGGAAATCTTTTTGATTTAATAGGTTAGCTCTATGCTTAAGACAGGGGATGCAAGTTTTTAGCATGCATGCCAATAAGAGTGATGTGTTTAAAAAAACAGCAACTAACCCCGCACATGATCCATCGAAAGGCATTTTTATGAGAATTATATACTGTCATAAGGTAGGGGAGAGGGAGAGAGTTTTGCGCCTAAAATTAGCCAAAAAATATTGAATCTCTTGCACGGTATTGATGAAAGAGACAATGCTAGGTAGAAAATCAGAGCCTTCCAATCTCTTCCAGGCCTCATGAATGATAATGGTGGAGCAAATAAAAATAGGGTTGTTCGACACTTTATCAAGATATGTGATAAAGTACCTATATTCCAATGACTCAATGTGGTGGTCAATGGTGCTATCATTTTGGTGGATGTTTTTTAGGGGGAGGGAAGTGTCATAGTACTTGCAAAAGAGACTTTTGATGTGGGCCCTTGTGAGGAAGTACAACTACGATCCCTTGTTTTATGACCTTTAGCAGACAAGTCCATAGCTCATTTGTTGCTATGTGTTTACATAAAGGTTGGGTAGGGATGTGATTAAGACCTTTCATGAGTGTGGTTCTTAAGAGATTGTCTTCAAGGATCATGATGTCGTAGAATAAAACTTCGTTAAAATCTCTATGAAATTTTGGCATTAATTCATCACATTGACACACAGGTAAACACATCCTTAGAATTACATATCATTAATTTGATAGGGTCTAAAAAGAATCATGTAAAACATAGGTCATCCCACATTATAGTAGTCTTTATATCAAGGTCATACAAAAAGATCCCAAAAAAGTCATGAACACACCTCTAGTCCATGAAGGAATTGTGATAACTAATAAGAAACAAGGGGCCTTTGAGAGGTTAATTCAGGGTGAGGCACCATCTTCCAACTTTATCTTTGATGATATCCTGCAACAGATTAGAAATACAATAGACTTTTAGCACTCGAGGCACATCCAAGTGTGAAGACGGAGTGAGCCCAAGAGGTTTGGGGTGGGAGTTGAAGTGAAGTTGGGGGTGGATGGGGAAGACCTACCAACTTGAGCAGGAGGTCTGCTCATAATGGAAGGATTCACTAAGGATTCCAATGGAGAGAATACGCGATTCCATGCTGAAGTGGTAGGGAGTTGGGTTAGGTATCTAGGATTTTGCCCCTTCCTTGGTCTTCCTCTCCCCTCATATGCACACCCTCTCTTGTCATGTCTAGAGTCAGAGATAGCTTCCTTAGATGGCATGACAACCTTTTGAAGAAAATATTCCAGTTCATCAGGGGGGGTATCCAGGGGAATTTTCTGGAACAAGGCCACTTGCTTGATGTAGACCTTCAGCCTTTCTCTGAACATGTAGTGAACTAAAAGTGCTTTGATGCCTTCTTGTCCTTCCGTGGAGATCAATTAGAGAAATTTTAGTGTGCTTTTCTTTAGAGAACCAACAAGAAAGAATTATGTGACTTTGAGTATCATAAGCCGTAATGCACGGTCAAACCAAAGCACATTGCCATCCCGACAAAGGTCACCTTCTCCATTAAATTCACAACCACATTTTATCAAAGGTCTATGAATACTCCATAATTGAGTAGTATAGCCAGGGTCCCTTCCAGTAAGGGAAATGATTCCTTTGACCCCAAGAACACACCCAAGGTTGGTGGAACACCTTTTTGTTTCAAAATGCACCATGGTCAAAGGGCAGCCTATAAGATATGGTTCAATGATGTTGGAGGATCAATGATTTGAAGTAGACCAATTTTTGATGCCTCTTTGTCCTTGTCATTGAGCAAGGTGAGGAGAAAATTCTCATTAATAGGTGCTAGTAAAGCATAGTTACCAAAGCCCCAAAAATTCTGATGTGTATCATGTAGCATAGGTTCCAAACTTTTGGTGGGGATAAAGGGATCAAAATAGGCTTTCATGGGTTTGGATACCTTATCCAAGAGTGTGCATGCGACATAGAATTCTTCTTTAACAGCTTCTTGCTCATCTTCCTCAAGCTCCTTGGGTATGAGGCTGCTTGTAGTATGTGAAGGTGGGGAGAAGGAGTGCATTGGGGGACCTTACAGCCTGCTCTTCTTTCTCTATCGGATTAGGGGGTCATTCTTGAGTCTTTTTCCATGCATCTCCATAAACCTCCTCATGATGGAGGGAGAATTTTTCCACCACTCCTTACATTCTCTGGCATCCTCACTAAATATTTGGGATGCTGACAATAATTCCCTAGACTATCTCAATGGCAAGGAAGGGTTTTCCCTTGCTAGAGCATACACAAACAACCACGTAGGTATATCTAGGACATCTAGGAGTAGAGTATCAAAGCTAGCCCCTAAATTAATGCAACCCAAATCATGCTCAATTATAGTATTACGAAAGAGAGGACTTTTTATTCAAAGTAACAAGCCTTGAATAAAGGGGGCAACAATATGTAGTCGATCAAAATAGCCCATTTGCATGAGATCCTCGTGCCAAGAGGTAACGATCTCCTGCATATGAGTCAAAGTTATGTAAGTTCATGCTTTAGACAAAGGATTTTGGTCAATAACAAGTTGCCAAAACCATTAGTGTGTGTAGGTAGTATTCAATATACAAATCAGGAATATTATCATCAAGGCAATGTACCAGAATATATCAGTTTTATTGAATTCCAAGAGGATGCTTCCATTAATTTTGGCAATTACAAAAAAGTATTCTATGGAATCCTGTGAGAAAAATATAGCATGCTCCATATATGTTACTTAAAAACTAACTTGGTTTTTTTTTATAATGGATGCAGCTCATAGACTACAGGTGTCTAGTATATGGGGCACTTGTTATCGATGTCAACTACATGCTAATTTCCACACAAAAAACTATTGCTACTGGTTCCCAAAACCTAAGTGGGGAGATCCATGTAAAGGTGGCCGGTAGAGAATGGCCCAAATAGAGAGTCTTGACAGTAGTTATCCTATGTATCATACACCACTACCTTCATATATATTTGAAGGTTATCCATGTGACAGAGAATCGGCGGGAAGATGACAGTTGCCAAACAGAGTGGGGTGGTGCGGAAGTGGTAGAGGTAAGAGGGTGGTGGGGTCTCAAGAAACATCCCTAATATGTCCTGCCATGCAAGGAGTGGAATAGTGGGTTTGTGTGAGTGGGTACGCTTAGTACTACTACTTGCAAAGGAATTGCATCACCAAGTACCCAACATAGATTTGCCAAAGAAAGCATGCCCATTTAATGATCACCTTAAGGAGATGATGTTCCCATATGCTTAATCTCACATAGGTTAAAAAAGGTGTGTGTGTGTGTGTGTGTGTGTGTGTGAGAGAGAGAGAGAGAGAGAGAGAGAGAGAGAGAGATCACAATCTATGATCAAGGTCTACTTAATACTTAAAAGAGTGTGTATGTGTCTAATGTTTTGAGTGTGTTTTGGTCCTTGATATATGTGCGCTCACCAAGAAAAGAAATTTTTGCGAGAGAGATAGAGAGGAGTGAGAAGAAAAAGAGGGAGATTTTTGAATGATGGATGTTTGATCGAGATGTGCTCAATAATGAAACAATCCTATGTGTGTGTGTGTGTGTTGTTAGGGAATTGGACGTAGCTAAGTAGAAATTATATTAGTTTACTTAAAGGAGAGAGATAATTTTCACTCACAAGAGATTATAGAGTAGAGAGAGAGAGACAGAGACAGAGAGAGAGAGAGGGAGAGAGAAAGAAAGAGAGAGAGAGAGAGAGAGAGAGAGAGAGAGAGCACTTGATATACATGGTTCACGCAATGTGGGCTACATCCACAGGAAAGCAGCCACTCAATGGACTAGTACTTCAAACAAGAAGTAGAGTACAAATGGATTATACCCTTAATAGAGCTCCCACCTTGCTTCACTCTCACCACCTCTGTTTTTGTTGGTCCTTCTAACTTAGATCTCCCCATTATTCCCTGGGAAACTACATTAAATCCGGCAAGAGAAAAGTAGTCATCCATCTGAATTATCCATTCTTCTAGTTGAGTAGGCACATCATCACCCGTCCCTAAAAATGAACATGGTTGCACAAATTTGAGCAGGGCCTCCAGATCCTTGTTACACCCAAAATCTTCTACAAGTGTTGTAGCAAGCGACGTCTGATTTGGTACAGGGACAACTTGAGGTGCTAGTGGTGCTTGTGTATCATGAAGAACCATATTTGAAGTGTTACCTACAGGCGAATCCCGACAATCTCTATCTCTTGGGAGTTTACGTGGCATATTTTTCTGTTGTGGCAAGCATACTACTTCCTCTTAGCGATAGGTTCATAAATATCACAAATACTCAAGGGTCCAACAAGAATACTTGGGACCTACTCCCTTTTTTTTTTTCCTATCACCATTTCTAGACAAAGATTGTCCAAATCATAGTCATGGGGTCCAAGGCAATATTCAAGTTATATTGTACTGGGTCTCCTATCTTTGCAAATTTCCAATTCTCTCCCTGGTAGGAAAGATGAGGTATGATATTTATGATGCTGTTGGGATTAGTACGAAGGGCTATCAAGCAATACATTGATGGGGGCTTTTCACAAGCCAAGCTCCCATACCCCTCTTCTCTCGTCCCCACCCCATGAAAACCCCCTCTTAGGGAGGGAGTGATAAAAGGCATTGGAAAAAGTAAGAAAAAAATAAAGTATGATTATGTAAATATATAAGAAAGGTAAAATAGGCCACCTCATGCCTGCGGGGTAGCTCATCCCCACCTTGCCTCCTTTTTCTTCATTGTTGCCCCGCCGTGTGTCCCTTTTCCTCTCCTCCACTCAAAAGGTCAACCCCCTCTCTCTTCCCCTTGTCCTTTCTCCTTTCTCTCTCCCCTCAAGCTACCCCACCTCTCACCAATAATGCATTCTAACTCACCAACAATGCACCCTAACTCACATGCAACTTACCCCATCTTCCAAAATAGTATACCCCACCCCCCCTTTCTCTCTCCTATCATATCCCATGACCCAAATACCCCCCTCTCTCTCTAAAGGGCGCCATGTCTCTTGTCTTGTAGCTAAATAACCTCCCCCACACTCACACACACTCAGTTTCATTGAAAAAGGTGCCCACAAACCCATCCCCACCCGGTGGTTACCTGATTTTTCTTGTGTTCACACACATCTGCACACAGATTCACCTCTGAACACACTCCCCTCTCTCCCCTCTTGTAATTACTTTAGTCTCCATGTCACCTCTCACTTTTTTTCATCAACCCATCTCTCTCTCTTAGTCTCTCTCTCATGAGACTGCTGTTCTGGCACATATACACACAGCCAGACAAGTGCGGCCCACAGTCACATGGCCTATGTAGATAATGATTTCTTCATTTCTAAATTCTATAATTTCTCCCCCCTCCTCCCCTATATAAACAGGGGTCACCATCACACTAAAGACACACACAACATCACCAAAGAACACACTATGCACTGTGTGTGCCTAGTGCTCACACACACACACCCACACCATCACCATCACCGCAATCACCATGCTTGTCTTGAGCATGACCTCTACACCCTTGGCTATGGAAGATGAAGGGCAACTAAATGAAGGATGATGGCCATAACACTCGTGCGAGTCTTCGCCATCAACTCCCACCTATCCTCCATGTGCTCTACCACTCTCTCCCTTCTCATTCCCCTACCCTATGCTCCCCATTTCATCGCCTTATTCTCTAAATAAAGCTTGAGGTTTTGTGAGTATGTTTTCTTGCAATGTTTTGCCCATGTGAGGTGTGCGAAATCGCCACTTAGTCTTGTGTTTGGAGTGAGCTTGTGTATGTGTGAAGGGTGTGCAGATTCGCCATCCTTTTGTGGTGCCTAAGTACTAAGCCGCTATACCCCCTCCCTCACTCTCTCTCTCTCTCTCTCTCTCACTTGATCTCATTCCCTTTCCTCTTCATCATTACTCCCAAGCATCCATCTCTCTTGGATGAAAAATTTGTTATGGTGGTGTGTTGTTTGCGTCCTAGCCGCTGAAGCTAGGTGGTGCCCCTGTTTGCTTTACCATGACAGGCTCGAGGCGCGCCATTCGGTCCCCGATGTTTTAGAGGCCGTCGGGGTTCGAGTTTCGCTTTGCTCCTGTCATTTGGTGCCCCTACTGAGGATCTTTTCATGAAACCCTTCAGTTTACAAGACTGAAACCCCTAAACTATTGTGAACTGACGAATGGCTAGCAGGATTTGCTAATTGGACGACAGAAGAAGAAGAGCTCCAAACACAACTAGACGAACTCCGCATCTCCATTGAAGCTCGAGTTCCAGGCGTAACGGTAATCGATTTGCAGTGGGAGAGTCAACCAACACGCCAAGCCGAGTGGATATACATAGGCCAAGTGCCAAGAAGAAGAAGGAGAAGGTCGAAACCATGTCCGCAACCTACAACCAACCCACAACAACAAAATGGAAGGAGCTCTACACAATAGAGAATCAACGCTATTCTACTTTGAGAATCGGGTAACTCAAGTCATTGAGGTAATTATCACAGTTAGTTTTCAAGTCGCACTTGATGCTGCAGCACAGATAACGAAATCATTGGCTCACACTCTCACTAGAGAAACTAGGGATCTACTGAGTTTGTTTCAGGAAAGAACACCACCCTCTCCCACAAGCTTGGACAGTGACTAAGCACCTCTAAGCTTCACATGAATCAGTACAACCTACCTCAAGACAGATCACACATACCAACACGTGTACGCTCAATCAAGGTAATACTGGATTTGAAGGCTCACTACCAGCACGTCATTGACACCATGCTGGGTGGGGAGCGATTTTTTGAGGTTCTGGCATCAGATCAACCATTTGTCTTACCTTTGGTACAAGGCAATGTACCGTTTGAAGTTTTAATCTATGTCCTAGTATAAGAGGGTATACACGCCTCCTTATAAAGAAGAAAAAACTTTTGCAAGGTAAGCAGTGTGTCTTTCTAGCTCTCTCTCAGTAATCATGGCAAGTGTAGCATTTCCAACATTTAAAGGAAAGAAGGGGGAGGATTTGGTAACAGACTTCCTAGATGACTTTGAAGTAGCATGTGTAGTGAGTAACAAAGATACGGATGAATCCCGGGTTAGAATCTTTAAGCATCTCATGAAGCTAGAAGCTAGATCATGGTACAATGCACTTCCACAAGCAACCAAGGATGACTTGGAACCCTTAAAAACAGCTTTCAAGAGGCGCTTTGGGGGAGGTACCACTTCAGAAAAGTTGTGGGACAAGTTGAGAGACTTGAAGCAGGAGGGTCTTTTAGAATATGCCACCTATGAGTCCAAATTTGTGGATTTGTGGGAACGGTGGGTTGAGTCACTGGCAAGGGGGGAAGCCGCACCCGATTTCCTAAAAAAAGATCGATTCACGCATGGCTTATGGCCGCTTCTCAAGGAGAAGGTGAAAGGTAGATTCCCGGCTACGTACGAGTTAGCCGTTGAGATTGCTCGCCTTAAGGACAAGAAGCTGCGAATGAAAGCCAAAGAAACCGAGTCAACAGAAGCAGGAACATCGCTTCGACCAGCAACTACGACAACCACCATACCACCACCACCGGCTCTTGGGGTAAGAGATGACCAACAAGATATGTTGGCCCATATTACTGACCAACTACAGAATTTGTCTGTCCACTTAATACAGCAAGGGAGGAGTCAAGAAAGAGATCAAGACCCTGGAAGAGCACGACGACAAAATAGGGAGTATCATTGCTACAACTGCGGAGAAGACGGTCACGGTATGTACTATTGTCCCAAACCACGACAAAACTATAATAGAGGAGGTAGGAGAAACCAATTGTCACCCCCTAGAGAAAGAACACCCCCACCCCGAGCACCACCCCCACCAACACAAATTCTACGTCCACCCCAGACACCACTACAAGCATCCATCCCACCTCTTCCACCAGCCCCACCACCTAATCTCCCTGTAAACATCATAAGGCTAGAAGAGAAAGGAAAAGCCGTAGTAGTGGATCCACCCAAAGCAAAGGAGAGGGACAAGGGTAAGGAGAAGGTAACCTTTTTAGAACCACTTGAAGCCATGACTGTGAAAAGAGCTAGGAGGGAGAAAGCTACACAATCAGATGATGAGAGAAGCATGAGAGGAGAAACTAGCAAGAGGCCATCCAGGCCACGACAGAAATTGGGCATCACCGACTTCCAGCTAGGGGAAAGTTCTAAGCCCTATGATCTAACATTGGATGTGGCAGAGCAAGGACCGAAGATTACATGGCCACAGCTGCTACATCTTGCACCAAAAGTAAGGCGGCAATGGTCTAAAATGGTAAGTACAAGACGCTCCAAAACAAAGGTAGCCGGAGCAATTTCGGGATGCAACATGGATGACATCCTTCCAATTGTCGACGTAAACATAAAAGGAAAGAGGGTTGGAAACACCTACATTGATGGAGGTGCACAAATCTGTGTAATGAGTGAAGCTATGATGCTTCGATTAGGGCTCGAGGTTGACAAGCCTTCTCCATGCAAGGCAAAGATGGCAAACAACGCAAAAGTAAAGTGTGTGGGTGTGGTAAGTGCCGTGAAAATAAAAGCTTTCAACATTGAGGTAGAGGTAGATGTTTTTGTAATGCCTACTAAGGGGGAGGGCTATCCACTAATTTTGGGAAGGCCATGGTTGATGGCCATGAAGGAAAAACAAGACTGGGGTATTGGCCTTCTACGCATGACCAGTAAGAAAGGGGAGACAATCTACTACGACATGAGGATTGGCAAGCAGAAGCAAATGAATCTGGAAACATCGGCAGATGAAACCACTAGCGAATCTTCCAGTTCTGAGGAGGAGACCACATCCACCGAAGAAAGTGACAGTTCCATTGATGTGATGGGTATCATTATGAAGGATCCACAAAGGGTAAGCACAACTGGTGATCCATCACCAAAAGGGAAACCCAATGAAGAGGAGAGAAAATCACCTGGCCTAGGAGGAAGTAGGTTGAAGGGTATGTTGTCTACGGAATTAACACTTGAGGAGAAAGTTAGTTTTTTGCAAATGTTGATGGGATTTCCTAACCTGTTCATTGACAACTATGAAAGAATCACAGGCATTACAGTGGTGGAACATTATATTAAGCTGAAGGAAGGGGTAAAACCAGTTGTGCAAAAGCTACGACGACTGGGGGTCATACAAGAAAAGGCACTATTGGCCAAGGTAAGGAAACTGCTGGAGCGGGATTCATCTATCCTGTAGAAAACTCAGAATGGGTGTCACCCGTAGTGGTGACGCCTAAAAAGAATGGTAAGTGGAGGGTCTGTGTTGACTACAAACCACTAAATGAAGCTAGAAAGAGAGATCACTTTCCTCTCCCTTTCTTGGATGAAATTCTGAATGAAGTAGCGGGTTTTGAATGCTATACCATCTGTGATGGTTATTCAGGATACTTTCAAATACGCATAGCCTTGGAAGATCAGCTAAAAACCACTTTTATCACGCCATGGGGTTGTTTTGCATACAGGGTTATGCCATTTGGTCTCACAAATGCACCTGCCACATTCCAAAGATATGTCACATATGTTTTTCAACCGTTCTTTGGAACATCCATAAGAGTGTTCATTGATGATTTTTGTCTATATAGCTCCCGTATTTCACATTTAGAAAAGGTAACTGAAGGTTTGGCTAGGCTGCAGAGCCTAGGTGGGCAATTAAATGTGGATAAATGTCACATTGGGGAGAGTAAAGTCATTCTACTAGGCCATGAAATTTCAGCAAGAGGTATCAAGGCCGACCCAAGTAAGGTGTCCGCACTCATAGCCCTACCTTCACCAACGATCGCACGTCAACTGGTCTCTTTTCTACAGAAGGTGAGGTACTTAAGTAGATTCATACATCTACTATCACAACTTGTTCTACCACTCCAACAACTCACTCAAAGATCAACTTTCACTTGGGATGAGGAAAGCGAACATCACTACAACAAGGTAAAGAAGGTCTTAGCCACTCTGCCAACTATCTCACCACCTAAGTGGGATGAAAAATTCTATGTCACCTCAAGTGTTGGTGATGACTCATTGGGGGCTGTGCTACTCCAAAAGGATACGACGACATCTTTCATGAGGCCAATCTACTTCGCTAGTCGAATGATGACAGCAGGAGAGAAAGGTTTCACCCATGTGGAACACTTAGTCCTAGCTCTTAGATTTGCAACTACAAAGTTTAGGTCATATTTGCTGCCTAAGCAATTTGTGATTCTAACCACGGATGAAATATTTCACTATGTTGTACAACACATGGATGTGTCTGCTAGAATTACTAAATGGCTAGTTCATCTGCAAGAGTTTGACTACACGGTACAGGTAGAAAGCACGACAAGGGCAAGTTTTGGGGGACTCATGACCTACCAAGTCTTTGAAGGGAAGGAGAAGCAATCTAAGGGAGGAGAAGTCCGATTACCTCCAGTACCACCGATGGTAGAAGGAGCATACTCTCTCTACTTTGATGGAGCCTACAAGCGAGCGTCTGACAAAGCAGCTGCAGGCATAGTGGTCTTTGATGACAAAGGGACAAAGGTATTTTCGTTGGGCCAATTGTTAGATTCACATTCTAACAATGAAGCTGAGTATGCAGCACTAACCAAGGGTCTACAATGGTGTGTCTCACAAGGTGTACAATGCCTTAATGTATTTGGGGATGCTCTACTTCTGGTAAGGCAAGTAAATGGAGCATGGACATGCAAGAATCCTAGTTTAAGGACTCACTTAAGTGGTGTAAAAACCTTTTTGGGTAAGTTTGAAGAAGTTCAAATACACCATATCCCAAGGGCTCAAAACCAAGAAGCAGATGCCCTAGCAAGTGAAAGACTACAGAAAGTGGTGGTTGGAGCAATAAAACTAAAGCTCCCTCTATTTCAAGGAAGTGATGCCTTGCCTGACATCATGCATTTTTTTGGAAACAGGGGAATGCCCATCAGATTTAACAAGGGACAGAAGCAATGGCTGACGCGGAAGGCCACAAGGTATCGACTCATCAATGACGGTTTGTACTGTAAGGGTAAGGACCCAATACTCAGGAAGGTCCCTCTCTCTCAGGAAATCACGGGAGTAATTGCTAGTTGTCACGACGGGGTTTGTGGTGGTCACTTTGCCCTAGACATAACAAGTAGGAAAATCTTGCAGGCAGGCTTCATATGGCCTAGCCTCAACTGTGATGTACACCACTGGTGCAAAACGTGTAAGTTGTGTCAAAAGGCCCGCACTAGGTCACTTATGCCTGAACCACAGACACCTATTCTCTCATATGGCCCATTTGAAAAATGGGGTATCGATGCCATTGGGCCATTACCTAGGGCCAACTCAGGAAAATTCTACATTATCATGGGGGTCAACTACATGACTAGATGGGCAGAGGCTACAGCCACCACTAGAATCACAGCGGTAGAGGTAGCTAAATTTATCTACGAGTAAATATGTTGTAGGTTTGGCACACCTTTAGAGATCATCTCTGATAGAGGGCCAGGTTTCAGAGCAGACTTGGTAGGAGAATTAATGCAGAAACTGGGCATTACAAGGAGGCACTCTTCACCATATTACCCTCAATGTAATGGCCTAGTTGAAAAGGTAAATGGAATGGTTTCTAAAATTATTACCAAGCAGGTAAACAATCATCATGGAGACTGGGATAAGTATCTACTACCAGCTTTATGGGCCTACAGAACTTCATTTCGTACATCCTTGGGATTCACACCGTATCATCTAGTATTTGGTAAGGAAGCAATCTTGCCCATTGAAGTGCAACTACAAAGTCTCAGAGTAATGGCAAGCCAGCTTCAACATCCCAACATGCATTTGAGAGATCACATCATCAACTTGGAAAGATTGCAGCTCGACAGAGAAGAAGCAATAAATTATTATGCAGCACAACCAGAGCATAGACGGCTTAGCTTTAACGAGCATCTCCGGAAAAAAGAATTGAAGAAAGGAATGTTGGTGCTCTGCTACGACAATCGCTTCGACACGCGCAAGGATAAGAAACTCCTACTCCGATGGGAAGGTCCTTTCATCGTCAGGAAAAAGTATGCCAATGGAAGCTACCAGCTTTTGGAGGCTGATGTAAAACTTCATAAAATCAGGGTAAATGGTTGGTGACTTAAACTTTATTTTCTTCGATTTCACCAGGCTCCACCTATTGACATTCCAGATGAGGACACACCATCAGCCGCCACCTCCAACAATAATGATCAAACAGATGAGCCAGAGACATGAATGCCTCTAGCCAAAAGGGGAGGGCTAATGATGGGGGCTTTTCACAAGCCAAGCTCCCATACCCCTCTTCTCTCGTCCCCACCCCATGAAAACCCCCTCTTAGGGAGGGAGTGATAAAAGGCATTGGAAAAAGTAAGAAAAAAATAAAGTATGATTATGTAAATATATAAGAAAGGTAAAATAGGCCACCTCATGCCTGCGGGGTAGCCCATCCCCACCTTGCCTCCTTTTTCTTCATTGTTGCCCCGCCGTGTGTCCCTTTTCCTCTCCTCCACTCAAAAGGTCAACCCCCTCTCTCTTCCCCTTGTCCTTTCTCCTTTCTCTCTCCCCTCAAGCTACCCCACCTCTCACCAATAATGCACCCTAACTCACATGCAACTTACCCCATCTTCCAAAATAGTATACCCCACCCCCCCTTTCTCTCTCCTATCATATCCCATGACCCAAATACCCCCCTCTCTCTCTAAAGGGCGCCATATCTCTTGTCTTGTAGCTAAATAACCTCCCCCACACTCACACACACTCAGTTTCATTGAAAAAGGTGCCCACAAACCCATCCCCACCCGGTGGTTACCTGATTTTTCTTGTGTTCACACACATCTGCACACAGATTCACCTCTGAACACACTCCCCTCTTGTAATTACTTTAGTCTCCATGTCACCTCTCACTTTTTTTCATCAACCCATCTCTCTCTCTTAGTCTCTCTCTCATGAGACTGCTGTTCTGGCACATATACACACAGCCAGACAAGTGGGGCCCACAGTCACATGGCCTATGTAGATAATGATTTCTTCATTTCTAAATTCTATAATTTCTCCCCCCTCCTCCCCTATATAAACAGGGGTCACCATCACACTAAAGACACACACAACATCACCAAAGAACACACTATGCATTGTGTGTGCCTAGTGCGCACACACACACCCACACCATCACCATCACCGCAATCACCATGCTTGTCTTTAGCATGACCTCTACACCCTTGGCTATGGAAGATGAAGGGCAACTAAATGAAGGATGATGGCCATAACCCTCGTGCGAGTCTTCGCCATCAACTCCCACCTATCCGCCATGTGCTCTACCACTCTCTCCCTTCTCATTCCCCTACCCTATGCTCCCCATTTCATCGCCTTATTCTCTAAATAAAGCTTGAGGTTTTGTGAGTATGTTTTCTTGCAATGTTTTGCCCATGTGAGGTGTGCGGAATCGCCACCTAGTCTTGTGTTTGGAGTGAGCTTGTGTATGTGTGAAGGGTGTGCGGATTCGCCATCCTTTTGTGGCTCCTAAGTACTCAGCCGCTATACCCCCTCCCTCACTCTCTCTCTCTCTCTCTCTCTCTCTCTCTCTCTCTCTCTCTCTCTCTCTCTCTCTCTCTCTCTCTCACTTGATCTCATTCCCTTTCCTCTTCATCATTACTCCCAAGCATCCATCTCTCTTGGATGAAAAATTTGTTATGGTGGTGTGTTGTTTGCGTCCTAGCCACTGAAGCTAGGTGGTGCCCCTGTTTGCTTTACCATGACAGGCTCGAGGCGCGCCATTCGGTCCCCGGTGTTTTAGAGGCCGTCGGGGTTCGGGGTTCGCTTTGCTCCCGTCATTTGGTGCACCCACTGAGGATCTTTTCATGAAACCCTTCAGTTTACAAGACTGAAACCCCTAAACTATTGTGAATGGATGAATGGCTAGCAGGATTTGCTAATTGGACGACAGAAGAAGAAGAACTCCAAGCACAACTAGACGAACTCCGCATCTCCATCGAAGCTCGAGTGTCAGGCGTAACGGTAATCGATTTGTAGTGGGAGAGTCAACCAACACGCCAAACCCTGTGGATATACATAGTCCAAGTGCCAATAAGAAGAAGGAGAAGGTCGAAACCATGTCCGCAACCTACAACCAACCCACAACAACAAAATGGAAGGAGCTCTACACAATAGAGAATCAACACTATTCTACTTTGAGAATCGGGTAACTCAAGTCACCGAGGTAATTATCACAGTCAGTTTTCAAATCGCACCTGATGCTGCAACACAGATAACGGAATCATTGGCTCACACTCTCACTAGAGAAACTAGGGATCTACTGAGTTTGTTTCAGGAAAGAACACCACCCTATCTCTACTTTGATAATGATGATCATATAAATAGGGAGTGGCAAACTTCGGTTCTTTCATGTGATATGCTAGAGGTGCCCAATAGGGATAGCAAAGATCCTGGGTGGAACCGCATAATTCCCTTCTCCCTCAACAATGTTCACTTTTGTACATTGCATGCGTTTATGCAAATATTGGATAGGATGTTAAAGCATCACATTGATTATGCTTTCACTATGAAGCCCCTTCAACGGTCAAAAGACTCCTTGCAGGAGGTGGAGACGCTCCTTAATGAGATTGGATGTCACCGATCAAGGGGGAACATTGTAGCAAAGACTTGTAGGGAGAAGACATATGAGGTGGCACAGAAGGTTTCCATGAATGGAGCCAAGGAACGTCGATTTTTCAAGAAGATGTCAAAGTCTCCAATGCAGGTACACAAGGCAAGTGTCGGTCTAGCAAGTGAGAAGCGGTGGAAGTTGTGGAAAGATTTGTGTTCATGCACGACGGACAAAGATCTCAATGTGGAGGTTTCTAACCAACGCAAGCTAGTATGGTCATCCTTTCAAAAGGTTGTGCAATTGATGAATCTTTCAAGCACCAACGTTGAGCAGCGAGAGGAGTTCAAGAAGGTGCTTTATGAGTTCACAAAGGCCGCTAAGGACGGATGGTCTGAAAGCAAGATTACACACTACATGGTTTGTTCTAACGGACTTAATAGATATGCAATGTTTGAAAATGCAACTTTTCTATTGGCTTACCTCCTTTTTGGTTTTTGTAGCACATTTTCTATGCACATGGTGCATACTACATGGACCGCTATGGTTCGCTTGATATATGGAGCACACAAGGCATAGAGAAGTCCCACTATCGAGAAAAAGGAGTTTACTTCAAGAATACTCGGCATGGTGGTGGTGGTTCACACTCCAACTACCTCCAAGAGATGTTTAACTGATTTTTTAGGCACACCCGCACTATTGAGAAGGCAAGAGAGTCGATGTTAGCAAAGCAGTTACGCAAACCATACTGCAGTATCTAAGAAGTGGAAACGATCGCAAGCGGCCCTGGGCCATGAGGCTTGGCGTGCAACTAAGGATCGAAACGGCAGCGTTTGGGTGTCGCGTCAACCCTTCACATGATCCACGTTTACTTGTTAAATTCAATTGGTTTATTTGAGTTTTTCACGTAATTGGCTGCATGGTGTGAAAGGGCCCAAATCCCAAAAACCCCTATTTAAAGGTTGAAGGCGCTCATTTTGTCATTTTCCATACTAGGTGCTACCATGGCAAGAACAAAACAAACGGCAAGGATTCAAAATTGAGAGGGCCCGGATGGCCAACGAATCCCAGCTCCAGCACAAGAAGCTGGAACTTCAAAAGTTCAACGTGAGCTCCACACAGAAGAAGCTGGAGCTTCAAATCAACATGGTTAGTCCTCTACAGCAGTAAAAGAGAGAAGGAAGCATCGCCTTGTTCTCTATTCATCGGACTCCAATGATTCTGAGGGCAACACGACGGATGAGAGAGACCAAGGAAAAGAAAGAAATAACCACAAACAGCAGTCAGAAGGCTCCGAAGAGACGCAAACGGATGATGATCCCCCATGGGTTGGCGTCGAAATACAAACTTATGCCGCTCACATGTCTATTGAGGGTAAGACACTCCCTAAAGGGAGTGGACCCACACCATCACATCCGCACAATAGTGAAGAGCACCAATCAGATGAAAAGTGTGTGGACTCGGAATATGAGGTGCTGGAGGTGCCTGTGCAGCCGAAAAAGAAAAAGAGAATTGTCTACAAGAAGAGGAAGCAAGCTGCCCCAACTCGTGCAATAAATGCACCTCCCCGTCGACCTCAGAGGGTGAAAAAGCGCAACCGTGCATTTGCGGAGATTCGCCACTATCAGAAGAGCACCGAGCTCTTGATTTGGAGGGGCCCTTTTGCAAGGCTTTGCAGGGAGGTTTTGCAAATGTATAACATTGAGTTTCGGGTGGGCGCCGTGGCCATAGAGACAGTCCAAGAGGCAGCAGAGCAATATCTAACTAGCATATTCGAGGATGCGAACCTATGTGCCATCCATGGAAAGCGTGTAACAATTATGCCCAAGGATATGCAGTTTGCTCGTTGTTTGCGCCATGAGCATTAGCTTGTAATTAGTCATCAAACCATTTTTGTATTTACGGAACTTCCAAGATTGGGAAGAATTTGAATATAAGTGTCTTTTGATTGTATACTCCACTCTTTGTGCATTGTATTGCTTTAATTGTGTACCATGCGATGTAGCAGTGGTCCATGTTTTGTCTACCTTCTTTTGTATGTATGTAGCTTAAAGCTTGGCATTGGGAAAACTTGCCTACGTTAAGCACCTTGGCTAAGTTAAGCATGCAATTCCTGATACATCCAAGCTATGTGAATCACTGATGCAACCCAAATATCTTGATTGCATGGTAAAAGTTTTTGGAAAGCCTTGGAAAGGGCTTGGAATGCCCCCAAAATGGCTGCCACAAAGGGGTGCATTTGGTGCTTCCACAGGCCGATGAAGGGACCAAATGCGCGTCCTTGTGGCAGCCATTTTTAGGGCCTGCCAAGGTCTTTCCAAAGCTTTCCAGGATGTTTTACTTTGCATTCAGGATATTTCCCTTGCTTCAATGCTTCAAATAGCCTGGATGCATCAAGAAGTGCATGCCCCACTAAGTCAATGTAGCATAGATTTTTTGAAGCATACATGTAATTAGTTTTGGTTTTGCAAACAACTGAAATTTATTTGGGCTTGTACAGCAGCTTGGTTATGAAAGGATCTATGGTTGGAGTGAATGGTGGTTAGCCATTTTGTCTTAATTCATGGGGAAAGATATTGATAAGCCTTTTAAAGGGCTTGAGATGCTCCAAAATGGGCTGTGGCGCGCATTTGCCCCTTCCATATGCTTATGGAAGACCCAGATGCGTGCCCTTGTGGCAGCCCATTTTGGGGCCTCCCAAGCCCTTTTGTAGGCATATCAATAACTTTCCCCATTATTTAATGCAAGTTGGCTAGCCAACATGCTTTCCAACCCAGCATACATCAAAAACTGCATGATTCACTAAGCACGGGTGCTCCTCATAAACACATTGGAAGCCAAACATATAACAAATTCAAAAGCTTGCAAGTAAGAGAGAGTCATAGACACCAAAAAGTAGATTCATTAAGGAAATCAACGCTTTACATGATATCCGGCTTTTGCTTTAGGATCTTTTGAATTACAATTTTCTGGCACTTGGCCTTTTGGGGTGGCTCCCTGTTAAGCAAAGTGGTTGTAATTTCTTGGGTATCATTAACCCCTACAGCTTGGTTCATGCGGACATGGGCGATGAGCCGCCCGCGAAAATTGACGTCGAAAGTGGATATTGCAAAATCTTTCTTTACAAGCACTACAAGGTTGGCCGATTGGGCAAGGTTTATTAAGCACAAGGCCTTGGAGAGTGAACGGAGGGCAAAAATGTTGTAGCATCCATTGGGGGAGTAGTTGGCATGCACATACACCACGTCACGAGTCAGAAGTGTGCCAAGGTAGTGAGCAAGTGCCGCTTGAGGTCCAAACGTCGTCCTCCTCCCCCCTGACCGTTGCGCTCAGGCGTCAACCTCCAAAACATCCTGCAAAACATAGGATTTGTGAGAAATATGGCAAAAAAATAGTTATAACATTAACAAAATCAATTGTAAGAATCACATTTAAGTGAGCATCTATACCTTGTCTACGATCCTCCTCATCAGCATCCAGGTGCAAGTAAAGATCCACACTTGACTTCCCCTTTGGATCAAGCAAAACAGGTGTTGTAGCAGGTGATGGTGAATCTACTCTTGTGTGTTTAGCCAAACACATGGCTTGCACGGCCACAAACTCCTCCTCAAAGACCTTGGCCTGCTCGGCCGCTACCACCTCGGCTTGTGCAATCGCCACTGTGTTCGCCACAGTATTCCCCATGGGCAGTAGGAGATCATTGTCATGGGAGGTGTTGGTATCAACCTCAAACTTGCCATGGGCATCGAGGATGTCGAAACACTCATCCATGCAAAGCTCAAAGGATTTCTCCAGATCATGTAAAAACACAAACTCCTCCCCACCCACCACAATGGAGGAGAAACGAGTAATCTCTACCTCAGGGATGGCATCCCGAGTGCTGGTTCCTTCTGGCGGCCCCGAGGACGAACCGACAAATGGAGAGGCCTCCAAGAGGCCTTGAATCCCTACAGGGTAGGTCAAGGCAAGCGTCCTCTCCTCTGCGGATGTGTCTCTGGGCGCAGGCTTGGGGTCCTTCACATCCGCCAGGACCTCGCCAATTTGCAAGTGTGGTAGCACTACGTCAGGGCCTGTTGGGCACTCGTGAAGGAGGAAGATCATTATGGCCTGGACAGAGAAAAATGTGTTTCCGATCTTCCCCTTACGCATTGCTCGCACATTATCATCTTCAAGCCACACATATTGTCCGGCGGGTTGTGCTATGGTGGCAAAGCGTGCAAGCCGCTGATGAAATGGCATGTCCCCTTTGTAGATGTGGTGCAGAAGGCCCTCAGGGACCCATTGCCCTTGCTGGTTTGGTAACTCAACAATGAATCTCCCCATGCACATGGAAATGTATGAAGTGATGTGCTCAAGAGATTGAGAGTGGAGGGTCAAGGTGGTCTCCAAATCGGTTTGGGTTGTGAAAAATGCATGAAGCACAGGGGCGATTTGCATGCCCAGCATCACTAAGGAATGCATCTAAAGCACTAGTTGCAGCCATGCTTTCTCTTTGCGTAACTGGGTAATTCTTATTGGTTCTCTTATTAAATGTTTTTAAATTAATTCAGCTAGACTTACTCCAGCCTAATTCTCATTGGTCCACCTCCAAGGCCATCCAATAGGATTTGAGTACACCTTGTGGGCATCTGGGCTAGGGAGCTGACACGTGTCCCTCTTTCCCCTTGTGTACAAGGGAGGCTCGTGTGTGTGTGTGTGTGTGTGTGTGTGAGTTTCTCTCTCATCCTCTACTTTTTGGGCTCTCCCCCTCCTATGTAGGGACTTGTGAAGACTTTTGTGCACACACACAAAGCATCCAAATTTCCTAAGCTTTTGGCCTTTGGACACAACCTTTGAATTTTGGAACCTTAGCATTTTAGAAGTCTTAATGGGCTGAACCTTAGGGTCTTTTAAGCCCATTGTTGCACATTGCTCTTTTACAGATGGCCCCCCCTTTGGATCCCTACTGTGGCCGGTCTTCTAGCTTAACCAATATGGAGCACAGGGGTCCAATAAGAGTTTAGTTGCATTTATTAATTACCTAAAGCTCTCACAAAAGGGGAAAGGGGGACACATGTCAGAAGGCTATCACTTATACTGCTTAATTCCCAGTGGCTAGGCCTGGGGAGGTGCAATAGGACTGTAGCATGAGCAATTAGCAAGAGGGGTCGACCAAGAGAGAGAGAGAGGGCTGATTTTCTCAGGAATTATTGCATTACACACACACAATCAATGTGTGAAGCAAGAAGACTCTCTCTCTCCTTCTTAAGCTTTAATGGAAAGCTTACCACCTACTCTAAGCTTGTGAGAAGGGAGGCCTACACCAACAACTCTTGGCTTTGTGATGCAAATCCAACCAAGAGCCAAGCTTCAATGCATGCTCACCATGCTAATTACTAAGCTAAGCTATGCTAGTATGAGTGATTATGTGAGTCTTTCTCGTAAGAATACTCCTTCTTCCTCCCAATCTACTCTCATACCCCGCTAGCTCTCACCATCTTCGAAGGTGTGTGAGGTCTTGGGTCTGAGACCGTGAGGGAATTGATGTTGTGTTTAATAAGTGTTGTGCTTAGTGCATGAAGTTTCCATCTTCATTGCACTAGCTAGTATTGAAGGAACACAAAGGATTGTATTGTAAAATGTCTCTCTTAATGGGAGAAACCATAATACAAAGCCTTTTCGAGGGGGGACCGGCTCCATGCAAATACGATCCTCAATTGTTGTCAATTGCTTAATTTCTCTGTCTTTTGAAGTATTGTTCATGCTATCTAACTAGGTGTTATACTTTTTGTTGCTCTCTCCACCCAAGCACTCTTGTTATTCTCATTATTAGGAATCTATTCTAATGAAATGCTCACTATGTTCATGCTATTTTCCGCTACACATAAGTTACTAGACTATTAAATGTTACATTTGTCTTTCAAGATGAAACACGTCTAAACCTCCCCCAAATTGCAATTTTTTGGGCATCATCCTTGTTTTTAAACATGGCAGTTATCTGTTCAATATCTTCAAGCAATTTATAACCTGCCAAAAATAGATCCTTAAGGTGATCGAGTGAGAGCTTCATCATGATAATTCTTAATAAGATGGCATTTCAAGATCGCTTAAAGTGCTCTTGATCTCATGTAGATTCTCTCTTTCTCTGTCAGAATCCCCTTTCTCTTGGCCAAAAAAACTCCAACACATGGGCATGGAAAGCCCATGAGCCTCATGACCATCCACTCTACAAAGAACTCACCCAATAATAAATTCTCATTTAGCATAGGGCTCTTTTATAAGTTTGGGCTTCAATCCCTTCAACTATGGGATAAAGTTGAACCCTCTAGCCTATACAAATTGGAACTCCTAAATGAGTCCAAGAGCTTATACAATGTTGATCTATGGGATAAAGTTGAGCCCTTTAGCCTATACAATTTGGAACTCCTAAATGAGTCCAAGATCCTATACAATGTGAATAGGAAATATTGTGCACATCAATAGCACATCCCAACTTGGTGTATAATTGATGTATCATGTGTTATCTATTGCTAGCATTTCCCACCTCCTAATTTGGCACGTCCTTGTGTGCCACTGAAGCAAAACACGATGACATGGTAGAAAGCACGTCCATGGAAGATTGTTGAGTTGCAAAACATAAGACAAGTCATGATTATCAAAGGCCAACAAAGATGAATGAAACATGAAGTGCAATGAACAACCATTCAAAGTAACTTTTGCTTCCAAAATATGGTTTCATCATATTCAAAAACTAAACAACATAAAGCAAAAAAACACCTAAACTATCATGAAGATTAAACCACTAAAAATTTCACATTTATGGATGTAACACAAGTAATCAATTATCACCCTAGGCTAATGCAAAGTCATAAACCTACTAGCCTATAAACCATATGATCAATCTTAATAAAAAAATCCTAATCTATTTGGTCTATAGGCCACAAAGAAGCTCCTCATCTGGTAGTACATTTTCACATAGCGTTCATGAAGCTCATGTGTTAGCAGCAAGCTAACTCGGATAACATTTTTCGGAGCTTTTATTATAAAAACAATTAATTTTTTATAAATCGGGAATGTTGTAACTCTTACTTTCCAGATAAACAGTGTAATTGATGAGCCGGGGCTACAAGCTTCCAGATTGTATCAACCTATCTTTAGTTAGAGCTCCCAGATTATTAGTTTTGACCACAAAAACCTTGGCTAAGGTATAAAAGCCAATTTTTGTAAGTATTTTGTAAGTTTTGGATAATAGAACACAGCGTGAGCTAACGATGCTCACTTCTCTTCTTCTCCCGCTTCCTACGCAGGTAAGAGCTCTACGCGTTGACGTAAACATTTCATGGTAATCCGTAGCTTTTGGCGTTGCCGACCCGTAGCCTAATTTCATCATAAGTAGTAATTTTAAGCTAGGAAATCATAAAATAAGTATAGGCGGGGTATTGGGGCATCATTGCTAAGCATTTAGATGCATTCTGGGTCAAAAATGACTAGGTTAAAAACTCACTGCTGCTGTTAATAATCGTGATTTTTACACTTGACCTAAAGTGAGATTTGAGACCATAAGCATGTGTGCTTAGGTCTTATAAATATGTCCTAGAAGTTTTGTAATGTCTGGATGTTGTTTGATGTTGTAACGGTTATGATTTGTTTATCGAGAAGCGATTAGCTTTTGGTGATTTATGTCATTTGAGTGTAACTTGAGTTAGATGCGAGTTGTCTGTTGTTTTCCAAGAGATTGAAAACCTCTTGTAGCCTCTATGCAATAGTCGAGTCAGCTTCGTCCCATGGATTGATAATTATAATCGTGGTTCTCGCTATGTCTGCAATAAGATAGGGGTGAGGTTAGGAACCCGTCCCACATTAGGTGCCACTGTCGGGGATCGAAGAGACCTAAACTAGGAAAAACACGAGCGTCTTGTGTAGTTGTCCTTTAACTTCATCTAAGATCACCTAGAGTCAAAACTTTCTCTTTAAAACGTCATAGCCTAAGATTGTCGTCTTTTGCTGTGTAGAGGTAGCTTGGAAGTAAGCGTACTTGCTAAGTACCTTTTAGGATTGTAGGATTGTAGGACTAAATTAGAATTTTGAGAATAGTTAAGGGACGAGACAAGTCTTAAGATCAAGGCCCAAAAAACCATAAAAACAAGAAAACGAGTGTTTGTGGACACTTTCCACAACCCCATTGCAGTAGAATCTAGGAGTAGGGTAAGTAGAATCCGAGGTGGAATCTCAGAACATTGCTCACTCCATAAGAATCAATTGTGAGTTGTTTATGTGAAGCTGCAAAATTTTAGGTCTACAGCTAGAAACAGCACCAAAAGACTGTCAACCATTGAATCCGACTGGAGATTATGCTTTAAAAGTTGTATGAACCAGTGGGTAAGCTTAAGGACGTAATTGAGGTAAATTGTCAAGAGTTTGCAAAAACTCAGAGTATTTACTTTTTCTTGATATTTTAGGCCAAATTAAGTTTTGACTTGACTCAGAGGCTTAAAATAGATCATAAAAATATTGTCCACTGAAAAATTTAAAAAAAGTGTTCATTTTAAGCCAAAAGTAAATAATTGTGATTATTTACTTTCAGCTCAAAAGTGACCAAGGTTGATACCAGAGACTCTATGCATGTGTACAAACATCTGTTGTAAAGGCCCATAGAATTTGGATCACCAAACTGACCAAAACCTTGGTAAAAACTGAAATCTGTACTCTAATTTGAGAACTTATGTGTGAGTTGGAAAAATCTTGTTCAAACTTAGTGAAACTTGACTCAGAGGCTTATATTGAAATGTTAAACAAGTGTACATGCTCTGTTGACCAAAAAGACGTATAATTTTGTCAGAAGTAAATAATCGCCATTATTTACTTTTGCCCCATTTCTCAACTTTTTTTACAAACCCAGCATACCATTAGTTTTAGCATGTTATATTAAGCACACATATCAAATTTGGTAAGATTTGGATCATTGAAGTGAAAATTGTGACCAAATTTGTAAAGTCGGTCTGTAGACACAAAACTGTTGACCAATTGAACAAGGATTATCCAAACTTGATGAAACTTGGCTAGGGGACTTAAGTTGATCTGCTTAACTATTCTATGTCAACATTGTGGCAAAAAGTTGCACAAAAATAACAAAAGTAAATAATCACGATTATTTACATCTCCTACAAAATTTGACATTTTTGCACATTTGAGCATACCCAAGTACAAGCATACCAAGTAGAGTCCACAAGTCAAATTTGGTGAAGTTTGAATCACAAAAGTGAGACTTAAGCCAGATTCTTGAAAATTGAGTCTGCGGACATGAAACAGTTGCTAACTTGGACAAATTTTGTTCAATCTCAGTGAAACTTGTCCAGGGACCATAACAAGTTGAATACTTGGCAAAACAAGCCTAAACAGTGTGAAAATTGAGAAAAGTAAATAATCGTGATTATTTACTTCTAATGCACAGAGACAATTTTTTGGATTTTTGAGCTTGTACAAGGTTAGAACAACATAATACAAGGCCACCGGTCAATTTTGGGTTCAATCGGATCCAAATTAGTACATGTTCACTCAGTTTCCAGGCTGTAAATTAGTCCTTCCGCTTTTTGCAAAAGTAGACTCTGAAAATCTCAATTGCTGACTCACTTAGCTCAAGTTGAAGTGATATACGTAAACCAGTCACAATAGTTAGCAAAAATTGTATAGTCTTTGTGAAAGGATAGCTAACTTGATTAAAATTGATACAAGAATCACGTTGGAGACAAGGAGTTGAAAGCTTAATAGGAGTTGCAATCAAGTCAAGTGAAAGAAACTGATAACAAGTCAATCCGACGATA
The DNA here is from genome assembly GCF_014529385.1 of Adiantum capillus-veneris. Classification (NCBI taxonomy): domain Eukaryota; kingdom Viridiplantae; phylum Streptophyta; class Polypodiopsida; order Polypodiales; family Pteridaceae; genus Adiantum; species Adiantum capillus-veneris. Next base: position 104,509,823 of record NC_140952.1, read on the forward strand.
AGTACCCTATCCAGGGCTTCACAAATCTATATGAACCTTAGATCTGGTCGTGTACTAGCAAGCCAAGGCATATTTGGAGAGATTGCTAGTAGAGTAACCATCGAAGAGAGTGTGAATCAAGGCGATCACTTGGACACTATCTTTGAAGAAGTCTCAAACACTTTTTCAGAATCAACATCTGAAATGTCTTCCTATTCGACTCGTTCAAAAATCGGAATGACAGTGCGATATAAGCACATATTCTGGAATGGAAACGGCCTATGAACTTTGAGAGTAGCGGAATTAGGAAATTAGGTGAAGCACTTTTGAGAGATTACTTTGTGAACATAGCGGGTGAACTTAATTGATGGTAGAAACATAAACATGTTACTTAGTTAACTTGGCATGAACAATACTTTTGCAAGAGAGAGAGAGAGTTTAGAAAACATGACAATAGTTGAGGACCGGGTTCATATGGAGCCTGTCCCCCCTCCAATAGGCATTTGTATTATAGTTTCTCCTATCAAGAGAGACTTGTTACAATACAATCTTTGTGTTCCTTGTGACCTGGGTGATGCAATGAAGATGGAAAGCTTCATGCATCACAAACATAACATAAACTTTATAGAAAGCATTAACTATCCCAAGCCTCAGTCCCAAGGCCTCAAACACCTTTGAAGGTGGAGAGAGCTAGCAGGGAATGAGGATAGGGGAGAGGAAGAAGAAACATTCCATAGGAGAAAGAAATAGTTCCTCACTTATTATTACTCTTCTTGCTAGCATACATAATAGCATAGTGATGAAGATGGAGAAGTTGGCAAGCTTAAGCATTGAAGCATGGCTCTTGGTTGGATTTGCATTTCATAGCCAAGAGTTTTAGTGTAGGCTCTCACTTCTCACAAGCTTGGAGAAGGAGGTGGAGTTCCTCAACTTTCCCCAAGTGAGAATGGATCCACAAAATGAGTGTGTGTGTGTGTGGTGTATATCCCCCTAGCACCCCCCTTGCTTGCTTGGGGCTAGTTGTAACTTTTCCACATGCTGCAAGCTCATTGGACCTCTCTCCCCCTAGCCAATCACATGCAACATGCAGTCAAGTACATGGGTAGTCTTTGGACAAGTGTCCTCCTTACCCCTTAGAGAGAGAGAGCTTGAAAATATCTAGATATTTGTTGGATGGAACTAGAAGCTCATTGGACCCATCTTTAGCCCAACCAATAGCATTCAAGCACACCATGTGGCTAAGCATAGGGAGAGACTGACATGTGTCCCATGTGCTCTTTGAGAAAAGGGGTGCCCCTTGGGTGAGTGGAAGGTTAGATCAAAGATTCCCCTAACTTTGGGACTTTAATGCATAGGAAGCTTCTCAAGCAACTTCCTCAATAAGTGTGTAGGGTCTCTTTTTGACTCAAGCATCTTACCTCCCATGCATAGGAATCTTCTCAAGAAACTTCCTCATTAAGTGTGTAGGGTCTCTTTTTGACTCAAGCATCTTACCCCCCATGCATAGGAAGCTTCTCAATCAACTTCCTCACTAAGTATGACAAGTACCTCAAGTACCTTAGTCATCAAGCATGACAAGCACCTTAGGTGGAGTTCCCACCTCAAGCTCAGTCCTAGCTTGCCTAAGGTCAAAGGCAAGTTTAGGTCTGGTTCCCACCTCAAGCACATCCCTAGCTTGCTTAAGGTCAAAGATAAGTTTAGGTCGGGTTCCCATCTCAAGCTTAGCCCTAACCTGCTTAAGGTCAAAGGACTTTTTACACTAACCATTGGAGGTCTTTAATGAAGCTAACCCTAAGGTATTTTAAGCTCCATTAGATGCACATTTCTCTTTGATAGACTACCTCCTTTTGGACCCTTATTGAGATGTAACCATCTCTCCTCTTCGTCCCCTGCTGAGTAAGTCTAGAAGCACTTATTGCACATTGCTCTTTGATAGACCATCTCCTTTTGGACCCCTATTGAGATGCAACCATCTCTCCTTTTGGTCCTGTGTTGAGATATATTTAGAAGCACATGTCTCTATTCTAACCCTTGTTCCCGTTTATTCTCCCACATTAAATGCTGAGTTTAATATGAGAAAATCATTTGGTAAAGTTAGATATTATATTTTATGACATTACCTCTCTCTTGAAATCATAGTCGTCCTCGACTATGAGGTAGAGAAGATAAAGCCTAGTCATTAGTCCATGTTACTTAGCGGGTAGAGGATCCTTTTTTGCCCTTCGACATCATTCCAAGATGGATGACTAATCCATTTGGTTCTTGGGAGACGTAGCTTCCGCAAGCATGTCTGCTCTTTAGTCCATATCATACTTCCAAAGTAGAGTGGCAAGTTCTACTTGGTGTTTGGGAGACGTCGTCACCGCAAACATGATTTAAAGCATGCATACTTCTTAAATTTGTGCACAATAAAAAGAGAATTAGTCTTATAAGACAAAAACATTTTTCATTCAAAATGCATTTTCATATGCTTACTCTAGTGCAACATTGTAAGCATTGACAAGGTTCATATTATCCTTAAGCTAGGTTCTTTGCATCCATCTAGCATCTTTAAAAGAATAATTCTTACACTTAATAAGATATCGTCAGATAATCTTACCGTTTCTTAATACCTTGTTTTCATGTCATAGGATGGACTCAGGTTGAAGTACTTCTTCTTGATCTTGGATTTTTGGAGGGTCTGCAACAACTATTGCTTCTTTTGATGGCGCTCCTTTGTAAGGCTTACGTAGGCTCTCATGGAAAACATGGTGCATGAGCCAATGGTTGGGCAAGTTTAATTAATAAGCCATCTCATTGACTAGCTTAAGAATTTAAAAAGGACCATAATATCTTTTTGCTAGTTTAATATCATATTCTTGGTGGTCCATAGGACTCTTGCCCGTAGTATGCCTCAGATAGCCTTGAGAAACTTTAGCAAGACCCAATCATTTTCGTTAAAGGCTAAGGCTCTTTTGTGCTTATTAGCAGCAACCCTTTTTGCCTTTCTTGTGAGATGGATATAACCCCTTTAATCTTTGGAAAAGATTCTTGTAGGTCTCAGCTATATTCATTAGCAGCGAAGATCTTCCCATGTACTTTAAGTAGTAAGGGACTTTTGGATCTTCCTTCTTCAACCTCAAAAGTTACTTTCCCCATAGAAGTATGTACAATATCATTGTACGCATATTCTATAAGAGGTAAGTAATTCTATCATTGAGAACATTGATCTACTTCCATGACATAGGCTTGTAATATATCAAGCATCGTTAGATTAGTTATTTCACTTTGGTCATCCGTTTGTGGATGATAGGCCGAAAGAAAAATTTAACCTACTTCCTCAATTCTCAAAGAGACCCTTCTAGAAATTACTGGTCATTCTAGGATCTTTGTCCGACACTATGGGTGTTGGAAATCCATGATGCTTGAAAATTTGAGATCTGAAGAGGGTTGCCATTTGATGTGCCTTAATAGTCTTTTTGACAGGTCTAGAGTGTGTTTTCTTGTTAACCTTGTCGACTTAAACAATCCAACTTGCTTCCCTCAATCAAATTTCAACTTTTGGTATACCACGCATTTTGAAACATACTTTTGTATATTTACTTTTCATGGCAGATCAACAGAAATAAATTTCTACTCCTTGAAGATTAGATTATGGATTCCCTCTTTGCCCTGCATAAGGAGAAGTATGGGATTCATACATGACTTTTGTATTGTATGGATGAGTAACGCATAGCCTATTGCCGTTTGGAAAATAACCATCCTTCAAGGTGAATGGTTCTTTTTTCTTCCCTAATGCAAAGGCTATAATTACGTACTTAAGTTCTCAGTCATTAGCATACTCATCTATCATAAAAGATAAATCATTGTGAGTGGCTATAGACACCACATTTACCCTTGGTCATGGTGAAAGTGCATCAACCACTTGATTGTGCTTGCCAACAATGTGAGCAATATGACATTTAAATTGCAAAATAAAATTTATCCACCTCGTTTGTTTGTCGGAGAGCTTGGTTTGCGTCATGAATTTCTTGAGGCTTTATGATCCATTCGTAGGATGAATGGAGTCCCCAAAAGATAGTGTTTCCAAGTGTTTAGGGCATATAGAATAGCTAGTAGCTCTTTTTCGTATTTGCCCAATACACACTTACCGAAGTTGAGTCTTTGACTGTCATATGCAATGCCATGCCCTTCTTGAAGCAAAATAGCTCCAAGGCAATTACCACAAGCGTCACATTGGACCTCAAATGGCTTTGAGAGATCTAGTAGTGTGAGCACACGTTGAAAGATAAGATTCTTCAAAAGCTTCTTGCACTTTTGCAATCCATGAATGCTTAACGTTCTTTTCTATTAAGTCACGTAATGGGCTTGCTATTAGCGAGATTTTTTTTAATGAAGCATCCATAGTATGCACACATACCTATGAAGCTTCGTACCTCCTGTAGATTCCTTGGATTAGGCCATCTTTTTATTACCTCTAACTTTGTTGCATCCATATGGGTGCCATCTTTAGAGATGATGCGACCTAAGTATTGAATCTCTTGTAGGAAAAATTCACTTTTCTTTTGATTAATGAAAAGCTTATTCTCTCTCACAACTTGAAAGATTACCTGGAGGTGTCGCTTGTACTCCTCAAGTGAATTTGAATGGCCTGAAGATTTTTGTCCATCATGAGTTTGAATGCATCTGGAGCATTTGTCAAGCCAAAACTTGTAAATTATCAAATAGATCTTCTACCCGCGCGGCACGAGAAATCTATTCTTGGTAGTAATCTTATTTAATGCTCTATAGTCGACACACATGTGATACGTGTCGTCTTTCTTTTGCACTAAAAGCAATGGTGAACAAAGTGGAGAGGAGCTAGACCTCACCATCTCTTTTTCCAACAATTCATGCACTTGCCTCATGATCTCCTCTTGTCGAGCTTGTGAAACTCGATAAGGAGGCTTGTTAGGTAGTGAGCTTCCTGGTAGGAGCTCAATTGCATGGTCATCATCCCTCATTTTAGAGGTAGCTCACTAGGGATGTCATCAATGAAAACATCTTGGGATCCATTTAGGAAATTAGACAACTCTAATTCCTCTTGATTCCCTTTATTGCAAGGATATGATGTTTCCTGACTCATTAGCATCTATGTACATGCTCTCTTCCCTGTAGGTAAAGTAGATTCCCCTTTTACGGAACTTCATGTTGGAAGCCATGCGGTTAAACCATGGTACCCCAACGATAACATTCTCATGTTTGAGAGGGAAGATGAAGAAATCCTTTTTGTCCACATAGCTTTGGACATGAAGACTTAATTTTCCAATGAAAGAAGTAACTGAGACATCTTGTCCCTTGATAACTCCATTGGCTTTCAATGCATCTCCTATCTTGTGGGCTTGTATGCCTAGCTTAGTGGTCAACTCCGTGGATATGAAGTTGTGAGTTGAACTAGGGTCAAACAAATTAAAATAAAATCATCATGCTCTTGCATCTTTCCCCAAGCATAGGAAAGAAGAAATCCTTGGCAATGAGCATCCTCTTTTGGAGCTTCAAACATAGAGACTCTAGGAGTCTCATTACGGGCAATTCTCTTGGGGCAAGGACGATAACCATGGCCTTGCTCCCCACACTTAAAACATTTGTGGTCCTTACTAAAAGCTTCTAGCTCTTTAGGAGAGAGTTTATGTTTACCTTTGTAAACTCCCTTCTCCTTGGATCGAGTGTTGTTGTTGTTGGAATAGACTTGGTAAGAATTTTGGGCATTGGTTTTCCTCTTGGCATGACTTTTGTCTTTAATTTCCATGGGCTTGACATTCCGTCTAGCCCCTTTTGGAAATTGATGCGTGAAGCAACCGTGGTGTGGTGGATTACTTCAATGATAGAACCGGGCCGTTGAGAGTTGACATACTCGGCCATCTCTTTGGGTAATCCCACACAGAATTGTTGCTTTTGCTCGGCAAAGTCTATCTTTTGAAAGATAGTAGCCTTGAAATGTAAATCCCAAAACTTGTCCACATATTTGTGGATAGACTCATGAGAGAGAAGCTTTAAACTTCACCATTTGGTGAGCACTTTGTCCTTTGCATCACTTGCAAGGAATTGCTTCATGATGGAAACTCGTAGAGTTTTCCATGTCTTTGGGGCTTTGCCGTTGCCACAAAGGCTAGCCCACCATTGATGAGCCGATTTTTGGAAGTGCACAGCTACATGGCATAGCTATATTGGGCCAAAGACCAGAAACTATACCAAGAGAGGAACTCCACGAGAGATCTTTTGGGAGCAATGTTAAAAAACCCGAACCTACCTCATCGCAAAGAAAACCGTGTGACACTAAAGCCAATCTAGGGCTACACGATTCACTATTTCCAACAAGCTGGTTTGAAGGACTTGGGACATGACCACAACTACCAAGAGACCAAGAGTTGAACCAAATAGACGTGTCAGACTAGCTGATTTTCAAAAATGGGTCAGAAGATACAGTGGATCTGGGATCCATATGACCACATAGCAAGCTTTAAGCAAGTGCTAAGAGCAAAACACATATTTGATTTTCTTACTCAATTTAAGGGATTTGGAATGACATTAGAAGGAAAAGCACTGACATAGTTCCAAAACATTCCACCTAGGTCAATCATGGACTTAAATACATTAGCTCAAGGATTAGTAGCTACATGTTCCAAAACGGGGATCAAACATAATACGGTAGCTCAAATCTATAGCTTCACACAGAAACAAGGTGAGTCTGTTAGGGATTCTGCAACTAGAATGAAGTAATACATTGCAAGATGCCCAGAACTAGAAATACCTGTAGAAGAAAGATTAGTATCTTTGTTTCTAGAGGGACTGTTAAACAAAGAACTTCATGCTATATTGTATAGCAAGAAACATATGACCCTAGAAGAGTGTGTATCGGATGCCATTGACTTGGGAGACAAATGTGAGATTTTCAATGAAGAAGATGTCCCTAAGGATTATCAAAGTGAGAAAACAACATCCACTAAACCAACACAAGCGGGAACGGCTACTGCAGCATCGGTGATAGAGACATAGAAGACATGCTCAAAAGGATGAATGAAATGATGAATAATATGCAAAAATCACCTATGAGGGGACCATGCCAAGGGATACCTCAACAGGGACAACTAATTAGGCCATAGAAATGGTGTACAATTGAGGGTAAATGGACCAACCATGAGACCAATGAGTGCTATTACCAACCAAAGTATGATGACAATGTTCAATATGTGCCTATGAGGCCACAAGGACAACCCATGTACAGATATCATCCTAACTTTGGAATCAGCTCCTATAGAGGAAGTTTGGTTAGACTATCTACCTCCTGATCTGGACATGGATGTACAATCCTTGTATGAGGATTGCGGCTCTGAAGCTTCAGGAATGTCTAAACCAATGACTCTGAAACACTACCCTCTTACTTGGGAGATAACGAAGACGAATCCATAGTGTGTAAAACCACTCAGATAAAAAGAGCGGAACAAACCCTAGAGATAGACAACATCCATTCAATCTTGTCTACACCCATTCAATGCACTCTTACTTTATGAAAACTATTAAAAACCAGACCATAGTTATGGAATAATCTACGGAAAACTCTAGAGAAGGTGGGGATAACAGGGCTAATCACAAAAAATTTGGAAAAATTGAAGCACAAATTCAATAACAAAAAGAGTAGATCCATCCCAATGAACAAAGTCAAAGAATACTACGAAGGGGAAGAAGGAAACACAACCCATTCACTGAGATATAATGATATAGAAACCATGGCAATACTGGATAGTGGGGCATGCATAGCCATAGCCATGAAAGCAGTATGGGAATCATGGGAAAAACCAGTCATTAGACAAACTCGAATATTTGGCTGATGGACACATCAAAAGACCATTAGGACTGCTTGAAAAAGTGATAGTTAGTTCTTGTGGAACTGATTATCAACATACTTTTCCAATAGTGGACTTTGGAAAGAAACTCAATTATGAAATCATCTTGGGAAAGCTGTTCATGTGACAACTACAACTCATCCAGGATTGGGGAAACAATTACCAGTACTTGAAGCAAGTGGGATCAATAACAAGGGTTAATCTAAAAGATCACACTTATAAAGATGTCATGAAAATGCCCATACAAGAATTTGACTCAGTCTCTTCGGCTGAAATGAAGCTTCCATCTTGGTTAAACAAAGACACACCTATTTGGATGTGTGGAGCCTCAGAGAACGAGAGCTTAAAACGAGAAGGATGTATCTTAGAAAGGGATTTCACAGATGAAGCCTATGTACATGAACCCTTTCCAGAGCATTTATTTGATCCATTTGAGTGAAGTCAAATTTTAGCAACAATGGATGTGTGTGTAAATACGTCTATGCCTACTCAATTTTTGCAATGAGGACGGCTATGACATAATTCTCATACAAATATCTCAACCCTTCGCATTGAAGAGAAAATTCAAGAACCCAAGGACTTAATGAAAGCTCAACAAGTCTTTTCATACCTCTACTATGATGCAACACATGAGTTAGAAGAACATTCAGCTACCTCAGAGGATTCGGGGTCGGAAAAAGAACATGTGAGAACTAAATTACTCATGAAAGGAGGGGAGGAATTTTTTTTTGACTTACCAAACAAGAAACCAAGAAGACACAAATGGTATAAAAGAAAACGAGACACCAGAACTTGAAATCTAAACGCATGCCATCAATCTCTAGTAGAACACAGTTTCTAATGCAAATAGATGCATACGATTGTGTCAAAGACAAAATGATGGGTAGATATCCTTCAAACCAAAAGCAAGAAATATCAAAAACATCGAGAGAAATGAGAAAGGAAACTCAACCAAAACCTAAATACCACGACAAGGATTCAACCATGACACAAGTTGAACGAAAAAAGAAATATCAAGAGTTGAAGAAATGTGATAGTACCCAAGAAAAATGGAAAATTAAGCATGTGTGTCAATCTCAAGAAAGTGAATGCGGCCACCATTAGAGACAACTTTCCTCTTCCACTCACTGAGCATGTTTTAGAACGAGTTGCAGGAAAATAAGCTTACAACCTCTTAGATGGCTTTTTGGGATACAATAAACTTTTGGTTGATCCCAAAGATCAACATAAAACTGCCTTTGCAACTGAATGGGGTATTTTTGCCTATCGGGTTATGCCTTTTGGGTTAACTAACTCTCCTGCCACCTTTCAAAGATTGATGAGCCATGCTTTTAAAGAATATCTTCGGAATTTCTTGGATGTATATATGGATGATTTATGTGTACATTCGTCAATCCGGGTTGATCATTTTGAACGCCTCAAAAAGGTATTCCAAAAATGTAGACTCTATTGGATTTTCTTAAATCCTGAAAATGCACATTTATGGGCAGACAAGGAAAAAGTCTTGGACATTAGTGTCAAAAAATGGCATAGCTACTGAATGAATAAAATTCATGTTATTGTTGAATTGCCTAAACCAACAACAATCAAAGGGGTTCAAGCTTTCATGGGACATTGTGGATATTACAGACGATTCATTTACATGTACATTATAATTGCAAAACCCATGTACAACTTGATTGCACTCTTTGAATGGACTGATGAGTGTGAAGAATCCTTCATGAAGCTTAGCAAGCTCTCACTTCAGCCCCAATATTGAAAGCACCAAATTGGAATAAGAAATTCCACATACATGTAGATGCTTCCAATTTTGCCATTGGTTGTATACTAGCTCAACCAGGGGACGAAAAAATTGATTTTCCTATTTCTTATTCTAGTAGACATTCGAATATGGCAAAGAAAAACTATACAACCACTGAAAGAGAAGGATTAGGAATGATCTATGCCGTATAAAAGTATAGACATTACCTATTAGCCACAACAAATTTGTGTTCTTTGTGGACCACCAAGCCTTATTGTACTTGGTCAACAAGCCATGAAACACAGGAAGAATAGTGAGATGGTTCATCATTCTTTTGGAATTTAATTTCATTGTAGTTGTGAAAAAGGGCACCACTCATCAAAGAGAAGATCATTTATCAAGGATTATTTTAGGAGAACCACCAAAGGGAGTAGATGATGATCTACCAAATGCATATCTGTTCTCCGTGGAAATGATACCCAATGGTCAAAAAATATGGTACCATTGATGACCATAGCTCAAGTGGATTTGCAAATACCACTTCCTATTACAATTGGATTGATTAAGCAATTGACTATATATCAATTACTAGCTGAAAGGCTATACAAAAGAAATCAAGATGGAATATTGCTTTTGTGTATTAATCCTGAGGAGAAAACCCAATACCTAAGTCAAGCACATATTACCATAGTGGGACTTCACTTTGCAAAAGACCAAACTATGCAGCGGATCTTGAGACTTGGAGTATTTTGGCCAATCATGAGGAGTGATGTTCACTCATTTATAAAAAATTGTCTTCAATACTAAAAACAAGCACCCATGCCTCATGTGACACTATTCCAAATATCACTCGTTCCTAAGTGGAGTAACTATTTAGTTACTTACTTATCAAGACGAACATTTCTTGAGGATATGAGTAAATGCCGCCAGAGAGCAATTGAAACTGAAGCAATAGACTATACTCTTATTGGGAACCAATTGTATCAAAGAGGGAAGGATCAACGTCTACATCTTTGTGCAAATGAAGAAGAATATATTTCCATTATAGAATAAGCAGATGCTGATTAGCTGGAGGTCAGTTTTCAAGTGAAACCACCACTAGAGCAATTTTTATGGCAGGGCATATGGTGGCCAACACTTTTTGCAGATGCTAAAGAATATGTTCGAAGGTGTGATGTATGTCAACGAGCAAAAATGTGATGCGTGTCAACGAGCAAAAATGCCAACCCGTGTAGATAGCATGCCTTTAAGACCAATGATGGGGGCTAGAGATTTTGCAAAATGGGGTTTAGACTTTGTTGGGCCAATACAACCACCTTCTTATAGAACCCAAGCTTAATATATCATTGTAGCTACGAACTATTTGACCAAGTGGACAGAGGCCAAGGCAACCCAAAAGAATGATTCCAGAACCACAGCCGCATTCTTGTATGAGAATGTGTTCACAAGATGTGGACTTCCAATAGAAACTATAAGTGATAGGGGAACTCATGGGCCTCAATGAGGTAATTGAGTGTCTGCTGAATGAATTTATGGTTTTCCATAACAAATCTGCTCCCTATCATCCACAAGCAAATGGATAAGTTGAGCAGACGAATAAAATTCTTAGCTCAGTATTGACTAGAGTGGTTAGTTCAGACGAACTGATTGGGAAATGAATCTACATGCCGCTCTATGGGCTTATAGAGTTTCATTCAAGACAGCTTTAAATGCTGCACCCTTCATAAAATCTAAAATCTAACCAACCCAAATTATTTTCTCACATTAAACTGATCATTTAATGTGGGAGAATAAACGGGAACAAGGGTTAAGATATAGACATGTGCTTATAGGTCTATCTCAACACAGGGTCAATGGTAAAGGGGCCCAAATGAGGGATGGTCTATCAAAGAGAAAAGCTAACCAATGGAGCATAAGACCTTAGGGTTAGCTTCATTGAAGACCTCCAATAGTTAGTGTAAAACTCCTTTGACCTTAGGTAAGCTAGGGCTGAGCTTGAGGTGGGAACCCGGCCCAAGCTTGAGGTGCTTGAGGTGGGAACCTGGCCCAATCTTAAGGTGCTCGAGGTGCTTGATGACTGAGGTGCTTGAGATGCTTGAGGTGATTGATGATTGAGATGCTTGAGATGCTAGGGCTGTACTTGAGGTGAGAACCCAACCCAAGCTTGAAGTGCTTAAGGGCCAAGCTTGTGGTGGGAACTGGGCCTAAGCTTGAGGGGGTTGAGGTGTCAAAAGTCAAGATTCGATCCCTACAAGGAGGGGGTGAGCCCTACAAGAGGGGGGATGAGAGAGAACAACCACACACTCACAAAAGGCATACTTGGTACAAAGAAAGCATAAGGGACACTTGTCAAGTTCCTCCTCATGTTGCCCTCATGGTGTGCATGAAGCCTATTGGTTGGCCACCCAAGGGGTCCAATGATAATTTAGGAGATTTAATTAATTGTCTTTGCATTTATCAAGTCATCTCTCTCAAAGGGGAAAAGGGGACACTTGTCCCAAGGATACCCTTGTTGCTTGTAATGCCTCCTGCTTGTGATTGTCTAGGCGTGGAGGGGTCCGATGAGCTTCAAGCATGAGCTACAAGGGAGGTTGACCAAATCAAGCTAGGGGGTTGCTTAGGGGGTATACTCTCCCACACGCACTCTCATTGTGCATTGTGAAAAGTGCAAGAGCTCCCTCTCCTCCTCCGGGAAGTAGAGGTTGAGAGCCTACACCAACACTCTTGGCTATGAAGTGCAAATCCAACCAAAATCCGTGCTTCAATGCTTAAGCTTTCCATCTTCTCTATCTTCATTACTATGCTATTATGTATGCTAGCAAGAAGAGTGATGATAAGTGAGGAATTAATTCTTTCTCCTATGAAATGTTTCTTCTTCCTCTTCCCTACCCTCATTCCCGCTAGCTCTCTCCACCTTTGAAGGTGTTTCAGGTCTTGGGACTGAGGCTTGGGATAGTTAAAGCTTTCCACAAAGTTTATGTTATGTTTGTGATTCATGAAGTTGTGCGCATCTGTCGCACGTGTTAAATCAAGGGACTTATCGTACACTGTGTGCGAGACACGAGTGGCTGCAAGCACACAACCAGATTAATCTAGCAAGCTCAAGAGAGCAAGGGTGTGTCACTCACCGCCCTATGCTCGCCTTCGTGGAGGATTCCTCGCTGCGAAGAAGAGGGAGCTACCACCATGCCGCGGTCAACCGCCTCGCTGCCGCCATGCCGTCGCAATGCTTGATCACACACACACACACACAAACTCTCTCTCTCTCTCTCTCTCTCTCTCTCTCTCTCTCTCTCTCTCTCTCTCTCTCTCTCTCTCTATCTCTCTCTCTCTCTCTCTCTCTCTCTCTCTCTCTCTCTCTCTCTCTCTCTCTCTCTCTCTCTCTCTCTCATGTATACACACACCCACAAGGAGATGAAGAAGAAGATGGAAATGGAGCAAGAGCACTCTTCAATTGCAAAAATGAGAGAATGAGTGATTTTTAGGTTTATGCGACTTTTATATGAGCTTGTCCATTCACACCTGGCCCATGCTTAGCCAACTAACCCTTGAATGTTCTAGTTAGAGTGCGTCTCTCACCGGAGATCACTCTTACCCTTTGCCTATTAGACCGACAAGCCGGCCCATGACTACTAGAAGTGGACGCCGGTGGTTAGCATGCCCCCCTTCCTGATGTAGATTCCGCCCTCGGAATATAACAGTGCATCATCGAGATCCACAATAAGAGTACCTGTAAGAAGAAGAAAAACAACATTGTGAAAGCTCAAAGTCAACATGTGCACGCATGCAATAAGTGAGATGCATACATGATATTCTAGGAAATGCAAAAAAAAAAAAAAATCATGAAATGTAACATTGCCAACTAGAACAAGCGTAGTACCTGAATAAAATGCAATTGAGTTAAGGTCTATTAGATTGACTCTAAGAGAAGGACAAAAGAGCTAGGGCTAAAGTAAGTACTAGGTTGACCGACGTTAATTAAAAAATGTTGACTAAAGAGTAATTAACCCTAGGAATGCTCGTTGGGGTCTAAAGACTAGTGATCTTATCACTTATACCACTTAAGTGTGGTCAACATAAAATACAAGGAAGTTTGTGCTATTTGCTTTCTCTTTTCTCTTGTTCTTTTTTTTGTTGTCATAGTTGCTACAAGTAGCTGGGGGACTCGAGGTCTCAAATACCAGCAAGCAGCTGGGAGACTTGAGGTCTCAAATACCAGCTTGAGCATAAACTAGCCGGGAGTCTCGAGGTCTCAAATACTAGCTTAATACATGGACTTCCACAACACAAGTCACACTTAGGTGGAATAATCTAGAGAGAACTATATTCTCATAGCCTAAAACATTACTAAAGTTACTACAATTAATAGACTATTTAGGAATTGAAGTCAATAATTAAGTGGGCTAGTTTAGCTTAAGGTCCTGATACCTACTTAAATCCAACTAATAGACCAAACTAAAAGAGAAGAACAAGGTACTAGAAGTTTGAAAAAAATTATAGCATCTAAATTGGCAATGTCACAACTTCATAAATTTTATGCATTGTTAGAAACTCAAATGACAAGATGCAAGCATGTAACTATGGAAAGCATAGATAAAAGGAAGTAGTACACCTGATATAATGGAGAACATCCATTGTAACATGTAAACATCCATTGTCGTTGTCCTTCGAAGGCATCCTTATGTAGTCACAAACTACACAAAAGTCACCACCAAACATCTACCTTCCAGAGGGACATCAGTGGGAAAAAAGAACTTTGCTAATCACTAAACCCTAAAACAGAAACACTCCTATCATACTAATCCTACTGTGGGATGGTAGTCTAACCTCACTATCCTATCTTATTGCAGTTTTAGAGAGAACCACGATTAAATTGTCAATCCATGGAATGAAGCTGACTCGACTAGTGCTTTGAGGCTACAAGAGGTTGTCAATCTCTCGAAAAAAACCTAACAACTTGCATCTAACTCAAGCCACACTCAAGTGACTGAAATCATCAAAAGCCAATCGCTCATCGGCAAACAAATCACATCCGTTACAGCATCAAATGACATCCAAATGTAACAAAAATTCTAGGACAAGCTTATAAGACCTAAGCACACATGCTTATGGTCTCAAACCCTACTTTAGGTCAAGTGCCAAAATCGCGATTATTAACAACAGTGGATTTTTGAACTAGTCGTTTTCGACCCAGAATGCACCTAAATGCTTAGCAATGATGCCCCAATACCCCGTTTATGCTTAGTTTTCAATTGTGAAGTGTAAATTCCTACTTATGATGAGATTAGGCCGCGGGTCGGCGACGCCAAAAGCTACGAATTACTGTGATGTGTTTACGTCAATGCGTAGAGCTCTTACCTGCGGTTGCAATGCAACAAACACGAATGCAATGTGACAATCGGGGAGGGAGTAGGAAGCGCAAGAAGGAAAGGAGTGAGCGCCGTTAGCTCACGCTGTATTTTATAATCCAAAAAACTTACAAATAACTTACAAAAATTGGCTTTTATACCTTAGTCAAGGTTTTTGGTGGTCAAAACTAATAATTTGGGAGCTCTAACTAAAGATATGCAATGACAGGTTGATACAATCTGGAAGCTTGTAGCCCTGGCTCATCAATTACAAGGTTTATTTGAAAAATAGGAGTTACAATATTCTCGATTTATCAAAAATAATAAATGTTTTACAATGAGAGCTCCAAAAAATGGTATTCGTGGTATTCGTGTTAGCTTGCTGCTAACATTCCCCCCCTCCTCGCCTGTGTCGTCCCTTACACAACTTTATGGGCTGAAGTAGTCTTCAGGTTGATGGCTAGCGAGGCGGTCTTTAAGCGCATTGAGTGCTTTTTGGTATCTGATCTTTCTTTCTTTATCTAGCACTTGCAGGAATTACATGGTGACTTTATTCTTCAGCTCCACTACTGAGAAGCCTACAAAGTGTGATGTTAGGTTGCAAGGCCCAAAAAATTTTGTTCGCCAAGTGAAGAATCATGTGTAGAATGCTTCCTCAAACGCCAGCATATTGTGAGAAGGTAAAAACATGCATCTGGCGTAGAAGCCATAGAGGACTTCTTCAAAAGGTTTCCCACTAAGATCATAGCACAACCCTTTGTTTCCCTCGAGGAATAACATCCACAAGGTGCCTGCTTGCTCTGGCTCATGGAACACTTTGATGCAGATGAGCAGCATTCGGCAGATTTTATACAGCATAGCACATGACAAATCTGGTAGATTTTTAAAGAATGACATGGCGCCCTTTAGGATTTTCACCATGTACTCTTCTGTCGGTGGGCCCTTTTCTGGAGCACGTAGTCTGCGGTAATTCAGCCAAGCTGGCCGCTTCTTCAGTAGTGCCTCGTGTGCTATCCAGGTCCTTACTCTTGGTATAGGACAGAAGGTTGGATCCTTTTACAGGGCCGCAAGTGCTCTTGTGAACAGAATCAAGTACCTTGGATTCTTGTTCAACCAGCTCAACCTCCACTTCGGGTGGTCTTGATCTGCGCCCTTGACTTTCATGTTGGTGTAAAGCCTTTCTTTTACTTGTAGCAGCTCCACTTTAATCAGAGAGTAGGGCAAGGATTGTTGGTTCCATTGCACATTGATTTGATTGGGAGTGAGTTGCGTGACATTGACAGAATGAACTCTCAGCTCCCATTCCATTGCTGCCTTCCACTGCTCATCTACCTCTTGTGTAATTTTTTCCTTCAGTGCATTTCCTCAGCCTTTTAGAGGTGGACCATTGGCACTGTGTCTGCTTCGCTAATGTGTATCTGAAACTCCTCCTTGCCACTTAGCTCTTCAGTTGGCTGTGTCTCCATCTCAGTGAATGAAATTGAGGGGATTTCTATTTGAGGTTGCTCTGAAGTGCCTGCCTCTTCTTGGGTTTCCGGCCATCCCTCTCTCAATAGCTGGTTGACTCTCTTGAGTTCTGCTATTTCTTTCAGCAGCTTGTCTTCTCTTTGGACCCAGATTAAAGACAGGTCTCTGTTCTGATACTGCTCCAATTTTAGCTCCAGCTCAAGGTCTCTATTCTTCTTCTCTATTGCCTTATAGACCTCGTCGGTTCCTTTGATCGAGGCCATGGATGGATTCTCTCTTATTTGCCGCAAGAATATTGCCTGATCATTTATCCTTTTGGTTGAGCTTCTTCATGGCCCTCTCTGTTGCTTGCATGGCTCCTGTTCAGTGAATAGAGTGTCAAAGTTAGCAAATTTAACAGATTTTTCTTTGAAATGTCCTTCAGTCTGAAATGTTGACAATTTTGGTCCAATTTTCTAGTAAATAATTGCGATTATTTACAGTTGAGTAATTTTTTCAACTTTTTGCCAATTTGACATGATAGGCTTGAAGTATATACCAATAGATACTCTGAGTGAAATATGGGCTCATTTGAATGCATAGGATGAAAATGGTACCAGAATGTGGCTTTAGGTCTCTGAAACAATAGATATAAAGGAAATTTGAGATTTTTAGCTCCAAATTTGTTCAAATTTGGCTAGGGAGCTTAGCACATCATGTACTTTGGATGTATGATGGCAAAATAGCAAAATTCCCCCATTTTGGCATGAACGTAAATAATCACGATAATTAACTTTTCTACCAAAATCAACATTTTTTGGCACAACTTGGTTCTAGGCATTTTTGGCTAGTGGGCTTAGCACATCATGTATTTTGGATGTATGATGGCAAAATAGCCCATTTTAGCATGAAAGTAAATAATCGCGATTATTAACTTTTCTACCAAAATCAACATTTTTTGGCACAACTTGGTTCTAGGCATTTATAGGCTTTGTCTATGTGATATGAGGTGTTTTGGATAAAAAAATGTGGTCCATAACTCAAAAATTGGTTTGCAAAAACTTCTTTGCATTTTTGGCAATTTTCCAAGTTATATGTGATTACTTTGGCTCGTACTTGATTTTTGGCATGTATTAGGTGTCTACAAGTGATGGATGATGTGATGATGCAACTTTCAAGCCAAATACAGGCACAAGTAAATAATCGTGATTATTTACCGCAATCACATTTTTCTTGCAAAACTTAAAATTTTTTACCTAAACACATTCTATGCACCTAAAACAAGTCCTAAATTGAATACGGTAAAGTTTGGTCTTGTCGGCATCACTTTATGCTTTGTCGACTGTGAAATCTCCGATTTTTGTGACTACACTGCCTGTTGAGTTGGCTAGTCACTTTTGAGGCTTTGGACATGTCCGTAACATAGTTGTGAAGCAACTCATCCAATTTTAGCCCATTCGGAGTCAGTTTGACATCATATGTCGAATTTGACGGTTTGTAGCCTTCGAGCCGTTTTCTACTTTTCGAGGACTTTGCTTGATTGATTTCACGAAACCAATCATATACATTGTGTATAAACCTTGTAGGCAAGTTGTCTATGGAGTCAGAACCGAATTCTGGCATCTGCCAAAAACCTAGCTTTTCTACTTGGGACCCCTTTGACCTTTGCCGAATGGTCAATTGATGATATAGAAAGGTTCTATTATGTTAGGGCATGCTACAGTTCAATTCCCATCTAATTTGGTTGAGCTGACAGGCCGTTGTGGGTCAGTTTTTGGTCGTAGGTCTTCGTGCACTGCTCGGATTCTAGGGTTTTTTCTAGGGGTTTAGACTAGCTATCGACTGTACAAAGTGGATCATTGATGAGTAAAGAACTTACCCCTCATGTCTCATGTGAGACGGCGTTGAAACCAGGTGACTGTAGACTCCAGAAAAGACGCGCAAAAGAGGTCAAAAAGCTCTCTCTCCAAAGATAACAAGTGGAAATGAGGTGGTTTTAGCCTACCTGGGATATCTATACCCGAACTTCCTAAACCATTTTTCCCTAGATTCCCCCGTTAGTCCTACTAGGCCATGAAATCTATGTTAGACTCAAAAATTTCCCCGATCGGATTCCTGTAGCTCATTCTGCAAGAATTCTGCAAAAGTAGGTATGGCCGCCTAATTTAGGCTTCCCGCTTCCATCTTCTGATTTCATTGAAATTTTTTTTGTTTGTCCACCTTGTCTTTCTAATCACCATCGTGTCTTCAGTTTTTCCATCTAAGCTCCTTCGCTATTTAATATTAATTTTTGACATGTTTATTGAAAAAATCAAAGAAAATAACAAAATGCGCTAAAAAAGCGAAGTGAAAATCCAATAGTTAGAAAAATTCTTGAAAAACACAGCTTTTTTTTTTTTGCTAGATTTCTCTATTTTTAAGTCCCAATATAAAAAAATATTGATAAAAAATAACCAAAAAGGACTATTTTTTATGCTTTTCTGATAGTATATACACTATTTACACTCATCTGGGAGATAAAATTCCCCTGTTGATGATATATAAGGGCATTAGTAGTTAATTTTTCAAAAAATCTCGCGTTAACATCAGACATTTTTCCTCCCTCTTCAAACATTGCCCTTAATTACTTAGTATTCTTCTACCCCTCCTAGATGGCGTACTCCGAGACGACTGTGTGCATGGGTTGAACAATCGTGTCTATGCATAGCCATGGTTGGCTCTACCATGCTTTGAAGATCAATGCAGATCAAACCATTATGATGTGCAAGAGGTGGGTCTTGAGTGATTAACTCAAGGGTTTCTGATGTCTGTCTTCCAAAGAGCAAGTCATGTAGCTTGTGTGTTGTTTGCTTGATTGTGCCATCAGGATGCTTCAGCACACTGATTGCTTGAGATTTTGGTATCAAAAATGGTTGTTGTCGAGCTTTTACCCGCCATTGGTAGCTTGGTTTGCTTGGTGCATAATGGTGTGGCTGAGTCTTCTAAGACTTAACTTTCCATTGCTTGATTGGTTTTACGGTTTGTGGAGAAGATAAGTGCTCTTTTTTCTTCCAAACCCATTTCGTGTTAGGTTCCCTTCTCGGAGAAGTGCGTCTCTGTGTTTTGATTCGTGGAACCGTCTTTGGTTTTGTTGATAATGTTTTGGGCACCCAGATTTGAATCAGTTTGTCCTAAGCTATGCTTTTGGTACCCAAATGTGACTGACTCCTTGCATGCTACTTGTAGCATTTGCTTGTCGAGAGGACGGAGAAGATTGATTACTTTGTGGTTTGCTTTGCTAATAATTGCCTTTTCGTTCCTCCTTTCTTGGTGCAATTGGAACAATGAGTTGCCCGCCTTTAGGTGATGGCTTGAGCTGATTTGTATCCCAATCTGGTATTTCTTTGTATGTCCGCATCCAGGGGATTCCAAGGATCATCGTCTCATTCATGTGTTCGTCTGGTAAGCATACAAACTAATGTGGACATGAACATCCATGTACTATCACGTTCAAGTTAACTACCCCCAATGTTGGTGTTGGGTTCTTGTTGCATCCTTTGATAGTCACTATTCTTGATGTCAATGACTAAGTTGTTGCTTTCTTGTACGTGGAATAACTGACTGCATTTACTCTAGTTCCTGTATCGACCAAAGCATTTGTGTTATGATTTTTGAGCTATATTTTGATGCGAAGGTCCATTCCATCTAGCCATTCATCATCTGTTGACACTGCATCTTTCGACAATTCCCATTGTCGGTCATCTATTTCCAATGTGTTGATGGGAATAGGTATTTGTTGATTCTTGAGAGCAGCTTTCCTTTTGAGCACTCGAAGCCGAGCTTCTTCTTGGGCTTCATCAATAACCTCCTCTCGTTTTATCTTCCTTTGCTTGGCTGCATGCATTCTTTCCAGCAATTCATTGGTTAGCAGCAAATTGTATTTCTTTAAATGACACCCGCTAATCCAATTAGCCATTGGTTCACCATGTAGGGTGGATAGCTTAACTGCTCCACTTGGAGACACATCTTTAATGATAAACGATCCATTTTCTTTTTTCTTAAACTTGAGAATGTGTTGCTTAAGGGAATAAATTAAAACTAAGTCCCCTTTCTTGAAGACTTTTGTGATGAGATGGGAATCAAAAAACTTTTTTTGTTTCTGCTTTTGTGCATAGATGTGAGCTGCAGCAATTAGCCTTTGCTCAGCTAGCTTTTCTAAATCTTCGAGTCTTTCTGACAATTCATGTCCAGTCCACTCAAGATTCTTTGCTACACTCTAAAATTAAGCACAAGATTTCAGATTTTAGTCTATTGGCAATGCAATTAAGCATATTTTTAATTCTTGCACACACATTTCATGCACATTTCACAATCACAAAGCATTTGGGTGCCCCAATTGATCATCAATCATTAAATCAAGTGGTCTTCAATTGAGCACACACATTCAATCTTTGCCCAATTTTTTGGCAATTAAACATATCCAATGATTGAATTAGCTTAACATACACATCAATTACATGATTGCATACTTATATATCATCAATTCCATCAATTTCTATGCATGCACACACTCAAGATTAGGTGCACACACACTTGAATTTTATGGCAGTTTTTTCCTCTTTGGTGCATTACACACACAATGATCTTTATGCGCACACATGAATTCTTGATGAGAATTAAGCATTATCTTGTTACATACAAGTTTCACTAGTCAAAATTGACCATCAATTTCATTCCAAGTGAATCCGATTAAGTGCAAAGTGTAGGTCAATTTATTTACACACCTAATTTTAGCAAGTGATTAACACACATTGAACCACATTAATGAATAAAGAGTTGAAATGAGTAGGTGATTGTACTTACAATGTAATCACACTCCAAGCTATTCCTTTGCTCCAGGTAGAGACGCATCATTGCACACACAAGTGTGTGCACCACCAGCTCGGCTCCAAAATTGACAGTTGTAGGTCAAAAATCGAACACTCAAATCATTAAATTAGCACAATTAACTTGATTAGAGTGATGATTCCACCTCTTAGAAAGGGACTAAGAATACATTACACATCAAACTTAGTGGTTAGGTTAGTAAAATTAGTCAAAACTAGCATGGAAATGAAGCAAAATTAGTAAGGGTTTGTGAGAAATTATGGAAATTAGGGGTGAAATTAGGGGTTTGGGGTATTCATAACTCAAAAATTAGCTTACAATTACTTGCACACACAATCAAATCAAAGCGATGCTTGGCATACGAGAAATGGCATTGAGCTTTAAGGGGAGTATTGAGATATCAAGCTTATCACTAGCATGCCTTGGTGGACACATATATCTTCACCAGTGACACTACAAGTGGACTACACTGACTTGGTCTACCTACTGGAGTGATGGCACACTTATCCATCCAACTCACTTGTCAGGACAAGAGTAGGACCAGTCACACGGCCAAGGGCCAGGATGGACATGCAGTCAAGGGGGTTCCTATATTTAGTAGGCCAAGGGCCTATATAGGGCATGGCTGGGTGGAGATTAGCATGTTCAGTCCCCATGCCCTTTCACTGGTATCATAGCTCAGGGAGGAGCGGGCTATGGAGGAGGGGGGAAATGCCTTGCATGTTCTCTCTCTCTCTCTCTCTCTCTCTCTCTCTCTCTCTCTCTCTCTCTCTCTCTCTCTCTCTCTCTCTCTCTCTCTCTCTCTCTCCGTTCATGGATGTTCAACCTAGGGGTTCTCTCGAAGCAAGTTTGCATGTCGCATGCAACACACAAGCAAGGCAAAAGACGTATGATGTTGTCCCAAGTCGGGGAGGAAGGGGAGCCGCAGCGTGGGCATGAAGGCTTAGCCCGAGGACAAGGAAGACGAAGGCAAAGGCACGGGTTATACACAGGCGGTCGAAGCCGAATTCACGTGCATAGCCGCTTGCGGCGAAGGGACGAAGTCTAGTGACCATCATGAAATACCGCACAGATGGGTTCTACAGGTTCGCGCGAGCGAAAGGACCGTTTCACGTTTCTACAGAGCTTGAGTTCGAGCAATTGGCGGCGCGTGCTCTGTTGTTTTCTCCTTGCACTGTCGTCTGTGGCCGCCATGGATGAAGCAAGAAGCTTCTTTTCATATTATTGGCACATGGGCGCCCTACTCTGGGCACCTTTCCTTACTAAGGGCCAATCCCCATGGCCATGCATACCAAGGTGTAAGGTTTTTGGCCTCGAGTGAAGGTGACATGCGTGGGCTAGCTTACATGTATCACTAGATAACATGCATCGGCCATGCAGCAAGAAACAAATTGCAAAGTTTTGAAAGATCGACTTCCTAAAGACGGTTTGGGATTCGATAGTCGAACAGAGAAGTTTTGGTAAACATACCATCATGGTTAACTTGATGATTGATCACAAGACTATGCGAAGATGGTGCAAGTTCTTAGGACTGCATGCACGAGCCATGCAAAGCATAATACATAGTCGGCAAGACGTCGAGATCGGACCAAAGTGTCTCCATAATTCCACACAATATTCGACTAGATTGGCAAGAAGCTGGATCACAAGGCTATATTGGAAAGTCGAGGTGAGTACCTCACAAGGTAAGCAATAGCTTTTCTCTTGTTTGATAGTTTTTGTACGGCATACTGCATAACACCATACTGCAACAAAGGTGAGTGCACTTTAAGCACTTCAAGCAAAAGCATGGCTTGTGACAATTATC
This sequence comes from Adiantum capillus-veneris, assembly GCF_014529385.1. Classification (NCBI taxonomy): domain Eukaryota; kingdom Viridiplantae; phylum Streptophyta; class Polypodiopsida; order Polypodiales; family Pteridaceae; genus Adiantum; species Adiantum capillus-veneris. The sequence goes on from NC_140952.1 coordinate 104,532,872, forward strand.
ATATACATTACATATTTGCTGCATATAATAATGAGAAGTATCCAAATCAAGAACAGCTTGAGTACAAATAGCCTCTCTAGCATCTCAAGGAGTTTGGCATGACCTATCGCTAGAATTTGCTAGACAACTTCTACGAAAGCAAGATCCAGACGGGAAAGTTCACGGACTGCTGATGGTCTTATCTAGTCAAGGACAACCGTAATCAAGCTAAGCAGGTCGAGTCTCTTTGCTATGACAATCTGTCGTCAATAGCATTTGTTGGCAATGAGGCCAGACAAAGTTCTATGAAGCAAGACTTCAATTTATATATCTTGCATTGAAGCTGGCCACGTTCGGCATCTACTATGAGCATCCAAAACTGGGAAGGAATAGGAAATGTGTTTGCAGGTTATTTCATATTGCAAGTTATTTCATTTTGTACCAGACGCGTCTATAGAATATACGACGGCGTCTGTGCAGATATGGCTATAAGCCATTTTGGAATGAGTTTTTCCTTCCAAATTTCATGACAACTGGTTGCAGCAACAACGACCAGATTAGCCAAGTTTAAGTTTTTCTTGTTTTTCCCTGTTTACACTTTACTTGGCAATTATTGTCATTGTGCAAAGCAAAGTGCTTTGGCAATTTTAGAAGAAGCACGGCTTTGAGGAACTCACAAAATAGGGAATATCAGCTCACAGAATCCTTACCAGTCTAAACTGTGCAAGGCACTTATGGTTTTGGTTATCACGTTTGAGGCCATCACTCTCCACAAGGGCTTACAATTCCACATGCAAGGCATGCTAGTGAGGTGGATTTAATTCTACCGTTTCATGCATTATGCTTCCGCTATCACACTCGTAACTTTGTCAAGGACAAACTAAGGATGGATTGTTTACTATGCTTGTTGGTTGCTATCAACACACACCAACACTAACAGGAACCTAAATCAAGGACTTATTGTACGGGCAAAGTGCCAATGCTAAGTCGTCCTAAAGTCACAACCCCATACATGGTAAGTGGGGCAAGCTGTGGCTTGTTTTTTCTCTTTCCTCTCTCGATGACAGCATTATACAGGCAGACTGTTGCATGCTTACAGGATATGCTGCCAGTCAGGCATAAGATGTCTAAGACCACACATTCTGGGCACACACACAATAGAAATTTTAGGAAAGTTCCTCAGCCCAGCATGCTCTTCTTTTTGTTCTCTATCTCTCTCTCAAAAATAAAAGTAAAAAATGAAACTCTTTTAAGAAGCTTTTGATACATGTTTTACTCGTGAGTCAGCTTGAGCCAAGGTGCTCTGTAATGGGAATGGCCTATGAACTTAGAGAATAGCGGAATTAAGAGAATTAGAGTGAGCAATTTTGAGAGCATAGAGGGTGAACTTAATTGGTAGTAGCAACTCTATCATAACACTTAATTAACTAGGCATGAACAATACTTTTACAAGAGAGAGAGTGTAGAAAATATGACAACAGTTGAGGACCGGATTTATGTGGAGCCGGTCCCCCCTCCAAAAGGCATTTGTATTATAGATTCTCTCATTAAGAGAGACTTGGTACAATACAATCTTTGTGTTCCTTGAGACCTCCTTGGCAATATGGAGATGGAAGGTTCACACACCAAGCTTTTGCATAATTTCAACAATCAATCTTAGCTTGAAAACAATCAAGAACTTGTGAACATCATTAATCTTTGTGTTCCCTAAATCATTTGAGTGCATGAAGATGTATACTTTTATGCATCAACTTGTGCTTAAAGCAATAATTAATCTACCTTGCAATACAATTAATCTACTTGCATTAAGTAATTAATCTACTTGCAATAAACCATTAGCCTTCTTGCAATAAGCATAACATGCACTTGTAGAAATTATTAACTATCCCAAGCCTCAATCCCAAGACCTCAAACACCTTCGAAGGTGGAGAGAGCTAGCAGGGGATGAGGGTAGGGAAGAGGAAGAAGAAACATTTCATAGGAGAAAGAATTAGATCCTCACTTATCATACTCTTGTTGCTAGCATACATAATAGCATAGTCATGAAGAAGAAGAAGATGGCAAGCTTAAGCATTGAAGCATAGCTCTTGGTTGGATTTGGATTCCATAGCCAAGAGAGTTGGTGTAGGCTCTCAACTTCCCAAGGAGCTTCGAGAAGGAGATGGAGCTCTTGCACTTTGCATAGCACACAATGAGAGTGTTTTTTTGAGTGTGTGTGGGTGAGTATACCCCCTAAGCAACCCCCTAGCTTGCATGGTCGACCCCCCCTTGTAGCTCATGATGAAAGCTCATTGGACCCCTCCAGGCCTAGCCAATCACAAGCAGGAGCCATTACAAGCAACAGGGGTAGCCTTGGGACAAGTGTCCCCCTTTCCCCTTTGAGAGAGAGGACTTGATAAATGCAAAATCAATTAATTAAATATCCTAAATTATCATTGGACCCCTTGGGTGGCCAACCAATAGGCTTCAGGCACACCATGAGGGCAACATGAGGAGGAACTTGACAAGTGTCCTTGCTGTCTCTTCAAGCTGGGGTTTCCTTGTGTGTGTGTGTGTGTGTGTGTGTGTGTGTGTGTGTGTGTGTGTGTGTGTGTGTGTGTGTGTGTGTGTGTGTGTGTGTGTGTGCGTGTGTGTTCTCTCTCATCCCCCCCCTTGTAGGCTCGCCCCCCTCCTTGTAGGGATCTTTTTGACTTTGGATGAGCAAGCCCCTTAGTCATCAAGCATGACAAAGCACTTGAACTAGGGGGTGTTCCCACAAGCATCTCAGGCAAGCATCTCAGGCAAGCATCTCAAGGCACCTCAAGCACCTTAATCATGTAGCAAGTCAAGCACCTCAAGCATGGAGCCAGTTAAGCACCTCAAGCATCTTAATCAAGCACCTCAAGCATGTCAAGCACCTCAAGCACGACAAGCACCTCGAGCTTAGGCCGGGTTCCCACCTCAAGCTCAGCCCTAGCTTGCCTAAGGTCAAAGGACTTTTACACACATTATTGGAGGTCTTCAATGAAGCTAACCCTAAGGTCTTATGCTCCATTGGTTAGCCTTGCTCTTTGATAGACCATCTTTCATTTGGGCCCCTTAACCATTGGCCCCGTGTTGAGATAGATCTATAAGCACATGTCTATATCTTAACCCTTGTTCCCGTGTATTCTCCCACATTAAGTGATCAGTTTAATATGAGAAAATCATTTGGGTTGGATAGATATTAATTTTTATGACATGCTCTAACTCACAACTAGCACGTGGCTAAGATGCTACTCAAATTAGTCTTCATCGGTTCGTCGATTGAACACTATTTTGCATAAGGGCTATGCGCCAAATAGGCTAAGAGCTTTTGTCAGGCCAAGGGTAAGACCCAACTATTGGCATTCTTTGGGTGATTGTTTCAAGATCTACCCAAGTACACATCGACGTTAATGGACAAGCAAGAGTCTTGTCATTACGGATGTTTAGTGTGTCATTTTGCAATACATGTTTTTCAGTGTGACACTCCAATTGAGTTTTTGATAACCTTAAACTCCCATCAGCTGATCTCTACCACGGAGTATAGATGCAGCAATAGGTTGAGACAGCATGGCTCTCCATAAGAGCTAGGCATTTCACTTGTGTGGATCTCTGGCTCCCTCTATAGCACTACAGATTGCCTATGGACATATTGTTTTGGGGTAAGACCCGGCGGGTGATTGCTACATCTCCCCATAGGCATTGAGGATCATAGTTTGATCTATCCCAGTTCTACTTTCAAGGAAAGAAGCCAGTACTCTACCATGGGGTAGCGGACAAATTCAACTTTTTAAGTTGATTCTCATCATTCTGTACACGGTTAACTAGATTGGTTACTGTTACTTGCTAGTTGCGCAGTTCTACAATGGCTCTTACCAAGGCGTTTGACTACGTAGATTCTAATCCAAGGGCTTGGATTGCAAAGGTAACACCTAGGGTTCCCAATGCAATTGTGTTTGTTTTTTCAAGTAGGGGATGTGCTCCTCTCCATTTGAATACGGGTAAGTGACCATTACGTTCAAATCTCCAGGTACGCATCTATTGATTTGGTGTTATTCCATTTTTAGTATGCTTTGCTTGGTTTTTCAAGACGTATAAGTATGCTTGAATGTTACAGATCCATGCCAAGGGCATGTCGGCACAAAGTATTTTGGGCCAAGTGTCCAATCTATCTTTCTGCCTTATGCTATTATGAATCCACTCGTAGGATTTGATTTGGCACATGTTGTCACAGGGGATACAACATGGTCTAGGAACTCAAGGAGTTCGGTTTAGCCAGTGTGGAGCAATGAATGAGGGTCCCTCTCACTCTTGTCGTAGAGTGTTTAGAGCTACCTCCACATACAAGTACATCTTGTACTTGTAGGAAGTTCTTTTTTCAGACATCCTTAGTTGAGACATTTTCTTCATGTGGTGAATATGAGTCTCTGGGACTGACACTGGCACCCCCTATTTCAAATATGTGTCACGACAAAGTCCCTAGGTGCTGGTCACATCTGTTTTCTAGACCATTTTTAGCACGACGTTTCAGGAGCAATTTCAGTGGCCAAAAATTGTCGGATACTTAGAATGACTTGTTCAGCTACAAGTATTGCTAAACAACATTACAGATGGTTGTTTATACATATAGCAAGGCTATAAGTGGTTAATGAAAAAGTTTCATTGTCTGTACCTAGAAGTGATCAATGTTTCACCTTCTATTGCCATTCAGACGTTTCAGCAAGGCTTGCAAAAGATTGCAACTGAAAGTATTTAGTTTCTTTTCAGAACTATTTACATTCTTTTTTAATGTGTGCTACGCGCATCACATTCGCCATAAGTATTGGCAAAGATGACCCTGGATATATAGGTTCGAATCTGTTTCTTGCTAAATGCATACACACTAGGTGTTATGGGCCCTAGTGTTTAGCAAAGGCTGATTTGGAACGGCATGCATATTCCTCAGGTTGTTGCTTATGAAGCATTTTGCACTCTATGTGCACTATCTCTATGAGATAACTTTTGGGTCTACTAATCACCAATAGAGGTCATGGCTCGGTTTGGGTGTTTGTGTATTTTTCAAGTTAACCACGACGGTTATTACGAACATTGTTGATTCCTCAACAATGTTATACGCTATTGTGATTCCCCATTTACCAGTCGTCTAGGAAGACTGTCTGTAAACCGTGGGGGAAACACACCTCAGTACTGTCAGTATCCAAGGGGATTGGCATATTACAAAGTGTAACCTTGGGCTAAAAGGATATGCAAAGTGCGTACATTAGCACCAAGAAATCTAATTAATAAGCATTTATTTCTCTTCTTGGAGTTTACTTACTATCAATTAACGCATGTTGCGACTAGGTAGTCTCTTCATGTATAAGTCAGGTTCTCAACCTTGAACACTCGTTAGGGTGGGGTTGTTTACTGATGATGAAAATTGGGAACAAGTCAAGGACTTAAACTTGGCTGATGAGTTATGTCAACAAGTTACTTTCATGGAAAGTGACAAGAGGTACTCTTTTTGGTACATCTTTGTTGTGATAAACTCGTTTACCATGCTCATGAGCGTTTTAAATGGAGTCTACACACCATGTTTGGATAGGAACCGGTACCATCAGATGGTTACAAATGGACAACGATGTAGAAAATCAAGATGTTACTCTTGGTTTCATTGAACCTCCTACTGACCCGGGTTCTACTCAAATGAACCGTTGGATCCATGAGGGATGTTACGGTAGAAGACATTAGTGTTCTTATGAAGATACCATCACTTGTGTTTTCGCGAACGAAAACGCTTCTCCAAGGAGGGAGTAATGTCAAGACAAGGGTAGGACCAGTCACGGCCAAGGGCCAGGATGGACATGCAGTCAAGGGGGTTCCTATATTTAGTAGGCCAAGGGCGTATATAGGGCATGGCTGGGTGGAGATTAGCATGTTCAGTCCCCATGCCCTTTCATCACTTCACTAGCAGTTCATAGTACACTATGTATTGAATTCCCTTTATGTTGTATTTTCCTTTTATGCATTATAGACCTCTTATCTTGAGTTAGTGAAGAAGAATAAGTAGAAGGTTTGCCTCCATCTCTCTGTGTGTGTATGCTTGCAGGAGCTCAAGCTCTCTATCCTTCTCTCTCTTAACAGACATGCAAAATAGAAACTCTCTCAAGTTTGCATCATGCCCAATTGCAATTTTAAGAGGGCAAACATCACTCCATACATAAAAATAAGAGGAGGAGCAATCTTGAGAATTATGATCAAGTGTCTAAGGGTTTTAGCACCCTTTTGAAGCCAACAAAACAATCATATTTACCATAGCAGTAGCAGATTAGAAATTAGAGCCTTGGGTTGACTTTTTGGGTATAAAAAGGCATGGTGATGGGAAGATTCATTGTAAGGAAAGTTTCCAATCAAGGATTGGTTTTAGGTTACTTTGAGTCTCTAATCTCTAGCATGTTATTCTATCTTTCTTTGATCTAAACTTTGCTTAATCTATACCATAATATTTGTTTCTCATATGCAAGACTATCTAATCTTGTATTACCACTAATTTATCTATCATAATCTCTCTGTGCTATCGTAATCATCAAGCCTTCCATTATTAATCTCATGAACTCTTATAGTTTGAGACCCATTGTCTTCGCGTCGGCATACTTTCTAATCATTTTGTCAATGTGTCAGAGAGGCCATCTCGGGAAAAGATGGAAGGCTATGTATTTAGCCAATCCATGTAAACACGAACATAGGATTGTATTGTTGGGAACAAGTTAAATCATTGAGTTTGTGTATGACCTTGCATCCCAAGCTAGGATCAGCCTTGGATAGTAAAATTGCCTATGTCTTACTGCAGAGGACAATAGAGAAACTGCATTGGATAATTTATTGAGACAAATCCAACAAAGATTTTACCAAGATGACCAAAGAGGAAGCTAAAAAACCACACCTAAGGGATTGTCAATGCAGAGTCAAATGCGAAATAAGAAAAATAAATGATGGTAGACACATCACAAACTCAATAAACCATTGGAAGCATGAATAATAAACTGGGACTACTACCCAAAACCAAACCTAAATCCAAAGTAGACGAAAATGGATATTTTTCTCTTAAATATTGGATAAACAGAGGTAACAATGTAGAATCATAATTGAAACAAAACAAGCATTATGACTAATAGACCAGACCAATAGAACAACAAAGGGCCAAATGTTTAATACTACATGTTTAGAGACCTTGAAGGAAGGGTGCCTTATACTAGGAGGATCGGGTCAGAACATGCAAGAAAAGCGAAACCGTCACATTTTGAGAAGTGAGAAATAAGTATTATGGTTCAAAAGGTCCATATTGTTGGAATTAAGGTTGCAAGAAAACACACATAGCTTGGAGAAGACGAAGGAAGCTCAAGGCACACAACAGAGAGTGTTTTACGTAGTGTGCAATGGAAAGATAAGTTAGCCCTAGAGTGATGGGCATATATATACAATGCACGGGGGAAAAAAACTCCTAATGAGGGGAAAATTCCAGCCTTGGTAGTCCTAAGTGTGTTTACACACATTAGTACTACATGTATATGGTAACAAATCCCCCCTGGGAGTGATGCTTTGAAGAAGAGATGGCACATATAGTATAGGGAAGTGCCATGCCCTATGAGGACATGATCAGTCCACAAAGGGATGTAAGCCCAAAGCTTTGCAAAAAGCTTCAAACTTCTCACAAGACAATGCCTTTGCAAAAAGATATGCAAGGTTGTCCTCTGTTGGCACTTAAGCTAAGATGATCTTCCTACTGAGAGCCTCTCCCTGACAGAGTGGTAATGCACCTCAATGTGCTTTGTGTGAGCAAGAAAAATTGTTCCTTGCCAATGCGCTCCGTCTGTAAGTGTAGATAGTGTTAGCAATGTCCTGTCCAACACCCAAATCAGTCATAAGGTGTCTAAGCCATCTCCTTTGCTCAACCATGATATGCATGAATCACCGAGCATGAAACAAAAACCACTCGTGGACACTCATGTGTCAAAACAACCATCCCAATCTGAGTCTGAAAAGGCATGTGAATATGGCGGCAATGATCTCCCCTTGGGATAAAACAAGCCGAGATGTAAAGTGCCACTGGCAAGTAGCAAAAAATCCTCTTGACAGCCTGCCAATGCTTGGACCATAGGCTATGCATGAATCTGTTGACGTGTGAGACTACAAACTGAATATCTGGCCTCGTGTTACATACATAAATAAGGCAACCAAGAGCAGTTTGGTAAAGAGTGACATCTAAAGGATCACCAGCATCATGAAGACTCAATTTCAAACCTATTTCCATGGGAGTGGCAATAGGTTTGCAATCCTCAAGTCCAAAAAGTTACATAGCAATGTCTCTATATAACTTGTCTGACACAAGGCAATACCACCATCACACTGCTTCAACTATATACCCAAGTAATGATGCAATAGCCCCAAATCTTTCATCTTGAAAGTAGCATTCAAATCAGCCTTAAATTCAGCAATATGTCTCTCATTTGGTCCTGTGATTAGCAAATCATCCACATAAAGAACCACAATGAGAAGTACATCACCCTCATGCTTTACATACAATGTGCTTTCTGTGGGACTGTTATGAAAGCCTCATTTGACCGAATGAGTATCAACTTTCTCATACCAAGCACAAGGATATTGCTTCAACCCATACAAAGCTTTCTTACATATGCACACTTTATCCTCTTGTCCTTTCTTGACAAACCCGTGAGGTTACGTTACACAAACTTCCTCAAATATGTCACCATTCAAGAAAGCAGTAACAATGTCTAGCTAATGTACATATCCCAACCAAAATGAGCTGCCAATGCACCTAGAAAATGCACAATAGTCATACGATAAGTGGGAGAAAAATTCTCTTCATAATCTATGCCTTTTTGCTATGCATAACCTTTTGCAACAAGTTGAGCATTATAGCAATCAATCTCACCATCCGGTTTGCGTTTCAACTTGTAAACCCACTTCGTACCAATGGCCTTTTTGCCAAGAGGAAAATCACAAAAAGTCCATGTGTCATTTTCTATAAGTGCATCATATTCAAATTGCATGGCATCCATCCAATTTATTGAGTTCTGCACATCATCACAAAAGACAAAGGTTCCTCAACATCACATAAGCTAGACACAGCCAAAGCATTACAATCTTATGCATAAGATACATGGGGAGAGCCCGAACGAGTATGACTAGACAAAGGTTCATTCAATTTACTATCACGCAAAGTATGCATCAGCCATTTTGGCATACCTCTAGCGTGCTCATTTTCAACCCTTTCCTCATCAAGTACATCATGTACATCTACATCAATAATAGGCTGATCTATAAAATTTTTAGAAATCCCCATAGGCTGTACATTTGCCTCATTGGAATTTACATTTGAAATGCCACCACTGAAAAGAGGCAACAAAAGTGTCATAAATGTTTTGTGAGTTTACATTATTGTCTCTACTACATGACAGTAAGGGTTGAACATAATCTTCCACAAACACAATATCCTGTGAGACCAAGATACACTTTGTTTGTGGATGATACAACATATAGCCTTTGCTTTTAGCACTATAACCCTGAGCTTTCCTTTCTTCTTGGGAACTACCACTATTGGAAATAGCCAGCCGTTGCTTGCCTTGAGAAGATTGTCTATCTCCTCCTCGACGTTTTTGGCATAGTTGGGGTTCATCCTATATCTTTATAGCCTTACTGGCTTGGCATCTGGTTTTAGTGGTATTCAATGCTGGCACACCTCTGGATCTACTCCTTTCACATCAGTATGTTCCCAGGCAAACCCATCCTTGTATTTCTGGAGTAGTTCCTTTGCTTTCTCGTTGATCTCTGGCTTCATATGCTTATTAATTTTTATCATTCGAGGGTTCTTCTCGGAGCTAAGATTCCACTCTTTGACTTCTTGATCATTTGGAAGCAACAAATTTGGGCCTCCTCCCTTTCATTTATCCACAGTGACTCAGCTTCTTTCTCTAATCTAATGCCAATAGCATAATCATATAATGGGTTGCTCAACTCCAGTAATCCATTTTCACTTACAGAAATGGCACGATGTATGGTCAAAAGTCAAGCTTTGCCGCATTCTTTTTGGCTTGAGGGCCATCATGTGTGCCACTTATGTACTAAACAGGTGTTCTACAAAAGCTTTGCAATGTATTACTCCATATGAAGCATGGCATGATAGAAAGGGATAGAAAGCCTTCTATTGAGCACATGCGTGTTTTTGGCTGTTTGGCATATGCTTTGGTGCCACAAACACAGCGCAAAAAATTGGATGATAAGGTTGTCAAATGTATTTTTGTTGGTTATAGTGCTAAAAGCAAAGGTTACAAGTTATATCAACCGCAAACAAAGCGTATCTGGTTTCACGGGATGTAGTGTTTGTGGAAGATTCTATTCATCCCCCCTTGCTGTCATGTACTAGAGACAGTAATGTAAGCTCACAGGACATTTATGACACTTTGTTGCCTCTTTTCAGTGGTGGAAGTTCGAATGTAAATTCCAATGGGGCAAATGTACAGCCTATGAAGGTTTCTGAAAATGTTACAGATCAGCCTATTAACTGATGCGGATGTACATGATGTACTTGATGAGGAAAGGGCTGAAAATGAGCAGGCTAGAGGTATGCCAAAATGGCTGGTGCATACATTGCGTGATAGTAAATTGGATGCACCTTTGTCTAGTCGTACTCGTTCAGGCTCTCGCCATGCATCTTATGCATTAGATTGTTATGCTTTGGCTATGTCTAGCTTACATGATGTTGAGGAGCCTCTGTCTTTTGATGAAGCACAAAATTCAAAAAATTGGATGGCTGCCATGCAATCAGAATATGATGCACCTATAGAAAATGGCACATGGACTTTATGTGATTTGCCTCCTGGCAAAAAGGCCATTGGTATGAAGTGGATTTACAAGTTGAAACGCAAGCCGGATGGTGAGATCAATCGCCATAAGGCTCGACTTGTTGCAAAGGGTTATGCACAGCACAAAGGCATAGATTATGAAGAGACTTTTGCTCCCACTTGTCGTATGACTACTGTGCATTTTCTATGTGCATTGGCAGCTCATTTTGGTTGGGATGTACATCAATCAGACATTGTTACTGCTTTCTTGAATGGTGACATATTTGAGGAAGTTTATGTAACGCAGCCTCGCGGTTTTGTCATGAAAAGACAAGAGGACAAAGTGTGCAGATGTAAGAAGGCTTTGTATGGGTTGAAGCAATCTCCTCGTGCTTGGTATGAGAAAGCTGACACTCATTTGGTAAAATGAGGCTTTCGTAACAGTCCAACAGAAAGCACATTGTATGTAAAGCGTGAGGGTGATGTACTTCTCATAGTGTTTCTTTATGTAGATGATTTGTTGATCACTGGACCAAATGAGAGACATATTGCTAAATTTAAGGTTGATTTGAATGCTACTTTCAAGATGAAAGATTTGGGCCTATTGCATCATTACTTGGGCATACAGTTTAAGCAGTGTGATGGTGGTATTGCCTTGTGTCAGAAAAGTTACATAGAGACATTGCTATGTATGTTTGGACTTGAGGATTGCAAACCTATTGCCACTCCCATGGAAACAGGTTTGAAATTGAGTCTTCATGACGTTGGCGATCATGCTGATGTCACTCTTTACCAAACTGCTATTGGATGCCTCATTTATGTATGCAACACGAGGCCAGATATTCAGTTTGCAGTCTCACAGGTCAGCATATTTATGCATAGCCCAGGGTCTAAGCATTGCAAGCTGTCAAGAGGATTTTCCGCTACCTTAGTGGCACTTTACATCTTGGCTTGTTTTACCCCAAGGGGGGGATCATTGCCGCCAGACTTACATGCTTTTTCGGAATCAGATTAGGCTGGTTGTTTTGATACGCGAGTGTCCACAAGTGGTTTTTGTTTCATGCTTGGCAGTTCATGTATATCATGGTTGAGCAAGAAGCAACCTATTGTGGCCACTTTGAGTTGTGAGGCTGAGTCCAGGGCAGTCTTCACAGCTACGGTTGAGTGTGTATGGCTCAACGCCTTAGGCTGATTTGGGTGTTGGACAGGACACTGCCAACACTATCTACACTGACAGTCAGAGCGCATTGGTAGTTGCGAGGAACCCAATTTTTCATGCTCGCACAAAGCACATTGAGGTGCATTACCACTATGTCAGGGAGAGGCTCTCAGCAGGAGAGATCAACTTGGCTTATGTGCCAACACAAGACAACCTTGCAGATCTTTTCACAAAGGCATTGTCTTGTGAGAAGCTCGAAGCTTTCCGCAAAGCATTGGGCTTACTCCCCTTTGTGGACTGATCATGCCCTCAGGGCATGGCAGTTCCCTTTACTCATGTGCCAGCTCTTATTCACCGCATCACTCCAGGGGGGATTTGTTACCATATACATGTGGTAGTGATGTGTGTGAACACACTAGGACCGCTGGGGCATTTTTTCCCTCTTTAGGAGGTTTTTCCCTCGTGCATTGTATATAGTCCCATCACTCTAGGGCTGTCTATCTTTCCATTGCACACTAAGTAACACACTCTCTATTGTGTGCCTTGAGCTTCCTTTGTCTTCTCCAAGCTGTGTGCATTTCTCTGCAACCCTAATTCCAACACCCTTTGGGAGAGAGAGTGGTCAAGCAACCACCCCCCCTTCTTGCATGGCTCACCCCCTCCTTGTAGGGATTCACATTGACTTTTGTGCCACCTCAAGCCCCTCAACCTTGGTCCTAGTTCTCACCACAAGCTTGGCCCTTAAGCCCCTCAAGCTTGGGCTGGGTTCTCACCTCAAGTATAGTCCTAGCATCTCAAGCATGACAAACACCTCAAGCATCTCAATCATCAAGCATCTCAAGCATCTCGGTCATCAGGCATGACAGGCACCTCAAGAACAACCCTAGCTTACCTAAGGTCAAAGGACTTTTAACAGTAACTATTGGAGGTCTTTAATGAAGCTAACTCTAAGGTCTTTACGCTCCATTGATTAGCCTTGCTCTTTGATAGACCATCTCTCATTTGGGCCCCTTTACCATTGACCCCGTGTTGAGAGAGATCTATAAGCACATGTCTATATCCTAACCCTTGTTCCCGTTCATTCTGCCACATTGAATGGCCATTTTAATATGAGAAAATCATTTGGGTTGGTTAGAGATTAGATTTTATGACACTCAACATGCTATGTCCTGCCCTTCTCGTTGCTTCATTGGTCCCTTCCCTGTTGTTCATGGTCATCTCAATAAGCTCGTAACCTGCACCTTCTTGCCTTGCTAACTTTTGATCGCCGTAAGATGTTGATGTGTGGTCCCTAGGCTTTTGAAATTGTGAAAATCCACGTCACAAATTAATTTGTCGGTCGCTTTTCACAAATTAACACAGGGTTGTGTAAACAGAAGCCACTTTTGTGGCTATAGGCAACTTTTTTTGTAAATTCTCTTCTCATGAACCACAAAAAATCTCATCAAAACCTTTTAGGGATTTGTTCTTAAGGCATGTAGGAAGTTGGAAAAAAATAGAAATAAAAAAACTGTTATTTTTCAAAAGTCATCTTTTAAGAACAATCGAACAAAAATTGCTCAAAAGTTTTGATATCCCGTGTAGTCACCTTAGAGACCTTCAAATTACATTCAAACTGTCATAAAATCTAATATCTAACCAACCCAAATGATTTTCTCATATTAAATTGATCACTTAATGTGGGAGAATAAACGGGAACAAGTGTTAAGATATAGATATGTGCTTATAGATATATCTCAAGACCGGGCCAATAGTAAAGGGGCCAAATGGGAGATGGTCTATCAAAGAGCAAGGCTAACCAATGGAGCATAAGACCTTAGGGTTAGCTTCATTGAAGACCTCCAATAATGTGTGTAAAATTCCTTTGACCTTAGGTAAGCTAGGGCTGAGCTTGAGGTGGGAACCCGGCCCAAACTCGAGGTGCTTGTCGTGCTTGAGGTGCTTGTCCTGCTTGAGGTGCTTGTCATGATTGAGGTGCTTGATTAAGATGCTTGAGGTGCTTGACTAGCTCCATGCTTGAGGTGCTTGACTTGGTGCATGATTAAGGTGCTTGAGGTGCCTTGAGAAGCTTGCCTGAGATGCTTGTGGGAACACCCCCTACTTCAAGTGCTTAGTCATGCTTGATGACTAAGGGGCTTGCTCATCCAAAGTCAAAAAGATCCCTACAAGGAGGGGGGTGAGCCTACAAGGGGGGGGGGGGGATGAGAGAGAACACACACACACACACACACACAAGGGAAGCCCCAGCTTGAAGAGGCAGCAAGGACACTTGTCAAGTTCCTCCTCATGGTGTGCCTGAAACTTATTGGTTGGCCACCCAAGGGGTCCAATGATAATAAAGGATATTTAATTAATTGATTTTGCATTTATCAAGTCCTCTCTCTCAAAGGGGAAAGGGGGACACTTGTCCCAAGGCTACCCATGTTGCTTGTGATGGCTCCTGCTTGTGATTGGCTAGGCCTGGAGGGGTCCAATGAGCTTCAAGCATGAGCTACAAGGGGGGGTCGACCCAAGCAAGCTAGGGGGGTGCTTAGGGGGTATACTCACCCACACACACTCACAAACACTCTCATTGTGTACTATGCAAAGTGCAAGAGCTCCCTCTCTTTCTCGAAGCAAGTAGAGGTTGAGAGCCTACACCATTACTCTTGGCTATGGAGTGCAAATCCATCCAAGAGCCATGCTTCAATGCTTGAGCTTGCCATCTATTTCTTCTTCATTACTATGCTATTATGTATGCTAGCACAAGAGTTATGATAAGTGAGAAACTAGCTCTTTCTCGTATGAAATGTTTCTTCTTCCTCTTCCCTACCCTCATTCCCTGCTAGCTCTCTCCACCTTCGAAGGTGTTTGAGGTCTTGGGACTGAGGCTTGGTATAGTTAAAGCTTTCTTCAAGTTTAGGTTATGCTATGATGGTGATGCATGAAGCTTTCCATCTTCATTGCTTCACCTAGGTCACAAGGCACACAAAGAATGTATTGTAACAAGTCTCTCTTTATGGGAGAAATCATAATACAAATGCCTATTGGAGGGGGGAGCGGCTCCACATAAATCCGGTCCTCAACTATTGTCATGTTCTCTAAATTCTCTCTCTTGCAAAAGTATTGTCTATGACAAGTTAACTAATTGCTATGATTATGTTGCTATCTTCAATTATGTCTACCCGCTATGCTCACAAAATCATTTCTTGAAAGTACTCTCATTAAATTCCGCTACTCTCAAATTGAATAGGCAAATTCCATTACAATGGTATCAGAGCATTTGGTTTCTCTTTTCTTGCTTAAGAAGAGAGGTCCTTAAGTAGCCTATAAATGGTTGATGTTGTTAATTATAATAGAGTAAGTGGAACTGGGATCTAATATCGGTTTTGTTAAGCCCACTATGTGGGGGATGGTGCACACCTCGGGAGCTTTGGACTTAATAATGGAGTCTTTTGAGACTTGCCTACGGCTTTACCATTATTGAGCCATAAGAAGTCCGAAAGGAGCTAGCCCTTGGCAACTCTGCTATGTTAGAACTACTTCTCTACTCTCTATAATTAACGACTTTGAGCCGTGGGTGTAGATACTTAAGAGCCGATTTTCAAAGGCTAAAAGGAGTGGCAACTAAGGTTTTGAATTGCCAAAGCATACACTAAGTATAAACATAAATTTTGTTAACATGGCTAACAATAATCAAGAGAGTAGAATAAACATTGATAGCTTTGATTTTGCACATGAAGGTGCTAATGATTATGCTCCCATGTTTGTGAATTATCTCGTCACTAGGTTGCAGCAAGCTATGCGCAACCCTGCTTTGCAAGCCGAAGTTACTCAACAACTTTGTGCTTATGGAATTTCCCTTCCTCTCCCAGAGGAGAGAGAGCTTAGGAGGCCTCTTGAAGAGACCTCCAAAAGAAGACTCTCTCCCATTCGAGAGGAGGAATCCAAAGAGAAAGAAAGCAATGAAAGTCTAAGTTCCTCTGAAGATGTGGCTCCACGAAGACGGCGGTCTAGACGATCGCCTATTCCTCCCAAGAGGAAAAGAGCAACCCATAGTCCTTCTCCTCATCACTCTGAAAGGCAAGAGAGGAAACAAAGGAAGAAAAGGGCTAGGAAGAGGTCACCCTCTTCTCCTTCTTCTTCACCTTCCTCCTCTTTCGATGAAAGTTATGGCTATTCTCCTAGGGAATACAAGAGGGGAGGACATCGCAAATCATTTCCTGCATGGCGAAGGTCACAAAAGCTAAAGAAGTTCAAGGAGGGAGGAAAGAGTATCTCTTTTCTCACCTATGATGGCACCTTTGGTGCTACCGACAAAGTGTTGGCCTTCATCCAGCAATTTGATGCGGCCTTTGGGGATAAGGGATTCACAGAGTCCTCCAAGCTACGCCATGTAGCTATGCACTTCCAAAAATCAGCTCGTCAATGGTGGGCTAGCCTTCGTGGCAATGGAGAAGCCCCAAAGACATGGAAAACTCTACGAGTTTCCATCATGAAGCAATTTCTTCCAAGTGATACTAAAGATAAAGTTCTTACCGAATGGCGCGGCTTGAAGCTTCTCTCTCATGAGTCTATCAACAAGTATGTAGACAAGTTTTGGGATTTACATCTCAAAGCTACTGTCTTTCAAACGATAGACTTTGCCGAGCAAAGACAGCAATTCTGTGTGGGATTACCTGAAGAGATGGCCGAATACATCAACTCTCAACGGCCCGGTACTATTACCGAAGTAATCCACCACACCATGGTTGCTTCACGCATCAATTTCCATCAAGGGGCTAGACGTAATGTCAAGCCCATGGAAAACAAAGATAAAAATGATGCAAAGGGGAAATCCAATGCTCAAAATAATTCCCAAGGCACTTCCAACAACAACAACAACAACAATAATCGGTCCAAGGAGAAGGGAGTTTACAAAGGTAAAAACAAACTCTCTCCTGAAGAGCTTGAAGCTTTTCGCAAGGACCATAAGTGTTTCAAGTGTGGAGAGCAGGGACATGGCTATCATTCTTGCCCCAAGAAGAATACTCGCAATGAGACTCCTAGGGCTTCCACCATCGAAGCTCCAAAAGAGGATGCTCATTGCAAAGGATCATCAATTTCCTATGCGTGGGGAAAGGTAAGAGAGCATGATGCCTTCATCTTGTTTGACCCTGGCTCTACTCTCAACTTCATATCAATAGAGTTGGCCACCAAATTGGGCATTCAAGCTTTTGAGATGGGAGATATAGTAACAGCTGATGCAGCTTTCAAGGGACAACAAGACTCCATTACTCCCTTGATTGGGAAGTTGAGACTTCATGTCCAAAGCTATGTCGACAAAGAAGACTTCTTCATGTCTCCTCTCCAACATCAGGATGTTATCCTAGGGGCACCATGGTTTGATCGCATGGCTGCCAACATGAAGTTCCCTGAAAGGAGAATTTACTTCACCTACAGGGGAAAGAACATGTATATAGATGCTAGTGAGCGTGGTCACACTATTCCACTTGTAAATCCTCTTTCTTTTGATAAATCAATGAAGAGCTCAGTTTCTGCGTACATGATTTATGTCAAAGAGTCTCTAAAAGCTAATAATGTTTCATAAAATGAAAATGATAGGAATCAAGAAGAGTTAGACTTGTCTACTTTTCTAAAAGGATTCCAAGATGTGTTCATCGATGATATCCCTATGGACCTACCTCCAAAACGAGGGGATGATGACCATCGTATTGAGATCCTTCCAGGAAGCTCACCGCCTAACAAACCTCCTTATCGAGACTCACACGCTCAACAAGAGGAGATTATGAGGCAAGTATAAGAATTGGTAGACAAAAGGATGGTGAGGCCTAGTTCCTCTCCCTTTTGTTCTCCAGTCCTTTTAGTGCAAAAGAAAGATGGTACATACCGTATGTGTGTGGACTATCGAGCACTAAACCATATCACTATCAAAAACAGATTTCCCGTGCCTCGGGTAGAAGATCTGTTTGATAAGCTACAAGGCTCTACCTACTTCAGTAGGATTGACCTTAAGAGTGGCTATCATCAAATAAGGATAGTGGATGAAGATATCCTAAAGACCGCGTTTCGCACAACATTTGGTCTTTATGAATATCTAGTCATGCCTTTTGGCTTGACTAATGCACCAGCTACTTTCAATCGTCTCATGGAGAAAATTTTTAGACCATATCGTAAATTCACTGGAGTGTTCTTTGATGATATCATCATCTACTCCAAGTATTTGGAGGAACATAAGCAACATCTCCAAGTGATTTTTCAAGCCTTGAGGGAGAACAAACTTTTTCTCAACCAAAAGAAAAGTGAATTCTTCCTTCAAGAGATTCAATATCTAGGTCATATTATCTCTCACGATGGTATTCGTATGGATCCATCAAAGTTAGAGGTAATAAAATCATGGCCTAACCCAAGGAATCTACATGAGCTAAGAAGCTTTATTGGTATGTGTGCATACTATAGACGCTTCATAGCAAAATTCTCTCAAGTAGCAGGACCACTACACGACTTAACAAAGAAGAACGTTAAGTTTGTATGGACTATTAAGGAGCAAAATGCTTTTGAAAAACTCAAAGAGAAGCTTACTTCCCAACCATTCCTCGTGCTTCCGGATCTCTCAAAGCCATTTGAGGTCCAATGTGATGCTTGTGGTGATTGCCTTGGAGCGGTTTTGCTTCAAGAAGGGCATGCCATAACATATGAGAGCCGAAGGCTCAATAGTGATGAACGAGTCTTGGGCATTTATGAGAAAGAGCTTTTAGCTGTTCTACATGCCCTAGACACATGGAAGCACTACCTATTGGGGACTCCATTTATCCTACGAACCGACCACCAAAGTCTCAAGTATTTCATGACGCAAACCAAGCTTTCCGACAAACAAATGAGGTGGGCAAATTTTCTTTCGCAATTTAATTTCCATATTGCTCACATAGCGGGGAAGCACAATCAAGTTGCCGATGCACTTTCACGACGACCAAAAGTTAATGCGGTGTCTATAGCTACTCACAATGATCTATCCTCTATGATAGATGAGTATGCTACTGACCCTGACTTTAGAGACATAATGTCAGCCCTTTCTTTGGGGAAGAAAGAGGAACCATTCACCTTGCAGGATGGTTATCTTCTCCACGGCAATAGGCTATGTGTTACCCATTCCCTTCGTGAGAAGGTTATGTATGAATCCCATGCTCCTCCATATGCAGGGCATAGAGGTATTCAACCTACTGTCCGAGGAGTAGAGACGTATTTCTATTGGCCTACCATGAAAGTGGACATACAAGAGTATGTTTCAAAATGTGTAGTATGCCAAAAGACCAAGTATGATAGAGGGAAGCAAATGTTAGGAAATAAGACGTAGCTAAATAGATAATTGAGTAGATTACTTAATGGAGAGAGACAGATTTATATACACGAGATTATAGAGTAGAGAGAGAGAGAGAGAGAGTACACACGATATACGTGGTTCACCCAATGTGGGATACGTCCACGGGAAAGCATCCACTCAATGGCTTTAGTACTTCAAAACAAGAAGTAGTTTACAAAGGGATTATACCCTTAATGGAGCTCCCGCCTTGCTTCACTCTCACCACCTCACACTCACCTTGTTGCATCAACTTCACACTATGTAATGTGTGTAGAAATGGCCTCCTTTTATAGGCCAAAAGGGCTGCCCTCTCTTATGAGAGACAGCCATGTGTAGCCGCCCTTGTGCGAATAAGTCCAAATCGGACCCTCCAATCCGCCCATGTGTGGCCGCCCTTGAGAAGACAAGTCCGCTTTTGAATTCGGCCACCGGCCATTGAATTCGGCCATCGGCCACCGGCCATTGACTTCCGACCACCGGCCACCGGCCATTGACTTCCGACCACCGGCCATCGGCCATTGACTACCGGCCACCGGCCAACCGACCGGTTGTTTTCCGACCACTTTTCGGCCGCCGTCCGGCCATAATATTCCGGCGATAAAGAATATTCCGGCGAAAAAAAGTCTCGGGGGCGGAGGCCCCCGAGGCCTTTAAAGTTGCCTCTGATTCTTGTCCGTGAAAATTTTGGTTTCCGGTGAGTGATTTTCCTTCACGCACGATGGCTTCTCCTCATAATGGGGGCCTTACAAATGTGCGCTCTTACCACAGAAAATTACAAGGGTAAATCAGGCTCCATACTTAACAATCTCCCACTTGGAGACTGATCTCCAAACCAAACCTGTGACTGCTTTCCATTCTGGCTTCTTATCCTTGAATGCCGATTGAAGATGAGCAAAAGCTCAACTTCTCCTTGTTGACCACCTTTGTAAACATGTCTGCAGGATTTTCACTTGTATGCACCTTTCCTAGCTTTAGTTGTCCCTCTTCCAAAAGAGTGCGTATGAAGTGATATCTCACCTCAATGTGCTTTGTCCTTGAATGAAAGGCTGAGTTCTTCGCAAGATGGATAGCGCTTTGGCTATCACTGTACAAGACACAATTGTCTTGTTTGAATCCAAACTCTTCTATGAATCTGTGAAGCCCCAGAATTTCTTTGCTTGCCTCCGTCATTGCTACATACTCTGCTTCCGTGGTAGAAAGTGAAACCACTTTCTGCAGCTTTGAAGCCCAACTTACTGTTGTGCCTCCAACCGTGAACACATAGCCAGTAGTGCTCCTTCGAGTACCTTTGTCACCTGCCATATCTGCATCAGCATACCCTTCTAGAAAAATATCAATTCCTCCAAAATACAAAGCATTTGTTGTTGTCCCTTTTAGATACCTAAGTATCCACTTCACAGCTTGCCAATGCTCTTTACCTGGGTTGTCCATGAACCTACTCACAACTCCCACTGCATGTGCAATGTCTGGCCTTGTCCAGACCATAGCATACATTAGAGAATCTACCGCTGCAGCATATGGAACTTTAGACATATAGGCTATCTCCTCTTGTGTCTTTGGACACATATCCTTCGTTAGTTTAAAATGACCAGCCAAAGGTGTAGAAACTGGTTTTGCATTTTGCATTGCAAACCTTTCTAGTACCTTCTTGATGTAATCTTCTTGAGATAGCTTTATTGTCCTCTTCGTCCTGTCCCTTGATATTTTCATACCAAGTATCCTCTTTGCAACACCTAAATCTTTCATTGAAAAAGATTTGGACAGCTCCTCTTTTAGGTCTTTGATGTCCTGCATGTTAGCACTTGCAATCAACATGTCATCAACATACAACATTAGGATGATGAATTTCCCATCTCCCAAATTCTCCGTGTAGACGCAGTGATCTGAGTTGCATCTTGTGAATCCATGATCCAACATCCATCGATCAAACTTCAAGTACCATTGTCTTGATGCTTGCTTTAAACCATACAAGCTCTTCTTTAATCTGCAAATCATTTTCTCCTTACCTTTTACTTCATACCCCTTTGGTTGAAGCATGTAGATTTCCTCCTCTAAGTCACCGTGAGGGAATGCCGTATTTACATCCATTTGCTCGAGATTTAGATCATGAGCAGCCACAAGGCTTAAGACAAGCCTAATTGAGTTCATTTTTACAACAGGAGAAAATATTTCATTGAAGTCAATACCTTTCTTTTGAGAAAAACCTTTTACCACAAGCCTAGACTTGTACCTTTTCTTCCCACCTTCTTCTTCCTTTAGCTTGTACACCCATTTGTTTTGAAGTGCCCGCTTACCTTTAGGCAACTCAACCAACTCCCATGTTTGGTTGCGATGTAGTGAGTCCATCTCCACTTGCATGCTCTTCGTCCATTCTTCTTTGGATTCATGTTGCATAGCTTCTTCATATGATTCCGGCTCTCCAGAATCTGAGATCAAGAGATGGTTGAAGGAAGGAACAAACCTTTCTGGAGGTCTACTTGCTCTTGTAGATCTTCGGGGAATAGGTTGAGGCTCCTCATTTGGTTGACGTTGTTGCACATTGTCACCGTTTGCAGTTCTTGAGTCTTCACCGTCCTCAAGCTCCATGTACTCATCACCTGTTTCTTTTGTTTGTTTTCTTTCCAAGTAATCTTTGTACATATTTTGTTCGTTAAAAATTACATCCCTACTCCTTAAGATTTTACCATCTTCAGGATTCCATAGGCGATACCCAAAGTCTCCTTCTCCATAGCCAATGAAGAAACACTTTTTGGACTTTGCATCTAACTTTGATCTTAGGCTTCTATCTATGTGCATGAAAGCCTCACACCCAAACACTTTGAGAAATGCATAATTCACCGGTTTACCTATCCATGCCTCTTCTGGAACTCCCCCATCCAATGCCGTTGAGGGTGACCGATTGATTAAGTACACATACGTACTTACAGCTTCCGCCCAAAGCTCAAGCGGTAGGCCTGCATGTAGCCGCATGCTTCGTGCTCGTTCCATGATTGTCCTGCTCATCCTTTTCGAAATCCCATTTTGTTGAGGTGTCCTTGGGGTTGTCCTTTGCCTCCGAATGCCATTGCTAGCACAAAAGCTTTCAAAAGCTTGGCTGCAATATTCGCCTCCATTGTCAGATCTGAGGCATTTAACCTTGGTACCTGTTTCATTCTCCACAAAGGCTTTCCACCTTTGAAATATGGAAAATACATCGGATTTATTCTTCATGACATAAACCCATGTTTTTCTAGTCGCATCGTCTATGAATGTTACATAGTACAATGAGCCACCAAGTGATGGTGTACTTGCAGGACCCCAAACATCAGAATGAACCAACTCAAGTTTTTTAATTTTTCTTTCATTTCCTGATTTTTGAAATTTTACCCTCTTTTGATTACCATAAACACAATCTTCACAGAACTCTAAGTCCACTTCTTTCAAACCTAGTAGAAGCTTCTTTGTTTGAAGGATTTGCATTCCTTTGGCACTCATATGCCCAAGTTGGTAGTGCCACACCGCACTGTCAACTTCTGTAGTTGCTGCACAAGCTGAAGGTTGCGTGCTAACAGTACACAAGTAAAGTGTACCGACTTTTTCACCCTTGGCAACCACCAAAGATCCCTTTGAGATCTTCCACCGTTTGTTTCTGAATGCAATGTTGTGACCTTCATCGTCCAATTGTCCTGTAGAGATCAAATTTTTGCGAAGAGAAGGAACATGCCTAACATCTTTAAGATTCCATTCATTTCCGTTAGCAGTTTTGACAGAAACTGTACCTTTGCCGACAATCTCATAAGCTTCATCATCTCCCAAGTATACATACCCAAAATTACCTTTGGTGTAGTCTTGGAAATGTTGCTTGTGTGGTGTCGCATGGAATGAAGCCCCGGAATCTACTATCCAGGAATTAGACACATTGTCTAATGAGAGAATTAGAGCATCTTGCTCTAATTTACCTGCCACATTGGCCTCCGATGTTGGCTTGTTGTCTTGAGACTTTGTCTCCTTCTTCTTCTTGGACCAACAATCCTTCTTGACGTGGCCCTTCTTGCCGCAGTTCCAACATTCAAGAACTGACTTTGTGCGTGACTTGCTCCGCCTTAGCGATCACGACCCTTTTGGTTTTTGAACCTCTCCTTAAGCCTTCCTCTTGTTTCCACTGATAGTGCAGCACTTGATGATTCTCCTGTGCTTCTCCTTCGCATTTCCTCGCTTAGGAGAACACCCACAACATCATCAAACTTAAGAGTATTTGTGCCAGAGATAGAATTACTTACAGCCATCACAAGGCTGTCCCAACTATCCGGTAGAGATGATAGTATAAGGAGAGCTCGCACTTCGTCATCGAAATTGATTTTCACTGATCGAAGTTGACTTATGTTTGTGTTAAAGTCATTTAGGTGTTCTGCAACTGAACCATTCTCTGCCATCTTTAGATTGAACAAGCGCTTCATAAGAAATACCTTATTGGATGCCGATGGTTTCTCGTAGAAGTCGTCAAGTGACTTCATCAAGTCCTCCGTGGTCTTCATCTCCAAAACATTGAAGGCCACCGTTGACGCCAAGCTTAACCGGATTGTTCCCAGTGTCTTTCGATCAAGGACAATCCATGCTTCATCTGCCATTGTTGCGGGCTTCTTCGCAAGACCGCCTAGTGGCAAATAGAGGTCCTTCTGGTAGAGATAGTCTTCAATCTGCATCTTCCAATGTTGGTAGTTTTTGCCGTTGAACTTCTCAATCTTGAGCTTCCCTTCCTCCGCCATAACTCCCACTCAATTGAAGGAATCCTTTTCTTGAGATAATTTAGCTACGAGCAAACCTTGCTCCGATACCAATTGTTAGGAAATAAGACGTAGCTAAATAGATAATTGAGTAGATTACTTAATGGAGAGAGACATATTTATATACACGAGATTATAGAGTAGAGAGAGAGAGAGAGAGAGTACACACGATATACGTGGTTCACCCAATGTGGGCTACATCCACGGGAAAGCAGCCACTCAATGGCTTTAGTACTTCAAAACAAGAAGTAGTTTACAAAGGGATTATACCCTTAATGGAGCTCCCGCCTTGCTTCACTCTCACCACCTCACACTCACCTTGTTGCATCAACTTCACACTATGAAATGTGTGTAGAAATGGCCTCCTTTTATAGGCCAAAAGGGCTGCCCTCTCTTATGAGAGACAGCCATGTGTAGCCGCCCTTGTGCGAATAAGTCCAATCGGACCCTCCAATCCGCCCATGTGTGGCCGCCCTTGAGAAGACAAGTCCGCTTTTGAATTCGGCCACCGGCCATTGAATTCGGCCATCGGCCACCGGCCATTGACTTCCGACCACCGGCCACCGGCCATTGACTTCCGACCACCGGCCATCGGCCATTGACTACCGGCCACCGGCCAACCGACCGGTTGTTTTCCGACCACTTTCCGACCGCCGGCCGGCCATAATATTCCGGCGAAAAAAGAATATTCCGGCGAAAAAAAGTCTCGGGGGCGGAGGCCCCCGAGGCCTTTAAAGTTGCCTCTGATTCTTGTCCGTGAAAATTTTGGTTTCCGGTGAGTGATTTTCCTTCACGCACGATGGCTTCTCCTCATAATGGAGGCCTTACAAATGTGCGCTTTTACCACAGAAAATTACAAGGGTAAATCAGGCTCCATACTTAACAACAACCTGGATTACTCCAGCCATTGCCTATTCCAAATTCACCATGTGAGAGTATATCCATGGATTTCATCTTTGGATTACCCAAGTCTATCCATGGGAATACAGGAATATGGACAATAGTCGACAGGTTTAGCAAGCAAGCACATTTTATTCCTGTCAAAAAGACTATTAAGGCACATCAAATGGCAACTCTCTTCATATCTCAGATTTTCAAGCACCATGGATTACCCACATCCATCGTGTCAGATAGAGATCCTAGAATGACCAGTAAATTCTGGAAAGGTCTCTTTGAAAATCTAGGAACAAGATTGAATTTCTCTTCGGCCTATCACCCACAAACGGATGGCCAAAGTGAAATAGCCAATCTTACGATACTCGATCTACTCAAGACTTATGTTACCGAAGTAGATCAACGCTCACAATGGGAAAAGTATTTACCTCTAGTAGAGTATGCCTACAATAATCTTGTCCATACTTCTACGGGGAAAGCACCTTTCGAGATCATAGAGGGAAGACCTAAAAGTCCCTTGCTACTCAAAGTACATGGGAAGATCTTCGCCGCCGATGAATATAGCCGTGACCTACAATGTAATGCCTATTCAATTTGAGAGTAGCGGATTTTAATGAGAGTACTTTCAAGAAATGATTTTGTGAGCATAGCGGGTTGACATAATTGAAGATAGCAACATAATCATAGCAATTAGTTAACTTGGCATAGACAATACTTTTGCAAGAGAGAGAGTTTAGAGAACATGACAACAGTTGAGGACCGGATTTATGTGGAGCCGCTCCCCCCTCCAATAGGCATTTGTATTATGATTTCTCCCATAAAGAGAGACTTGTTACAATACAGTCTTTGTGTTCCTTGTGACCTAGGTGATGCCATGAAGATGGAAGGCTTCATGCATCACAAACATAACATAAACTTGAAGAAAGATTTAACTATCCCAAGCCTCAGTCCCAAGATCTCAAACACCTTCGAAGGTGGAGAGAGCTAGCGGGGAATGAGGGTAGGGAAGAGGAAGAAGAAACATTTCATAGGAGAAAGAATTAGCTCCTCACTTATCATACTCTTGTTGCTAGCATACATAATAGCATAGTAATGAAGAAGAATAAGATGGCAAGCTTAAGCATTGAAGCATGGCTCTTGGTTGGATTTGCACTCCATAGCCAAGAGTGTTGGTGTAGGCTCTCAACCTCTACTTCCTTCGAGAAGGAGAGGGAACTCTTGCACTTTGCATAGTACACAATGAGAGTGCTTGTGAGTGTGTGTGGGTGAGTATACCCCCTAAGCACCCCCCTGGCTTGCTTGGGTCGACCCCCCCTTGTAGCTCATGCTTGAAGCTCATTGGACCCCTCCAGGCCTATCCAATCACAAGCAGAAGCCATTACAAGCGACAGGGATAGCCTTGGGACAAGTGTCCCCCTTTCCCCTTTGAGAGAGAGGACTTGATAAATGCAAAAACAATTAGATAATTCAAGTAATTTATCATTGGACCCTTTTGAAGCCTAGCCAATAGGCTTCAAGCAACACATGAAGGTAACATGGGTAGGGACCTGACATGTGTCCTTGCTGCCTCTTCAAGCTGGGGCTTCCCTTGTGAGTGTGAGTGTGTGTTCTCTCTCTAATCCCTAGGAAAAGGGCTCGCCCCCCCTCTTGTAGGGATGCTTTTGACTTTAGGAGCTCAAGCACCTTAGTCATCAAGCATGACAAAGCACTTGGACTAGGGGGTATTCCCACAAGCATCTCAGGCAAGCATGTCAAGGCATCTCAAGCACCTTAATCAAGCGGCAAGTCAAGCACCTCAAGCATGGAGTAAGTCAAGCACCTTAATCAAGCACCTCAAGCAGGACAAACACCTCAAGCACGACAAGCACCTCAAGCAGGACAAACACCTCGCCTCAAGCTCAGCCCTAGCTTACCTAAGGTCAAAGGACTTTTACACACATTATTGGAAGTCTTCAATGAAGCTAACCCTAAGGTCTTATGCTCCATTGGTTAGCCTTGCTCTTGATAGACCATCTCCCATTTGGGCCCCTTTACTATTGGCCCCGTGTTGAGATAGATCTATAAGCACATATCTATATCTTAACACTTGTTCCCGTTTATTCTCCCACATTAAGTGATCAATTTAATATGAGAAAATCATTTGGGTTGGTTAGATATTAGATTTTATGACATTACCTCTCTCTTGAAATCATAGTCGTCCTCGACTATGAGGTAGAAGAGATAAAGGCTTAGTCATTAGTCAATCGTACTTAGCGGATAGAGGATCTCTTTTTTACCCTACGACATCTTTCCAAGATGGATGACTAATCCATTTGGTGCTTGGGAGACATAGCTGCCTCAAGCATGTCTGCTCTTTAGTCCATTTCATTCTCCCAAAGTAGAGTGACAAATTCTACTTGGTGTTTGAGAGACGTCGTAATCACAAACATGATTCTAAGCATGCATACTAGTTAAATTTGTGCACAATTAAAAAGAGTACTAGTCATATAAGACAAAAACATGAGTCATTTAAAAGAAATTTGTACATTTGCTCTCTAATGTAGCATTGTAAGCATTGACAAGGTTCATACTATGCTTAAGTTGTACTCCTTGCATCCATCTAGCATCTTCAAAAGGATAATTTTTGAATTTAATAAGATACCGTCGGATTATCTTACCATGTCGTAGTACCTTATCTTCATGCCGAAGGACAGCTTCGGGTTGTAGCACCTCTTCTTGGTCTTCAATTTCGGGAGGGTCTTCAATAATTGGTTCAATTGGTGGCTCACCTTTGTAGGGCTTAAGTAGGCTTACATGAAAGGCATTGTGTATAAGCCAATGGTTGGGCAACTTGAGTTGATAAGCCGTCTCATTGATAGGCTTCAAGATTTGGAAAGGACCATAGTATCTTTTTGCTAGTTTAGCATAATACTTTTGATGGCCCGTAGGATTTTTGCCCGTCGTTTGCCTTAATCGAGCCTTAGGAAACTTGAGTAAGACCCAATCATTTTCGTTGAACATTAAGGCTCTTCTGTGCTTATCAGCAGCAGCTTTTTGCCTTTGTTGAGAGATGGCTATAGCCTCCCTAATCTTTTGAAAAGATTCTTGTAGGTCACGGCTATATTCATCGGCGGCGAAGATCTTCCCATGTACTTTGAGTAGCAAGGGACTTTTAGGTCTTCCCTCTATGATCTCGAAAGGTGCTTTCTCGGTAGAAGTATGGACAAGATTATTGTAGGCATACTCTACTAGAGGTAAATACTTTTCCCATTGTGAGCATTGATCTACTTCGGTAACATAAGTCTTGAGTAGATCGAGTATCGTAAGATTGGCTATTTCACTTTGGCCATCTGTTTGTGGGTGATAGGCCGAAGAGAAATTCAATCTTGTTCCTAGATTTTCAAAGAGACCTTTCCAGAAATTACTGGTCATTCTAGGATCTCTATCTGACACGATGGATGTGGGTAATCCATGGTGCTTGAAAATCTGAGATATGAAGAGAGTTGCCATTTGATGTGCCTTAATAGTCTTTTTGACAGGAATAAAATGTGCTTGCTTGCTAAACCTGTCGACTATTGTCCATATTCCTGTATTCCCATGGATAGACTTGGGTAATCCAAAGATGAAATCCATGGATATACTCTCCCATGGTGAATTTGGAATAGGCAATGGCTGGAGTAATCCAGGTTGCTTCCCTCTATCATACTTGGTCTTTTGGCATATTACACATTTTGAAACATACTCTTGTATGTCCACTTTCAGGGTAGGCCAATAGAAATACGTCTCTACTCCTCGGAGAGTAGGTTGAATACCTCTATGCCCTGCATATGGAGGAGCATGGGATTCATACATAACCTTCTCACAAAGGGAATGGGTAACACATAGCCTATTGCCGTGGAGAAGATAACCATCCTGCAAGGTGAATGGTTCCTCTTTCTTCCCCAAAGCAAGGGCTGACATTATGTCTCTAAAGTCAGGGTCAATAGCATACTCATCTATCATAGAGGATAGATCATTGTGAGTAGCTATAGACACCGCATTAACTTTTGGTCGTCGTGAAAGTGCATTGGCAACTTGATTGTGCTTACCAGCTATGTGAGCAATATGGAAATTAAATTGCGAAAGAAAATTTGCCCACCTCATTTGTTTGTTGGAAAGCTTGGTTTGCTTCATGAAATACTTGAGACTTTGGTGGTCCGTTCGTAGGATAAATGGAGTCCCCAATAGGTAGTGCTTCCATGTGTCTAGGGCATGTAGAACAACTAAAAGCTCTTTCTCATAAATGCCCAAGACTCGTTCATCACTATTGAGCCTTCGGCTCTCATATGCTATGGCATGCCCTTCTTGAAGCAAAACCGCTCCAAGGCAATCACCACACGCATCACATTGGACCTCAAATGGCTTTGAGAGATCCGGAAGCACGAGGACTGGTTGGCAAGTAAGCTTCTCTTTGAGTTTTTCAAAAGCATTTTGCTCCTTAGCAGTCCATACAAACTTAACGTTCTTTTTTGTTAAGTCGTGTAGTGGTCTTGCTACTTGAGAGAATTTTGCTATGAAGCGTCTATAGTATGCACACATACCAATAAAGCTTCTTAGCTCATGTAGATTCCTTGGGTTAGGCCATGATTTCATTACCTCTAACTTTGATGGATCCATACGAATACCATCGTGAGAGATAATATGACCTAGATATTGAATCTCTTGAAGGAAGAATTCACTTTTCTTTTGGTTGAGAAAAAGTTTGTTCTCCCTCAAGGCTTGAAAAATCACTTGGAGATGTTGCTTATGTTCCTCCAAAGACTTGGAGTAGATGATGATATCATCAAAGAACACTCCAATGAATTTACGATATGGTCTAAAAATTTTCTCCATGAGACGATTGAAAGTAGCTGGTGCATTAGTCAAGCCAAAAGGCATGACTAGGTATTCATAAAGACCAAATGTTGTGCGAAACGCGGTCTTTAGGATATCTTCATCCACTATCCTTATTTGATGATAGCCACTCTTAAGGTCAATCCTACTAAAGTAGGTAGAGCCTTGTAGCTTATCAAACAGATCTTCTACCCGAGGCACGGGAAATCTGTTTGATAAGCTACAAGGCTCTACCTACTAAAGTAGGTAGAGCCTTGTAGCTTATCAAACAGATCTTCTACCCGAGGCACGGGAAATCTGTTTTTGATAGTGATATGGTTTAGTGCTCGATAGTCCACACACATACGGTATGTACCATCTTTCTTTTGCACTAAAAGGACTGGAGAACAAAAGGGAGAGGAACTAGGCCTCACCATCCTTTTGTCTACCAATTCGTGTACTTGCCTCATAATCACCTCTTGTTGAGCTTGTGAGACTCGATAAGGAGGTTTGTTAGGCGGTGAGCTTCCTGGAGGGAGCTCAATACGATGGTCATCATCCCCTCGTTTTGGAGGTAGGTCCATAGGGATATCATCGATGAACACATCTTGGAATCCTTTTAGAAAAGTAGACAAGTCTAACTCTTCTTGATTCCTATCATTTTCATTTGATGAAACATTATTAGCTTTTAGAGACTCTTTGACATAAATCATGTACGCAGAAACTGAGCTCTTCATTGATTTATCAAAAGAAAGAGGATTTACAAGTGGAATAGTGCGACCACGCTCACTAGCATCTATATACATGTTCTTTCCCCTGTAGGTGAAGTAAATTCTCCTTTCAGGGAACTTCATGTTGGCAGCCATGCGATCAAACCATGGTGCCCCTAGGATAACATCCTGATGTTGGAGAGGAGAGATGAAGAAGTCTTCTTTGTCGACATAGCTTTGGACATGAAGCCTCAACTTCCCAATCAAGGGAGTAACGGAGGCTTGTTGTCCCTTGAAAGCTGCATCGGCTGTTACTATATCTCCCATCTCAAAAGCTTGAATGCCCAACTTGGTGGCCAACTCTATTGATATGAAGTTGAGAGTAGAGCCTGGGTCAAACAAGATGAAGGCATCATGCTCTCTTACCTTTCCCCACGCATAGGAAAGTGATGATCCTTTGCAATGAGCATCCTCTTTTGGAGCTTCGATGGTGGAAGCCCTAGGAGTCTCATTGCGAGTATTCTTCTTGGGGCAAGAACGGTAGCCATGTCCCTGCTCTCCACACTTGAAACACTTATGGTCCTTGTGAAAAGCTTCAAGCTCTTCAGGAGAGAGTTTTTTTTTACCTTTGTAAACTCCCTTCTCCTTGGACCGATTATTGTTGTTGTTGTTGTTGTTGGAAGTGCCTTGGGAATTATTTTGAGCATTGGATTTCCCCTTTGCATCATTTTTATCTTTGTTTTCCATGGGCTTGACATTACGTCTAGCCCCTTGATGGAAATTGATGCGTGAAGCAACCATGGTGTGGTGGATTACTTCGGTAATAGTACCGGGCCGTTGAGAGTTGATGTATTCGGCCATCTCTTCAGGTAATCCCGCACAGAATTGCTGTCTTTGTTCGGCAAAGTCTATCTTTTGAAAGACAGTAGCTTTGAGATGTAAATCCCAAAACTTGTCTACATACTTGTTGATAGACTCATGAGAGAGAAGCTTCAAGCCGCGCCATTCGGTAAGAACTTTATCTTTAGTATCACTTGGAAGAAATTGCTTCATGATGGAAACTCGTAGAGTTTTCCATGTCTTTGGGGCTTCTCCATTGCCACGAAGGCTAGCCCACCATTGACGAGCTGATTTTTGGAAGTGCATAGCTACATGGCGTAGCTTGGAGGACTCTAGCCCTCGTCCCCAAAGGCCGCATCAAATTGTTGGATGAAGGCCAACACTTTGTCGGTAGCACCAAAGGTGCCATCATAGGTGAGAAAAGAGATACTCTTTCCTCCCTCCTTGAACTTCTTTAGCTTTTGTGACCTTCGCCATGCAGGAAATGATTTGCGATGTCCTCCCCTCTTGTATTCTCTAGGAGAATAGACATAACTTTCATCTGAAGAGGAGGAAGGTGAAGAAGAAGGAGAAGAGGGTGACCTCTTCCTAGCCCTTTTCTTCCTTTGTTTCCTCTCTTGCCTTTCAGAGTGATGAGGAGAAGGACTATAGGTTGCTCTTTTCCTCTTGGGAGGAGTAGGCGATCGTCTAGACCGCCGTCTTCGTGGAGCCACATCTTCAGAAGAACTTAGACTGTCATTGCTTTCTTTCTCTTTGGATTCCTCCTCTCGAATGGGAGAGAGTCTTCTTTTGGGGGTCTCTTCAAGAGGCCTCCTAAGCTCTCTCTCCTCTGGGAGAGGAGGGGAAATTCCATAAGCATGAAGTTGTTGAGTAACTTCGGCTTGCAAAACAGGGTTGCCCATAGCTTGTTGCAACCTAGTGACGAGATAATTCACAAACATGGGAGCATCATCATTAGCACCTTCATGTGCAAAATCAAAGCTATCAATGTTCATTCTACTCTCTTGATTATTGTTAGCCATGTTAACAAAATTTATGTTTATACTTAGTGTATGCTTTGGCAATACTAAACCTTAGTTGCCACTCCTCTTAGCCTTTGAAAATCGGCTCTTAAGTATCTACACCCACGGCTCAAAGTGGTTAATTATAGAGAGTAGAGGAGTAGGTCTAACATAGCAGAGTTGCCAAGGGTTAGCTCCTTTCGGACTTCTTATGGCTCAGTAATGGTAAAGCCGTAGGCAAGTCTAGAAAGACTCCAGTATTAAGTCCAAAGCTCCCGAGGTGTGCAACTTTTTTTTGTAAATTCTCTTCTCATGAACCACAAAAAATCTCATCAAAACCTTTTAGGGATTTGTTCTTAAGGCATGTAGGGAGTTGGAAAAAAATAGAAATAAATAATTTCATAAAAAACTATTATTTTTCAAAAGTCATCTTTTAAGAACAATCGAACAAAAATTACTCAAAAGTTTTGATATCCCGTGTAGTCACCTTAGAGACCTTCAAATTACATTCAAACTGTCATAAAATCTAATATCTAACCAACCCAAATGATTTTCTCATATTAAATTGATCACTTAATGTGGGAGAATAAACGGGAACAAGTGTTAAGATATAGATATGTGCTTATAGATCTATCTCAAGACGGGGCCAATAGTAAAGGGGCCAAATGGGAGATGGTCTATCAAGAGCAAGGCTAACCAATGGAGCATAAGACCTTAGGGTTAGCTTCATTGAAGACCTCCAATAATGTTTGTAAAAGTCCTTTGACCTTAGGTAAGCTAGGGCTAAGCTTGAGGTGGGAACCCGACCCAAACTCGAGGTGCTTGTCGTGCTTGAGGTGCTTGTCCTGCTTGAGGTGCTTGATTAAGATGCTTGCGGTGCTTGACTAGCTCCATGCTTGAGGTGCTTGACTTGGTGCATGATTAAGGTGCTTGAGGTGCCTTGAGAAGCTTGCCTGAGATGCTTGTGGGAACACCCCCTACTTCAAGTGCTTAGTCATGCTTGATGACTAAGGGGCTTGCTCATCCAAAGTCAAAAAGATCCCTACAAGGAGGGGGGCGAGCCTACAAGGGGGGGGGGGGGGGGGGATGAGAGAGAACACACACACACACACAAGGGAAGCCCCAGCTTGAAGAGGCAGCAAGGACACTTGTCAAGTTCCTCCTCATGTTGCCCTCATGGTGTGCCTGAAACCTATTGGTTGGCCACCCAAGGGGTCCAATGATAATAAAGGATATTTAATTAATTGATTTTGCATTTATCAAGTCCTCTCTCTCAAAGGGGAAAGGGGGACACTTGTCCCAAGGCTACCCCTGTTGCTTGTAATGGCTCCTGCTTGTGATTGGCTAGGCCTGGAGGGGTCCAATGAGCTTCAAGCATGAGCTACAAGGGGGGGTCGACCCAAGCAAGCTAGGGGGGTGCTTAGGGGGTATACTCACCCACACACACTCACAAACACTCTCATTGTGTACTATGCAAAGTGCAAGAGCTCCCTCTCTTTCTCGAAGCAAGTAGAGGTTGAGAGCCTACACCATTACTCTTGGCTATGGAGTGCAAATCCATCCAAGAGCCATGCTTCAATGCTTGAGCTTGCCATCTATTTCTTCTTCATTACTATGCTATTATGTATGCTAGCACAAGAGTTATGATAAGTGAGAAACTAGCTCTTTCTCGTATGAAATGTTTCTTCTTCCTCTTCCCTACCCTCATTCCCTGCTAGCTCTCTCCACCTTCGAAGGTGTTTGAGGTCTTGGGACTGAGGCTTGGTATAGTTAAAGCTTTCTTCAAGTTTAGGTTATGCTATGATGGTGATGCATGAAGCTTTCCATCTTCATTGCTTCACCTAGGTCACAAGGAACACAAAGAATGTATTGTAACAAGTCTCTCTTTATGGGAGAAATCATAATACAAATGCCTATTGGAGGGGGGAGCGGCTCCACATAAATCCGGTCCTCAACTGTTGTCATGTTCTCTAAATTCTCTCTCTTGCAAAAGTATTGTCTATGACAAGTTAACTAATTGCTATGATTATGTTGCTATCTTCAATTATGTCTACCCGCTATGCTCACAAAATCATTTCTTGAAAGTACTCTCATTAAATTCCGCTACTCTCAAATTGAATAGGCAAATTCCATTACACAAACTTTTTTGAAAAATACATTGATATGTATACAACGGTTTTAGAAAAAAGACGATCAACTTGTTTTAGACCTTGAAAACGTGTGTAATTTAAAAGCCAATTTTGTGATTTTTTATTATTTATAAAAGTAAAAAAGTTTTTATTTTGTAATTTCTTGGGATAAATGGTGTACTAAAATGTTCCTCTATGTGATAGGACCTCAATGATATTTTATGTTCATGGTTTCTTCAAAAATAGATAGTCTTGGAGCCAATATTATAGAACAAGGTGCCAATCCACTATTGTGGCTCAAACACAAACCTACGTTAAAGCCACGACCACAGGCTTGAGGCTGTTTGGTAATTTTATGGTGTGCTTAATACAATTCACTCACCAATTGTGAGTTTTGCTACAATAATAATAATTAAAAAAAAAGAAGGCACGACCAAAGGCTACCCAAATGCTCCCTCATATACACAAGAAGATTTAGAAATTTTCTCATGTAGGAAAATTGAGCCTTTTTCAGTGTTTTTCATACAATACATAACATCATGAGCTTCTGTTCTGGAGGCACCGCATACCTAGCTAGGTACGATTGGGAGCAGGGGACCACCGGCCACCCCACCAGGCCGGCTGGCCCCTGCCCCCAATCGTACCTAGCTACGTATGCCGTGCCTCCCTCACAGAAGCTCATGATGTTGGGGGGTGTCATAATGTGGGAATTATTGTGTGAATCTGTCCAAAACTTCTTGTGATATTAATCCAAACTTGAATGTGCTATGACCGACTAAATTTCATGCGACGATAAACTACCGTTTTAGGGTTTCTTGTAAACTATTCGAGATTTGGGAGCCCAGTGCAGCGAGACTAGAGTTGTAGGGGAGCCAGAGTCAGTCATGGGGCATGCTGCTGTGTGGAATTCTCATCCTAAGAAGTATGGAGCCGGTTCAAGGGCCTGGTAAGCGAAACTACCTACTTTCTGGGTTTGCAATCTCCAGCTCGCCGTGGCGTTGCCTGATATGGGCGTTGTCTTTGCAGCCGGGTGTGCGGCAATGGCCACGGCTTGGTGCGTAAGTACAATCTGATGTGCTGCCGCCAATGTTTCCGGATCTACTCTAAGGACATTGGCTTTGTCAAGGTGAGAGAGAGAGAGAGAGAGAGAGAGAGAGAGAGAGAGAGAGAGAGAGAGAGAGAGAGAGAATGTGAATGTGTTGTTTTTTGTGGGTTGCAGTACCGGTAATTGGCATGGATCCTTCCGAAGATGGATTGGTTTTGTAGCATAGAATTGAAGAGGCGGAAGCAGATATCCATGTTCCAATGTAGTGAATGCTTTACACTTGAGCGTGTGTAATCTGGATATGGATGATTATTTCTCTGATTTTTGGATTGAGTTGAAGTGAATGAATTTTGGCAATACTTCGTTGGTGTCTTAAATAGCTGTGCTGTACACCGCATCTCTCGCGTATGAGAGGAAGTTCTTTCATGGCCTTTGGAAATCTTCTTGGAAGAGTTAATGTTGTGTTTTTAACGCCGTTCGAAGTTTATGCTTTATATTGTAAAAGGGTTTTCTCTTACGGTCTCTTGTTTTTCACTTGCAACACTTCCAAAAGTAGTCTCTTTTATGGCGAGTTCTACAATTACACCCTTCTGTAGTACTGGGTGATGTTGAATATATTGTGGGGAAATTTGCGATGGTTGGGTGTCTTTACTTTTTCATTCAACAGACTGCTGTCATGCTGTATGTCTCTCGTCAATTAGTGCAGTGCCACGGAAAAGTTTTTGATGATATCCGTTATGGCTGGGAGTTCTGTTGCATAAGCTTGAATCAAGCGAGAAATTTGTGATGGTACTATGAAGAAATCCTTAACAAAGGTATTGATGGCTATGCTGTTGGAGTGAACATACAGTTTTTGCTTACATTGTTTAGCTTTGGTCAGGATCTCACTTGCAATTTTGATGCTGGTTTGATTTAACTACTAGCTGAATGTGCTTTTCATTCTTTTTTGATGAAATTTGAACCGGGGAAGCAGATCTGGATAGCAACTTTAAGTGTACTGCATCCGAGAGAATGTCGCTGTAGAATGTAACCATATGTAGCACTATTAGGGGGAAGGGGGAATATGACGAGTAACAGTTTACCTGCCATGTCAGCAGAGGATATGACAATATTAATATGCAGTGGAAAAGTAGAATTGTTATGATTCAGAGAGTTCTTTGTTCGGGATATTTCAACTAATATTGAGTTAAGTGTGCTGAGCTCTGGATATTTTAACTATTATTTGAGTTAAGCATGTAACCTTACATGGGGATTATGAAGATCATCTTCATAATCCTGTGAAATATTTGTGCTGAAAGTTGTTGTAGAGTCATAGATTGCTCATCAGCCCAGAATGTTTGACAAATCTGAGAGTGGAAGTCTCAAGTTTGGTTTGATTAGTGATGACACACCTCTCGTAAACTTCTAGTATCCAGGTGATTGATGCGAGTTCGAGTCCTTTCTGAAACGGTCTCTTTTGCATGTAAGCCATAGTCTTCAATTATCCAGGTTATTGATGTGAATTCCGGTCTTGTACTCTCGCTCTCTCTTCTGGATGTTAGCTGTCTAGATTACTGATGTAACATCCAGGTTATTGATGTGAATTTGCGTCCTGCACAAACTCCACATGAGCGAAGCACTCTTGAATACCTCAAAATCTTGTAGTGAAATCTTGACATTCACTGAGGGCTTGTTTGGATTGTTTTTGACTTCTCTTGGAACTGGTTCCTTCGATTTTGTTTTGTTCTTGTCCTCTTAGGAGTATTATCTGCATTTGAAAGCAATGTCACTACATGAAGAGTGAAGTAGGAAGAGCTTTGGAAGCAGGGGATATGAGAGCTAATTTCTAATACTCGTGATTGAACAGTGAATAGAATAAAATAAAGTGTGCTCCGTGAGTTGATTGGGCTTCACAACATGTAAAACTCGTTATGTTTTTATACTTAAAACTCTCCTGTAATGACCATTGGTTTTCTAAAAAGATTTGTAGGTGTTAATTTTTGTTTAGGGTATGCATTTCTTAGATAGGTGGATACACCCACAAGAAGATTTATAATTTTTCTCATGTAAGAAAACAGTCTTTTTCAGTGTTTTTCATAACATCAGGAGCTGTGAGGGAGGCACCGCATGCCTAGCTGGGCAGGGGACAGTCGGCCCGGTGGGGGGGCCGACGGTCCCTTGCCCCCAATCGTACCTAGCTAGGCATGCGGTGCCTCTCGAACAGAAGCTCCTTACGTTGAGATAAGTCACAATGTGGGAATTATTGTGAGAATTTGTCCAAAACTTCTTGTGATCTATGAGGGATCTTAATATATCTCCCACTCGTAACTTTTTTTGGCCGTACCCACAATTGTGATTGGAGATGATATGATATTTCTGCAAAGAACATACTATAAGCCTCAAGCCAACATTTCCGCGTATAGATTGTCAACTGGAGTTAATCATACAACTTGGTCCATAATTCTGTACTTTGGCTAGTGCATTAGACTCTACTCTTGACCCTATGATAAATATAAACACCGTGATCTCACGGACAATAAATATCCTTGAGAGCACGGACAATATCCTTGAATTGCTATTACATAGTTTGTCTCGAAGGCTTGAATATTTCTTATTGTTTTAAAGCATATTCTTTGGGGATCTTATAAGAGAACCTCACATCTCACATATCTTGGTGTGGTTAATTGCATGTGGTTTTGGAACTATCCTTGCAAAAGATAACACCGTTTCCATAGAATAATTCTTTCCTTCTGATTTGGCTTATGTTCCTATACCTAATTTGATTAGCTTTCGTCTGATGTTCTTGATGTTGAATCATATTGAAGCGAAATGTGCACTAATCAAACCGAAAAGGCCGTAACCATGAAATCGTAATGTGACAGTCAAAAGGTGAGTAAATCTCAGAGAAAAAGACATCTAATCGTTTGATACGTCCCTTTTCCAAGTGATTACCAAGTTCAAATTTTACTTTTTACTTCTTCAATGTTGATCATATAAGGTGCTACAATATGGTTAAATTTGGAAGAAAATTAAGTGCCATGTTCAACAAATTTTGGAGGATGATTAACCGAGAAACGATTTGAAATCTGACTTTATACATTTCAAAAGTTTCTTAGCATGTTGAAAAGTAACTTTTCTCCTTACATAAAACTAAATTGGTCTTATATTTTCTTAAATATCCATCCCAAGTGTCATGAAAGTTGAGCATTGATTGATGACTGACTCTTCCTTTGAACAAATATTACTGTTGTGAAGTCCCAACTTCTAATGCTCTTTTTGTGTGACGATCAATACACTTGATTTTTGATAGTCTTAATGCAACATCGATGATCAAGATATTGTAAAAAAGATTGTGAAAATTTATTCATTTCATATAAATCATGCATGTTCTCTTTAGACTATTTTAACTTATATGTCTTCTCCTCAAGACACAATTGCACAGACCATACTTTTTAACAAAAAATTGCTTTCACATGTACTTTGCTTGGGTGGCTATCCTTCATTGAGCTCTATAAGCAAGCTTACTCAAAACTATTTTATTATATAGTATTGGTCTTACGATCAATATCATAGTGAACAAATACTAGCATTTATAGACTTCCTCCAATAGAGGAAAATCACAACTGTTGGTCTTTAATTTGTCGTTTCGATAGAAACAAGCCAACGAAAGTGCTTGAACACATGGAGAGGATGAGGGAGTCGAACCAATCTCAACTATCAATCTGGAAAGAGAAGGAAGCTTATGCCCATGCCATGGTCGAGTCTGTAGATGGATTTTGAAAGGCTTAAATCAAAAGAGCCAAGTTGAATTGTTGATTTGAAAAGAGAAGGAAGCTTCTACCCCTGCCATGGTCGAGTCTCTATAGATGGATTTTGAAAGGCACAAATCAGAAAAGACATTGGCAGGTGAAAAGGAGTCGATAGCAACTACCAAGGTCTAAAAAACGAGCAAAGATCTCTGGAGAAACAAAGTTGGACGGATTGAGCAACAAAAGCACTCCTCTGATGAGATTGCTGCCTTAAGGGCTCGAGCTTATGGGCAAAGCTTAATGCAAATAAAGCTAAGCTGGTAGCCCTTGGAGGAAATTTTTAGGGCCCAATTTTTGATATGTCTTGTTTGCCTTGGGAACTCGGGACTTAAATGAGGGAGTGGGAGCATAGCATGAAAGTCATTTTGTTAAATGGAGATTATCTTAAGTATTTGGTTTAGGCAATGGTTTTAAAGTCTGAATTATAACAATTAATCAATGATTTGTGGTGGTGATTACAATATGCATGACAAAACTATTTTCTTCTAACAGTTTTGCACTCATTCTAATTTGTTGTCAGATTCGCTCGAAATTTGTTTGTGCTCAGTTTTTTTGGCTCGCTGATTAGAAACCCCCGGACAAATGGAGTCCCCAAGAGATAGCGTTCCCACATGTCTAGGGTATATAGAACAGCTAGTATCTCTTTTTTGTATTTTCCAATGCTCGCTTATCGGAGTTGAGTCTTTGAATCTCATATGATATGGCATGCCCTTCTTGAAGCAAAATAGTTTCAAGGCAATCACCACAAGCATCACATTGGACCTCAAATGGCTTTCAGAGATCTAGTAGGTGTGAGCACACGTTGAGAGATAAGCTTCTTATTAATCTTCTCAAAAGCTCTTGCACTTTTGCAGTCCATGAATACTTAACGTTCTTTTTTGTTAAGTCATGTAATGGGCCTGCTATTAGCGAGAATTTTTCTATGAAGCATGTATAGTATGCACACATACCTATAAAGCTTCGTACCTCCTATAGCTTCCTTGGATTAGACAATCCTTTTTTTACTTTAACTTTGTTGGATCCATATGGGTGCCATCTTTACTCCACCTTTAGAGATAATGTGACCTAAATATTGAATCTCTTATAGGAAAAATTCACTTTTCTTTTGATTAAGGAAAAGCTTATTCTCTCTCACAACTTGAAAGATTACGTGGAGGTGTCGCTTGTACTCCTCAAGAGGATTTGAGTGGCTTGAAGATTTTTGTCCATCATGAGTTTGAATGTAGCTCGAGTATTTGTCATGCTAAAAATTTTAACTTATCAAATATATCTTCTAGTCGCGGCACGGGAAATCTTTTTCTTTTTGTTTATAGTGATCCTATTTAGTGCGCTTTAGTCAACACACATGTGATATGTGCCATATTTCTTTTGCACTAAAAGTAATGGTGAACAGAATGGAGAGGAGCTAGGCCTCACCATCCCTTTTTCTTGCACTTGCCTCATGATCTCCTCTTGTTGAGCTTGGGAAACTCGATAAGGAGGTTTGTTAGGCAGTGAGCTTCCTGGTATGAGCTCAATTGCATGGCCCTCATTTTGAAGGTAGCTCACTAGGGATGTCATCAATGAAAACATCTTGGAATCCATTTAGAAAATTAGACAACTCTAATTCCTCTTTATTCCATTTATTGCTGCTTGTGAAAACATTAGAATCATTTACAGATTCTCCAACAAAAATCATGTACGCAGAAGTAGAGCTTTTCATTGACTTATAAAAAGCAAGCGTATTTACCAGGCATATGGTGTTCCCTGACTCATTAGCATCTATGTATATGCTCTTTTCTCTGTAGGTGGAGTAGATTCTCCTTTTAGGGAACTTCATAGTGGCAACCATTCGAGTGAACCATGGTGCCCCTAGGATAACATCCTCATGTTGGAGAGGAGAGATAAACAAGTTTTCTTTGTCGATGTAGCTTTGGACATGAAGCCTCAACTTCCCAATCAAGGGAGTAATGGAGGCTTGCTGTCCCTTGAAAGCTCCATCGACAGTTACAATATCTCCCATCTCAAAAGCTTGAATGCTCAACTTGGTGGCCAACTTCGTTGATATGAAATTGTGAGTAGAGCCAGGGTCAAAAAAAATGAAGGCATCATGCTCTTGCATCTTCCCCAAGCATAGAAAAGGAGAAATCCTTGGCAACAATGAGCATCCTCTTTTGGACCTTCAACCATAGAGGCTCTAGGCGGCTCATTGCACACATTTTTTTTGGGGGGTAAGCACGATAGGCCTGTCCTTGGTCCCCGCACTTGAAGCACCGGTTATATTTGCGATAATGCTCTAGCTCCTCGAGAGAAAGTCAATTCTTGCCTTTGTAGACTCCTTTCCCCTTAGCTTTATTGTTGTTGATAGAGTTGCCTTGGGAAGAATTTTGAGCATTGTTCTTCCCCTTTGCTTCATTTTGATCTTTGTTTTCCATGGGCTTGGCATTCCTTTTAGCTCCTTGTTGGAAATTGATGTGCGAAGCAACCATAGAGTGGGGGATTACTTCCGTGATAGAACCAGGGCATTGGGAGTTGACATACTCAACCATTTCTTCAGGTAAACCCGCACATAATTATTGCTTTTGCTCGGCGAAGTCTATTTTTTGAAAGACAATAGCCTTGACATGTAAATATCAAAACTTGTCCACATATTCATGGATAGACTCACGGAAGAAAAGCTTCAAACTCCACCATTATTCGGTAAGCACTTTTGTCCTTTGCATCGCTTGCAAGGAATCGCTTCATGATGGAAACTTGTAGAGTTTCCCACGTCTTTGGAGGTTTGCCATTGCTACGAATGCTAACCCACCATTGACGAGTAGATTTTTGGAAGTGCATAGCTACATGACATAGCTTGGAGGACTCTATGAAGCCCTCGTCTCCAAAGGCCA
Organism: Adiantum capillus-veneris; assembly: GCF_014529385.1. Lineage (NCBI taxonomy): Eukaryota > Viridiplantae > Streptophyta > Polypodiopsida > Polypodiales > Pteridaceae > Adiantum > Adiantum capillus-veneris. The sequence continues at coordinate 104,575,063 of NC_140952.1, forward strand.
CATCAAACTGCTGGATGAAGGTCAATACTTTGTTGGTAGAACCAAAGGTGCCATCATAGGTGAGAAAAGAGATACTCTTTCTTTCCTCTTTGAACTTCTTGAGCTTTTGGGTCCTTCGCCATGCAGGTTAAGATTTGCGATGTCCTCCCCTCTTGTATTCTCTAGGAAAATAGCTGTTGCTTTTGTTGGACGAGGAGGAAGGTGAAGAAGAGGGTGACCTCTTTCTTACCCTTTTCTTCCTTTGTTCATTCTCTTCCCTTTTAGAGTGACGAGGAGAAGGATTGTGGGTTCACTTTTTTTTGTTGGGAGGAGTTGGCAATCGTCTAGACCGCCGTCTTTGTGGAGCCACATCTTTAGAGGAACTTAGGGATTCGCTCGTTTCTCGTTCTTTGGATTCCTCCTCTCTTATGGGAGAGAGCTTCTGGGAGTCTCATCAAGAGCCTCCTAAGCTCTCTCTCCTCTCGGAGAGGAAGGGAAATCCCATAAGAACGAAGTTGTTGAGTAACTTCGGCTTGCAAAGCAGGGTTGCCCATAGCTTATTGTAACCTAGTAACAAGATAATTAACAAAAATGGAGGCATCATCATTAGCACCTTCATGTGCAAAATCAAAGCTGTCAATATTCATTCTACTCTCTTGGTTATTGTTAGCCATGCTAATTAAACTTAAGTATAAATTACTTTGTGCTTTGGTACCCTCAAAAAACTTAGTTGCTACTCTTCTTTACCTTTGAAAATTAGTTCTCAAGCAGCCACACCCGTGGTTAAGACATTGTTGATTGCAAAGACTAGTGGAGAGGGTCTAACATTGCTCGGTTGATTATAGTTCCTGTTGACCTTGCTAGTAGCTCAATAATGGTTAAGCCAAAAGCAAGCCTCGAGAGACTCCATTATTAAGACTATAGTTCCCAACCTTTCATGGACAACTTAAGGACATCTCTTCTTAAACAAGAAAAGAGAAATCAATAGCTCTGATACCAATGTAATGGAAATGGACCATGAATTTTGAGAATAGTGGAATTAAGAGAATTAGAGTGAGCATTTTTATGAGACTACTTTGAGAACATAGAGGGTGAACTTAATTAGGGTAGCAACATAACCAATATAATTAATTAACTTGACACGAATAATACTTTGAGAGAGAGAGAATTAAAGAACTTGACAACAGTTCAAAACCGGATAGCCGGTCCCCCCTCAAACATGCTTTATACAATCTTTGTGTTCCTTGTGACCTTGGTGATGCTATGAAGATGGAAAGTTTCATGCATCATGAGCATAACATAAAATTTATAAAAGAATTAACTATCTCCGACCTCAGTCCCAAGGCCTCAAATACCTTCAAAGATGGAGAGAGCTAGCGGGGAATGAGGGTAGGGAAGAGGAAGAAGAAACATTTATAGGATAAATAAATAGTTTCTCACTTATCATCACTCTTCTTGCTAGCATACATAATAGCATAGTGATAAGGATGGAGAACATGTAAAGATTAAGCATTGAAGCATGGCTCTTGGTTGGATTTGCATTCTATAGCCAAGAGTGTTGGTGTAGGCTCTCAAATTCTCAATAAGCTTGGAGAAGGAGACTGAGTTCCTCCACTTTTACCAAGTGAGAATGTGTGAAAAATGAGTGTGTGAGAGGTGTATACGCCCAAGCATACCCCTTGCTTGCTTTGAGAGGCCCCTCATTTTTGCTTAAGCTTGAAGCTCATTGGACCCCTCTTCTCCTAGCCAATCACATGTACAATGCATTTCAAGCACATGGGAGTCTTTGGACAAGTGTCCTCCTTACCCCTTTGAGAGAGAGAGCTTGAAAATATGTAGATATTTGTTGAATTGAACTAGCTTGCCTTAGGTCAAAGGACTTTTAACACTAACCTTTGGAGGTCTTTAATGAAGCTAAACCTAAGGTCTTTAAGCTCCATTCGATGCACATTGCTCTTTGATAGACTATCTCCTTTTGGACCCCTATTGAGATATAACCATCTCTCCTCTTGGTCCCCTGCTGAGATAAGTTTAGAAGCAATTATTACACATTGCTCTTTGGTAGAAAATCTTTCCTCTTGGACCCTTGCTGAGATAAGTTTAGAGAAATTATTACACATTGCTCTTTGGTAGAAAATATTTTTTTGGACCCCTATTGAGATGCAACCATCTCTCCATTTGGTCTCCTGCTGAGATAGGTCTAGAAGCACATGCCTCTATTCTAACTCTTGTTCTCATTTATTCTCCCACATCAAATGATCAGTTTAATATGAGAAAATCATTTGCTAAAGTTAGATTTTATATTTTATGACAAGAGTTCATGAATCGTGATCCACATTGAAACACATCTAGGAATTCTGATGATACCATCTAATAAAGCATGCTTTGGGGATGCTATGGTTCACTTTTTTTTTAAAAATTTGGATCATTGTTTGGAAATCTATACCACTTTTTGGAAATTTTCTCAAACTTAGAGAAGTTTGGCATCTTGGCAAGGGGTTTGAAGCTCATATGACTTGAAACTCTAAGGTTAGGTCATTCTTGGCATTTGGGACCTGATGGCATGACTTTGGGCCAAAATGTTCATAGGGGTGAAACTTTCAAGTTCATAGCCCATTGACAAGCTTTTGGGGTGAAACTTGGGTTACCTATTCCTATAGCATATCCTAACACACTAGTGAAGTTATTTTTAGATTTGGACTAATTTTTCTTAACTCTCCCCAATTTCCCAAGTTATGGCCCAATTTGGTTTTGGTTGGCAACTTTGATCTTTGATGGTGATTAATCATTTTCGGATTTTCCTTTCTAATGATTTGGAGTTGAGGAAGGGTTTAGACCCTAACCGTCTGTTAATTTTCATCTCCATTGGTGTCTGTTTGAACCCTCTAGTCTCCTTGGCAAGTTTGGACCACTTTCTAGGCATTTTTTGGCATTTCTTGAGTTGTCACTAGTTCACAAGTACTCTTGACTTTGCATTTTGATCAAAAACAAAATTCAACTCTCTAAATTCTGATATTGCCAAACTTCGACAAATGAAGTAATTTTCATGACCAAAGACTAAATTCTTGGCACATTGCACAATTTCTGGCCTATACACACACTTTGCAACCAATTTTTTGACAAAATCTGCATCTAGGGTCATGGATCGTGATCCATGTTCAGACCCCAAATTGGACTTAACTTCAAGGGTACTTTCTTGGCATGTTTCCCAAGCTACTGATGCACTTTTTTCTAGGTTTGGATCAATTATTTTCATTAGTGGGTCAAAATGACCATTTGGTAATTGAAATCCCAATGTTTTACTCGGTTTTTGGTGGTTCTCATGTCCATTTGACACCAAATTTGTAGGGAACCCTCCCCAAGGCATGTATAAACTAGCTAGACAAAAAATTCCATGTTTGGGCAAGTTGGGGGTCATGGATTGCGATCCATGTCCGGTAACATTTGACAACTTTGAGCACAATACTGGCTATGCGCTTTCAAGGGGGCTTCCTTTTGTACAACTTTTGCGTTTCTCTCTCTCTCTCTCTCTCTCTAAAAGTGTTTGACTGCAAACGAGGCTTGATTTGTCCATTTTGCCTATATGTGTCTGGCTTGTCCCAAGTGAATTGTGCATATTTACCTTACTTGCCCACATTTTTTGTGTCATACCACATGGGCTCAGCCAGCTCGTCAATTGGATTTTGCAATTCTGGTCCGTTGTAAGTTGGCCGCAAATTTTGACATGTACCAAATCCTTCCATATTTGGCATGCTTGAAGCTCTTGCTTTGTAGGTTTGGCATTTGCATTCAAAAGTTGAATCCAAAATTTTTGGATCTGTTTATTTATTTATGATCATTATTAGGTTAAAAGGAAGGAAATCCATAAAAATTAGTTGGCCAATTTTTTTAAAAAAATTTATTCCTCACACTCATATGTACATACTCTCAACCTCGACATCTTGCCCGTCCAAATTTGTCGATATGACTCAGTACTATACTTGATAAGAGCAAAATTCTGCTAGAAGTTGATAAAAAAGAAAAATTTAAGCATCAAAACACACTTTATACATTGTACACATAATCTCTCATCCTTTTGTAGCTTAAGATCTTGAAATATGCTACTTAGGCTATGGTTACTCCCCCCTTTCTATTCTGAGTTTCTCCGGATGAAGGTTCGTGCAATGCGCATGGACACGTAAACAATGTGTCTATGCAAGGCCGTGAAATGTGGTCCTATCATGCTTATGGAAGAGATGCATTGGGTAACACAATGCTGTGCAAGATGTGGGTACTAAACCGATTGTTCAATGGTTTTTGCTAACGATGCTTTATTAATCCTGCGTTTCCCAAACAAAAGTAGTTGGAGACAAATTGCTCGCTCTTGATGGTTGGTTTGGTGAGTACGATGGGTTGGTTGTTGATTTGGCTTGGTCTAGCTTTAGGTACTTACATTAAGATCGGTTTTGGAGACTTTGAAGATATTTGGCCATTTGATTGTTTTGGCCTCCATGCCCTATTGGTGCTTTGGCGGTTGTTGGATTTTGCGCTTGGAATTTGGGAAGCCATTTGTACTTTGGTGAGCTTCATGGAGCTGAGTTATGGATTGGATTTCCTCCACCATTTTGGCTTATGTCAAGGAGTTCTGGTTACTTGGAAGCTTCATTGAGTCGAGGTGGAAAAGAAGTGGAAAGCATGGCCTTAGCTATCCATATTTGTTGCGGTTTGGTTGCCATGATTGACTTCTTCACCCAAACTTGCTTAGCCTTCCACGCAAGGATGCTTGTAGATTGATGTTGCGAGATAGCTGACTTTGGCTCCTCTGGCTCCACTTCTTCAGACTCCTGCTGTACATTCCAAATGTGATCTGTTTGTGCCAAGGGGTAACATAAGCTATGCCCTTGAGATTGTACTTTAGAGTTTCATCCTACCAATCTCGTACTGCTTTGTAAGTGTGTATTCATGAAACTCCTAAGATGATTTCTTCATTGAGGTCTGTATCCTCTATGATGTGAAATTGATGTGGACAGTTATTACCATCAACATTGATTAAGACATTGGCTTGTCCCAAACTAATCATTGTTCCTCTGTTAGCTACCTTTAGTTCTATTGTGGTAGGTTCTATCATGGATTTTGATAGTTTGAGATATGTAGAATACCGCATAGCATTAACACGTGGCCCAATATCTACAGTTCTCTTTCTGTTGTTCCATTGATAAGTTGGACATTGATGCTACATCCATACCTCCAAGTCAACTTTTCTCTATTTGGACTACTGCAATAGAAGGAGAAGATGCTTCCACTTGTCATAGGGGAGTTGGATTTTTTCATTTCTTTGTGCTTTAAAATCCGCAAGCGAGCTTCCTCCTTTGCATGTTCTTGAATTTCTTGGGCTTTTTGCTTCCTTTCCTTTGCTTCGTGAATCTTTTCCAACATTTTTGTGGTGAGGGGTTGATGATACTTCTTCAATCTACATCCATTGATCCAATTAGGCATCACCTCTCCCTCTAATGTTTTAAGTTGTACGACACCACTTGGTGATATATCATTGATAAAGAATGGGCCATTACCTCGCCTTTTCAATTTCCTAGAGTGTCGCTTTAGGGTGTAAACTAATACATAGTTGCCCTTCCAAAACTCCTTGCTTATCACGTGTTGGTCATGAAATTATTTCATTTATCATTTTGTGCATAAATGGATGCAACAGCCTTGAGTCTCAACTCATCTAATTGGATTAGCTATTCCGGTCTACAGTCCATCTTATCTTTTGTGTAATGCGTAGTGTAATCAAGAATTCCATGGGCAATATGTCATGCATCCAAACACCAAATTAAAGGTGTTGTGTTTTGTGGTGTTTTGTATGCTATCCGATATGCCCATAAAGTTGAGTGTAGTTTTTGTTCCTAATCTGCTCTTGATTCATTGACAATTTTTGTGAGCATCGTGCATATAACTTTTTGTGTGCTCTCGGCTTGCCCATTTGCTTGAGGGTGGTATGGTGCTGAATTTGAATGAATCACCATAAATTCTTGCAATAGGAAGTCAACCATATCATTGAGAAAATGAGTTCCTTGATCACTCACTATTTCAATCAGAAGTCCATATCTAGTGAAAATGTTCTCATATAAGAACAATGCTGTCCGAATCTGTCATTGTTCTTTGGTGTTGCCTTGGATTCTACCCATTTGGTTAATTAATATGTGGCACTATGATGTATTGGCATGCGTTAAATATGCCGGTGGCGAGATATGTCCAACAAAGTCTATCCCCCATTGGCAAAAGCCCTTGCCCCCATCATTGGTCTTAGCGGCATCTTATCATTGTGCATCGGTACTTTGGTTTTTTGGCAATCATGACATTGTTTTGACATAATGTTCTACATCCATATACAGAGTAGGCCACCCGATTCCTACAAGGAGTATTGCTTTTGTAGTTTTGTCAGCCGAAAAGTGACCTCCTGTCGGTTCTGCATGCACTTGCTCAAGAATCAGTAATTACTCGTTCTCCATGGCATAGATTCTCAAGTTGTCGTCTATCCCTCTTTGATAAAGGTTATTTTCAATGATGACATAGCTTTCCGTCTCTCTCTGGATTGAGCATAGTCTAGATCTACTCATGTTTGTTGACAAGACTCCCTCTTTGATATAATCTACAATGTATTTTTCTCACTTGGGTGCTTTTGTTATCTTGAATAGTGTAGCATGTTCAATTGGCTTCTACATGGCACAAGTTTCACCTGAACTAACATAGTCATAGACACTTTCCTTCATATTAGGCTAATAGACTCCAAGTCTCAACAATCTCTGGTATGTATGCGCTTATACATTGCAAAACCCTGTTGTTTGTACGTGAGCTTGTCTCAAGTACAATTCTTTCTGGGATGACTCTACAAATAGCTTAAGTATTTTTTCCTTTCCTTGCTTATATAAGTGTCCTACTATAAGCACAAGAGAGAGTGATTGCTCAATTATTGATGGTTGCCTTTCAATTTGCAGAAGCAATGGTGAGTAAAGGTATCACATGTTCACTCCACCTTGGTACCATTTATATGTTGAAAAGGTACAATTCTGGCAAGTCATCATCAACTCTGATAGGTGCTTCCCTATGTATCGATTGTGATAAATGGTCCACCCTTTGATGAGTGGTCCCCTTCTTGATCACTACAATGAAATTAAAATCCAATAATATTATGAATCATTAACCTATACAGCCAATATTGCACGGTTTGCTCATTAAGTACAATAGTGCTTGGTGATCCACAAAAAATACAAATTTGTTTACAAGAAGGTAATGTCTAAAATTTTTGACTGCATAGATCATTCTCAAGTGCTCTTCTCTGGTTGTGTAGTTTTCCTCTGCAGTATTCACCTGTCTACTAGAGTAACAGATTGAAAAATCCATATCATTCTCTCCAAGTTGTGCTAAGATGCATCTAGTAGTGCAAGTCAAAATATCTATATGAATGTGGAAGATCTTGTTCCAATCAAGAGCTTTCAAAATTGGAGAAAAAATTAGTCTTTGCTTCAATTGTTGAAACACTTTCTCACATTCTTCACTCTACTTGCACTTTGTGATGAGAACATAGAGAGGTTTTGCAACAACCGCATACATGTAAATAAACCTTTGATAATAGCTGCAATGTCCCATAAAGACTTGTATCTCTATAACTTTGCTTGGTCTCAAAAGAGCAACAATCACCTGTATTTTCTCAAGATCTATAAAAATGCCATTTTTGGACACAATGTGTCCCAAAATCTTACCTTGTCTTACCATGAAGACACATATTTCATGGTTTAGGAAAATACAATAAGTTTTTCACCTTTCAAAGATCTTCTTCAAGTGTTCAACATGCTCATCTCTTTGTAGAGAATTCATACACAAGACATTCATATAAATCTCTAAAAATTGTCTTAGATACTCCTTGAATGCGTGACTCATGAGCCTCTAGAATGTGGTACGTGTATTGGTTAGGCCAAATGGCATCAATTGATAAGCAAATATTTCCCATTTTATGGCAAAGGCCGTTCTGTATTGATTCTTTGGCTTTATAGCGAGATGATTGTATCCCAAAAAGCCATCAAGAAAGATGTAAGCTTCCTTGCTCACGAGTCTTTCAATCACATGTGCTTGTGCATTTGACACATGTGCATGTGTCAAATGCACTAAGAAGTAAGCTTGATCCAAAGTTAGAAAAATGTGTGTTTATTGGATATTCCTTTGAGAAGAAAGGGTATCAATGTTACAATCCATCACATGTAAACTTTGGGTTAACAAAGATGTTATTTTTTATGAAATGGAAAGTTGGTATATTGATGTGAAGGATGATTTAGGGGGTGATGTAAGAAATGATGTGGTAGCAAAAAATATAGGGGTGCATCACAATGTTTGGGTGTGGACATTATAGCACCTCACATTCATGGGAAACCTCCTAGTTTGAGAGTCATGTGTAACACGTGTGTGTGCCATTGGTAAAGGCAAAAACTGCGTGTGAACAAGAATCTTGTGTGTGTGTGTGTGAAGAATGTGTAAAAGGCAAGGTCCATGCGACAAGCTTATATTAAGCTACCTTTGGTATTCACAACTAAATAATGCAATCACTATGTTCATTTCCAACATGAATGGTTCATTGTGATATCCACCATAAGCTTTCAATTGATATCAAATCCATCATGTTGGCATTAGGTCAAGATCTAGTATTATTTCAGATTGACTTTTCTAAAGATTTTGACTCGGTGTTGTGGGATTTTGTGAGATGCATTTTGGTTAAAATGGGCTTTGGGGAGAAAATTTCAGCATATAAATTTCTATTGGGCTAGGGAGAATGATCTCATCTCACCTTCTCATTAATAGCAGGCTCTCTAAGAATATTCCAGTTAACAGATCCACAAGGTAGGAATTCCCTCGGAGCCCGTTGCTCTTCGCTATGGTTACTCATCCACTATTCATGTATCTAGACTCCCTTGTAGTAGACAACAAGCTGAAGGGTTTGCATCTTGGCACTAAACACCTCATTGGTTGTTGATGACACCTTCCTTTTTGAAGGCAACTAATGTAAATATCACAAGATGCCTTTCCTTCTTATCTACCTTTGCACTTGCAACATGTCTTCATATTAACTCGGCTACGTCCACGTTGATAGATGTATCAGCTTGAGACTTTGATGGCCTGGTTTGGAATGAGAAGAGGCTGCCTAAAGGTCATGTGTTTAAACACTTGGGCTATCCAGTTGGGGTGAATGTAGCTATGCATAGTTTAACCACTTGGATAATGGAACAAGTTTTGACAAAGGTGGACAAATGGAACTGTGATGAGTGGCCGTTGCATGTCCGGATTTGTATTGCTCAATCGGTGTTGTTTCCTTACTTGTTGTACTATTTTCCCTTATTGTAGTGGACACATAAATCCCTCAAGTTGGCCGTAGCTAAATTTATCTAAGGAACACCAAATGCCGCTTCTTCTCCTATTGCTTGCGACAACATATGTAAGACCTATGGTCAAGGGGGATTGGGTTTATTGGACCTTAAAATTCATGCTAATGCAAGGAGATGCACTCTGTTCAAACATGATTTTCTTAAAGATACTGATTGGGCATTATGTTTTTGGTTATTGATCGACTCCTCTATTGCTTACTTCCATGGGGCATGGAATCTGCCAGCATGGTATACGGTCACTACTCCTTTTAAAATAGGTTATTCGATCTCTCAGATGTTGGTCTCCTCTTAAAAAGGTGTAGCGGGCAGTTGATATGGAACGGTATGGCTACATACACTGGGCACTCTCTAGGGGTAGAAAATGTCTGTTGGAGTCGTATTTTCCAAAAACCCCCATGCAATGCTTATTGGCAAAAAGGCCCTCTCAATGCATAGAAAGGGTATCACAAAAATCAGCCAGGATTTGGACTCTCACCTCTCCTTCAATCCCTTTTTGATAGCAAGGCATCAGTTTCGGTTGGGATTTGGTTTTAGAAATGCTTGGTATGCTCTTTGTGCATGTGTCAACAACCTACACATACCACCAACTACCAGTCAGCTAGACAGGTACAGAGAATGGACTTTCCCACACACAACGGCCAATTGGTGGAACTCTCAAACATCTCAATTTTACATGCTCTTGCTTCATGACCATGATCCTTCTGCTAGATGTAACAAACATTGGTCTACTCACTATACATATGTTTGGTGGAATAATATCTTTTCTCAGTTGTGGGTATCTTTTGTTCAAGTTTAAAGTACATCCGTGGAAAGCCCTAAATGGTTCGTTGCCTACCTCTTATATGCTCCACCAAAAAGGGTACTGGTAAATGCTTTTGCTGTGGTAAATTTGAGACTACGAGGAACTTGTTTTGGGGACTTGGGTTACATATTGATGGAATGCCTCAAGGAGTATTAATAAGTGCACTAAATTCACAGTGACCTTTGGATTATTCTCTACTATAGATGAGGGCATGCTATTTTGTATGTCTTCATTTAGGGGTTGGTTTATATGGTTTTTGTGGTATGTCACAAATGTGGGGATCTTTGATAGACAACGCATGTTCAAAACAACCATTCCCACATTAGTTCTCAAAGCTAAAATGCACGAAGATGTATCCACTATAACTGATAAGGCACTGCAGGATAAGTGCTATCTTATCCTCAGTAAGATGTAGCAGAGTTGTAACATTTGTAAATATGACATACGTTTTTTCAGGGGGGGAGAGAGAGAGAGAGAGAGAGAGAGAGAGAGAGAGAGAGAGAGAGAGAGAGAGAGAGAGAGAGAGAGAGAGAGAGAGAGAGGGGGGGGGGGGGGGGGGAAGTGCATGATTTAACCTTAAGCATCATATCTGCTAGCTCAAAGCCTTGTTTACACACAAATACAAAGGCATCCAAGCATTTGTTTGTCTTTGTACTCCACACTTTACTATGAGCACCAAAATCTACCTATATGTGTCCAACTTATGCACCTTTTGGACCTCACACATGATATGTATGTCTACATGTATGCATTTGTATTTATGCCCTTTGTGAAAGGATTAGATGATGCTATCAATATGGCACTAAGACCTTCCTTAAAGGAAACTTTTCATAAGCACGTGCCTCCCAAGGCATTCGTCATATGTGACACTTCACATGTGTACACCAAATCATGCAGATATGACCAATATTACCAACAAGTAGTAAAAAAAATTCAACAAGACTACAAAATCAACAACAACAACAACAACAACATCAAACAACATGGTGACTAAAACATAATTTTCACTACCTATGCGAGAGGAGAATCTTCAGCCCAACAAATTTTGGGGGGAGTGTGCTATTCAATCCTAGTTTGTGTGTGTTAGGGGAAGTTTATGTATCCACCCTTGTGTTCAAGGGACTTTTGTACTTCTCCCTTGTGTGTAGGACAATAGGCTTGTGTTTACCTACGTACTCTTGTGTGAAGGGAGGATTTGTGTGCCTACACCTATTTGTCAAGGGAAGGAGAATTTGAGTTCTTTTATCCTTGTTTGTGTTTGAGGGGAGGAAATTTGTGTGAGTGCTATACCCATAAGGGGAGGGTTATTGCAATGTGGGCATTGTAGAACTTCAAACTTGTGCAAAAATATCCCGGTCTAAGAGTCATGTCTAACATGTGTGTGTGCCATTGATAAAGACAAGAAGTGTGTATCGACAAGAATCTTTTGGATGTGTGAGAAGAATGTGTAAAATGCAAGGTCCATGAGACAATCTTGTATAGAGGTACCTGTTTTATTCAAAACTAAATAATTCAATCATTATTTCATTTACAACATAAATGGTTCATTGTGTAATCCACCATAACCTTTCACACAAGTTTTGAATGGGCTGCAAGAGTCACCTAGTGCAAGTTATGTTGAAGCCATGGAATGATAGGTTGCAAGAAAGTACAAGTCTTGATAACTTGTCAAATGTATCAAGAAAAGGGAACAAAAAAATTGACTGTGCCCCTAAGTTGCCAAGATTGAGTGTCAATCATGGTGATGGTGACAAGAGTGTTTATAAGTAGAGTTTAGATGAGGAGTTTTACATATCCTCTGTGAAAAATCTAGGTGCAATAAGGATGTAAGTAGGGAATAAGGAGCCTAGAAGTGATCCTAGTCCACATAGGTTTGAGAGAGTAAGAAATCATGTACAAAGATATGATAGTCATGTGGCTCATCATTGTGCATATATGGCAAAGATTACACAAGAAGTGGAACCCACTGGTTTTGAAGATGCTATCAAAGATAATAAATGGTGACAAGTTATGGATGAGGATATGGTTTCCCTTGATGCAAATGGAACATGGGAGTTGGGGCCATTACCAGAGATAAAGATGTCAAGAGATAGAGAAGGAGAGATCTTGAGAAAGCCCAATGAAATGAGGAATGCCACAATTCTCTTGTACCAAGCTCTAGGTGCTTGCTTCAATCCATAATTTTTTTTTAAAACCCGCATACAAGTTCATATAGCCTCATATTTGCATAACATTGTGGCTGTTCCATATACACAATTTCCTCCAAGTCTCTATTCAAAAATGCATTTTTTACATCCATTTGCTTCAACACCCATTCTAATGCGGCAACCAGTGCAATAAACACATGAATGGTAGCCATCTTAGCTATGAAACTGAACGTCTCCTCATAATCAATCCCTTAAGTTTGTGCATAACCTTTGGCTACAAGCCTAGCCTTGTACCTGCTCACACTACCATCAACATTATGCTTTATTTTGTAAACCCACTTACATCCAATTGCCTTTTTTTTCCTTTGGTAATGGCACCAATTCCCATGTTCTATTTGCATCAAGTGAAATCATCTCTTCATCCATAGCTTGCCACCATTTTTCATCCTTAATAGCATCCTCAAAACATATGGGTTCTACTTCCTCTGTAATCTTTGCCATACATGCACAATGACAAGCCACATAACTATCATAAGTATATCTTTCCACATGATTTCTTGCCCTTTCTAAACTGCATGGTCTAGGATCACTTCTAGATGCCTTGTTCCCTGCTTGCATCCTTCTTGCACCCGAAATATTCACCGAGGGTATGCCAAAATCCTCATCCAAACTCTGCTTAGAGCCACTGCTATTGCCATCATCATAACCAACACTCACATTTGGAAACCTAGGGGCATCATCAAATTTTTCCTTTCCCGTCCTTGATACATTTGAAGAGTTACCAAGACTCACTCTCTCATGTAACCTACCACTCCATGGTTCTCACCATGACCTGCACTAGAGGACCCTTGCAACTCACTCAAAACTTGTGATTGAGCACCTATATTTTCTACACAATATTCTCTCTTACATCAGACCCAAAATCATCTTTTACATCAGCATACCAACTTTTCATTTTATCAGTAATGACATCCTCACCCTAACTTTACCCGTGATAGGATTGTAGCACTTGTACCCTTTCTGCTCAAGGGAATAGCCAATGAACATGGATTTTTTTGCTTTTGGATCAAGATTACTTCTTAGATCATTTGGCACATGCACATAAGCAATTCATCCAAAAACCATAAAATATGATACATTTGGTTTTTCACCACCTGAACTTTTCTTCAGGTGTCATATCATGTACTGCATTAATAGGGATCCTATTCATAATGTAGACAACTGTAGAAACAACCTTAGCCCAATAACAATGAGGCATGTTCTTCTCATTCATCAAAGCTCTAGCCACTTCTGCAATGTGCCCGTTCCTTTACTCAGAAACACCATTTTGCTGTAGATTATACTTGCATGAAAATTGCCTCTGAATTCCATGCATTTAAAAAAAACCATTAAATTCATTGGAGAAGTATTTCCCCCCTCCATCTGACCTCAGGCACTTTACATGCTTTCTAGTGTTTTTTTCAACCATAACTTTGAAGATTTGAAAGTGAATAAAGACCTCACTTTTTTGCTTCATGAAATAGATCCATACCTTTCTTGTGCGGTTATCAATGAGACTCACATAATATCTATATCCACCCATAGTTGCAGTCTTCGTCGGACCCATACATCTGTATGCACTAAATCCAATGCATTCCTACTTACATGCTCTTCACAAGGAAAATATGCTTTTGCTTGCTTTCCAAATTGACACGCTTCACAAACGTTTTGCATTTTAGCAACTCTAAATGTAGGAAACCTGTAACCATTTCTTTGGTCTACATCATTTTCAGCCTCTGAAAATTTACATGACCACTAAATTTTTGCCAAATCTCAAAGTCTGGAACAACACTTGCACCTCGTGCAAACATGGTAGGGTGAAAGCATGTTAATGTGGCGCGCTTTTTGTGCTAGTTAACATATGCCAACAAGCACATCTTGTAAGCATAACACATGGATAAGACAATCATGTTTTTTCAAGTGTGTGGGCCACCATCATGAACTATACAAAGTGTATACTTGGACTTCAAAAAAAGGAATCGTAATATTTTTAAAATCTCTAACAACTAAGCTCAGTCGTTACGTTGAGGTAGTGGTGTAGTCATGAAGCATGGAGGTAAGCACGACGCAGGGGCCACAGGTCGGAGAGAGAGAGGAAAGTGATTGCGAGCTGCAAGCACGTCTGCAATCAGAGGAGAGCAGTCAACCCAAGTGGAGGATAGCTCACCACTGGAGCTAGCCACCTCCAACTGCAATCTCGACAGTACTCCACCGAGAAGGAAGTCGAGGGGAAAAGGTTTTGTTGCTTCTTCTCCACCCTACAAAAGATTGAAGGCTTCTAATTCCCAAGAATCCCCAATGTCAAAGTACATGCGTGCAGGGAAGGGAAAGCAAGACCCATGTACTCTCTCTCTCTCTCTCTCTCTCTCTCTCTTCAATGAGGGGGCCACATTTGGAAGTTGTAAATCAAGCAAAGCATGACACATTTCTCCAGCATGCCCCAACTACTAATCTGCTAAGTGAATCCTCTCACCCATGAGAAAATCATGTTGCTAAACATATGCTGCATCAACATAGAGGGCTATGCATTCAGCTTATATGCTTGTTTTTGCAGTAGCCCTTGGCTGCAATCTAGTTGTGGATTCTCCCACACTAATCAGGTGCTTGTGCATTGCCTTAGGCATTCAAGGTGCATGCTTAGATGATTGCATCTAAGGAGAGCCTGCACAATTTCCTGTGTAGAAATTACTTGACAACCCTATTCTAGTGGGGTTCTGTAAGGTTTTAATGTTATAATCTGGCGTGATGTGCAGGCCGATGGAAAGCTCCCAAGCTGAACATCCCACTGCAGGAAAAGTTTTGTGTAACAGCAGAAGAGTTTAATGTTGTCCATGGCCTCTCCATGGACGGTGTCGACCCTAAATTGGTGAAGTGGGAGCAGATTACAGATTTGGAGTGGTTCAATGTATTCAGAGAGGCGAAGGATCACAACAAATATCGCTTCAAATGTAGTAGCATTCGTAGCGACATGTACGACCAAGAACTTTAGCTGCACTACAGGGTGTACCAGAAGGCCCCCACCAACATGGAAATTAATTCGGCTTTTGCAAAAGGTTTTGTATAACAATTCAGTCCAGTGGCAATTGCAAGTGGCTCAATCATGCAGTTCAATTGGGCTGAGTTTGCTGTCCAACATTTGTAGGACCTTCGAGAAAGAGGATACTATGATGCCCATGTTGAAAAGTGGAGGGTGCGTAATACCCACCCCTCAAGTCAAAAAATAGAGGAGGGCTCCACGAAAAAAAAAGGACGATTGTGCTGGCCAAGTAGCTCCAAACGTTGTTTCTATTGCCAGGGCAACACCCCTCTCTATTAACAGCTCTCACAAAGTGACAGCAAGCCTGTCATATTTTGGGCTCTTTGATTTGCAGCACATCATGAGTGCAAGTGACCTCCTTAGAAATCGACTGTAGGAGGCTAAACAACAACTCAAGAATGCGGGTCAGGTGCTTAAAGCTGCGAGCGTTCTGAAAGCAAGCCATGATATGGTTAGCCCTGTAGTACTTGCTATGAGACAGAAGCTTCATGACGTTGAGAATGAATGCGGTGTTTAGGTCTCACTAACAATGTGGATGCAAGGAGAGAAATAGAGCTCAAGGTAAAGATCGAGACACTGAAAGAGACACTGGATGGTTTGGGGTTTTCTCACAGTGAGGACACCCCCACTGCTCCTTCATCCCCACTGCCCTATGCAAGATAGCTATGGAAAATTTTACAGAGTGTATAGGAGGGGTACGCGATGGGACAACAAGCAATGTGTGTACTGGCTGTGGTCTACCACTAGAAGTACACAAAATCAGTGCAATGGTCAAAATTCCATGCCTATCACCTAATCTGCTTTATAGCTGCATGCTCCCTGGGGACCGAATGTAGAGCTTCCACCTGCCCCAACAGAGAACACCAGCTGAATGGTGTGGCAAGGTCACAGGGCAAGGACCTCCAATCACACAGAGCTCTGGTAAGATAATGTTAAGGAACAATTATCCAGCCTTGATTCCTACACTAGCCCTGTGTATGCTAGCTAGCATAGAACGTATGCTAGTTAGCTTAGTGGGTATGGTGTCTAGCATATTGTGTATGGTAGTTGTCAAACCTAGTTATGCTAGTTAGCATACTATGAGATATAGCTAGCATACATTGTCACGGTGGTAAGCATACTGTGTATGCTAGTTTGCACAGCTAGTTATCCTAGCTAGCATATTGTGAATACTAGTTGGCATTTTTGGTATGCTAGCTAGCATACTGTGTATGCTAATAAGCATACCTTCTATGCTAGTTAACAAACTATGCATGCTAACAAGCATGGAGAGTTTCCCAATTAGAAACAAAGTATGCTAATAAGCATGTTAAATATGCTATAATTAGTGCACAATGTGCTAACTAGCAAACAAAGTATGCTAATTAGCATAACCTGTATGTTAGTTAGCACACAATGTGCTAACTAACATATAGGGTATGCTAATTAGCATTCTTTTTATGCTAATTAGAACACTGTGTATGATGGATAGCATGAAAGTATGCTAATTAGCATGCATAAGAAGACCTTTTTTTATAGTTATCATACTTGCATGCTAGCCATCATACACAATGTTATAATTAGCATAAAAAGTATGCTAATTAGCATACTATATATGCTAATTAGCATACCTTGTTAGCTAGTTAGCACACATGGCTATACACAATGTCCTAATTAGCATCAAAAGTATGCTAATTAGAACATTGTGTATGATGGCTAGCATGAAAGTATGATAACTATAAAAAAAGGTGTGATAATTAGCATACTCAGTATGCTAACTAGCATACCTTGTATGCTAGCCAGTATTTGGTGCATGCTAACAATCATTCAAAGTTTAGTTAGCATACCTTCTTTGCTAGCTTGCATAATGTGTATGCTTGTTAGCATACCTCTATTCTAGTTAGCATACATTTTGAGCTAGCTAGCATAATTTGTATGCTAGTTAGCATACCTCTTTGCTAGTTATTGTAATGTTTATTTTAGTTAGCATGCACAATATGCTTACCAGCAAAGATGGTATGCTAATAAGCAGAGATGTTATGTTAATTAGCATAACTTCTCCTCTAGTTAGCATACCATCTATGCTAGCATACATTGTATGCTAATTAGCATACCATTTATGCTAATTAACATAGCATAAAGCATGTATGCTAATTGGCACACCATCAGTAACAAGCATACCATTAGCATACACACGATTTTGCCTATTCACATTTTATGTATGCTAATTAGCATACATTCTCTGCTAATTAGCATACACACTATGTTCACACTTCCTTGTTAGCATATTTTGTATGCTAGTTAGCATATTGATCATGGTGGTTAGCACACTTTGTATACTAGTTAGCATAGACAATATGAATGTCTACAGGATAAGATGCCTACCATACATGGAATGCTACACTATGCATACAAGCAATCATAATGAAATCGATGAAAATTAACTGGTGAATGGAATACACACATATCAATGATGCAGGATGCAAACCTGACAAAACACCTGTCCATCAAAGGAAAGAAGAGAAGCTTTGTAATGATGAATCTGATGAGCTGGATAGATAGCATGAAAGGGCAGATGTAATTCCATAGCATGCGACATCGCACGAGGCTGCTGTAGATGGTAAATAATAGATGATGATGATGAAGATTTTATCATTATTACTCATCCCAAACCCAAGCCCCCTACATATGATCAAACAAGCATCTCAAAGGAAACAATTAGGAGTGTGCAAGAGGAAGGTAGGAGTGCTCAAGAAGAAGGTTTCAGGACTGACAGTGGGCTGACTGTGCAAGACGCAGATGATGACAGCCCCCTGAAGGGTTTTGTAAACAAAGTGAAATTAAAGAGAAAAGGTGGCCTGGAACAGATTCTGGAAGAACCTGGGGATGAGAAATGTGTTGCCCCTCCGACCACCTTGGATGACATAAACGAACGGAGTTAGGTGAAAAGCAATCCATTCACTCACGTGCTTGCAAGAAATTATGCTAAATATGTTCCCTATTGTGTCCAAGTTATGTAGTGTTAGTAAGCTCCATACCCTGTGGCATGTATCTCTTTGGATATTTATAATGAAAAAACTCTTTTCAATATTATTTTATTGTGCAACAGTTCAGTAGTTTTTTCTTGTCCTTTATGATGTCTTTATTTGATACCATTTCTGTGTCACAGGGCAAGAGAAACTGCAATTAGTGTCCCTACATGATTTGAATTATGCCATTGCATGCAAACCATACAAAAGCGGCGTATTGCCAAGGCTAGACAACTACAAAAAGAAAAATCCAAGATTCAGAAGCGCTTGGCTAGCTATCTTAAACACTTAACAAAAATTAATGAGTACTTCAATTATGTTCATCCCTCGGGGGAAGTTATTTTCGCTGAGTGGTATGCACTACCAGACCCAATATGCGTGCCAAAGCCGTTGCCAGACAAGGGGTGCACTTTGGTTCTTGATTTAAATGGCATGCTTGTTCAAGTTGTAGAGCCAACGCACGGTGACATTCCCCCTAAACAGGCTACAGAGGGAAAAATTAGAGAAGCAGTAACAACAACAAGAAGAAAGAGAGTTGCAAGAACCAAAAGATCAGCAAGAAGGAGAAAGAGAGCAAGACCCAAAAGCTCAGAAAAAAAAGAAGCAAACGGACACTGGGCAAAAGCGAGTGTACAAGTGCGCTAAACCACAATCTTATCCAGAGTAGGAGGCTCTCTGCAGTTATTATGAGGGGAATTTGTAAATGTCCTTTTCAATGTTTGTAACTATTCCAACATTCACTTCAGATAGTAATAGTCAGATCCTGTACTATTCTTTTTTTGAAGACAATACTATGTGTACTGTTGGCATTATTTTTTGTCTTGTAAACATTGAATTTGTATACATTCTCGTTGGAAATCAGCAAAGGTATGCTAATTAGCATAATGTTTATGCTAGTTAGCAGACTGTTTATGCTAACACAGCCAAAACAGTATGCTAATTAGCATACCATGTATGCTAATTAGCATACTCACAATAGCTAATTAGAATAAATTCTAATTAGTATACTGAGCATTTTTGTTTGTGCTAACTTCCACTCATAGCATACCATAGTATGCTAATTAGCATATACAGTATACAGGAAGCTGCCATGTTTTCTCCTTGAAACAACCAATGGTATGCTAATCAACATACTGTCTATGCCAACTGGAATAAACAATATGCTAATTAGTATACATGGTATGTTAATTAGAATTCGTTCAATTAGCATATTGTGGATTTTTGTTTTTGCTAACTTCCACTCACAGCATAGTATGCTAATTAGCATACACAATCTATAGAAAGTTGCTATCCCTTCTTGAAACCAGCATACATTATGCTAATTAGCATACATGATATGCTTATTAGCACACACAGTATACAGAGAGCTGTTCTCTCTTCTCTTGAAAACCAGCAAAGCTATGCTAATTAGCATATTGTCTATGCCTACTGGCATAGACAGTATGCTAATTAGCATACCTTCAATTGGCATACTGTACATTTTTTTTGTGCTAACTTCCACTCAATATAGTATGTTAATTAGCATACATAGTATACAAAAAGCTGCCATCTCTTCTCCTTGAAACCATCAAAACTATACTAATTAGCATACTGTTTATGCCAGTTAACTATGCTAATTAGCATACCCACAAAATGTCAACTGGCATAAATAGTATGCTAATTAGCATACACAAGATGCAAAGACCTACCATCTCTTCTCCTTGAAACCATCAAAGATATGCTTATTAGCATATTGTTTATGCCAAAACTGGCAAAAATAGTATGCTTATTAGCATTCATAGTATGCTAAATAGCATACCTTCAATTAGCATACTGTGAATTTTTGTTTGTGCTAGCTTTCACTCACAGCATAGTATGCTAATTAGACCACACAGTATACAGAATACTATCATCTCTTCTCCTTAAAACCAGCAAAGGTATGCTAATTAGCATACTACCTATGCCAACTGGCATAAACAATATGCTAATTAGAATACACAGTGAATTGAAAGCTGCCATCTCTTCCCCTTGAAACCAGCAAAGATTTGCTAATTAGCATACACAGTATACAGAAAGCTGTCATCTCTTCTTCCCTAAACCAACAAGGGTATGCTAATTAGTATACTATTTATGCCAGTTGGCATAAATAGTATGCTAATTAGAATTCCACTCAATCACAACATAATATACTAATCAGCATACACAGTATACAGAAAGCTGCCATCTCTTCTCCTTGAAAACCAGCAAAGTAATGCTAATTAGCATACTGTTTATGCTAGCTAGTGACGGGCGCAAAGCGAGACACGAACCCCGACGGTCTCTAAAACGTTGGGAGCAGATGGCACGCCTCGAGCCGGTCACGGTAAAGTGAACAGGGGGCACGTAGCTTTGAGCGGCTAGGATGCAGAAAACGGTGATGTGAACACCGCAAACTTACACACACACACACACACACACACACACACACACACACACACACACACACACACACACACACACACACACACACACACACACACACAGAGAGAGAGAGAGAGAGAGAGAGAGAGAGAGAGAGAGAGAGAGAGAGAGAGAGAGAGAGAGAGAGCATTGACAAATGATGAAAACCCTTGGGGGTGTGAGAGATAATTATTTCTTGCAGTAATTACAATGACCTTCCTTCCGGCGAGGTGGCACACCGTGGTGATAGAGAGAAGAGATGGTGAATCTACTTGGTGCGTTCTCTAAAGACGACTCGATGATATGAAACTTGCTACAAGGAATGTGTATGTGTGTGTGCATCGACCATTGGCGTCAAGAGGTGGACATAGCTCCCTTCACATGGTGCAATTCCCAAAACAAACCATCACACAAGTCCCCTCCCCGTGATGCCAATAGTGTCAATTCCTCCCACTAAAACTCTACCAAGTGCTGAACTCTCATGAACTACCCCCCCCCCCCCCCCCCCCCCCCCCCCCCCCCCCTCCCGATAGTGACCTCTCAGTACCCTTTTATAGGTGTTGGCTGCTTGGATTAGGGTAATCCCGGTTTGATGAGGGTAAGTTAATCGGGGAGACAAAGCAAGGCGGTGGGCCCTGGGTGGTTGACCCTTTCTTTGTCCTGGGAGTTATTAAAATGAAAACCTCTAGGTGGGCCTTTGTGACCATCACCTAGAGAGAGGGAAATTTACAAGTTGGGATCTTTTTACAAGGCTTGGGTGAAAATTGAAAAATGATGATAATAACCTACGGTTGACTGCAAAGGGTGTCGTGGTCGCGTTGCCGGTGAATGGCAGCTTTGCTGGTGCGTCGGTGTAGCGCGTTCATCACTTCGGGGTCGGCTTGGGCATCCCTTCGGCGCCTTTGCTTGTTTCAGTGTCGGTGTCGCGAGATTTTGCTGTCTTTCTTTCGTCGATGTCAATGGCATTTAGTTTCTTCTTTTTTATTTGTGTATTTTAATGGTGTGTGCGTATATGCGTGCGTGTGTATGTATGAGTGCGTGAGCGTGAGTGTTTGTATATATGTGTGGGTGCACGAGTGTGAGTGTGTGTGTATATATGTGTGTCGGCTAATGTGCAGGGAACGCGACATGTGAGTGAGGGGGGGGATTGTGTGTGTGTGTCTGTGTGCATACAGCAAGGGTGTGTGTGTGTGATAGAGAGAGAGAGTTTCAGAGCGCGGCACATGCACATGCCGGAGAGAGAGAGAGAGAATTGAGAGAGAGAGAGAGAGAGAGAGAGAGAGAGAGAGAGAGAGAGAGAGAGAGAGAGAGAACTGAGAGAGAATGGCGGGCTGTGAGGGTGTGTGTGTGTGTGTTATATAGAGAGAGAGTGTATGGGTGCACAATGCCTGCACATGCCGAAGAGAGAGAGAGAGAGAGAGAGAGAGAGAGAGAGAGAGAGAGAGAGAGAGAGAGAGAGAGAGAGAGAGAGAGAGAGAGAGAGAGAGAGAGAGAGAGAGAGAGAGAGGATAGGCTTGGGGTGGCCCATGGCCGACAAAGAGTGTGAGAGAGCAAGAGAGAGGGGGTTGGGGGGGGGTTTTGGCAATGAAGTGGGGTAAGGTGGTGTGTGGTGAGAGAGAGAGGGAATATTATCCCCTTGTTCTGCATGGTGGCTCAAGGATGAGAGGAGGGGAGAGAGTCAATGGGGTGGGAAGAGTGGGAGAGGGAAAAGCGGCCAGGGAAATGGTAGGGCTGAGTGTGAGTGTGTGTGTGTGTAGATGAGAGAGAGAGAGAGAGAGAGAGAGAGAGAGAGAGAGAGAGAGAGAGAGAGAGAGAGAGAGAGAGAGAGAGAGAGAGAGAGTGTTTTGGCTTCTTGTAGGCCACGAGGGAGATAGAGAGAGAGGATGGCCGGGCCACTTGCATGGGCTGTGATGAACAGCCCCGGGCCACTTGCGGGCATGTGGCCGCCTTGTTGGCTGTGAGCGAGAAAGAGAGAGGGTGAAATGGATGAGGGAGAGATAGTGTCTGCCGAGAATATAGAGGGGGCGGGGGGGGGGGGGGGGGGGGGGGGGGAAGAGGGAGGTGCGTAGGGAAAATGAGAGAGAGAGAGAGTGGGATATTTCCTTCCATGCCCGCGGGGCCTTTGCTCAGAGAGAGGGGAAGAGAGCTGGATTGGGGGGGGGGGGGAGAGAGATGGAGAGAGAGAGAGAGAGAGAGAGAGAGAGAGAGAGAGAGAGAGAGAGAGAGAGAGAGAGAGAGAGAGAGAGAGAGAGAGAGAGAGAGAGAGAGAGAGAGAGAGAGAGAGAGAGAGAGAGAGAGAGAGAGAGATAGTGAAAAAGAGAGAGAGAATTACGACGGCCCGCCAAGGGAATAAAACAAGAGGGAGAGAGAGAGAGAGAGATGGCAGCCTGTTAGGCTAGGACATGGATGAGCTAGGTCCGTGAGGTTGGCCAGGGCATTTCCGAGCCTTCCGACAGTGTCGCCAAGGCTTCAGCAGAGGAAAAATAACATTTTTCTCTTTTTTTTTTCTTTGATTTCCGAAAATCAGCTATCATTAGTCCTGCCCTTTTGGCTAGAGGCATTCATGTCTCTAGGCCTGACTTCGATTCTTCTTCAGCTGATATGTAGGGGCCGATATCGAGTTGCCTTCTGAACTAGCCATTCCATTTGGCCATTGGTGGGATTTTTGGGATATTCATGAATCTGCAACAGGTTCGGGTGCTAGCCTGTTCCTTGGAATAGTGTCGAT
This sequence comes from Adiantum capillus-veneris, assembly GCF_014529385.1. NCBI lineage: Eukaryota > Viridiplantae > Streptophyta > Polypodiopsida > Polypodiales > Pteridaceae > Adiantum > Adiantum capillus-veneris. The sequence goes on from NC_140952.1 coordinate 104,598,631, forward strand.
TGATTAAACAGGAAGCCCATGGCATACAAAACTTTGTGCCATTGTCCTCCTGGATCCCAAGTGAAGAATAGGATCATTATCTGCAGTGTTCGAATAATAAATTTGCATGCCAAATAGGACCAAATTTGTAACCACCAATAGTAGCGAGAGGGGAAATGAGCATCTTGGCTCCTGCAAAGACAGAACTGAAAATTATGATTCCCAAGAGTGTGCCAAGAATCCACCATATATGGCCACCTTGTTGGTGTGGTGAGCTCCAGTTGTCTTCAGAACCTTGCTTATTGCCATGACTGGAAAAACCTGCAAGCATATCATGCTTCTTTTGGGTGCGCACAAACATGTCAGCTGTCTTTTTTGATGCTGATAGTAAGCCACCTACCTTGCGGCTTAAATACAAACGTGATCCACTTACCTCTCTCCAAAGAGAGGATGCACTATTTGTAAAAAATTGCACCAAATTTTGAATGAGGCCTTCATTCTTGCACCTTATCATCCTTTTGTCTATCCATGGCTCCTTAACTCTTATCTCCATGCTGATCTTACCTCTATATGTTATAGCGGCTAGCCATAGCCATAGGTCTGATGCATCCCATGCAAACACAATGCTGCGTTGTGGAGGAGTCTAGAACATCCTTAAAAGGTTGGCAACATATTGATCATCAAACTTACTCTGAACACCCTCACATAAACTAGAGGCATTACCCATCTCCAAGTTTATAACACCTTTCAGTAGACTAGAGGCATTACCCATCTCTAAGTCTATGACACTACACAATAAAGTCTTGCTCGACTGCCAAGCCTCTGGAGCAATATCCAACTCCAAACCTTCAGTCTTGCTTACCTCTTTGTTATGGTCCTCTAGTGAAACTTCCTTGATGCAAGACTCCTCTAGCTTGCTACACTATCCTTGGTCCATGCTTGTGCACAGGCTTCTGTTTTCAAAGCCCTTCCCTTTGCTTGATATGTTTTCCATCTTCTGTAAAGCCTTGCTAGCAGGTCGGTTTTGCTCTTCTCTTGTTTCTTCCATGCTCTTTGCATTCACCTTACTCTAACGAGGCCTGATCAACACTTTACGCCTTCTTACCCTTACTACCTAGTGCTGTTGATTGATTGCTTTGGTGCCTATTTCATCCAGGGTTAAAGATGTACTCACATTTGTAACACAATTTTCTTGACTTACCTCCCCCACTGGGGTAGCATCTTTTGATTCTGTAGCCTCTTGTTCCACTGCTTCAGTCCTTTGAATAAACTTTTTGCTTGATCCTCCTTCTATTATCTTCATCTTGACCGCTTTTGCAAGACCAATGATACTTGGTGTGTTGGTACCAATTGGTGGTGGGTGTAGGATGAGTGTAAGTGGTGATTGTGGTGGTGGTTGCATCGGTGGTTGTAGGAATTGAACTGGTAGGGCTAGTTGTGGTTGCATGGCTGGTGGTGAGACTTGAATAGGTGAGATTGGTTGCTTGGGCGGCGGTGGTCTCACCCTTGGCGGAGAGATCTGATTCTGTCTCCCTCCTCTATTGAAATTCTGCCTCCTTGGATGTGTGCAGTAGTATATACCATGGCTGTCTTCCCCACAATTATAGCAGCGGTACTCTTGGTTTTGCCTTCATTGTCCTCTTCCTTGTTCTGGATTTCTGATAGGTGCATGCCCTTGCTACACCAGATGCACAGATAAACTCTCTAGTTGGGTAGTGATGCGACTCAACAGGTCTTGTTGCTCTTCTGATGCCTCTTGTGGTTGGGCTCTATGACTGGCTATTGCAGTCACTGGGGTTGGTCGCACCAGGCTTGTTTCCTCTGACTTGTTTAATCTTGCTTGCATGCGCAAGTTCTTGTCTTTAAGGCGGGCTACCTCTACTGCCAACTCATATGTTGCAGGAAACCTTCCCTTCACCTTCTCCTTAAGCGGCGACCACAGGCCAACAATGAAACGGTCCTTCTTTAGGAAATTAGGTGCTCCTTCTCCTTCCTCCAGTGAGGCAACCCATCTCTCCCATAAGTCCACAAACTTGGACTCGTAAGTGGCATACTCTAGCAGACCTCCCTGCTTCAATTCCGTCAGTAGCTGCCATAGCTTCTCCGAGGTTGTGCCCCCACCAAACCTCTTCACAGAGGCAGCACGTAACACATCCATGGAATTTTGGTAGCCTGGGGCAAAGCATTGTACCCAGATTTGGCCTCTACTTTCATCAGTAGAGGAAAAATTCGAAGCCGTGAGGCGTTGTCATCCTTGTTGGAAACCATACAAGCGATGTCAAAATCATCCAGAAAGTCGGTGGTGAGATCTTCTTCCATACTAGGTTTGTTAATTAGCATACATATTGTGTTAACCAACTAGCTCTGTATGCTATTTAGAACCCAAGGCATGCTAACTAGCATACTCCATATGCTAACTAGCACAGTCCATATGCTAACTAGCACAGACCATATGCTAGCTAGAATACTCCATATGCTAGCTAGCATAATCCATATGCTAACTAGCATACTCACTATGCTAACTAGTATATGCTTTAGGACACCCATCATGCTATTGAGCATACTAGGTGCTAACTAGCAAAAATGATGTTAATTAGCATACAGCTTGTGCTGACTAGCTAGATTTATATGCTAGGTAGAGCACAAGGCATGCTAACTAGCAATATGCCAACCAACATACTCCATATGCTAACTAGAATATCCAGGTCAGTTTGCTAGTTCTAACTAGCCTAACCCTTGTCTTAAATAGCATACCCATCATGCTAGTGAGCATACTAGGTGCTAACTAGCATAAGTGGTGTTAACTTGCATACCTTTTGTGTTGACCAACTAACTCTGTATACTATTCAAAACTCAAGTCCTGCTAACTAGCATACTCCGTATGCTACCTAGCAAACTCCATATGCTAACTAGCATAATCACTTTCTGCTAGTAGACAACGTACTTATCATGCAATTGAGCATACTAGGTATGCAACTAGCATACCATGTATGTTAATTAGCATCCCTATTGTGTTAACCAGCTAGCTTTGTATCCTATTTAGAACCCAAGGCATGCTAACTAGCATACTCCATATGGTAACTAGCACAGTCAATATCCTAACCAGCACAATCCATATGCTAACTAGCAAAAGTCTACAGATCAGTATGCTATTGATCAACATATACAAGTTACTATGCACTAGAGATGCAATGCATAAAATGCATTAGTTATGGTACAAGTATTTGATTGATCACTTGAGGCTCGTCTAGGAGGTGCACAGGGTGTTCTATGTACCTTTTCCTCCCCATCCTCTTTCAACAAACATCCTTCTTGTTCAGTGAAACGCGAGTCTCCACTTTCCAAAATGTGTAGACCAATTCCTTAATTTCATCTGTGGTAGGGCTATGACAGTGTTGCTTGTGACATGCAACCAATGAAAACAATCGACCATCAACATCAGGCTTTGCCTGTTGTGATCTTGCCTTGTGCAAGGTGCGATGATTGACATTTAGGACCCTGGAAATTTTTGCAATAGGCATGTTTTCCTTTGAAGTCAACATCATCTACAATGCTGCATTCTTTTAAAAAAAAATCCTCATTGGAACCTGGCTGCTTGACGGTAGCGAGTGTGCTGCGGACATTGAAGACAATTGCGGACTGTACAGTAGCCTCCTCCTCAAAAGAATCATCATGGATCACCCGAACATGCGGATGTTGAGCAACAAGATTCCATATTTCCCACTTTGCTTTTGTACTAAAACCTTTAGTCCTACTCTTGAAAGCTCTCACAATCTTGGAGGAGATTTTCTTTTTCTCCTCATCACTGAGGGCATGATGTTGTCGCTCAAATTTCATTTGTTTCTGCTCCCGTTGTTTCCTCTTTCTTACTCTCTCATATTCCTTGATTACAGAAAGAGCTGGATCTTGGGACTTTTAATTCATTGCCTGTAGTGGATCTCTTCTGCTTTTTCCTGAGAACTGTAGACGTGCATAATATGTTACTTACTTAAAATCACTTAAATGTATAGCTGTCAACACTTGAAGCTGTAATACACACATACTATGAACAAATGCCCTCACAAAACTATAGATGTGGCCAACAAAACCAATGACTTCATTTGGAGTGGGTGGGCTACACATAAGATTTGCTTACCATCACATTACAGTACGGCTCCATTTCCAACATTGGAGCTAGTGGCAATAATGTTGGCTGCTGGTTCTCCATTTCTGTAGGTGTGTGTTGGAACAAGAGAAAGAGCTCATATTTGACACCTCATCTCTGAGGCAGGATGCCTGATGCAAAAGGAGAAGGAGAGAGAGAGAGAGAGAGAGAGAGAGAGAGAGAGAGAGAGAGAGAGAGAGAGAGAGAGAGAGAGAGAGAGAGAGAGAGAGAGAGAGAGAGAGAGAGAGAGAGAGAGAGAGAGAGAGAGTCCCCACATCGTCTTTAGTAACTGAAAATAGAAGCACACAAGGAAGGAAAATAATTTTTGTATGGAACATTTGAAATTCAACAAAGAACTTGCCCATCCATTTTTAGTATATGCTAACAAGCACAAGCAACTAGCACTGTCCGAAACAGCAGATTCAGTGACACGTTAACATGCTTCTACTCGGCAACATTCTCATTGGGCACATTTACATCCAAAGTAAACAATTTGTCCACTTTCTTTCCTTGTGCAACTAGACTTACATTCTTCTTATGCTCTTCAACAATGAGACCATCAGAGTTAAACTTGACCTGTAAAGCCTGCTCAACCATTTGCCCAATAGAAACCAGGTTCTTTGTAATTTTGAATACATGCATTACATTAGCCAAGTACTTCACTTTACCATGTGTCAAAGACAATAGAACATTTCATGTATGCATAATAGGATGTGCAATATCATCCCCAGTCTCTACATAACCGCTACTTTGTAAAGTCTGCATTTCCTTGAACCAATCACCATGGCTGGTCATGTGATTTGATGCACCAAAATCCATATACCAAAAATTATCACTAGATTTTACCACATTTGCAAACATAGTATTCAGCATGTGCTACACCACAAATAGCCTCTTGGGCTCATTTGCATTCCTACTAGTGGTTACATAATTGTTTTTCCTCCTACTCTCTAGACAGTCACGTTCAAAAAGACCATGCATACTAAATTTATGTGTTGACCTGCATTATTGCGCTGTGCATTTTCACAAACTCTTGGACTCCTCATGTCTCAGATGTTTCTTTGACCACCACCTGTGTTCTGACCTTGATTGTTGTTTTGTTGTTGTGCTTGGTGGTTGCCTCTTCCTCGGCCTCGTCCATGACCTATATCACGTCCTCTTCCTCTTCCTCTATTGTTGGAAAGGACCTGTTCAAAATTACGTCAACCCTGCATAGAGGAGTCTTCTTCAATTTTCTTGTCTTCCGCAATCAATAAGGACACCAATTCTATAAATGAGGGAATGTTCTTTCAAATATGGATGCCAATTTTAAATTGTTTCTACTCAGAAAACCCAAAACTCACAAATAAACTTCTACTTTATCATCATTATTTATTGTAACAGCAATCTATGCAAGTGACTCACATACGTTCTTTATCTTCAATGATGAATAGTCATTGATGGACAAGTTTTGCTTCTGCACAGTATTCGGCCAGCTCAGTCTTCAACTGTAGCTTTCTTGCCTTTGTGTTGGTCCAATCGAATGACAATAAAATGTCCCAAGACTCCTTACGAGATTGAGCATCATGTATATTCCCAATCATAGTGTCAGGTACACTGAATAAAATGTCCCAAGACTCCTTACGAGATTGAGCATCATGTATATTCCCAATCATAGTGTCAGGTACACTGAAAAAAAAACAATACATGATCTTCCAAGCTCTCTAGTTCTAATATTTAAATGTCTTAATTTGTGTAGCACTTGCACCTTCCTCTGGAAATGGTGGTGTTTTTTCATGCTCTCCATACTTGTAGTCCCCATAACCTTTTTCCATAACGAAATTGGTCATTTTGAACTTCCAAGCATGGAAGTTGTTCTTGTCCAACTTCCCACTGACACCTTGGTTAAGCCCATTATTGTTGGATGACATGTTTCCAACCCTTCACATAGTCTTTGAGCAGTCTGCTAAAAATAGTCGGTTACCATCTGTAACCACAATCTGTGTACATGCACTTGTTTCCCTATGCTAAACAATACCTGTGCACACTACAACCAAACTTCTCCAAGCTCCTCAGACACGATTAGGCTCTGATATCATGCCAAGAGATAGAGAAATCTCTTGTGAGCACACACACACACACACACACACACATACACATACAGAAAGATGGAGGCAAAAGACTGTAACTCTTCTTCTTCACTAGCTCAAGATAAGAGGTCTACAAAAAATAAGGGAAAATATAGCATAAAAGGGGAACTAGTACAACGGTCTAATATAAACCACTAGTGAGTGAGGTGAGTAGATAAGTGTACTACCATCACTCCGATAGGTAGACCATCTTGATGTAGTACAATTGTAGTATCATTGGTTAAGATGTGTGTATACACCAAGGCACTCCAATGATGATAATTTTTTATGGTAGCCATCTAGGAGGTGAGCTTGACATCTCAACAAAAGAACGAAATTGGATGCAAATGGGTGTATAAGTTAAAGCACAATTATGATGGAAATGTGAACAAGTACAAGGCAAGGCTTATGGCCAAGAATAATGCAAAAACATATGGGATTGATTATGAGGAGACATTTAACCCTATAGATGGCTACTATTCCTGTGTTTATTAGTTTTGTGTGGCTTTAGGATGGGTAGAGAAACACGGCTTTAGGATGGATGTTGAAAAAGATGGATGTACAAAATGCTTTCTTGAATGGAGACTTGGAGGAAGTTGTATACCCATTGTATATATGGCGCATCCACAAGGCTATGTGAATATGAGGCTAAGTAACTTTGTATGCAAGTTAAAAAAGCACTCTATATACATTGAAGAAAACACCTAGAGCTTGGTATGAGAGAATTGTGGCATTCCTCATGTCTTTGGGTTTTTAGATCTTTGATGTAGATCATTTATTGTATGTGCAAAAAAACAAAGCAGGAATTGTTGTAACATGCATCTATGTGGATGACTTGATTTTTTGGAGGTGTTAATGTGGCTAAAGTAGAGGGCATAAAGGATCTACTTATTATGTGCACATTTACTAGCAGATTTATGTTTTTACTTGGGAGTGTTGCTATTGCATGTAGCAACAAGAAGCATCTAATGATTGCTCTATCAAGTACAAAGGTAGAGCATAGGGATTTTGCAGTGGAGATATGTGAAGTAGCATACTGGGGCTGCTACTTTGGGACTTTGAAGTACAAGTACATAGGTCGGTTTTCATCTATTGTGACAACCTCAAAAACTTATAGCTGGCTTGAAATCTGATGTTTCATGCAAGGACAAATCACACTGAAGTGCATTACCAATTCATGAAAGAGAGGGTCTTTCTAGGCAACATTGTCCTTGAGTACATGACGACATATATTTAGGTTGTAGATATCTTCACGAAGGCCCTCAAGATGCAAAATCTACAACGGCTTTGAGCAATGCTTGGCATATATGGGAGATGGTGTTGAGTTTGAGGGGGAGTGTTGAGATTCCACACTCAACATGTAACGCTCCTGTATGACTATCATCGACAAACATCATCAATGGTGCACATGGTGGATACATGTATCTTCACCAAAAATACTACAACTAGACTACACCGACTTGGTCTACCTATTAGAGTGATGTCACACTTATACCTCTAGCTTTCTCACTAACGGTTCACATTAGACTATTGTACTAGTTTCCTGTTATGTTTTACTTTTTCATTTATGCTCTGTAAGTTTTTTTTCAAGAAGAAGTAGAAGGTTTGACTCTATCTCCGTGTATTTGCTTGTAAGAGCTCAAGCTCTCTCCTTGTTTATCTCTTAACACTCCTTACGTGGAAACAAAGTGTATATTTTCTTAGGGGGGATGTATGTAGAGAGGACTGAGTGTCCTCCATGTCTTTTGACTATTTTTTGAGTAAAATATGACATTTAATAAGATGTCACTTCAACATTAAACACAATTGGCTAAATTATATATAATTTAACGACTATTTAAAATCACAAATCACTAATCTCACTTATCAAAAAATAGATATCAATCCTTTGCAAATTTTAAATATGGCAAGAAGAACAAATGAAAAGTTTGAAGGCAACATTATAGACAAACTAAGTTCATATGAAATAAACAATACAAATTTGGTTTCAGATTCTTGGTGGCGGAATTTTTGGTGGTATTAGATGTTCTGGTGGCCATCGTGTAGGTGGAGGCCCCATGGATAGCAAGGAGAAGAGTGGTGTAGGGAGTGGTTGGCCATGGTGTATCCAACCAAGTACTATAGATGGACATATACTCAAGGGTGAAATATACAACACCATGGACTCCTAGAAATGTGATGGATGTGATGTAGGTGGCTATGTCTGCATTGATCTCGTGAAACATCACCCAAATGAAGAATTCACTCTAACCCACTTAGAAGTCTCTCTACTATGGTAACACACATGCCATAAACACACTTTGATCTTGATTTTTGTTGATGCAATCTTGTTGTAGACACTCACACTCCATCGCCAAGCCATCATATCCAACAAGATAGCCCAAAATTGCATCGCCAACCTTCATGAATGTACCCACTATAGAATATAACATACATTATTAAGCACTACAATGAAAACCATAGCTTGTAGCCTTATCCATTCTTAAACTTACCAAGCAAAGAACTTGTTCCAATGTTTTTAGGACAAGGGCAAGGCTAGGGAGTCTTGGACTGGGCCAAGGGCCGGACTAGGCAATGTGGAAATGGAATCTAGCTAGGGCAAAGGGCTAGGAGCTTGGCCTATATAGTGGGAGGTGGATTCCAGGCACTAGTCTCCCCTAGTCTTTACACTGGTATCAAGAGCCAAGTTGCTTTTTTTGGGAAAGGAGGGCGTGGTCATTCTAAGCCAAAGAAAGCTTTTGCATGTTGCATGCCGTGGAGATTTTCTCTTGCTAAGGGAGGAAGACGAAGTGAAAAAGCGTGTGCAGGGGGGCTTGGAAAGGAGGAGCCACTGGGTGAAGGTGCAAAAAATCGGCCCAAGATAGGCTCAACAGGAGGGCTACGGCGCGCTGAGCAACACTGAACACAAGGGTGGCACCCAATTCTCATCACCTCGCTCGGGCTCAACTCTGCATGCCTTGCGCGCTGTCTACTCGACGACCATAGCTATGAGAGCTTTGGGTTCACATCCAAAATGCCTAAGGCCTTTGGCCTTAGGACTTAAAGTAACCTAAGGGTGACTCGTAGCATTAGCATTGGCTAGTCTCGGACTCCAGTCTCTACTAAGCACTAAACCTATATCTAGCTGCTTTACTATCTATGTGTAAACGGAATGGGTGTCAAAAGCTTTGGAAGGGATTTTTTTGTACACTGAGTCACTCACCACCTAAGGATCGAGCTCCTCGACAGTGGCACCAATGTTAGTGGGTCGCCACGATACAGACGTCTGCAACATAGCTTTTTTGTACTAACATAATGTCAATATGCAAGGAATCGACTCAGGATGGGACACGGAGACTTGATGAGAGTTCCAATCTCACCAAAGTGAACTTAGAGGTCTACTCATACTACGACAAAAGCAAATCAACCTCTTTCTAGTCAGAGAATCAGTCTGCGTCCAATCTCATCGCTCTAGGTCATCACACCTTTTCGGCATCCAAACAAATTTGGAATGCAACGCAACTTAAGGAGAGGTATTACAACATCTAGGGGCACAATTCTACCAAGTTTTGCAAAAATCTGGGAACATAAATCACTATCCATCACAAAAAATGTGCAGAAAAGTGAAACAGAACTATACACAAAGGTCCCTCTTAAGTATAAAAACACTTATCCAAGGTCAAAAGATCAAGAAACAACCATTTAATACCTCAAATCAATGCATTTAGCACACAAACAATGCGCCACAAACCACATCAAATTTGAGAATGGTTACACTTAAATTGTAGATCAAGAGACAAGGAACACAATATGCTATTCGGACATGAATTTTGATTACTAGTCCAGGAGAAAAGTGGATTACAAATTGTAGCAGCAAGAGGCTTCTCACAGTGAACGTTCAAACTCCTTCAAGCTAATGATATCTTTTTAGTATAAACTAAGGGTTCTGACTTAAATACTAAGGAGACTTTCCCACGGCCATTTGGCCACTTACAAGGGTGTAGACTCAGAGAGGCTAAGAGAGCATGACAAAATATATTACAATTACAAATTCTCATTAGCTGAATTACATTGCTTGTTTCAAAAAAATGAGCAAGTACTACAAGGTTTGGTGTACATCCGCTTTTTACGTGTCAGTCCATTGTGTCTACCAAACAGGTGTTTCTTGTCCATTAGCATTGCCTCTTGTTTCTTTTTAGCATCCATATTGGTCTGGTTTAACTGTGATTGGTAGCATAATATTTAGCATATTTTGTTAGTATAAAGCATTAGATTCAATATAATTTTTTGTCATAATCCCTTGTTTAGGTTGAAGAATCGAGCCGGAATCGAGCAGTCTGACTAAGCTAGTTTGACCAAGATAGGCGTTAGAGATCTTCCCTTAATACCATGGAAAATGCCTTCCTAATTGTCAATGGTTACTTTAGGTTCTTAATCCAATTTAGGCAAAGTTGTGTGCAATGCACTAGTGCTTTCTAGTGGGCTTAATCCCTCTTGACCTTTAGTTTAACTATTATAAAGGGAGTTTACTATTGTGATGAGCCTAGGGAGGGTAACAATGCAATATGATCCCCCAAAGTTACAAAATTAAAAGGAAATGAAAAACAAACAAACAAAAAACAAAAGTGCCAAAAATATGAAATCTTAATTTGGTACTTCACTCACATGTATTGCCTATAGTACTAGAGCCCTAAAGGTTCCCCGTGTGGGTACTTTTTCTTGAAAAGGAAAAAGCCCAAGGAATACAAAATAAGCACACACATAAAAAATTATTTCGGTGTGAAACATTTTTGGGGGTCAAAGAAAAGGGAATAATTCAGGCGATGATTTCATAAGCAATTCCTTTTATTGTAGCTTAACTAGAAGCTCTTCTAGGTATAACCTCTAGTTAACCCTCAAACATGAAATACTTTGCTCTCGCGATTAAACAGCTTAATTGACCAGAGAGAATTGAAAATTTTGCCCATGGTATTAATAGTTGACCTCTTGTGCCTCTCAACCCTTAAATTAGAAACCACATGCTTGTTTATTTTTTGGCATTTACAAATGCTTAAGCGTTTGATCATATTATAATTTAATGTTTTACTACTAACAAATTGTTTAATATTTTGTTTCCAATCAATTTGTGTGCCTATTCAATGCATATGATTTTTTATTGTATATGAGAATGCAATTATTGTGCCAATTTTGGTTGGTTTTGCAATGTTTAAAGAAGGCTAAGGACATTCAATCTTAGATTCTCTTCCACCTCGATGAACGGGCTTCATCTCAATAGCTTTTGAGGACGGAATCTACATCAAGAAGGGGGGATGTTAACCCTTACGAACACCCTATCACCTTTGATGAAAGACTTATTACTTATTTGAGTCATAGACCGGGTTTGTCGGTCCAATAGGTGTGTAGGTGATCGTCGATGAGATGTGCACCACTTGTCTTATTTTTACAGTATTTTTGCAACGACCAGCCACTGTGGGCGTCCATGTGTGAATGGGTCAAACTCTTTAAAAATTATATATCTCCATTCTTTGAGGTGCATGCTAAGAAGTGATCTTGCTCCTTCTCTATCTTCTTCTCCTTTGTGTCCTCACGTGTGTGTGTGCGTGCACGCGCGCGCTTGAGAGAGAGAGAGAGAGAGAGAGAGAGAGAGAGAGAGAGAGAGAGAGAGAGAGAGAGAGAGAGAGAGAGAGAGAGAGAGAGAGAGAGAGAGAGAGATAGATAGATAGATTTAATTATCATCCTCGGAGGTCAAATATGACCTATGGGACCAAAGTTACATGTGATGTAGTATGTGTATGGCTGATGAGTGACTCTCGATGCTCCAAAATTGTAGTGATGAGAGTCGCAATGGAGAGCCCACACTTTGGCTGGGAGAGGAAAGTGTGTAGGTCTAAGTTATGGCTGAAAATGTGAGAGAAGCAAGTTCGGATGTGATCAAAAGCTGAGCACTCTAGTAGTGTGTGGTACTCAGACTCTCGAACTTGCAGTGAGCATAATGTGCACAATCGATTTGACTCTTCTCCATTGCCCCATCGCATCAAAGGAAATGGGAGCTAAGCCGAATTGCTGCGATAGTGCGTATCGCGGACAAGGGAATAGGCTCAAGCATGTAAGTGTGAGTACGGTTTCCTCTCTCAGCGAAGAACATGGTTTTGTAGTTGGGGGAAATATAGGTGGTGTAATGTATGAAGCGTGACCCACCGGATTTCTCCCAAGCCGTAATACATTGGCGTTGTAGAAAAGCTTCATTCACTTGAGAGTCAATTGAAGTATCATGTAGCAAGTGTAATGCATCCCATCTCCCAAACCACTTCTTTATGTCTTGCATCCATCCCGTGCTCAAGATCTTGCTTTTATGCGTCTTTTGAACTTTTTTGCTTGCTTCCCATGCAATTGTAGGAAGTCGATGTGAGGGGTTTTGACGCATCTTTATCATGTACTCCACAACCCTTTCCATGCCCATAACCTCAATTGGAAGAGATCCCGACTCAAGAAGTAGGAGCATATATGGTGTTTGTATCTTAACTTGGATAAAGTTTGTAAGAAAACGCTTTTGGACATTCTCAAACTCTTTCCAAGTAGACTTTGAGATGCTCCCGCCCCACACTTCAACTCCATAAAGAAGAACCGGTGTCACCAATGCATCAAAAAGATACTTCTTGAGAACCCAACACTTGATGTTTTCCGCATTACACATGTTCTCAAATGCATAATATGCTCTCTTTCCCGCTTCCAAACGACGCATAGCACATTCATGCCACTTGTGATTGGATGGAACCTCAAGGCCAAGGTACTTAAAGCTCTCAACAACTTCAAGTGTCTCGTTGTTGTACACAATGCATGGCTTCTCCTTATGGTTGGTTTTCACAAGCATAACCTTTGTTTTGGATTCATTTACAATCAGCCCACTATGCAAGCAAAAGTTCTCAAGGACAACCATAAGCTTTTGTGCATCTTCTAAAGTGTGTGCTAGAAGCACTACATCATCCGCATACAACAAAAGCATGCTTACCGCATTGCAAATAGTGACCTCTTCAATGACTTCTTCTTGCATAAATTCAAGTACCATTTGTTCCAATTGATCGATGCATAGAACAAAGAGAGTTGGTGACAATGGACATCCTTGTTTAACCCCAATAGTGCTTACAAAAATTTCTGAAATTTCTCTTCCCATGCGCAATTGACAAATCACCTTCTCATAGATTCGAGAAACCGCAAGCATAAACTCACTTGGCACTTGGAGTTCTTCCATCCTTCTCCACAAATTGTTACGTGGAATCATATCAAAGGCTTTCTTAAAGTCCACAAAACAACAATACAATCGCTTGCCTTTCAACCGACTTTCCTCCATGAGAACACGAAGAGTGACAAGATGATCAATGGTGCTATGGCATTGACGAAAACCCGCTTGTCCCTTTGCACGCTTGTCATTCTCTTCAGCCCAATCACTCAATTTCATCTCCATTATGCACCCAAATAACTTTGCCATAAGAGACCCAATCATTATAGTCCGGTAGTTGCTTACATTCTTTACATCCCCTCCTTTATGCAAAGGCTTAACCCAATTAGTACTCCAATCATAAGGCATACCATGTTGAAGTGCAAGGTTGAACATATCACACATCCACTCATGGGTAAAATCTCCCGTCCATTTGATCATCTCCGGCTTGATACCTTGAAGATCTCCCGCTTTGCGAGTGGCCAACTTTTCAAGCCCACCGCATACATCCTCAATAGTAAAGAAAGATGGCATAAATGGGAGTGAACCATAAAATGGCATTTTTTCAGTATTTGCTTGCTCATATAATTGCCTAAAATGTGTGTACATATCCACTAGACTCAAGTTACCAAAATTCTCAACCTGCTTGCCTCTCAAGTTTGTCCAAAATCTTCCACATGCATGTGCCTTTTCTTGGACTTGAAATTCTTGTTGCTTTACTTCCCATCTTCTTCTCTTCTTTTGAATCAATGCCTTGTATGTATGCAAATGACTTTGATAGTTGTCTTTGTCCATAGTTGCATCAAGCTTTATCAAGGACTTTCGAGCATCTTGACATTCTTTATCAAACCACCTTTTGCGTGATCTATCTTTGTTGATACCATGGAGATGCTTTATGGCAAAGCATTCTTCCGCACAAAAACAAATAGCTTTCTTGAAAGCTTTGCATTTAGTTTCCAATGGTGCATCACATTGAAGCTTTGTCATCCATAATTTTTGCTCAACCATTTCAATGTACATTGGTGCCCGTTTGAAATCCATACATAGTGATAACTTCTCTTTCCTTTGGCTGAGATTATCATGCTTAGTTGCTTCTCCACATGAAAGGTCAATACATAAGGTGCGATGGTCGGATTCTGGGGTCCATTGACCAAACATAAAACTCTTTATGCGATACATGATGGCTTCAGAGAGTAGCATATAGTCAATCACACTATCCCCATTATGTCTCCTACATGTAAATCCATTGGTTCCACTCCACAAAGATACACCATTGGCAATGAGCATATCCGTGCTATTACACATGTGTAAAAGTAACTTTCCATAGTGATCCGGCTCTTTCTCATCCATTGAAGTACGATCATACAAGTGAACTTCCTCCAACTCCCTTGAAATGTATGGCATATCAAATTGTTGAGTATCATGTTGCAATGTTTTTGTGCGAGCATTCATATCCCCAAATACAATAACATCACCTTCACCTTTGAAATAAGCAATGTCCTCTTCCAAATCAGAAAATGGTTGATCTCTATCCATGCAAGCATAAAAGGGAGAATCATGATGAGGAATGTAGCAACCGGCTACAAAAATGGGTGCTCTTTTTGGTGTCATAATTTTCAGCCATACATAACGTTTGTACTTGTCATCTTTCACAATTGATACAAAATCTTCCAATCCTTTCTTAACCATACATGCTAACCCTCCTTGTCCTCTTCGTTGCTTGAGATTCTTTGACCACATCAATGAATGTACATTGTAATCCTCCAAGCCGTTAATCCTTTGTGTATCATGCTCCCAAGTTTCAACAAGAAGTACAACATCGGCTTTGCTTGTTAGTTAATCAATGCCAACCCCCGCATTCCATGGGTATCCATTACAATTCCAAAAGCATATTTTCAATTGTAACTCGGTCTCATAGGTCACGCATCCCTATTTTCTTGAGAGACTTTTCTCCTCCTTGGGCACATTTTCTTCATGAGAGATCTCCTTGTTTTTATTATTCTTTTCCTCATATGCCTTGCGACGCATATTTTGTTGCTTAATAGTGCGATCTTCACATACAAAACATTTTGTATCCCTCAAATAGATCCAACTATTATCAAGGATAATCTTTCGCTTGGTCTCATCCGGCATGGTGCATACAATTGGCCGTTCTCCCGAGCGAGGAGCTCCTTGCTTCCCCACTCTATGTGCTCCATAGACCATAACTCCGGACATGCCAAAGTGGGTTTTGAAGAAATTTTCAATAACAATGGCAAGAGAAGGAGGTGTCTCTAACTTCTCTTCGGGAATTCCACGAATAACAATGTTCTTGGAACGTCGCTCCCGTTCCTTCAACTCCTCCACATCCACATTCTCAACATTCTTTGTTGAACCATAGCTTGCATGAGTGAGGAATTAGAAACCACATTGCTACCACATACATCAGCCCAAGACTTGTTTGTGCATACATTTTTCATGTCGCATACATCCCGGCTCATAGTGTCAAATTTCTCCTCTTTCAATACATGGTCATGCTCTACTTTGCTCATCCGCTCCTTCAAAGCATTCAAGTCCACAAGAGAGCGTTTACATTCCTTGACTTCCTCTTCAAGTTGCATCAAACGTGTTGTTTGCATCTCAAGTGTCCTCTTGAGATTCTCATTCTCAACCACAAGTACCCTTAGTGTGCCATTCTCCATTGCAAGTGCTCGTAAGTCTTCGCCTTGTTTGTTTACGGTCTCTTGCAATGATACCAAGTACGCCATGATCATGGTTTTCGATGTCGTTGGTTGGGTGGTTGTGTTGCTATCTCCACACTTAGGAGATTTTGGATCATTTTCCACAATGGTTGTGGACCTTGTTGAAGAAGAAGAACCCTTGCGAGTGCCGGAAGACATTGTATGTAAAATAGGAGATGAGAATCAATTTTGTTGAACCTGTTCACTTCGGAAATGCTGCTATAGAAACGCCTTCCGTAACTCTGAAAATTTCTGTCTTTACATCAATGCGTAGAGGACTTTGTGCTCTTCGATTGAGGCTATAGATCACCCAAATCGGAATTCGGATGAAGAAGTTATGATCAAAAGAGTGGACTGCTGTCTACTAGGTCAAAAAAACGGCTGCGTTTTTTTTTTTTTTTTTTTTTTAGAGAGAGAGAGAGAGAGAGAGAGAGAGAGAGAGAGAGAGAGTATTGCGGTGGCATGGGCGGCGATGAGGCGGTTGAGCACGGTGGCAGTGGTTGCTCCTTCTTTCTTGTGACATAAGATCCTTCATGACGGAAGCTTTCAGCGATGAGTAACACACCATTGCCCCTTTCAGCTTGATAGGACTGTCTAGTTACATTCATGGCTCGCACATGGTGTTTTGGCAAGTTCTTAGCCTTTGACATGTGCGGCAAAGCGCACAAGCTCTATTTTAATCAAAGGAGTTTTTCCTCTCCACGGTAGCAAAGGTATGCCTAAATCCCTTCTTAAAGAAGAATTTTTTAATCATTTATACACTATTGCATGAGCATTTTTCACTACACTAGCATATTCACTCTTAGAAACTTTGTTTTTTTGTGTGCTTACACTAGTATGGATGGAAGGGTTTCACTCTTGCATAAACACTCAAAGGAAGTTTCATAATTGTTTGTCTCAAGATTGCAAGTTGGTGCATTCCAAAGTTTCGTGTTTACCACGCATAGATCACACCAAATCAAAACTCATTGTAGAAAGCATATGCATTAGAAAGACAATGGGTATAGGAGGACCTCTTTATTTGGAAGTTTAAGGAAGTCAAACCTTTAGTATTAAGAAAGTAATCAAAGGAGAGTTTTTGAATTCAAATAGACAAAATGGCTAGTTTATTTGAATTCAAAGTTCACCCCAAAATGGAATTTGAAATCTAGCATGTAAAAAGCCATATTATGTAGCATATCTATGGAAAGAGCTCAATGTGTAGATTGCAGATCTATGATCTCTGCATGATATGTGCTTAAATCGGAGATCATATGTGGAAGTTATGGAAGGTCAAAAATCATAAAATTTTCCACCTCTCTTTTGGGGGGGAAAGTGCATCTTTGACCACTCTTACATATCTCTTACACACCCACCATTCTTGCACACATGACGTACGCCTATTTGTCAAAATGTTAATCACCCCCATAAACTCATGGAAAATAAAGAGGCCCTTCTATACCCCATCCTCTTCCTAATGGCATTGTTCATTTTAAGAACTTGGCTACTTTCAAGTTTGTTTTGCAATTTAGAAGGGGGGGAGTAAGGGGATAGATTCACAAAAGTGATGTCCATGTTGCTTCAACATAAAACTCCCATCTCTTCCATGCAGATGCCCCATGGATGGAAAATGATGCAAAGGGACCAAAATGGGATTCATTGAAGTCGGGGTTAACTTGAAACTTACCTCAAGACAAAACATTAACTTCCAAGAGATTACTTGTTTTCTTAAGGTCTTTTTTGAGTGAAAATTAAAAGGAAATAGGAACTACGGGATTATAAATCAAATGAACCTAATCTAAATTTCAACTAGGATTAGAAAATTTATCGAGAAGATTTGACATGGATAGCCCTAGCATAACATAAAAGATTTAAGTGTGAACTTTGTCCTACATGTTTTGAGAAGGCCGGCACACGTGTTTACCTGTGGGATGCAACAAGGGATGGTTCTTTTTGGGTAGGATTGATAAACGTTGGTTTAAGTTTTGAGCTTGGATTCATTCAGTGCCCTAGAAATGGGATTAAATGGGAGTGAGTCCTTGCTGGGTGATAGGGACCAGCGGATGCGTCTAGAAATCGACCTAGTTTGGGTAGGCGTGATGCGGACGGAAAAAAGGAGGAAGGAAAATGGATCCATGAAGGGATCATGATAAGGGAGGAGGATGTGATTTGATTAAGGAAATCATCTAATTGTTTGATAAAAAGGAACCTTGAAAAGGCTACGAACCTAAATGGACTATTCCAATGTTGGGAGTTGCATCGTTGCATAGCTTCAATGACCAACAAAATTATCAATCCGGAGGGATGAGCTACCCGGCTAGAGCATGGAAACACTCACACGATTAGTGAGCTAATCATGGCAATACGAATGGTGACTCTACAAGGTGAGATTCTCGGCCTATGGAGGAGCTAAGACACAATGATGGACAATCTCCATATCCACTTTCCATCACCTCCAATCAACCCATTTACACACACTAATGATTGCAAGACGCACACAACACTAATACTATCGTGCAACACACTAATTGCAAGCACACACACATAGATCTATCAAGCACCACACTCCAATCAAACCTACATGCACACACAAGAGGAAAATCACACAAGATTAGAGCAGGATTAACCACTAATTGGTTATGATCTAGCTAATCAAAGCATCATTACCAATCACTAGAAGCATGAGAGAGGCATAGTGAGAGAGAATGAAGCATTGATTAGTGTTAATCAAGTCACATGAGCAAGGAGAAGCTCAAGGACTCCATAGCCACACACCTCAAGAGTTCTCACCAATGAGTGCTCTCAACAATGAGCTTGAGAACCCTAATTTCTTTTACACACTGCCTTATATACCTATGGTAAAAAATATGAAATGTCCGAGCGTCCAAGGCGTTTAGGGCTCCACCACTTACTAAATCTACTACTTAGACACATTAATTGACTGTTCTTTACAGATTGGAACTCCCATTGAGTCCCTAACACATTAAAAATATTACAATGGCTTGAAATAAATCGAGAATTTACAATACATTACCATTTTGGAAAAATGTAAAAAATGTGTAACTCTAATCTTTACTACTTCTTCATGTTGATATTTGATGTGCATTTGTATATCTTTGATCTTTAGCAGCTTTTGTTAACTGACGTTGACTCATTTAACATTCCCCCCTTTCGATTTTAGTGCTCGTCCTTGGGCACTATTGAAAAGTGTCTGTGGAGGCTGTGGAAGGTTTTTGAATGGTTGTTGATGGGTTGATTGTCTTTATTTGTTGTTGAATTTGTTGATGAGGTTCAATTTGCTGCAGCATCTTCATTGGTCCAAATATGTCTGTTGTGAGAGACGATATTGCATTTGTCCGTTGTAATAGCATCATGATGAGGCTTCTATTTATTTATGAAAAGTATGTACAAGGGAAGTAGAATGATGAGGTTCTAAATTAGGGTCTAATACCTGGATGACCAAAGGGAAAAAACCCAGCGGGAAAAAAGTACCTTTGGGATACGCGCATTATTGGAGTACTTATTAGCATGGGAAATATTAATAAAGTAATCAAGAGATTATTTGTTGATAGATATAGAATTAAACAATGTGACATCCATGGAAGTTTACTGGGCCGACGCCAATTTGCCAAGGTCAACACCAAGCGAAGAGGAGCGTTGGGCAGTCACCAAGCCTCCTATTTGCTCGGTATTGATATCACATGTAATGACTTTAACACCAAGGTGAACACCAAGCGATAGGGAGCGTTGGGCAATCACCAAGCTTCCTATTCACCCAGTATTGACTCCAATGTATGACTTTTCTTTCCGTTGTTGGTTATCATGCCCCAATGTCTTTGCTGTCGCTTATAATGGCTTTAACACCAAGGTCAACACCAAGCGATAGGGAGCGTTGGACAGTCAGCAAGCTTCCTTGACTCAACTGCATAACTTATCTTATTCACCCAGTATTGACTCCAGTGCATGACTTGTCAGTTAGCATGACATTGGTTTTCCTGTTGTAGTCCACTCAAGGTGCATAGGTGGTAGCAAAAAGAGTGTATAATGCATATGTCCAATAATGGGACATTCTATTTATGCATACACAAAAATGCATGGAAAACAGTATACTATGCAAGAAATATTTTGAGAGGTTCTTCAGGAAGATGGTGTAGCTATAAAAGAATATGAAATGGCTTTGCAAGCTGGCACCCCTTTAAGAATTGTTTTTGTTGACAAGGATATGTGCTCTCATCTTACTGTGCAATGTTTGGAAAACAATATGCTGTGCAAGAAAGATTTTGAGAGGTTCTTCAGAAAGATGGTGTAGCTATAAAAGAATATGACATGGTTTTGCAAGCTGACACCCCTTTAAGAATGGTTTTTGTTGATGAGGATATGTGCTCTCATCTTATTGTGCACTATGCGTGAGTGTGGGACTCTATGAAACTCCACCATTTGTAAGTTAATAGACTTTGACTCTTATGCTCATCTCATCCAGCATGAGTGATATAACTTAGATATGCTCAACTCTTCCAGCTTGACATAAGCCTAATGACTATGACTCCTAGCATAGAGTTTAACATGACTTGAAGCTTTGGGACTAATGCATTACTCATTTTATGGCTTAGCAGCTCAACTCTGACTATGCCAATGAGTGTTTTTTGCACCCTAGCAACTTGACTCAGGTAAAAGTAAGCTTGAACCCTCAAAAAGAGGATTAGTGAAGGACCAAGTTGGCATTGAAGGTTTCTTTTGCCATACCTGTTTTATCTTCTTTGAATCTATTTTCACATTGGTTGGGTGGTTCTTCTTTGACTGTGAAGACTCCATTATATGTTTTATTCTTCAATTAGACATGTTGATAAGAGTTTGTGATGTTGTTGTAGGCCTCTGATCACTGTCGGCATTTGGCTTTTGACTAGGAGCATTAGAAGACTTAGGAATCCAAATCTCTTGATGACCTTTGTATCTCCTTTTTTTGACTTTGTTGAGATGT
Organism: Adiantum capillus-veneris; assembly: GCF_014529385.1. Lineage (NCBI taxonomy): Eukaryota > Viridiplantae > Streptophyta > Polypodiopsida > Polypodiales > Pteridaceae > Adiantum > Adiantum capillus-veneris. The sequence continues at coordinate 104,619,734 of NC_140952.1, forward strand.
AGGTCTTGTTGGGTTCTTGAGATCTTCATGCACGTTTGGTGTAGTTGTATTTGGCTTGTGGTTAACTAGTATCCAAATATTTGTACAACCTTTGTAAAATCCTTGTCTAAGAGGAAGATCCTTTGAGATCCGTCTCTATTCAATATCGTCTTGTGAGGTGTGGTAGACTTCAGCATCTTTCAATGGTGTTCTATTGTATACCCGCTTCTTAGGTATCCTGGAATATTATCGAGGTTGATACCTTGTGGGACTTCTTTCTTGGAAGGGACTTGATGTTACTTCATATGTCCTAACCTGCAGTTTTGGTACCCATATCTGTATGTTACCTCTATAGTAATCCTATTCTTTTAAGCTCCATTGTTTGGCTTTTTGTGTTGATTTCCTGTCTTTAATGCAGACCAGATCATTGACTTTGACTAAACTACTCGGAACAAACACTTGCTTGACTATCTTTTTCTTTCTTGAGTACTTTGGTTGAAATATCTTTGCTTTTCTGGGTGTCTCCTTAGAGGTTTTAGTTGGGTTAGCAATTCACTTGAAGTTTTGAAAGTCTGACTTGCTTGAAGAAGATCCATGAGGGTTCTTTGATGTAGAGGCATATGCTGTCACACCTTCTGTGCTAATCAATGGAAGGTCCACTTTAGCTTTACCTTTGTGTGTCTGCAAGATTTATCTTTGATTCTTGTAACTTTTGCAACTCGGAATCTAGCATTAATGATACCTGTAAATGTTGTTGGCTACCTCTTGGAAAAGAGAGTTTTAGCATTGTATCTTCTTTGTAGGCCTTGTGTTGATCTAACCACTGTCCAAGGATGACATCTGCATGCATATCTTTTGAAGGCTTTATTTGAAACTTTACCTTTTTGTACAATTTTCCTTTTTGGTCTATATAGTGTGCATATGAATTATGTGTACCACATACAATGCTAACAACATTCTGTTTGATGTGTCCCTTAGACTCGTGAATGATTGCATGCTTGTTGTGGCAGTGGATGCAATTCATTTGCAAACCTAACAGTCTTTTCTACAATCTGTGATATCTGGACACCTTGACCAAATTCATGCAAGAATTTCTTGTTCAAAGAATCAATTTTAAGCTTTTCAGGTACCTGTGCATCTTTATGCTCATTTTGAACTTGCAGTACTTTTACTGGTGTTTCTAATGGTAATGCAGAATCATCCGATTGCATTAAAAGTGAAGAGTTAGATGCACTTACATTGAGATTCGCATTTCAAATTTTTTATGTACCTTGGTTGGCAGTTGATGTGTCCTTGTTGTTTGGATTTGTTGGGCAATCTTCAGAAAAATGTCCACCTTTTTTTCCACAATCTAAGCAATACACCATGATTGGTGTTATTTCATTTGGTTCTGTCATGTCAAGCTCTAGCTGAGAAGTTTTTGCTTCTATGCGACCAAGTTGTCAGCATCTTCTTTTAAAACACTGAGCATCAAGTTGTAGAATGCTCCCCTCCCTCTTGACCTTTGTACCATCTTTGGCTTGGTTCTCCAATTAGATTGGCTTCTATTGGTTCATCTATTGGATCTTGCAATTTTGGGTCTCGACTATAGATCTGACCATTGTAATCCATGTACAATGACCCTGATTGCATATGTACCAACTGTATGTTTTGCTGACTTGTGCAGATTTCTGGATAACCACTTGGGTTGACTTTCTGAACTTCTATCTGTACTTCATCTTGGAGCTTGGAATACTTGGCTCCACTAAAGTTTGTGAACATTTGGGAGTTTTCTTAATCTAGCTTTACTCTGATCAATAGGATCTTTGTGCTGCTTTTGCTGCTCATCAAGTATCTATGGCCTTTTGAATATGCATATAAGACTTTATCTCCATTGTAGCCATATAGCTGTAAAATCTGCTCTATTGCAGTTGTGCATGTGTTGCCACTGCTACTGGCTTGCTCGGTTGTACTTGAACTCTCGGCTCGACTTGAGTCCAGGTTGGCTGGTTCTGTAAAAACTAGCTCTTAGCAAATTTTGGTATCAGTAGAATTTATCATGCTCGGGTTTGATTAAACTGGTTTAGCCAAAGCACTTTTGTAGTTGACTACTCTTAGACTCACAAGAGTTTATTAACTCTAGCTTGAAAGTTTCAAAATTGATTGTAACCTTTTGAAACAATGAAAACATGGCCTTGAACATCCTAATCTGTAATCCACCGTGATTTGTGCCCATGTTCGTCCGATTAGAAGTTAATTTGCAATGCAATTATTGCGCTAATCCATTTCTAGCGTGCAAAATTTTGAAAGTTATCTGTTGCTCTACTACTTTGAGTTAGCCTTTTTGCTCACTTTTTTCGATCGTTTTTTTGCTAATATGGGTCGCATTGCGGTGTATGATTCTTTCGACGGTATGTCTTTTGCTTTTTTGCCTCTTTTGACGATTTATTAATTTTTTGGTGAAATTTTGAATTTTCTAAAAATTTTGGGATTTTTATGATTTTTGATAAATTTTTGAGAAAGTTTTGATTTTTACAAAAATTTTCTATGAATTTTCTTTTTTTTTGGTGAATTTTGTAACTTTTATGGAAACTTTTGAAGATATCTTGAATTTTTATGATTTTTTGAACAATTTTAGATTTTCGAAGGATTTTTTATGAGCTTTCATGAAATTTTTTACATTTTTTGTGTGAATTTGTTTTTATTTTTTATGAATTGTCTATGAGGTTTTTATTTTTTATAAGTTTTTTGGTAAGTTTTTTATTTTTCTATAGTTTTCTAAACCCTTTTTTAAATTTTTAATTGATTTTTTTTAAAAAAAATTAATATATTTTTAGTTTTAATTTTTGTGTGATTTTTTTAAAAATTTCAAATGGTTTTTTGTAATTTTTATTGTTTTTAATTATTTTTTTAAATGGTTTTGTGATTTATTTATTTTTTTTGATTGATTTTTTATATTTATTTTTTCTTTTCCTTTTTGTCCTTTTTTTAAAAAAATTAAAAAAATTATAAATAAAATTACCTCTTACCTGGTGGAGCTGTGGATCCGGGCCTGGCAGTGTTGACTTTCGGGTGACAGCAGCATGCATCACGAGGTGGAAGGCGAGGTTTGGCGCGCGGGGCACAAGGAGAGAGGGAGGGAGAGAGAGTAGGCTACCTTGACGGTGCGCAACACGGGGCACCAGAGGAGACTGTATGAGACTGGCACAACACAGTAGAGAGAGAGAAAGAGCTTGTGGCACACGGTATGACGGAGGGAGAGAGAGGCATGCATTGGTGACGTGGCCGCTGCACAAGTGGCGGGACAGCCGGACAGAGGAGGGTACACGACAGAGGGGAGGGTGAGGGTCTGTGTGTGTGTGTGTGTGTGTCTATGTGTGTGTGAATAGGACAAGGAGGGGGAGAGAGGTGGGTCATGCAAGAGAGAGAGATGTCAGCGAGAGACGAGGAGAGAGACGAAGAAGAAGAGTATTTTAAAGTCTTAGGAAACTATCCCACAAGGTGAGAGAGAAAGTTAGAGGTTAGAGAGAGACCATAAATAATCGTTAGCAGTGGGGGAGAGAGAGTAAGAGTGAAAGGGGGATGAGAGAGAGAGTTAATTATCGTTGGGAGTGGGGAGGAGAGAGAGTGAGAGAAGTGAGAGAGGGGGATGAGAGAGAGTGTTAATAATCGCTCTTTTGGGAGGGGGCAAGATTTTATTTTTCTATTTTTGATAAAGTTGAACCTTAGGACCACAAGGAGCTGTTCTCACCGCAAGCCCGTAAAAAATCAAAAATCACCGTCAAGTTTTACACGAGCGTTGATGTTGTATCGGACCGCACGCCAAGGTTCGGCAAATCCTACCAGTCCACATCGAAGCTCAAAATTCGTTTTATTTTTATTTTCGAACGTCCTAAAGTGTCTAAATAAGGCCAAAAATCACCCGAGAACACAAAAATCATCCGAAAATCCCAAAAATTGCCAAAAAAATCTAAAAAACTCTAAAAATCATCGGCAATCACAATCAAACACTTTTGATACGCATAAGCACACCAAAAATAGTAGTTTTTATCAAAAATACCAAATTCGACAAAATCATCAACCCGACCCTCAGAAATAGCAAAACGCTCAAAATTTGGCGAACAAACACCCAAATGCACTCAAAATCAAGCCATAAACACACATTCAAAACAGCTTGTAAAGATTGCAAGATATCAATTTTTAACGGAATTAAGCAAAAATTAGCAAAAATTTACCAAAAATTTGTAAAAATTATTCAAAAAATACTCAGAAAAATTTTGAAAATTCTCCACACAGGGAATTAGTGCAGCCAAATAAATTCACAAAATCCACATCAATTCAATTGCCAAATATTTTGATCACTAAAATCCAAACTATGCAATTAAATCGAAAAATTAGGTCAAAATTTGACGCATTTGGAGTGTGTAAATCCCTGTTTTGAGCTCAAAAACACAGCATTTAACCATTACACATATCAAATATGCAATAAAAAATTGAATCAATCATGCTTATTAAACACTTTTTAGACACACACACACACACACACACACACACACACACACACAAACACACTAATAATTGGCAATTTTTACCAATTGTTAGGTGCGCACACAAAAGGGTTAATCTTGTCGAAATTGCAATGTGATTTCACAAATCTCTAGTTGGGCATTACCACAACACAATCAATCATCACAATTGAAAAATTATTAAGCACAAATTGAGTTTTAGGTGCACAATCAAGGGCAAAATAGTGCACACACACCTAACATTAGGTATACACACACTCAACTAGAATGCACACACACTTAACTTTAGTGCACACACACTTGCAATTGACCATTCAAACATGTAACTAGATCAATTAGGCACACAATTAGCAACACGCATTCACCAATTAGCAATTGAAACTTGTCAATTTCATACGCCACCAAATCTGGAAAATTTTTGCATTACAACGGCATGAAAACGAACAATTCAAAAATTTTCAAAGCATAACATAGCATCAACATTGTATTGCAACTAACACGGCATCAACATGGCATTGGCATCGACATGGCATCGACATTGCATCATCTTGGAATCCCTACACAAGTCTACACATGTTTAGATTCTAGGGAGGTTGAGAATACCACCTTGATTACCTTTCCAATGAAGATCGATTGACAATTGAAATCTCCGATCCTTGGTAGCAAAGTAGTGTGTAAGTTAGCAAGGGGTTAGTGTGAAATTAGAGTGCATAAACACACAACTGGTAAGATAAGGTGACAAATTAGGAAATAATGAACACATTGCTTCATGCACATACATCCAAAATCCAAAAAACCATAAACACATAAGTGAAATTAGTAGTGACATTAGTGAGGAAACACATCCTATTATGCCACAATTACACTAGCGTAGGCCATCATCCCCGGCAACGATGCCAAATGTTGGGAGTTCCATCGTTGCATAGCTCTAATGACCAACAAAATTATCAATCCGTAGGGATGAGCTACCTGGCTAGGGGATGAGCTATCGGCTAGGGCATGGAAACACTCACACGATTAATGAGCTAATCATGGAAACACGAATGGCGACTCTACGAGGTGAGCTTCTCGGCCTATGGAGGAGCTAAGCCACAATGATGGACAATCTCCACATCCACTTTCCTTCACCTCCAATCAACCCAATCACACACACTAATGATTGCAAGATGTGCACAACACTAATCCTATCATACAACACACTAATCGCAAGCACACACACATAGATCTATTGAACACCACACTCCAATCAAACCTACATGCACACACAAAAAAAAGAGGGCAATCACACAAGATTAGAGTGGGATTAACCACTAATTTGTTTATGATCTAGCTAATCAAGGCATCATTAGCAAGCACAAGAAGCATGAGAGAGGCATAGTGAGAGAGAATTAAGCATTGATTAGTGTTAATCAAGTCACATGAGCAAGGAGAAGCGCAAGGTCTTCATAGCCACACACCTCAAGAGCTCTCACCAAAGAGTGCTCTCCACAAATGAGCTTGAGAATGCTAATTTCTTTTACACACTGCTTTATATACCTAAGGTAAAAATATGCAATGTCCGGGTGCCCAAGGCCTTTAGGGCTCCACCACTTATTGAATCTGCTACCTAGGCACACTAACTGACCTATTCTTTACAGCTTGGAAATCCCATTGAGCCCGTAACACATTAAAAATATTACAATGGCTTGAAAAAAATCGAGAATTTACAATACATGACCATTTTGGAAAAATGTAAAAAATGTGTAACTCCAATCTTCACTGCTTCTTCATGTTGATCTTCGCTATACATTCGTATGTCTTTGATCTTTAGTAGCTTTTGTTAACTGATGTTGACTCAGTTAACATCGGCAATTGTCCTCCTTAGCCAGACCTTTGTTCTACTTCTCGGATTATTGATTTAAAAAGAATCTAGAGTAGCTTATTTTAGTAAGCCTTTCCCACACAAGATAAAGAAAAATAAAAATTGGAAATTTTGTCAAGGCACCACCTCCACACGTGGCAAAGGAGACATGATAGCCAAGTCTTGGGAAAGGGGATATGCCTGGAGGAGTATATGTGATTGCTTGAAAGATAACTAGATAATTTTACTAATACTAAAGGAAAAAGGAAGTAAAATATTCTAAAAATAAAAAAGGTGGGAACGACCTGATAAATGCACACTTGTAAGTATGCATAGTGTGCATGCTGCTTTCAAATGTTTAAAATGTATTCCTGGTTTGACTTGATTGGAATATTGTTTTCTAGTATCATAGTATTACCTTGGGAAGGTGCATTTATGAAACGGTTCGGTGGGTGGATGGATTCCAGAGGGTTAACTTGCTGGCCAGAAAGCTGAACCCAATTTTTATGTTGTCGAGTTAAAAACGTGATAAGGGATTCCAATCTATGGAGCGGGAATCAAACTTGGGAACGAGGGCTTGTGTAGCTATTAAATACACTCATCTTAGGGGAACGCTCTAACGATTGTGCTCGGCCATAACCCCGAGAAAAAAATGTCAGAGACCTTGAACCAAGGGTGAACTAGAGAACACCCACCAACTGACTCTGGAAGGTTGAGTTCTGATGGCTTCCGCTAAAAATTTCAAAGCGATAAGGAAATATATTTCAAGGTTAATGGTTTTGTAAGAGAAAATTGAATTTTATCACCCCCTTGAGTTGGCATGGGAGAACTGGAGGAGTCCTATCTTGGTGTTGGTCAAGCGGGAGGGATGTCAAGAATTGTGGTGTATCCAATTGGAGATGGTGCAGCGGACGGTCCCTAGTGAAGGGGATCGGGGAGCACCACAGACGGAGAGTGAGAGAGAGAGAAGGAGATACACACACGATGTGGGTGGGGAGACTCAAAGAGTGAGCAACCCCCTATCCACTTATGCTATGTATAAGGTATACAAGTCAGTGGGCGCCCAGACTCTGGGCGGCCGGGCAAGGCACAGACGCCTATACCCCAACAACCTCCCACTTAAAGGCGACTATGCCTTTAAGCAAGAGAACCTAGTCTAAAGACTACAAAAGGCGAGAGAAAACCGCTCTCAACCAATGCCCACTGGCTGGCTGTGATCGTGTGCATCCGGCTCTACTGATAGACAAACATCCCGCTGCGGAAGCCACACAGAGCTAGCTCCAAGCTCTGCAAATAGTCTATAAGAGCTCATACACTCCTACAAGTATCGGTCCAATACCTGCAAACCTCCCCTATGCTCTATGCCGAGATCAGTCATCGAACGACTGATCAACCCTGCTGCAAATGCTCCCACTGCAGCTGCTATGTCGGGCCTCGAGATCAGCATCTCGTACATAAGGACACCGAACGTTGATGCAACCCTGGCAACCTCTGCCACCTCCAACTCAGAACTCAACTCATGGCAATCCTGTCCCCTATCATAGAGACCATGTCACTCTGACTCCGAGCTCTGGAGTGACTCCTCGTGCCCACCACATATCACATGTGTACCAATTGTATCCATATGTCCTGAATCTGCATCAAGCTCTGGCATAAGCATATCAAGAAATGACTCCACAATAGCCGACATCTCAGCATCCATGTGAGTCATCTCTGTCATCACCTCTGATGGCCCATCCTGCTGTGACTCACTAGAGCTGTCCCACTCTACCTGTGCATCCGTAGACGCAACCTGCACAACAAGGTCACTGCTCTGCACTCCATGCAAAGCATCCTGCAACCCACAAGCAAAAGAGACTCGCTTGCTCTCTCGCTCTCTACCGGGCTGCATGATCACAGAGACAGCACCGTCTCTCGCTTGATCCACATGCAATGGGTAACCTGTACCACTCCTGGCACCTCTCGCAATCACTAGCGAACCCAAATGCATCACGAAATCTCGCTCTCGTAGAGAAATCTGACATCCACTATCCCGTAACTGTCTGACTGAGATCAAATCCCGTCTCAAATCTGGCACATAACGCACATGACGCAGGGTAAATCTCATACCACTGGGTAAGGACAAATATACGTCTCCTGCACCCTCAATGTCATACAAAAAACCATCAGCCATGTGCACACAACCAAGTCTCCCACTAGAAAACGTGCTAAACCACTCACGATGTGACGTGACATGGAAAGTAGCATCTGAATCTAGTAACCAATGTGAAGACAAGGTGCAATCCGATATGCAATCCGTAGACATAAGATTGTCGGAAGACAAGGTAGATGTAAATGTGACATCGCCATCACAAGCATACTCAGTAACCACCATACTGATCTCACTAGCATCTGTCATGCTCAAATTTGCATCACGCATCTGTCGCCTCTGTTGTCTCAAACGCCTGAAACATCGACGCCTAATGTGCCCTCTATGTCCACAATGCCAACATGTCAAGTCTCTATGCCGTCGAGACTTGCATGTGGGACCAATCTCTCCCATGGACATAGAAGTGGGACTAGACTCCCCTGTAGACATGGATGTCTCGTACATAGCATGTAAACTCTGCCATAAAGCATGAGTTGTAGTCTCCCTCGAGACTTGCCAGTCAACAGACTCAACCAGATGCAAACGAATCGTAGACATTGCCAACTCATCAAGATCCTGCCAATCATCATCACGCATAGACTTGGGCTTCGCCGATAAACCACGCAAGGGTTTATCCTGCCCCAAATCCGCCAATGCAACAAGCATATGCTCCTTCCAAGCAACAAAATCTGCACCATCAAACTGTGTCAGACCATAACGCTGGAAGTCAAATGAAAAATCAGCCATAATTCTCTCAAAAGAGCAACCAACAATGAGTAGCAAATGTCAACCAAATCAGCCCTAAACTGGATCGAATCGCATCAACAAAAGTCTGCAAATATGGCTGTAAAATCTGATGCAAAGTTGCACCAATAACCGTGCAAAGCCTTGCACAAAATCACAAGTCAATATGACTCAATCGCGCATAAATATCTGACAAAATTTTGGCAGAGTCTCCTTTGTAACTGGAGCAAAATCTCAACAGTAAACCTCAAAGAGACAATAATATATGCCACAATGGCCAATCTGGGAATAAACTTGTCATAAAATCTAATATCTAACTAACCCAAATGATTTTCTCATATTAAATTGATCACTTAATGTGGGAGAATAAACGGGAACAAGTGTTAAGATATAGGTATGTGCTTATAGATCTATCTCAACATGGGGCCAATGGTAATGGGGCCCAAAAGGGAGATGGTCTATCAAAGAGCAAGGCTAACCAATGGAGCATAAGACCTTAGGGTTAGCTTCATTGAAGACCTCCAATAAATGTGTGTAAAAGTCCTTTGACCTTAAGTAAGCTAGGGTTGAGCTTGAGGTGGGAACCCGGCCCAAGCTCGAGGTGCTTGTCCTGCTTGAGGTGCTTGTCATGCTTGAGGTGTTTTTCATGCTTGAGGTGCTTGATTAAGATGCTTGAGGTGCTTGACTGGCTCCATGCTTGAGGTGCTTGACTTGCTGCATGATTAAAGTACTTGAGGTGCCTTGAGAAGCTTGCCTGAGATGCTTGTGGGAACACCCCCTAGTTCAAGTGCTTTGTCATGCTTGATGAGTAAGGTGCTTGATCACCTAAAAGTCAAAAGCATTCCTACAAGAGGGGGGGCGAGCCCTTTTCCTAGGGGCTAGAGAGAGAACACCCACTCACACACACAAGGGAAGCCCAACTTGAAGAGGCAGCAAGGACACATGTCAGGCCCCTACCCATGTTACCTTCATGTGTTGCTTGAAGCCTATTGGCTAGGCTTCAAAGGGGTCCAATGATAAATTACATGAATTATCTAATTGTTTTAGCATTTATCAAGTCCTCTCTCTCAAAGGGGAAAGGGGGACACTTGTCCCAAGGCTACCCATGTTGCTTGTAATGGCTCCTGCTTGTGATTGGCTAGGCCTGGAGGGGTCCAATGAGCTTCAGGCATGAGCTACAAGGGGGGGTCGACCCAAGCAAGCTAGGGGGGTGCCTAGGGGGTATACTCACCCACACACACTCACAAGCACTCTCATTGTGTGATATGCAAAGTGCAAGAGCTCCCTCTCCAAGCAAGTAGAGGTTGAGAGCCTACACCAACACTCTTGGCTATGGAGTGCAAATCCAACCAAGAGCCATGCTTCAATGCTTAAGCTTGCCATCTCCTTCTTCTTCATTACTATGCTATTATGTATGCTAGCAACAAGAGTATGATAAGTGAGGAACTAATTCTTTCTCCTACGAAATGTTTCTTCTTCCTCTTCCCTACCCTCATTCCCTGCTAGCTCTCTCCACCTTCGAAGGTGTTTGAGGTCTTGGGACTGAGGCTTGGGATAGTTAAAGCTTTCTTCAAGTTTATGTTATGTTTGTGGTGCATGAAGCCTTCCATCTTCATGGCATCACCTAGGTCACAAGGAACACAAAGACTGTATTGTAACAAGTCTCTCTTTAAGGGAGAAATCATAATACAAATGCCTATTGGAGGGGGGACCGGCTCCACATAAATCCGGTCCTCAATTGTTGTCATGTTCTCTAAACTCTCTCTCTTGCAAAAGTATTGTCTATGCCAAGTTAACTAATTGCTATGATTATGTTGCTATCTTCAATTATGTCTACCCGCTATGCTCACAAAATCATTTCTTGAAAGTACTCTCATTAAATTCCGCTATTCTCAAATTGAATAGGCAAATTCCATTACATTGGTATCAGAGCATTTGGTTTCTCTTTTCTTGCTTAAGAAGAGAGGTCCTTAAGTAGCCTATAAATGGTTGATGTTGTTAATTATAATAGAGTAAGTGGAACTGGGATCTAATACCGGTTTTGTTAAGCCCACTATGTGGGGGATGGTGCACACCTCGGGAGCTTTGGACTTAATAATGGAGTCTTTTTAGACTTGCCTACGGCTTTACCATTATTGAGCCATAAGAAGTCCGAAAGGAGCTAGCCCTTGGCAACTCTGCTATGTTAGACCTACTCCTCTACTCTCTATAATTAACCACTTTGAGCCGTGGGTGTAGATACTTAAGAGCCGATTTTCAAAGGCTAAGAGGAGTGGCAACTAAGGTTTTGAATTGCCAAAGCATACACTAAGTACATACATAAAATTTTGTTAACATGGCTGACAATAATCAAGAGAGTAGAATGAACATTGATAGCTTTGACTTTGCACATGAAGGTGCTAATGATGATGCTCCCATGTTTGTGAATTATCTTGTGACTAGGTTGCAACAAGCTATGGGCAACCCTACCTTGCAAGCCGAAGTTACTCAACAACTTCGTGCCTATGGAATTTCCCTTCCTCTCCAAGAGGAGAGAGAGCTTAGGAGGCCTCTTGAAGAGACCCCCAAAAGAAGACTCTCTCCCATTCGAGAGGAGGAATCCAAAGAGAAAGAAAGCAATGAAAGTCTAAGTTCTTCTGAAGATGTGGCTCCACGAAGAAGGCGGTCTAGACGATCGCCTACTCCTCCCAAGAGGAAAAGAGCAACCCATAGTCCTTCTTCTCATCACTCTCAAAGGCAAGAGAGGAAACAAAGGAAGAAAAGGGCTAGGAAGAGGTCACCCTCTTCTCCTTCTTCTTCACCTTCCTTCTCTTCCGATGAAAGTTATGGCTATTCTCCTAGAGAATACAAGAGGGGAGGACATCGCAAATCATTTCCTGCATGGCGAAGGTCACAAAAGCTAAAGAAGTTCAAGAAGGGAGGAAAGAGTATCTCTTTTCTCACCTACGATGGCACCTTTGGTGCTACCGACAAAGTGTTGGCCTTCATCCAGCAATTTGATGCGGCCTTTGGGGACGAGGTCTTCACAGAGTCCTCCAAGCTACGCCATGTAGCTATGCACTTCCAAAAATCAGCTCGTCAATGGTGGGCTAGCCTTCGTGGCAATGGAGAAGCCCCAAAGACATGGAGAACTCTACGAGTTTCCATCATGAAGCAATTTCTTCCAAGCGATACTAAAGATAAAGTTCTTACCGAATGGCGCGGCTTGAAGCTCCTGTCTCATGAGTCTATCAACAAGTATGTAGATAAGTTTTGGGATTTACATCTCAAAGCTACTGTCTTTCAAAAGATAGACTTTGCCGAGCAAAGACAGCAATTCTGTGCGGGATTACCTGAAGAGATGGCCGAATATATCAACTCTCAAAGGCCCGGTACTATTACCGAAGTAATCCACCACACCATGGTTGCTTCACGCATCAATTTCCATCAAGGTTCTAGACGTAATGTCAAGCCCATGGAAAACAAAGATAAAAATGATGCAAAGGGGAAATCCAATGCTCAAAATAATTCCCAAGGCACTTCCAACAACAACAACAACAACAACAATCGGTCCAAGGGGAAGGGAGTTTACAAAGGTAAAAACAAACTCTCTCCTGAAGAGCTTGAAGCTTTTCGCAAGGACCATAAGTGTTTCAAGTGTGGGGAGCAAGGACATGGCTATCGTTCTTGCCCCAAGAAGAATACTTGCAATGAGACTCCTAGGGCTTCCACCATCGAAGCTCCAAAAGAGGATGCTCATTGCAAAGGATCATCACTCTCCTATGCTTGGGGAAAGGTAAGAGAGCATGATGCCTTCATCTTGTTTGACCCTGGCTCTACTCTCAACTACATATCAATAGAGTTGGCCACCAAGTTGGGCATTCAAGCTTTTGAGATGGGAGATATAGTAACAGCTGATGCAGCTTTCAAGGGACAACAAGCCTCCGTTACTCCCTTGATTGGGAAGTTGAGGCTTCATGTCCAAAGCTATGTCGACAAAGAAGACTTCTTCATCTCTCCCCTCCAACATCAGGATGTTATCCTAGGGGCACCATGGTTTGATCGCATGGCTGCCAACATGAAGTTCCCTGAAAGGAGAATTTACTTCACCTACAGGGGAAAGAACATGTATATAGATGCTAGTGAGCGTGGTCGCACTATTCCACTTGTAAATCCTCTTTCTTTTGATAAATCAATGAAGAGCTCAGTTTCTGCGTACATGATTTATGTCAAAGAGTTTCTAAAAGCTAATAATGTTTCATCAAATGAAAATGATAGGAATCAAGAAGAGTTAGACTTGTCTACTTTTCTAAAAGGATTCCAAGATGTGTTCATCGATGATATCCCTATGGACCTACCTCCAAAACGAGGGGATGATGACCATCGTATTGAGCTCCTTCCAGGAAGCTCACTGCCTAACAAACCTCCTTATCGAGTCTCACAAGCTCAACAAGAGGAGATCATGAGGCAAGTACAAGAGCTGGTAGACAAACGGATGGTGAGGCCTAGTTCCTCTCCCTTTTGTTCTCCAGTCCTTCTAGTGCAAAAGAAAGATGGTACATACCGTATGTGTGTGGACTATCGAGCACTAAACCATATCACTATCAAAAACAGATTTCCCGTACCTCGGGTAGAAGATCTGTTTGATAAGCTACAAGGCTCTACCTACTTCAGTAGGATTGACCGTAAGAGTGGCTATCATCAAATAAGGATAGTGGATGAGGATATCTTAAAGACCGCGTTTCGCAAAACATTTGGTCTTTATGAATATCTAGTCATGCCTTTTGGCTTGACTAATGCACCAGCTACGTTCAATCGTTTGATGGAGAAAATTTTTAGACCATATCAAAAATTCACTGGAGTGTTCTTCGATGATATCATCATCTACTCCAAGTCTTTGGAGGAACATAAGCAACATCTCCAAGTGATTTTTCAAGCCTTGAGGGAGAACAAACTTTTTCTCAACCAAAAGAAAAGTGAATTCTTCCTTCAAGAGATTCAATATCTAGGCCATATTATCTCTCACGATGGTATTCGTATGGATCCATCAAAGTTAGAGGTAATAAAATCATGGCCTAACCCAAGGAATCTACATGAGCTAAGAAGCTTTATTGGTATGTGTGCATACTATAGACGCTTCATAGCAAAATTCTCTGAAGTAGCAGGACCACTACACGACTTAACCAAAAAGAACGTTAAGTTTGTATGGACTGCTAAGGAGCAAAATGCTTTTGAAAAACTCAAAGAGAAGCTTACTTCCCAACCAGTCCTCGTGCTTCCGGATCTCTCAAAGCCATTTGAGGTCCAATGTGATGCTTGTGGTGATTGCCTTGGAGCGGTTTTGCTTCAAGAAGGGCATGCCATAGCATATGAGAGCCGAAGGCTCAATGGTGATGAACGAGTCTTGGGCATTTATGAGAAAGAGCTTTTAGCTGTCCTACATGCCCTAGACACATGGAAGCACTACCTATTGGGGACTCCATTTATCCTACGAACCGACCACCAAAGTCTCAAGTATTTCATGACGCAAACCAAGCTTTCCGACAAACAAATGAGGTGGGCAAATTTTCTTTCGCAATTTAATTTCCATATTGCTCACATAGCTGGTAAGCACAATCAAGTTGCCGATGCACTTTCACGACGACCAAAAGTTAATGCGGTGTCTATAGCTACTCACAATGATCTATCCTCTATGATAGATGAGTATGCTACTGACCCTGACTTTAGAGACATAATGTCAGCCCTTGCTTTGGGGAAGAAAGAGGAACCATTCACCTTGCAGGATGGTTATCTTCTCCACGGCAATAGGCTATGTGTTACCCATTCCCTTCGTGAAAAGGTTATGTATGAATCCCATGCTCCCCCATATGCAGGGCATAGAGGTATTCAACCTACTCTCCGAGGAGTAGAGACGTATTTCTATTGGCCTACCATGAAAGTGGACATACAAGAGTATGTTTCAAAATGTGTAGTATGCCAAAAGACCAAGTATGATAGAGGGAAGCAACCTGGATTACTCCAGCCATTGCCTATTCCAAATTCACCATGGGAGAGTATATCCATGGATTTCATCTTTGGATTACCCAAGTCTATCCATGGGAATACAGGAATATGGACAATAGTCGACAGGTTTAGCAAGCAAGCACATTTTATTCCTGTCAAAAAGACTATTAAGGCACATCAAATGGCAACTCTCTTCATATCTCAGATTTTCAAACACCATGGATTACCCACATCCATCGTGTCAGATAGAGATCCTAGAATGACCAGTAATTTCTGGAAAGGTCTCTTTGAAAATCTAGGAACAAGATTGAATTTCTCTTCAGCCTATCCCCCACAAACGGATGGCCAAAGTGAGATAGCCAATCTTACGATACTCGATCTACTCAAGACTTATGTTACCGAAGTAGATCAACGCTCACAATGGGAAAAGTATTTACCGCTAGTAGAGTATGCCTACAATAATACTGTACATACTTCTACGGGCAAAGCACCTTTCGAGATCATAGAAGGAAGACCTAAAAGTCCCTTGCTACTGAAAGTACATGGGAAGATCTTCGCCGCCGATGAGTATAGCCGTGACCTACAAGAATCTTTTCAAAAGATTAGGGAGGCTATAGCCATCTCTCAACAAAGGCAAAAAGCTGCTGCTGATAAGCACAGAAGAGCCTTAATGTTCAAAGAAAATGATTGGGTCTTACTCAAGTTTCCTAAGGCTCGATTAAGGCAAAAGACGGGCAAAAATCCTACGGGCCATCAAAAGTATTATGCTAAACTAGCAAAAAGATACTATGGTCCTTTCCAAATCTTGAAGCCTATCAATGAGACGGCTTATCAACTCAAGTTGCCCAACCATTGGCTTATACACAATGCCTTTCATGTAAGCTTACTTAAGCCCTACAAAGGAGAGCCACCAATTGAACCAATTATTGAAGACCCTCCCGAAGTTGAAGACCAAGAAGAGGTGCTACAACCCGAAGCTATCCTTCGGCATGAAGACAAGGTACTACGACATGGTAAGATTATCCGACGGTATCTTATTAAGTTCAAAAATTATCCTTTTGAAGATGCTAAATGGATGCAAGGAGTACAACTTAAGGATAGTATGAACCTTGTCAATGCTTACAATGCTACATTAGAGTAAGCAAATGTACAAATTTCTTTTAAATAACTCATGTTTTTGTCTTATATGACTAGTCCTCTTTTTAATTGTGCACAAATTTAACTAGTATGCATGCTTAGAATCATGTTTGTGATGACGACGTCTCTCAAACACCAAGTAGAATTTGTCACTCTACTTTGGGAGAATCAAATGGACTAAAGAGCAGACATGCTTGCGGCAGCTATGTCTCCCAAGCACCAAATGGATTAGTCATCCATCTTGGAAAGATGTCGTAGGGTAAAAAGGGATCCTTTACCCGCTAAGTACGATTGACTAATGACTAAGACTTTATCTCTTCTACCTCATAGTCGAGGACGACTATGATTTCAAGAGAGAGGTAATGTCATAAAATCTAATATCTAACTAACCCAAATGATTTTCTCATATTAAATTGATCACTTAATGTGGGAGAATAAACGGGAACAAGTGTTAAGATATAGGTATGTGCTTATAGATCTATCTCAACACGGGGCCAATGGTAATGGGGCCCAAAAGGGAGATGGTCTATCAAAGAGCAAGGCTAACCAATGGAGCATAAGACCTTAGGGTTAGCTTCATTGAAGACCTCCAATAAATGTGTGTAAAAGTCCTTTGACCTTAAGTAAGCTAGGGCTGAGCTTGAGGTGGGAACCCGGCCCAAGCTCGAGGTGCTTGTCCTGCTTGAGGTGCTTGTCATGCTTGAGGTGTTTTTCATGCTTGAGGTGCTTGATTAAGATGCTTGAGGTGCTTGACTGGCTCCATGCTTGAGGTGCTTGACTTGCTGCATGATTAAAGTACTTGAGGTGCCTTGAGAAGCTTGCCTGAGATGCTTGTGGGAACACCCCCTAGTTCAAGTGCTTTGTCATGCTTGATGAGTAAGGTGCTTGATCACCTAAAAGTCAAAAGCATTCCTACAAGAGGAGGGGCGAGCCATTTTCCTAGGGGCTAGAGAGAGAACACCCACTCACACACACAAGGGAAGCCCAACTTGAAGAGGCAGCAAGGACACATGTCAGGCCCCTACCCATGTTACCTTCATGTGTTGCTTGAAGCCTATTGGCTAGGCTTCAAAGGGGTCCAATGATAAATTACATGAATTATCTAATTGTTTTAGCATTTATCAAGTCCTCTCTCTCAAAGGGGAAAGGGGGACACTTGTCCCAAGGCTACCCATGTTGCTTGTAATGGCTCCTGCTTGTGATTGGCTAGGCCTGGAGGGGTCCAATGAGCTTCAGGCATGAGCTACAAGGGGGGGTCGACCCAAGCAAGCTAGGGGGGTGCCTAGGGGGTATACTCACCCACACACACTCACAAGCACTCTCATTGTGTGATATGCAAAGTGCAAGAGCTCCCTCTCCAAGCAAGTAGAGGTTGAGAGCCTACACCAACACTCTTGGCTATGGAGTGCAAATCCAACCAAGAGCCATGCTTCAATGCTTAAGCTTGCCATCTCCTTCTTCTTCATTACTATGCTATTATGTATGCTAGCAACAAGAGTATGATAAGTGAGGAACTAATTCTTTCTCCTACGAAATGTTTCTTCTTCCTCTTCCCTACCCTCATTCCCTGCTAGCTCTCTCCACCTTCGAAGGTGTTTGAGGTCTTGGGACTGAGGCTTGGGATAGTTAAAGCTTTCTTCAAGTTTATGTTATGTTTGTGGTGCATGAAGCCTTCCATCTTCATGGCATCACCTAGGTCACAAGGAACACAAAGACTGTATTGTAACAAGTCTCTCTTTAAGGGAGAAATCATAATACAAATGCCTATTGGAGGGGGGACCGGCTCCACATAAATCCGGTCCTCAATTGTTGTCATGTTCTCTAAACTCTCTCTCTTGCAAAAGTATTGTCTATGCCAAGTTAACTAATTGCTATGATTATGTTGCTATCTTCAATTATGTCTACCCGCTATGCTCACAAAATCATTTCTTGAAAGTACTCTCATTAAATTCCGCTATTCTCAAATTGAATAGGCAAATTCCATTACAAAACTCGACCGGAATCACCTCACAAAGTCATACATATGAGCATACCCGCTCTTGCCGGAGTACCACTCAACGGCACCTCAAATGACATACATGTGAGTGATGATTGCTACCAAAATACCTTTCAATCGATGAGCAAATGTCTGCAAGATAACTATAGCAACATTTCGCAAAACCTTGCAAGATCTGTCGCTATGCGCAATACGAAATACGGCACACAAGGGCATACACAAGTGACTCCAAACTCCAACCAAATGATGACTGAAAATCACCTGTCAAAGTGGGAGTAAACTCAACCACTAAACTGTCAAAGAGCAACCTACAGATACGTAGAAGCTATGGCGAGAACCTGGATAAAATCCAACAAAGTTTCTTCTATAAATTGAGCCAAATCTCAAATAATCTCAGCCATAAACAAATACACAAATCCATATATGGCATACATAAACCGCCAAGACCATGGCAACATAGCTCACTCTCGCATGAGTGGCTCTCTGGAATAATGCATATCCAAAAACCTGTGTACACCTATGAATTTTCTGGTTGTTGCAAAAAATACTCCGTTTGTGTGAGATATACCAAAAACAGTGTTTTTGGGACCCGAAAGTGCACAAATAAACCTGCTGCTGTACCTACTGTAATTCAAAGCAGAATTTCAGCAAATAGACATCACCATTGCGTCCGGAGCGTGCCAAAACCCTGACCTAGACTCCTGGATCATGTAGATCTGACTCTGTATGACGGAGCTACGCAAAAAACTGCGTTTTAGAGCCCGAAAATGGCAAAAACGAGCTACACACAGTCTTGAACCTGCTCCTGCTCCACTCTGCGTGATGCAATGTCCTCTCAATGCAAGCTCCAACACAAGAGCTCTGCCACAACAACATCCAAGCACTCGAATGTCAAGCTCTCCTCCACCGAGCACTTCTCTAACGAGCTCCACTGAGCTCAAAAGCTCCTCTCACCAAGGAAGCCGCAACCGCCTCCTCGACCAAGCTTGACCACACCAAGCTCCTAAGCTCCAAAGACAATGCTCCTCAAGCTAAAATCGCTCTCCGTGAAACTCCGCGATCGAACTCCACCGTCGAGAGCGAGCGAGCTATCGCCTCGAAGCTCTCAAAGCCGTCGTGCTCTCCGCGGTCACCATGGCTCTGATACCAATTGAAGGGGATCGGGGAGCACCATAGACGGAGAGTGAGAGAGAGAGAAGGAGATACACACACGATGTGGGTGGGGAGACTCAAAGAGTGAGCAGCCCCCTATACACTGATGCTATGTATAAGGTATACAAGTCAGTGGGCGCCCAGACTCTGGGCGGCCGGGCAAGGCACAGACGCCTATACCCCAACACCTAGCATGGCCCTCACAAGTGGTATCAGAGCGTAGTTTCTATCCTTGGCTTGAGAAAGGTTTTTAGTATGAACTTTTGTAGGAAGAGAGTGACCTAGGAATTGACAAAAATGGCACGATAGTATTAAGAAGAGAATTTTTTTCCAGCTTGTGTAAGAATAAATGGAGATAGCAATTGTAGTAAAGAAAGAATAAAAAGAAAGAGGACATGATAAAGAACTTTGTCTACCCCATCTTTCCTATTAAATGAAGAATTAGGAAATCTACAAATATGGGAGACCCAGTACAATATAACTAGAATAATGCCTTGGGGGCCACTATTATGATTTGGATAATCTCTATCAAAAATGGTGATAGAAAAAACTGGGAGTAGGTTCCAAGTATTCTTGTTGGAAATAAATTGGCATTGTTATTTGGGCTCGCAAGTGATTTTTTTAATCCAAGTCTATAATCTTATATTTTGCTTTACTATGAACCCTAGAGATTTAAGGACAATCCTCTAAAAAGCATGAAATAGAAGAACTTAGCATTTTACAAAATGTTAAAGAAGTGCTTCCCTTGACCTTAATTATTTCCCAAATGTAAATTCTGGATGAGATAAAGAGAATCCATCTTTTAAGATGTCTAACTTTTAAATAATTTTAAATCTACCCTTGAGTATTTGTGAATCTATCACTGAGAGGAAGCGGTTTTGTTTTCCCACAGCCATAAGAATATGCCACGTAAACTCCCAAGATATACAGCTTCTCAGGACTTGCCTATAGCTAACACTTCAAATTCAGGTCTTCCTGATACACAAGCGCCACCACTTCCTCAAGTTGTCCCTGTACCAAATCAGATGTCTCTTGCTACAACACTCAAAGAAGATTTTGGACGTGACAAGGATCTGAAGGCCCCTTGTCAAATATGTGCAACCACGTTCATTTTTAGGATGGGTAATGATGTTCTTACTCAACTAGAAGAATGGATAATTTAGATGGATGACTACTTTGCTCTTGCTGGCTAAAATGCAGTTGCTCAGTGAATAATGGGGAGAGCTAAGTTAGAAGGACCAGCAAAAACATGGTGGAAGCCCAATTTCCAATCTTGCCAAGTAGCATAGGTGACCCAAAAGCTGGGAAGATTTAAAGAATCATCTCAGGGAGAGATATCTTCCCCTAGACTATTCCACCACTAAGATGAATGAGTTTCTTTCTTGCAAGCTACGGAATAGTTCTATTAAAGCTTACTATGAGGACTTTGTCCGACTTTCACAATATTCTCCTCTCATGACAGAGGAACAAATGCTAAGTCTCTTCATCCTTGGGCTTGGATAAGATTTGGCTCCTGAAGTAGAATCCCTTCGACCTGCCTCACTTGCAGATGCTCTAATCTGGGCCAAGTCAAAGCATAAAAGCCTTTTTCAAAGAAGCACTACAATCGATAGGAAACGAGAATTTCTTGCCTTCCCTAGTCAACCCTGTCAAGCAATCTAAGTACCATTCATACAAAAACCAATTGTCCAACCCCAATCACCACAGTGCTTTCTTCATGTGAATGCTCTTCCAGTCACTCGGAGTGGAAGGGAAATTCAGTGCTATGAATGCCTAGAATTTGGTCATAAGAAGGCCCAGTGCCCTAAAGGAAATGACCCTAGTAAATCAATCCTTCCTATTAACATTCAAAATCCACACAATCAAGGGAGACAATTCAAAAACCTTGGAGCAAGAGGAAGAAATCCAACCCAAGCAATAACTCCCCCTACCACTCATTTTCAAAGGCCAATCGCCAACCCACCTAGATCAACAACAATAAACTTTGTCTCAGTATAGGATGAGATAGATGAACAAGCCAATGTTTATGCTACCTTGGATACTAGTAACCGGAATTGGCAATTCCCCATCCTTGAGACTAGAGAAGAGTATGAGGATGGAGCTAGAGAAACTTTTAGACATGAAGGAAACAAAGCCGCTACATAGAGAATAGTATAGGAGGTTTTGATATAGTGGAAGGGCTATCCCACTGAAGGTACTTCCTAGGAAGACCACGAAAATCTTATTTCTCAGTTTCCTCATCTTTTTGTAATGAGATTTTTCCTTTTGTGATCATATTAATCTTCCCCAGCTGATGTATTTGATGAGTACAAGCTCCATCTTGTTACCTTTTGTGTCACTCAAGAAATGCTACCTTTTTTAGTACGACTGTTTTTGCTACATAATAACAAGCTTAGTGTTATTCTTTGTAACTAAGCTAGCTACATTTGTATTTCTCTCAAGGGATTCTACAACATACCAGACATAGGAAGCTAAGAACAAATTTAGTTGTATTTGTCAAGAGAAATTAGAGAAAGAAGGATTTAAGACAAAAACAAAGATCTTAATAAATGAAAAACATGTTAAGAGATACAACGAAGATGGATTTTTACAAGTCAATAAGCTCATCCATCACATAATCAAAAGCAACTATCACAAGCGGGACACATATTAGTCCTTTCATCCATAGGAAGAATTCGATGTGAAATTTTTGCACTGATCTCTCTAGTATGAGGTGCCAGAAGTTAAAGGGCCCTCTAAGTGGTAAACCAAAGTGAGGGTAGAGATATATCTTTTGATAAGGAAGAAATTGAGCAAGAAATTAGACTTGCTTGAAGAACCCACAATACATCGACCTCATCATGCAGTAGTATTGAGGAACCAAACCCATTGCTTCAATTACCATATCCAAGCAGTCATTGTTGCGAAAGTGATCTTGACCCCAAAGTGTTACCCTTGTTATGTCTTGGAACGTCCACCATTTGGTTTGAGCTATTGAAGTTCCCAAGTGAGGGAAGAGCAGGCACTCATATCGCTTCACAAAATCCCTCCTGGCTTATTCACTTGTTTGTTGCATATGAGGAATAGCCACATATAAAATAAACTCTTATAATTGATCCATAAAGTAAGGTAATGAGTAAAGAGACAACGGAAAGCGTTAAAAGAGACAATCCTAAGAGGTTCTTGACAAGGAGATGGGAAGAAAAGAGGAAGAGGAAGGTAAGAATACCGTGAGAGATGAGGATAGATTGTGCCTTATATAGATGAACCAACTAGAGAAGAACAAATTAGCGTTGCCTAGAAGTTAAAGGTGTAACTTGCGATTGAAGATTTACCACCTTCCTTTATTGTTTTTGAGATGAGGATGGCTCTTTCTTTTTGTTGGGGAGTTTGTAAGAGCCTTCTCCTAGCCTTTATGCGAGGCTAACACATCTAAGCCACCGACTTAAAAGATGAAAAATAAAAAGAGAACATTATAAAGAAAAAAATGTTCGAGAAAAAATTCGGGTTCAATTCAAGCACCAAAGTATACTCACAAGACACTTTTGGATTATGCAATGAGAACATGGACATAACCAATGTATAAGAAATTAACTTTTCATTTTGAGAAAAGTAGCATAAAAGAAAAGATAAGATAAGGGAAAAGGAAAAATAAAAAGCTAAAGAAGAAAAATAGAAGATAATGATAAGGTGAGTAAGTAACTTGTTGAGCATTAGGAAGTGAATGGGGTATAGGACAGCCTCTTTATTTGGCAGTTTAAGGGAATGCTTAAAGCTTAAGCCAAGTTTCACCAAGCCTAAAAGAGAGGACAAAAAGGCCTATGCTGAGATTTTTAAAACGGTCATTTTTATATTTTGTATTTGAAAATAGTCTATTTAGTAACCCAAAAGAGAGGTAGGTAAATGAATTTTAAAATGTCCTTTTCCCAACCCTCTTCTCTCTCTAGCATATAAAAAACTCTCTCTCAGTTAGATCTCATTCAAGGAGACACTTTTCAGTCCCCTGCCAGAAAAACAAATTTTCCACATTCTCTCATTGTATTCTCTCTCTAAAACGTGAGCCAACTCTCTCTCTCTCTCTCTCTCTCTCTCTCTCTCTTTGTTTTATCCCCTTTTCTCTCTTGTCACTTCCCCTCCCAATCATTAAGGAACATTCTTTGTTGCCTCTTTTTGACAAAGTGCA
Source organism: Adiantum capillus-veneris (assembly GCF_014529385.1). Lineage (NCBI taxonomy): Eukaryota > Viridiplantae > Streptophyta > Polypodiopsida > Polypodiales > Pteridaceae > Adiantum > Adiantum capillus-veneris. The sequence goes on from NC_140952.1 coordinate 104,643,359, forward strand.
GATCCTCCAAGGTAACAGATCTGCCCTCTCTCACACTCTCACTTCCTTTATTGTCTTTCTATCTCCCACTCCCTCTCTCCCTCTCTCTCTCTCTCTCTCTCTCTCTCATGCTTCTCCCACTCCAGCTCTAGCTGAGAGCAATGGAAAACTCCATTACCTCTGTGTGCAGCATCATTTCTCTCTCTACACTCATGATCAACAATTTGCCCTCAAAGGAGATTGAGTTGCACTCCCTCTCTTTCTTCCCTCCACAACATAATCCTTTTCTCCTATCTCTGAGTACTTCCCACTTCTTTCCTCCATAGCCACCTTCACCTGCTTGTAGAAGACACCATTACACATTCTCTCTCTAATTTTCTTGATTAGCTAACACAAATGTCATTCAATCCCCTACCACTGCAAGACATTACTAACAAGACAAAAAGATATCGATCAAACACTGATTTAGAGCAGGAGTATGCTACTGTACGACTTGGCACATCTAATCCCAATGTTGGAGATCAGCTACTACGAAACCTTGGGTGCAAGGCAATCAATTTATGGGTTGATGGCCATATTTACCTTGGTGATCCAATGACCAATGCATCATCGCCCTTTCATAATGTCATTGAGCTACTGCGTTTTATTAGAGATGGGAGAGACGGATTGTTTGGCTACTGTTGGAGATTATGTTCAACTTTTGTCACAATAAAAGGAAAGTAGGAAAACATCTCCGTGTTGTCTATTCATCATTTCAAGAGAAGTACGTGAAAGACATTCAGCAAGTCAGAGAGGAAGCCAATGAGAAGATGAAGCAGCTAAATGACAGGATGTCAAAGCTTAATAAAAAAGCTGAGCATCAAAAAATGGAGCAAGAGCGCCGTCTAGACAATTATGTTTAGCACAACACATTGTACGTAATATGCACCGTCAAATCAATCATCTCACACACATTCCATTGGGCTACCACATTTGCAAGCACAAGAGACATGCAATGTCTATGATATCTTCAAGTAGTGGAGCTCAAAAGAAATGATTCCGTCAAACTTCTAATGCAAGCTTCTAATTTCTTACATTTTTGTAGGTTGCTATAATGTTATTTCAATATGCAAGAACTTGGCTCGGATGATGATGGGAATCGATTCCGATGCTCAAACAATGGACATACTCTGATGCATCATATCATCAAGCCAAAGGAGTTGGTGGAGCTATTGGATGATCCATCCAATGGTGGCATTGCTAATGTTTTGTGCTAGAAGTATTTCATTGAACTAAAGAGCATTGTGTTGCCTCATGATATGATGGAGATGTGTGACAATGCAAGAATAAGTTTCAAGGCCTATGAAGCTTTGTATAGAATTGTCACACTAGGCCACAGAGCAAAAGGTTTGTTTAGGTTGTTGCCAACACCTTACAATGTCAGTGTTGCGAAAAGGTGCACCAATAATGATGTTGAAATCTTGTTGGGTGGATTTCAATATGTGGAGGATGAAAGACCGAGGGGACTAGAACATGTTAATCTCCACCCAGTCATGCTCTATATAGGCCCTTGGCCTGCTAATAATAGAGACCCCCCCTTGATTGCATGTCCGTCCTGGCCCTTGGCCCTGCCCGGTCCTACCCTTGGCATGACATTACTCTCCACTTGGAGAAGCATTTTCATCCTTGAAAAGAAGAGTGGTGAGACTCTAATATTTTCCACATTGGCATACTTCATGGATCCAGCTGGTTGCTTGACCGAAAAACAGTTCAGTAGGAGGTTCAATGAAACCAAGAGTAACATCTTGATTTTTCACATTGTTGTCTATTTGCAACCATCTTGTGTTATCGGCTCCGTTCCAACATAGTGTGTAGACTCCATTTAGAATGCACATGAGCATGATAAACGAGTTATCACGACAAAGATGTACCTGAAAGAGTATCTCTTTTCACTTTCTATGAAAGTAATTGGGTGACGTAATTTATCAGCAAAATATATGTCCTTGATTTGTTCTCAATTTTCATTAGTAACCCCACCATAACGAGGGTTCAAGGTTAAGAACCTCAACTATACATGAAGAGACTAAACCTAGTTGCAAACATGCTTTAACTTATGGTAAGCAAACTCCAACTAGAGCAATAATTTCTTACTAATTGGATTGCATGGTGCTAACGTTGGTACAACCAAAGTGTGTCGACCCTAGAAGGTGGCATGGGTAGATATGTGAAGGCTAGCAGAATCTTGGCAAAACGTTGGAGCAGCTAAGAAGATCATGGGCTGATAGGTAGCAGCGGAGGTGTATGATGCGGTTTATAGGCCAAGGAAGGCTCCATGAGGGGCTAATTTGGGGATCAAGTGAAGGATATGCGAGGTGCAGTCTTTGGGTCCAAGAATGAAGAGCTTGAAGTGCTGAAGGAGCAGGTCCAAACGGCTCATCAAAATCGAGCTACGGAGCCCAAGTTATTGAAGGTTGAAGGTTCAATGTGTTGCAGATTCTTGCCGGACAAGGCAGCTGGGGACAGGTGGTCCAAGTGGAAGTCAGGGTATAGGCGTGTAGTGCTCTGTTTATGGAGCCTACCCAACTTTTAAGATTGCAAATAGGAGCCACGGATTGCAAGTTATTGACGTTTTGCCGGGGGCTAGGTTGATGCCCACCTGACCACATGAGGGATTGGGCAATATGGCGTCTTTTGAGCCTTTACAAGGTTCTAGCGCAAGGTATGCAATGTATGGAGCTAGCAAGAGTTGACTGCTCGTCAAACGAAGCCCAGAGCAAAAAGTTGCAGCAGTTGGAAGATTGGGCGCCTTTATGCGAAGTTGATTGCAGATGATTTGATCGGTTTTTGCGGACTCAGTTCGAGGGCTTGGAGAATTGTGAAGGGCGACAAGGAAGGGTGAATCCGGGGCTAGACAAGTGAGTTCACGACCGGGCTTTACGGCTTGGCAATCCAACATTGGAGTAGGGAATGGGAGCCTGGAGGAGGAGGGCCAAAAAAACTAAGTATGGAGTCTTTTTTAAAAAAATTTACAAGGGCCTTGGAGGCTTGATGAGCTCGTGACTGCCACATGGCAGAGGAGTAGTCCCGCATGCAAAATTCCATGGTACAGACCAAAGGTATATGAGCTAGAACGTTAGCCCTTTGTAAGTCGTGTGGTGACGAGGGAGTTCCTTGGTGCCCTGGCGATGGCGGCCCGTGTGGGATGCATGTTTAACCTCACCATCCTATCTTATTGCAGTATTAGTGAGAACCACGATTAATTTGTCAAACCATGGGACAAAGCTGGCTCGACTAGTGCATAGAGGCTACAAGAGGTTGTCAATCTCTTGGAAAAAAACTAACAACTCGCATCTAACTCAAGCTACACTCAAGTGACTGAAATCACCAAAATCCAATCGCTCATCGGCAAGCAAATCACATACGTTATAGCATCAAATGACATCCAAACGTAACGAAACTTCTAGGACAAGTTTACAAGATCTAAGCACACATGGTTGTGGTCTCAAACCCTACTTTAGGTCAAGTTCCAAAATCACGATTATTAACAGCAGTGGATTTTTGACCTAGTCGTTTTTGACCCAGAATGCATCTAAATGCTTAGCAATGATGCCCTAATACCCGGCCTATGCTTAGTTTTCGATTTAAAAGTGTAAATTCCTAGTTATGATGAAATTAGGCCACAGGTCGGCGATGCCAAAAGCTACGAAATACTATGAATGGCTTACGTCAATGCGTAGAGCTCTTACCTGTGGTTGTAATGCAACAAACGCAATCGCAATGTGATAACCGGAGAGGGAGTAGGAAGCGCGAGAAGGAGAGAAGTGAGCGCCGTTATCTCACGCTGTGTATTTCTTATCCAAAACTTATAAAAAAACTCACAAAAATTGGATTTTATAGCTTAACGAAGATTTTTGGGTGGTCAAGACTAATAATCTGAAGTTCTACCAAAGCTGAGAATTGACTGGCTGATACAATCTGGAAGCTTGTAGCCCCAGCTCATTAATTACAAAGTTTACCAAGAAAATAGAAGTTACAATATTCCCAATTTATCAAAATAATAATTGTTTTACAAGGAGAACTCCAAAAAATTGTGTCCACGTTAGCTTACTGCTAACATTCCCCCCCTCCTCGCCTGTGTCGTCCCTTGACACAACTTTATGGGCTGAAGTAGTCTTCGGGTTGACGGCGGGCGAGGCGGTCTTTAAGTGCTTCGAGTGCCTTTTGGTATCTGATTCTTCGTTCTTTGTCAAGCACTTGTTACAGAAATTGCATGGTGACTTGATTCCTCAGTTCCACCGCTGAGTAGCCTACAAACCTAGATGTGAGGTTGCTTATCATCGGTGCAAATATCTTCGTTCGCCAGGTGAAGAATCGAGTGTGATTGCTTCTTGAAAGGCTAGCATATTATGTGAGGGAAGGAACATGAATTTGGCATAGAATCTGTAAAGGATTTCTTCTTAAGGTTACCCACTCAGATCGTAACACAAGCCTTTGTTTCCTTCCAAGAATGAGAGCCATGGGACTCCTGTCTGCTCAGGCTCATTGAAAATTTGTATGCATGTGAGTAGCATCCTGCAGATCTTATATAACATTGCACAGGAGAGATCTGGTAGACTCTTGAAGAATGAAATGGCGCCCGTTAGGGTTTTCACCATGTATTCCTCTGTCGCTTGGCCTCTCTCTGGAGCTGGTAGTCTGGGGAAGTTGAGCCAAGTTGGCCTCTTCTTCTGCAATGCTTCATGCACTTGCCATGTCCTTACTCTGGGTACAGGATAGAATGTTGGATCTTTTTGTAAGGATGTAGGGGCTCTTGTGAACAGAATCAGGTATCTCGGATTCTTGTTCAGCCAGCTTAACCGCCACTTTGGGTGGTCTTTATCTGTGCCATCTTCTTGCATATCCTTGTACAGCCTTTCTTTTACCTATAAAAGTTCTACTTTGATGAGAGGGTATGGCAGGGATAGTTGGTGCCATTGAGCGTTGATTTGCTTAGGAGTGAGTTGCGTGACTTTGACAGAGTGTAAAACTCTCAACTCCCAATCCATAGCGGCCTTCCACTGCTCATCCACCTCTAAGGTGATCTTATCCTTTAGTGCGTCTTCTTCAGCTTTTGACAGCTGGACCATTGGCACTGTATCTTCATCTGTGATGTGAACCTGAAAATCTTCATCACCACTCGGCTCTACTGTGGACTGTGTCTCAAACTCAGCAAACGAGACCGAGAGTATGTCTATTTGTGGCGGCTCTGAAGTTCCTTCCTCTTCGTGCGTGTCTGGCTTTCCATCTCTGAGGAGTTGATTTACGCGCTTGAGTTTTGCTATCTCCTTTAGGAGCTCCTCCTCTCTTTGAACCCGCATCAATGCCAGGTCTCTGCACTGTGATTGTTCAAGCTTTAATTCCAGTTCTAAGTCCTTGTTTTTCTTTTCAAGTGCCTTGTACACTTCATCAGTTCCCTTGATCGAGGCCACGGCTGGATTTTCTCTGATTTATCGTAAGAAAATGGCCTGATCATTGATTCTTTGTTCAGAATATTGCAGGGAAGCATTTGCAACATCTAACTGCACTTGAATTTTTTGAGCTGACAGAGAGGTTGTAAGAACTTCTGTCAGCTGCTCGTCTTCTGTTTTGCAGGCATCAGATAACTTAGTGAGTAAATCACCTAACTCTTCTATTTCTTTTTGTTGTTTATCTCTAGCTATCTGATGTTGTTCCGCTTCTGCCTTTGGAGATTAGTGATGATAATCATTCCATCTTCGAGCTCTCAAGCGCCGATCACCATTTCTAATTCCTTGGCCTTTGTGTTGCGGTTCAAAGCTCCAGAACGGAGTCTCTCAGTCATTTCCTGCATCTGGCGTGCATATTCATTGACCTGTATTATAACTTCATCATTGGACTGCCACTCCTCCTGTCTTGCCAATTGGGATGTGCCTGCAGCCTCATGTGTTTCTTCTTGCTGCGTTGTAATTGCTGGTGGTTTGTGGAGGTAGATGGTCGTTCTTTTGCTTGGCCATCGTGAGGCTTTGATGCCTCGGCAGTTTCTGGTTGAGTAGAAGTAGAAGGTGTGGTCTCAACCCTTACTGTCTCTTCAGGTGCCGATCTTTATGCCTTCTCTAGATCGGGCTCCGTCTCATGTGTAGTGGTAGTATCTACTTCCTTATCAATTTCTTCTTCTGGCTTTTGAGTCTCTTCAACTGCCTGCTCCGGTTCTGGCTTGGCTTCTTTTTCCTTATGTTCGTCGGTGTGGTCATCTTTTTGTGTAGATTCTGTTTGTTGGGTTGACACAAAATCTTTCTCTTTTTCAGTCTCTGCTTCTTCATTGGTACCTCTGCCTGGTGGTGATGGTGGTGGGCTAGGCATGGTATGGTCCTGTTGTTCCGCCGGCGGTGAGGTGGGTTGGGGAGATCCTTGGCTTTGCTCTTGTGTAGCCGTTTCCTCAGCTTTCTTTGCCGCTTCTTCTACCTCTTTCAGCTTTAGGGCTTCTGCCTCTTCGTACATTCTTTCTAAATAATCTGTTGGATTATCTGTCTCTTTTCTTGTATGATGCTTTGTTTGAGGTCCTTTCGGTCTTGTGGGTACCCACTTTTCTGGGTCCTTTCCTTGTGCTTGCCTATTGTGCTAGTAATCCTGTTTTTCTCTTTCAAAACGTGCTTGTTTTTGAGCTGGATCCTCTTGGTGGGTAGCCACAGCTTTCCTCTTCATCTCTTCCCTCCTAGCTCTCTTTTCTTCGTTGTCAGAGCTCTCGTTGATGTGCTGCTCTGGTGAGTTGTCATCTGATTTATCACTTGATTTAAAAGATCTTTTACCTGATCTTATAGCTCGTGGAGAGGGTTGTGCTGCCAAGATCCATGTATTCTAATCAAGGGTAGGTGGTGGGTTGTCGGCCATACCGATGGCATGATAGGCTATTCTTGTCAACACTTCTGGCGCGCCCAAGTATGTTATTTTACCCTCCTCCTTGGTGCCCTTCAGGGTTGTCAAGACATATTGCGTGGTCCACAGGCTGTCTTGTTGTCGACTTAAGAACCTGAGTGAAAGTGGTGGACACGGCATGATTTGGTGTCGTGTATCTTGGTGGCCTTTTTGCCAGAAAATGGAAGTGTTGATGGTACAGACGGGTTGTCTCTTCCACCTATTTGTGGATGAGATCGGCGAATGTAGCTGCGGCTGTCTCCTTGGTAAATGTGCCTGCGGTTTTCCTGTCTCTTGCCCGCATGGTCATTCCTTCAGTGGGCAGTCTAAGTGCCTCTGTCACTATCTCTTTGGTGATTACTGCCTCAGCCTTGTTCCCTTGGGTGTCAGATATTTGTGCGGTTCCGTCCTCTTTGATGGTGGATAGAAGCTCGTAAGCTTTCTGAAAGTCCACTCCATAAGGCTCTTGCTTGTAGAAATGCCTAAGCCCTAACCTGCGGTTAGCCTCTTTGGTTTCTGGCTTTGCAGCTACATCATAGACCTCTTTAGGCAGGAGCTGCAACTCCACCTGATGCCCTTCTTCACTCTTGAACCTGCCAGTGAAGACTATAGTGTGGTGTTCTTCTAGTTGTTCTTTAGAAAGGTAGGATGCTTTTGCCTCTTTGACTGACTCAGGGTCCAGTTGATACGCAGGCAGTTCTTGTAGTTTCTCTTTTTGGTTTAGCTTCTTCTTGGCTTTCTCCACTGCTTGCATTGCTCCTGTTCAGTGAATAGAGTGCAAAGTTAGCAAATTTGTCAGATTTTTCTCTGGAATGTTCTTTTAGACTAAAATGCTGATAATCTGGTCCAAATTGCTTCAAATCAATTTTTGAACAAGCAAAGATGCATAAAATCATGCAAGGAACAAAACTGTATGGTCAAAATAAAAATTTGCAACCAAAGTAAATAATCGCGATTATTTAGAGCTGAGGAAAATTTTCAACTTTTTGCAAACTTGGCTTTATAGGCTTGAAGATATGCCAAATACATGCTCTGAGGGAAATATGGGCTCATTTGAATGCACATGATGAAAATGGTACCAGATTTTAGCTTTAGGTCTCTGAAACAATAGATATAAAGGAAATTTGAGATTTTGAACTCCAAATTGATTCAAAGTTGGCTAGTGGGCTTATCACAACCTGTACTTTGGATGTATGATGGCCAAATATCAAAATTCCCTAATTTTGACCAAAAAGTAAATAATCGCGATTATTAACTTTTCTTCCAAAATTGACATTTTTTTGTACAAATTGGTTCTAGGCATGGTATAGACCTTGAGTATGAGATATAAAGTGATTTGGATCAAGAAAAGTTGTTCATAACCCAAATTTTGGCTTGCAAAGACTTCTTTGCTTTTTTTTTGGCAATTTTACAAGTAATGGGTGGTCATTTTGGCTCATACTTGATTTTTGGCATGTAATAGGTGTATACACATGATAGGTGAGGTGATTTGACAATTTCCAAGCAAAATGATGGAAAAGTAAATAATCGCGATTATTAACTTCAGTGACAAAAACTTTGCAAAACCCACAAATTTTGACCTATACATGTTTCATACACCTAATACAAGTCCTAAATTGAATTTGGTAAAGTTTGGTCATGCTGGCATCACTTTGTGCTCTGTCGACTCTGAAATCACCGTTTTTTGTGATTACTCTGTCTGTTGGGTTGGTCGGTCAACTTCAAAGCTTTGGACTTGTCCGTAACATAGTCGTGAAGCTACCTGTCCAATTCTGGCTCATTTGGAGTCAGTTTGGCTTTGTATGTCGAATTTGACGCTTTGTAACCTTCGAGCCATTTTTTGCTTTTCGAGGGCCTTGCTTGATGGATTTCACCAAACCAATCATATACATTGTATATGGACCTCATTAGCAAGCCATCTGTGGAGTCAGTTCAGAATTCTGGCATTTGCCAAAAACCTAACTTTTCTACTGGGGACCCCCTTGACCCCAGCCAAATGGTCATCTGATGGTATAGAAAGGTTCTATTATGTTAGGGCATGCTATGGTTCAAATCCCATCCGATTTGGTCAAGCTTGCAGGCCGCTATAGTCAGTTTTAGGTCGTAGGTCTTCGTGCACTGCTCGGTTTCTAGGGTTTTTTCTAAGGCTTTAGACTAGCTACCAGCCGTACAAAATGGATCATAATCGAGTAAAGAACTTACCCCTCATGTCTCGTGTGAAACGGCGCTGAAAATGGTCAACTGTGGGCTCCGAAAATGTCGCACGAAAGAGGCCGAAATCTCTCTCTGCAAAGGCTTTAAGTGGAAATGAGGTGGTTTTAGCATACCATGGATATCTATACCTGGACTTCCCGAACCAAATTTCCCTAGATTCCCCCGTTAGTCCTACTAGGCCATGAAATCTATGTTAGACTCAAAAATTTCCCTGATTGGATTCCTGTAGCTCATTCTGCAAGAATTTTGCAAAAGTAGGCCTGGCCGCCTAATTTAGGCTTCCCGCTTCCGTCTTCTGATTTTATTGAAAAATTTTGTGCTTGTCCGCCTTGTCCTTCTGATCACCATCATGTCTTTAATTTTTTCATATGAGCTTTCTTGCTATTTATTATTAATTTTGACCTGTTTATTTGAAAAAATCAAAGAAAATAGAAAAATTCTCAAAAAAAGTAAAGTAAAAATCCACTAATTAAGAAAATCACTTGAAAAACACAGCTTTATTGTTTTTTGTTGGATTTCTCCATTTTTAAGCCTCTTTATCAACAAAAATGATCAAAATACCCCAAAAAAAATGACTATTTTTAATGATTTTTTGATGGTATATACACAATTTATGCTCATGGGGAAGCTATTATCAGTGAATTTTCCCTTGTTGTTGAATTATAAGGCCATTACTAGGTAATTTTGCAAAAAATCACACATTAACATGGAACTTTTTCCTCCCTCTTCAAACATTGCCCTTAATTACTTAGTATTTACTGCCCTTCCACCCCTCCTAGGTGGCATACTCCGGGACGACTGCGTGCATGGGTTGAACAATTGTGTCTATGCATAGCCATGATTGGCTCTACCATGATATGAAGATCAATGCAATTCAAACCAATATGTTGTGCAAGAGCTAGGTCTTAAGTAATTAACTCAAGGGTTTTCGATGTCGAGGTTTGCTGCTGATGTCTTCCAAAGAGAAAATCTTGTAGCTTTTGTGATCTTTGTTTGATTGTACCATCAGGGTATTTTAGCACGCTGAACGCTTGAGCTATTGGTAGCACTTTAGACTGTTGTCGAGCTTTTTCGCTCCATTGGTAGCTTGGCCGGCTTGGTGTTGCGTGGTGTGGTGGATTCTGTTGAGACTTAACTCGCCACTACTTGATTGGTTTCACGGTTTGTGGAGAAGATAAGTGCTCCTTTTTCTTCCAAACCCTTTTCATGTTAGGTTCCTTGCTCGAAGATACTCGATTCTGTGTTCGAATCCATGGAACCTTCGTTTGTTTCTTCGGCAAAGTTTTAGACACCCAGATCTGAGTTGGTTTATCCTTAAGCTGTGCTTTTGGTACCCAAATCTGCCTGACTCCTTGCATGCTACCTGTAGCATTTGATTGTTGAGGAGATGGAGAAGATTGGCTTCATGGATTGGTCTGTTGATTGTTTCTTTTCCATTTCTCCTTGCTTGGTGCAATTGGAACAATGAGTTGCCCACCTTTAGGTGATAGCTTTAGTTGATTCGTATCCCAATCTGGTACTGCTTTGTATGTACGCATCCAGGGAATTCCAAGAATCATCGTCTCACTCATGTGTTCATCTGGCAAACATACAAACTGATGAGGACATGAACATCCATGTACTACCATGTTCAAGTTGACTACTCCCAATGTTGGAGTTGGATTCTTGTTGCATCCTTTGATTGTCGCTATTCCTGTTGTCAATGCTTGACTTGTTGCCTTCCTGTATGTGGAATAACTGACTGCATTCACTCTAGCTCTTGTGTCTACCAAAGCATTGGTGCTATGATTGTTGAGCTGTACTTTGATGCGCAGATCCATTCCATCTAACCAGTCATCATCTATTGCAACTGCGTCTTTAGGTAATTCCCATTGTCGATCATCTATTTCCAAATTGTTGATAGGAATCAGTATCTGTTGATTCTTGAGAGCAACTTTACGCTTGAGTACCCGAAGTCTAGCTTCCTCTTGTGCTTCATCAATAACCTGTTGTCGCTTGATCTTCCTTTGTTTGGCTGCATGTATTCTCTCTAGCGATTCATTGGTTAGTGGCAAATTGTATTTCTTTAAACGACATCCACTAATTCAATTAGCCATTGGTTCACCATCTAGGGTGGACAATTTTACTGCTCCACTTGGAGATACATCTTCAATGATAAATGTTCCGTTTCCCTTTTTCTTAAACTTGGGAATATGTTGTTTAATGGAATAGACTAGAACTAAGTCCCCTTTCTTGAAAATTTTTGTGATTAGTGGGAATCAAAAAACTGTTTTTGTTTTCCCTTTTGTGCATAGATATGAGCTACATCAGTTAGCCTTTGCTTGTCTATCTTTTCCAAATCTTCAAGTCTTTCTGACAATTCATGTCCAGTCCACTCAAGATTTTGTGCTACCCTTAATGTCGGCAATAGAAATTCTATTAGCAGTATGGCATCAAGACCATAAACAAGGTTAAAGGGCGTAGCATTTAGAGCTGTTTTGAATGAAACTCGATAAGCCCATAGAGCAGCATGGAGATTCATTTCCTCGTCTGTCCTTCCTGAACTAACCACTTTGGTCAGTACCGAGAGCTAAGAATTTTATTCGTATGCTCAGCTTGTTCGTTTGCTTGTGGGTGATAGGGAGCTGATTTGTTATGGATGACCATAAACTCATTAAGCAAATACTTTATTACCTCATTGATGAAATGAGTTCCCCGATCACTGACAATCTCTATTAGCAGTCCATATCTCGTGAATACATACTCATATAAGAATGCAGCAGTGGTTATGGCATCATTCTTTTGAGTCGCTTAGCCTCGACCCACTCGGTCAAATAGGTCGTAGCTACAATGATATATTGAGCTTGGGTTCTATAATCAAGTGGCTGTATCGGTCCAACAAAATCTATCCCCCATTTTGCGAAGGCTCTAGCCCCCATCATTGGTCTTAAGGGCATGCTGTCTACTCGTGTTGACATTTTTGCTCGTTGACAAGCATCACACCTTCGAACATATTCCTTGGCATTTGCAAAAAGTGTTGGCCACCATATGCCTGCCATCAAGATTTCTCTTGTGGTGGTCTCACTAGAGAAGTGACCTCCAGCTAATCCAGCATGTGCTTGTTCTATCATCGGAATATACTCGTTTTCATTTGCACAAAGACGCAAATGTTGATCTTTACCTCTCCGATACAATTGGTTCCCAATAAGAGCATAGTCTCTTGCTTCAATTTCAATTGCTCTTTGACGGCGTTTACTCATATCCTCAGGAAATGTTCGGCTTGATAAGTAAGTAACCAGATAATTACTCCACTTACGAACATGTGATATTTGAAACAATGTTACATGAGGAATGGGTGGTTGTTTTTGACATTGAGGGCAATCTTTTACAAAAGATCTAACATCTCTCCTCATAGTCGGCCAAAATACTCCAAGTCTCAATATTCGTTGCATAGTTTGGTCTTCTGCAAAGTGAAGTCCTAATATGGTAACATGTGCTGACTTAGGTATTGTTCCTTTTCTCCAGGGTTAATGCATAAATTCAATATCCCGTCCTGATTTCTTTTATATAGCCTTCCAGCTAGTAATTGATACATAGTTGATTGCTCAATTAAATCAATCGTGATAGGAAGTGGTATTTGTGAATCCACTTGAGCTATTGTCATCAATGACACAATGTTTTCCGACCATCTAGGTATCATTTCCACAAAGAACAAATAGGCATCTGGTAAACCATCGTCTACCCCTTTAGGTAATTCCCTTGAAACAATCCTTGATGAATGATCTACTCGTTGATGTGTAGTGCCTTTTTTTACAACCACAATGAAATCAAATTTAAGAAGAATGATGGACCATCTCACTATTCTCCCTGTGCTGCATGGCTTGTTGACCAAATATAACAAATCTTGGTGGTCCACAAAGAACACAAACTTGTTGGCTGATAGGTAATGTCTATACTTTTTAACGGCATAGATCATTCCTAGTCCTTCTCTTTTGTTGGTGGTGTAATTATTTTCTGCCATGTTCAATTGTCGGCTAGCATAAGAAATAGAAAAGTCAATTTTCCCATCTCCTGGTTGGGCTAGTATACAACCAATAGCAAAGTTTGAAGCATCTACATGTACATGGAATACCTTATCCCAATCTGGTGCTTTCAATATTGGAGCTGAGGTGAGAGCTTGCTTTAGCTTCATAAAGGATTCTTCACATGCCTCGGTCCATTCAAAGTGCATAATCAAGCTATACATGGGTTTTGCAATTATAGCATACATGTAGATGAACCATCGGTAATATCCACAATGTCCCATGAAGGCTTGTACCCCCTTGACTTTTGTTGGTCTAGGCAAATCAGCAATGACATGAATCTTCTCAATATCAGTAGTTGTGCCATTTTTAGACACGATATGCCTAAGAATTTTCCCTTGTCTTCCCATGAATGTACACTTTTCAGGATTTAAGCAAATCCTATAAAGTCTACATTTCTCGAATACCTTTTTGAGGTGTTCAAAATGATCATCCCGGATTGACGAATGTACGCATAGATCATCCATGTATACTTCTAAGAATTTTCAAAGATACTCTTTGAAAGCATGGCTCATCAACCTCTGAAATGTGGCTGGAGCATTAGTTAACCCAAACGGCATAACCCAATAGGCAAATATACCCCATTCTGTTGTAAAAGCAATTTTATGCTGATCTTTTGGGTCAACCAAAAGTTGATTGTATCCCGAAAAGCCATCTAAGAAGCTGTAAGCTTCTTTTCCTACCACTCATTCCAAAACATGCTCAGTTATTGAAAGAGGAAAGTTGTCTCTAACGGTAGCTGCATTCACCTTTTTGAAATTAACACACACTCGTAATTTCCCATTCTTCTTAGGTACTACCACAATTGGAGACACCCAATCTATGTGTTCAATTTCGTAAAGCTTCCTTTAGTTTTTCAATCTCTTCTTTGATCTTCCTAGCAAATGTTTCATTATATGTGTATGGTCTCTGTCTACTTGGTTTTGCATCATCTCTCATGGGTATAGTATGTTGACAGATTTCTGGATCAACACCCTTGAGATCCTTGTAATACCAAGCGAAGATATCCCGGTATTCCTTTAACAAGCTTAGAAAAAGCTTTTCTTCTTCTTCTGTTAGGTCATTCGCAATGTAAGCAAATCTAGGCTCTTCTCCTAGTTCATCCAAGTCTACTCTTTTAGCATTTTCAAGCCCTTCGTAAGACTCGCTTTGTTTCCTTAGTTCCCTAAGAGGTTGTTCAATTATGATTTTCTGATCTTGGAGAGTATACTTTTTGTAATGGGATGGAACATGCATTACATCCTTACTATCCTCTTTCGTGGTTTCCATTTCGGTTGTGTATATCTCCTTTAGAGCTTTTTTCAACTCTTGATATTTCTTTTTCCGCTCGACGCTAGTCATGAGTGGTTTTTTATCCTGAGATTTTTCTTGAGTACCCTTCCTTGCTTTTCTTGATGTCTGAGATATTTTTGAGTTTCTGTTTAAAGGATATCTGCCAGTTATTTTGTCCTTGACACAATCATTAACATCTATCTGCATCAGGAATTGTGTTTTACTGGAGACTGATGGCATAGGTCGTGTTTTCATGATATTGATGTCTCTCTTTCATCTATACCATTTTTTTCTTCTTGATTTCTGGTTTGGAAAGTCAAAAAACTTTTCCTCCCCTCCCCTTAAGAGTAACTGAGATCTCATATGCTCTTTTTCTGACCCCGAATCTTCTGAGGTAGCTGAGTGTTCATCTAACTCATTAGTTGCATCGTAATAGAGGTCAGAAAAGACTTGTTGAGCTTTCATCAAGTCCTTGGTTTCCTCATCTTTGTTTTCAATGTTGAGGATTGACATCATTTGGATAGGAATTATATCGTAGCCATTCTCATTGCAAAATTGAGTAGGCATATACGTATTAACACATACATCCATTGTCGCTAAAATTTGAATCCACTCGAATGGTTCAAATAAATGCTCTGAAAAGGGTTTAGATATGTAGGCTTTGTCTGTACAGTCCCTTTCTAAGATACATTCCTCTCGTCTTAAGCTTCTATTTTCTGAAGCTCCGCACATCCAAATAGGAGTGTCTTTGTTTAACCAGGATGGAAGTTTAGTTTTCATCGAAGAGACTGAATCAAACTCTTGGATGGGTGTTTTCAAGACATCTCTATAAGTGTGATCTTTTAGATTGACTCTTGTTATAGATCCCACCTGCTTCAAGTACAGATAGTTGTTTCCCCAATCTTGGATAAGTTGTACCTGTTGCATGAAAGGTCTTCCCAATATGATTTCATAGTTGAGTTTTTTCCCAAAGTCTACTATGGCAAACGTGTGTTGATATTCAATTCCACAGGAATTGACTATCACTTTTTCAAGTAGCTCAGTGGTCTCTCAATGTGTCCATCAGCCAACTGCAATTTCATTCGTGTTTGTCTAATGGCTGGCTGTCCCCAGGATTCCCACACTGCTTTAGTGGCTATGGCTATGCTAGCTCCACGATCCAGTATTGCCATGGTTTCAATGTCATTATATTTCACTGGGCGGGTGGTTTTTCCTTCTTCCCCTTCATAATATTCTCCAACCTTGTTCATAGGAACTGATCAAATCTCTTTGTTCTCCATTTCATTTTTCAATTTTTCCAAATTCTTAGAGATTAACCCCGTTATCCTCACCTTCTCTACGGTTTTCTGTAAATCGTTCCACAAGTATGATCTGAGTTTCAACAGTTCTCCCAAAGTAAGAGTGCATTGTATGGGTGTAGACATGATTGAATGAATGTTGTCTACTTCTAGGGTCTATTTGGCTCTTTTTACTTGAGTGGTCTTGCAAACGATGGATTCATCTTCGTTATCTCCCAAGTAAGAAGGTAATGTTTTTAATGTCAATGGTTTAGATATTCCTAAAGCTTCTGATCCGCAATCCCCATACAAGGATTGTAAATCCATGTTCATTATCAGATGGTAGGTTATCCAACGAGACTTCCTCTATAGGAGCTGACTTTAAAGTTAGGCTCCCATCATTGATCTCTCTTACCTTTTCCCATAAGTGTCCTGGCTAGTCTTCCTCTATGAATGGAATTCCGTCTAAGACATCTTCGTTGTCCGGCACTATAAGTTCTGGTTCATTGGTTTCAAGGTGGGGTTCTACCACCACATTAGATTTTGCTTTCGTTTCTTCTACCGCAACTCTTCAGGTTTTGCAATACTTTCAAGCTTGGGTTTTTGTTTATCCAGCATTTCTTGTGTGATTCTTATCAAATTTTGATAAGCCTCCAGCTTTGCTGCTTCCATGTCTGGAGATGGATAGTTTTTCCATTTGTTTTTCATGTTTTGGACTGCTTTAAGTCCTGCTTGGTACGCTTCCAAGGCAGCATTAATAGGCTAAAAAATTTTATCTACCAAAATGGATCCTCCAGATTTCACGGTTGTGTCCTTGAATTCACTGCCAATTTCTTTCAACTTGTCCTAGGCTAGCATTTTTGCTTTCTCTTCGTTTTTAACCCGTTGTTTTTGTTTTCTCATCTCATATCTTTTGCTTCTGCTCCTTTTGATTCTTTGAGAAGAAACTTTCATGTTCTCTGAATCATAAGAGGAGTTGTGTTTCTTTTTCTTTGGCTGGGCTCTAGTGATTACCTTGATTGGAACAATCGGTTCACTCTCTGATGAGCTACTAGGAATCACTTGGACTACGTTACGACAGTTTTTCCCTTGTTCAAAGGATTCTTAGGACAATCTTCCGAAAAGTTTCCTCCCTTTTTGCAACATTGTATGCAATAGGCTTCAATTGGTCTGAGGTTTTTGTCAGGCTCTGGACATTTGTTCTTCTAATGGTCATCAGCACCATAGTTATGACAGTTTCCTGTCCTAGGCTTCATCATGGGTCTTCCCATGGGAGGTCTGACACCTTGATTAGCTACATAAAACATTGGTGCGAGCTCTGGTGGAGCATATGTTTCTTCCATTGGTGGTGGATGTGGACTATACCAATCTCCTTCTACCATTACTGTAGATGGACTAGACTCTGCATAGGATGTAACAGGCACTAATGCTTGTTCATCTATGACTCCTTCTGAGTGCATGTACTTTACAGACACTGCATTATGTCCTGGATACGGAGGTTGTTGTTCCAACACATGTTGAGTTCTGTCCATACCCATTGGTGGTCTTTGAGCTTGTGCCATATTAGGCTGATATTTGTACATGCGTTGTCCCTGGGGCATCATGGGCACGTACTGAACATTCCCATCATATTGTGGTCTGAAGTAGCACTCATGGGTTTCATGGTTGGTCCATTTACCCTCGATTGCACACCATTTTTGTGGCCTAATTGGTTGTCCCTATGGAGGTATCCCTTGTCTTGGTCCTCTCATAGGTGCTTTTTGCATATTGTTCATCATGTCGTTCATTCTTTTTAGCATAGCTTCTATGGTTGAGAGTGGTGCTGCAGCAACCGCTCCCACTTGTGCTGGTTTTGTGTATGCTATTTTATCGCTTAGGTTATCCTTAGGGACATCTTCTTCATTGAAGATCTCGCAATTGTCTCCTAAGTCAATAGCATCAGACACACACGCTTCTAGGGTTGTATGCTTTTTACTATAGAGTAAAGCATGAAGTTCTTTGTTTAGCATTCCCTCAAGAAACAAGGATACAAGTCGTTCTTCTGCAGGTATCTCCATCTCTGGGCATCTGGCAATGTATTGTTTCATTCGAGTTGCACAATCCCTAACAGACTCACCATGTTTCTGTTTAAAGCTGTAGATTTGAGCTAGTGTATTATGTTTAATCCCCGTTTTGGAACAAGCAACTACAAATCCTTGAGCTAATGTATTCAAGTCCATGATTGACCTTGGTGGAATGTTTTGGAACCATGTCAAAGATTTTCCTTCTAATGTCATTCCAAACCCCTCGAATTGAGTATGGAAATCGAATATACACTCTGCTCTTAGCACTAGCTTAAAGCTTGCTAAGTGGTCATATGGATCCCCTGATCCACTATATTTTCTGACCCATTTTTGAAAATCAGCTGGTCTGATACGTCTATTTGGTTCAACTCCAGGTCTTCTGACAGTTGGTCCTATTCCGAGTCCTTCAAACCAATCTGTTGGAAATAATGACTCGTGTATCCCTGGACTGGCCTTAGTGTCACCCGGTTTTCTACGTGATGAGGTGGTTTTTAGTTTCTTCACATTACTCTCAGATGATCTCTCACGGTGTTCATCCCTTGTAATTGGTTCTGGTCCTTGCCCCATATCCAATCCCGTATGGAATACCCTTGGTATTTGGTTTGTTCTACTTCCTCAAGAGTCATCATAACAAAGTTGTTGTTATAACAATCCCTAAGCAAGTAAGTTGGTAGATTTGCAGATCCCTTATCTTTGAACTTGAAGATATAGATGATCTTCATGGCCGTTAATTGTTCTGGTTTGGCATGAGAATTCCACAAAAGATCTTTTACGTTTCTATCTTCCCAACAATAGACTCCGATCCTAGGATTATCCGTACTAAGCCGTTTCAAAAGCTTCAAGTCTACTTGATCGTATCCCTCGAATTCCAAAGTTGGTGGTCCTTCTTATGCTGACATATCTGGGATTATGGTGTTTACTTCTAACCCCCATTTGTCTACCACGTCAAGATTTTTGACTTGTACATATTGAGTTTCGTTTCAATCCATGTACATTTTTCCTTGTTTGTTTGCCCTAACCTCTTCTCGAACTTAATACCATGGTCATCAATGCGAATAGCATACTCCTCGTTAGGGTCCAAGTAAGCCTGGACTCCATGACGGTTAATCTTGTAAAAAGAGCGTATATGCTTATAGCGCATTGTCGTTCCAGTTTTTGAGTGAGTCGAGTAAGAAGACATTTCGGATGTTGATTCTGAAAAAGTAGCAAACAAAAAATATCATCTATAGACTGCCACAAACGAGCACACTTAATTCCTAGGGGTGTTTTGTTACCTCTGTAATGTCACACACCTTTTTCCACTATTGAAACTCATTGGGACTTTGGGAGTCAGAATAGCTTGAAAGCAAATGCCTATCTTTACTACCACCCATACATATTTTATTAGGAAGATCATGTATACTTCCAGATGCCTTCTTGTCCTTTGATAACTCTACTACACCCCCATGTAGTCCAATGCTTGATAGAATAGATTCAAGTCCTTTGATACACTCTTCTCTTCTTTCTGCACGCTCCATATTCCAAGCATAATTAATATGGAGCATAAGCAACTTGTGAAGAATTCGTAGACGGGCATGAAGAGTGCACACATGCACATTTATCTGGAGTTCTTGGGTAAAATTTTTACACGTGGTGGGCGCCCAAGAGTGCCCTAAGGTCACCCTAAGGGGCTTATCCCATGGTAGGTCATCGGGTATGGCCAACTTAGTAACAAATTCAGCAAGGTGCCATGACATGGGTAAATTTTCCAAGCTGTCATACGCAGCCAGAATTGGCATAGCAACAGATTTGACAAAGGATGTACTGTCAAGGACTAGGTAAGATCTCACTTAAGTGATGGAAAGAATCCATATGCAAATCAAAAGCATCGACAAAAGGCATGCTAGGAGTGCTCAAAGGGAGCCAAACCATTACAATAAAGAAGCCATACACGAATCAAAAGACTCGACAAAAGGCATGTTAGGAGTGCTCAAAAGGAGCCAAACCATTACGAAATTGATGGAGAAATTGTCGTTATGGGTAGGACTTCATCGGATTATATTTTTTCCACCTGCATGCATAGATATCCAAGGGATAGAGAAAGCACCCTCGACTATGATGTATTCATGGGTTTTTCGACATTCAGGTACACATGTTTAAGTTTTCACTTCAATTTTGTAATGGTTATGCAATCATTTGAATTTTGTTGAGGTTTGTGAATTACAACTTAGGCACTGATTGTCGCCCAAGGGGTTGGTTGGAATTTATCAAGCATGGCATGATTGCCATTACAACAAGGTTGTTACTAGCTTGTTCAATTTCATTTCTCTGTATGGATTGACACGCATGATTGATTTTTTAGAATTGCATGAACATATGGCTTCTGCATGTATGATATGTTGGCACATAATTTCAAACAAGTACGGCTTGTGTTAAGCTAAAGAAAGTCTTGTCAACAGCATAATATTTTTGTTTTTGAACACACAGTGTACAACAACCACTCATAATCAAGCAAGGCTTGAGTGAGAGCTGATCGCATTTACAAGCAAGGCTTCTTGAATAGCAAAGATAAGAGAATGGTGGTTCTCGAAAATCTCATGAAGGTTAGCATGGCCTATTTTGCAGGCCCTGATAAAGGCGGCACAGGTACTCGGCAAGGCAGACCCTTAACTGCAATGCCAAGATGCTATGAGGCAAGTTATAGAGCTTGGCTTCAAGGCAAGCTTTTTTCCCATGATGCACTGAGACAAGGATATGATCCACCCATTGTCTGCACGCATGATCCGTCACGTTTTTCAAGACATCATTAGAGCAAGGCTCCGTCTACGTAATCAAGTCAAGTAGATACAACGCATTGTACAACTCGACAAGGTCAATTACTTTTTAATGCTCAACAAGGTCGACTTTATCTTGTTATGCCATTGAAAATTGGCAACAATATGTGCTAGCTATGAGCACCATAACAATACATGTGTACTATGTGGAGAAAGGTTTTCCTTTTGGCATTTGGCATAATGGTTCCCACAGTTTGGAATATGCTATTAGCATACAAACTTAGGGAAACTTGCCAAGATGTCTGCAAGTTATTTACATCACAAGAGGGTGTATATGATACATACGCTAGCTCACTCATGCAGTACTTATGGCTATGAACCGGATTAGAGCAAGCTGGCCACAAATGGGCGACAAGGCTAGTAGATTTCAAGTTATGTTTGCTTTTATCTATGTTTTACTTTTCATTTTGAAAAATTTCTCTTTGTTGTGCAAATAAAAGTGCTTTGATAAACTCCATAAGAAGCCATTGTACAAAGCAAAGTGCTTTTCCCAACTTCATATGAAGCACGTCTTCTCTTACATACCACAGTCTTCTCAATTGATTTCAGATCAATGATACTAACACATACTTTGGCACTACATGGGTATAAGCTCACAATTTACACAATGCCACATTGTGATGTATCTATCTAGTGTGATCGTGAAAGGCACGTATACTAGAAGCTCACATGGTTGAGACCGTCATTGAAGCCACTGGCTTATTATTCTATTTTTTTTCTATATATGCATGGCATACTAGTATGATGGACGTACGACACCCATCATTGCATACACTTCCGCTATAGCACTAGTTACTCTATCAAGGATGAGCTCATTTATTGAAATTTTAAAACATTTTGTGTTTATGTTTATTCATAGGCACAGTGCCATACATATATACCTTGATACAGTCATAATCACATACGAGGTAAGTGGTTCAAGATGTGACTTATGGTACCTCTCTCTACAAGAGCGTGGTACAAGTACACTTTTGTATGCTTATAGGATACGCTATGACACAGACATGGTCTCCAATGGATCATATGCAAGGGGCATGCAACACATTATAATAAGGGGTTTTCCTCAGCCCAACATTCTCTCTCTCTCTTTCCAAATTCTCTATGGAAAGGTGAAACTAGGCTTGATTTTTTGCAATCTTTATATGTCTATATTCCAATAGGAAGGTCTAAGAGCCATCTATTTTGGAATGGCTAAGAGCCATTTGTTTGAAATCCATCAGTGATCGAACAATTCTATTTCATTGAGTACCCATCAATTCTAATGGGCAAGCAAGAGTCTTACCATTAACGATTTTTTTGGCATTATTTTTGCACTACACACTTTGAGTGTAAAGATCAAGTTAAGTTTTTGAACGTCTAAAGCTCGTAAGGGCTTATCTGTACCACAGTGTATCAATGAAGCCATCATTTCAGACAGCACGACTGTTCACAAAAACCCAAGATTATGGATTTTTGGGTCTGGAAAAGGTCTAGTTTTGAATTCAATTCCAACTTAAGTGGATCTCCTATTTTAATATCACTGGCACTAAGAGTGTCTATATGAGTCTAGTTTTGGGAAAAGACCCAACTTGTGACTACAAATCACTTATTAAGTGTTGATGGTCAATTATGGGAACCGTCACACTTGCACTTTCAAGGAAAGCTGCCCACCAAATGCCAAGGGGTAGTGGACAATTTTAAGCTTCCGAAGTCATAAGGGCAAATCCAAGAAGGGGGGTGACACACACACGGGCCAAGGGTCAGCTGCTAGCTAAGCAGTTTTCCTGCAAAGTTTCTCCAAGGGGTTTGCCAATGCTCATTTTAACCAAGGGGTTTCGATTGCATAGGCAATACCCAAGGTTACATGTGGAATATTACTTGCATTTCACTAATTTTCAATTAGAGTTCCCAGGCCTTTGCAAGCGGGAAATTTGGGAAGGTGCCTTTCACTATGGATAAGTGAACACTATGTTCAACCTTGACGTACGCATCTGATTTGATTTTTTTTCTATGTTCTTGTTTCCTTTTCCAAGTAGGATGTATAAACTTTTATGTTTTCATCCATTTTTGCTCTTCAACAAGGTGACAAGGTCCTGTTAGAGCCACAAAATTTGGGCTGTAGTGTCCAAAATAAACTTTTGCATTACGCAGTTATGGACCCACTTGTAGGATTTGATTTGGCACATATTGTCACATGGGATACAACATGGTCTAGGAACTCGAGGAGTTTGGTTATCCAGTGTGGAGCATGAATAATGAGGGTCCCTCTCATGGACATCGCATGCGTGTTTATAGTTACCTCCACACCCAAGTACATCTTGTACTTGAAGGATGTTCTTTTTCTAGACATCCTTACCTGATAAATGAAGGGGATCGGAGAGCACCACAGACGGAGAGTGAGAGAGAGAAGGAGACACACAACACACAGATATGGGTGCGGAGACTCAAAAGAGTGAGCAGCCCCCTAAACACTTATGCTATGTATAAGGTATACAAGTCAGTGGGCGCCCAGACTTTGGGCGGCCGGGAAAGGCACAGGCGCCTATACCCCAACAACCTCCTGTCAAACCGTGAGCTAATCACCAAGCCCACATTGTGCGGTATCGATGCATACACACGCACAAATCTCCCACCTGCAGAGAACACCGCACGCAAATGCTGAGTGCAACCCGCAATCTCTACCTAGATCGCATAAATGATGCGCATAAAACTCTTGGGAAAATTTCGCCAGAGTTTCGACGCACAACTGACTCTCTGCTTTGCTCAGTCACTAGCAAAGCATGCATGTCTGACTCTATCATAAAGCGTGAGTTGTAGTCTCCCTCGAGACCTGCCAGTAAACAGACTCAACCAGATGCAAATGAATCATAGACATGGCTAACTCATCAAGATCCTGCCAATCATCATCACGCATAGACTTGGGCCTCGGCGATAAACCACGCAAGGGTTTATCCTGCCCCAAATCCGCCAATGCAACAAGCATATGCTCCTTCCAAGCAACAAAATCTGCACCATCAAACAGTGTCAGACCATAACGCTGGAAGTCAAATGAAAAATCAGCCATAATTCTCGCAAAAGAGCAACCAACAATGAGTAGCAAATGTCAACCAAATCAGCCCTAAACTGGCTCAAATTGCATCAACAAAAGTCTACAAATATGGCTCAAAACCTGATGCAAAATTGCACCAATAACCGTGCAAAACCTTGCACAAAATCACAAGTCAATATGACTCGAATCCGGCTACCTAGTTCGTAGCCACACAAGCATACATCACAATATTCACTCCTGTGAGTGTACCAAGATAACTGTACGCCTGTGTTGTCTCAAACGCCTGAAACATCGACGCCTAATGTGCCCTCTATCTGTGACCTCTCCGCCATAGCCGACGAGTTCATCTTCTTCAAGCACAAGGTTACTATCAAGGAAATCGGAGAATCTGGCTACCAAAGATGCCAGGTAAACATTCTTCAAGCAAACGACTTCAGCTTGAAAAAAATCGCAATTTCACAGAAGGCAAAATCAAGGACAATGTCACACTCAAGTCAAAGGATATCTGCAAAGACACGCTAATCACACGATGCAGATACAAATGGGTGCCAAAAGAACCACACATACCGAAGAAGATTGAAGTCATCTCTAGCTCTCAAGAAATGTCAAGACATGATAGACAAAGTGTTACGGAGAATGGAGCGAGCCAATCTTCTCAACCAAGGGACCAACAACAAAAAAAAGAAATTTTGACAACCAAGGTCACACAGGTATGGCAAAAGAAACCAATATTGCCAGTATAGTCCTTTACAAATCCTCTCTTCGAGGATGGGAGTTTTGAATTTCAAAACATATTCTTCTTTGAAAGCTCGCGAGAGTAAGTCAAGTCGCCATAAAAATAATGGCACAAGAGTCAAGAGTCGGGCAGCTGAGCCACTAAATGAGCAAGCGTCAGACCCAACCTTCATGTCTTAATAACTTTTGTGGTCTATGAGTCTAGATATTTAGATTATAGCTCAAGCTGGAAGAGTTGAGCATATTGTAAAATTGAGTCGCTCATGTTGGATAGGTGAGCATAAGAGTCGAAGTCTACTATTTTAAATGGTGGAGTGGCAGAGTAGTCCAGAAAACACTCACGCACATGAACACAGTGAGGAGAGTGGAAAAAACCTCGCCAACAAAAACCCTTCTTGTGAGTAACGGCAGCTCTTGAAGTCAAATATATTTTTGCTTCCCTAGCTACGTTCACTCCTGGAAGCACCCATTCAAACTCCTCTCGCACCGCATATTGTTTCCCATGCATCTATCTGTGCAAGCATATATAATGTCCCATCATTGGACGTTTGCATTTGACACGATTTGTGTTCCACCCATGCACTTACACAACAAAATGACGATGACGAAGCGGTAACAGGTTTCATAAGCATTTGCTCAACATCAACAACTCTGACTTCAAGCTACTAACACTTATCCAATGTATATCAAGTCAATAATAGTAGCCATACGGCCATAAGTACTTTAACTCAACAAAACTCGGTTACATCAAACATAAGTACATATAGCCTCACATTTATGGTGACTAAAGGCATTTTTTTCCCACTGGGTTTTTCCCTTTAGTCCTATCCAGGTATCCAAGACCTTCATTTTGTAATATACGCCACATTTTATTTTTACAATTTTTCTTATAAAAACACAAAAAAGCAGACCAACGACATTCCCAAACAACTACATGCTCATAAGCTAGAAAATCAAAGGGGAGCAGCCTAGAAAAGAATAAAAAAGGCTTCAAGTTTACAGGTACACATGCAAGATGACACCCAAAGAACAAACAATACAGAGCTGCCAAGATAAAGACTTGCTGCAACAACAAACCTCACTCGACTTATTCACGCTACAACAACCAATCGGAGAGGGAGAGCTATGGCTTCAACTACAATACATGTACAAGAAAAAGGTACCTTACAACATACAAAGCATCTGGTAGAAGCAACTGCAACAACAAAAGCTTCAACCAACACCAAAACATGAAGCACTCGTCAAGGCCACTGCAGACATAGGGTCTTGTTGGGGACGACAAGACTTCGGAGGGGGAGAGTGTTGACAGGTCAACCTTTTAAGCTTAGTATATAAGCCAAAACCTAAAGCTTTGTAAGGAGACTTCTAATAATCTGATCTTCTGTGTCATTGGGAGACTGCGAGAGAGTGAGAGAGTGTGTGTGTGTGCGCTACAGGAGCTACGGTGGTCGGAATCGCAAACGGAGAGCAGCACTGTGTTGCCCACAAGGAGAGCTACGCGTTGATGCTTACATCACGTGCGTTCGTCTGTGTTTTGGAAGATTCACCCACGAGCTACTTTTGGAGTTTCGGTGAGTAACTGTTGTCCGTTTTTGCATTTCAACATATCCACGCGATCAGAGCGAGTAGAGCTACACATTAAGCACTTTAGTTTTTGGAAACGTCGACTTGCAAAAACCGGCTAGACATCCTACGCGTTTTCTTCACGGAGGGTATTGGGTAGGTTTTTTTTATCACGGACCTTAGGGAGAGTGGCCTATTGGTGTTGATAGGATATCCCTCAAGTTTCGTAACGTTTCAAGAACGTCTAATGGGATTTTGGCTTGCGGTAGCATCATAGGAGACTCTCACATTCACAAAACCGATGGCATGTAGATTTGATATCTCTGTAGGAAGTAGTCATTAGTGGGTCGAGTAGAGGTTGACACCCTTTGCTTGCTTCCACGCGCCTGCGCCGGGTCGAACTCCGTCCTCAATTGACAATTATATGTTAGGTGAGTTCTCACTATGTTGACGTCCGTCACGGCGTATCCGTCCAACAGACAAGAATCTGCAACACATTGAACCTTGAACCACCTGTCAGCCCATGATCTTCTTAGTTGCTCCAACCTTTTGCCAAGCTTCTACTACTCCTAGAGCTACCTTGGTTGAAATGCAAGAAGAGGAAGCTCACCACAAAGGATCTCCTCTATGCCATGCTTAGGGAAAGGTAAGAGAACATGATGCTTTTATTCTCTTTGACACTGGTTCTACTCACAATTTCATGTCCACGGAGTTGGCCACCAAGCTAGGCATCCAAGCCTATGAGATGGGAGATGTCCTACCCGCCGATGGTGCTTTCAAGGGGCAAGAAGCTTCAGTCACTCCCTTAATCGGGAAATTGAGACTCCATGTCCAAATCTATGTGGACATGGAGCCTCAAGCACGAGGATGTAATCCTAGGGGCACCATGGTTTGATCGCATGGCTGCCAATGTTAAATTCCCTGAAAGGAAAATCTACTTTAGGTTTAGGGAAAAAGATATGTACATAAATGCCAAAGAGATGGGTAACACCATACCCATTGTACATACGCAAGCTTTCAATAAGTCAATAAAGAGCTCTATTTCCGTGTACATGATTTTTGTTAAAGATTCTCAAAATGAATCCAATGCTTTAGCAAAAGAAACTATAAATGATCACAAGGAACTAGAGTTATCCAATTTTCTCAAGGGATTTCAAGATGTCTTTATTGATGACATCCCTTGTGAACTACCTCCTAAACAAGGCAATGATGACCATGCAATTGAACTTCTTCCAGGAAGTTCACCGCCTAATAAACCTCCTTATAGAGTTTCTCAAG
This sequence comes from Adiantum capillus-veneris, assembly GCF_014529385.1. NCBI lineage: Eukaryota > Viridiplantae > Streptophyta > Polypodiopsida > Polypodiales > Pteridaceae > Adiantum > Adiantum capillus-veneris. Next base: position 104,670,530 of record NC_140952.1, read on the forward strand.
CTTAACAAGAGGAGATTATGTGGCAAGTGCATGAGTTATTTGAGAAGGGCATGGTTAGTCCTAGCTCATCTCCATTTTGTTCACCCGTGTTATTAGTGCAAAAGAAAGACGGCACATATCGTATGTGTGTCGACTATAGAGCACTCAATAGGATCACTATCAAAAATAGGTATCCCGTTCCACGGGTAGAAGACCTATTTGATAAGCTATAAGGGTCCACCTACTTCAGTAGGATTGACCTAAAAAGTGGCTACCATCAAATAAGGATAATTGATCAAGACATTGTAAAGACCACATTTTGCGCTACGTTTGGTCTTTACAAACACATTGTCATGCCTTTTGGCTTGACCAATGCACCAGCCACATTCAACCGCTTGATGGAGAAGCTATTTAGGCCTCACCGAACCTTTACTGGAGTGTTCTTTGATGATATCATCATCTACTCTAATTCACTAGATGAACACAAGCAACATCTCCAGGTAATATTTCAAGTCTTAAGAGAGAATATACTTTATATTAACCGAAAGAAAAGTGAGTTTTTCTTACAAGAGATTCGGTATTTACGTCACATTATCTCTCACGATGGCATCCAAATGGATCCATCAAAGCTAGAGGTAATAAAAGGATGGCCTAACCCAAGGAATCTTTATGAACTAAGAAGTTTTATAGGTATGTGTGCATACTATAGATGCTTCATAGAAAAGTTCTCACTAATATCAGGACCATTACATGACCTAACAAAGAAAAACATTAGGTATACATGGCCGGCCAAGGAGAAAATTGCTTTTGAAAAGCTTAAAACAAAGCTTATCTCTCAACCTGTGCTTACACTACCGGATCTCTCAAGGCCATTTGAGGTCCAATGTGATGCTTGTGGTGATTGCCTTGGAGCTGTTTTGCTCCAAGAAGGGCACACCATAGGCTATGAAAGTTGAAGGCTCGACCCTGTTGAGCAAGCTCTAGGCATATATGAAAAGGAACTCCTTGCAGTTCTACATGCCTTAGACTCATGGAAGCACTATTTATTGGGGACTCCTTTCATTCTGCAAATGGATCACTAAAGAGTTAAGTACTTCATGACACAGACCAAGCTCTCCGACAAACAAATGAGGTGGGAAAATTTCCTTTTTCAATTTCATTTCATATTGCTCACATTGCTGGCAAGCATAATCAAGTAGCCGATGCACTCTCAAGACAGCCGAGAGTGAATGCGGTTTCCATAGCAAATCACAATGATCTATCTTCTATGATAGATGAGTACGCTATTGATCACGGTTTTTGAGATGTGATTTCAGCCCTTGCATTAGGGATGAAAGAGAAACTATTTACTTAACAACATGGTTATCTTCTCTATGGCAATAGAATATGCGTTACTAACTCACTACTTGAGAAAGTAATGTATGAATCTCATGCTCCTCCTTATGCGGGGCATAGAGGGATTTAGTCTACTCTAAAAGGGATTGAAACGTATTTCTATTGGCCTGCCATGACAGTAAACATACAAGAGTATGCCAAAAGACGAAGTTTGATAGAGGGAAGCAACCTGGATTGCTTCAACCTTTGCCAATCCCTAATTCACCATGGGAGAGCATATCCATGGATTTTATCTTTGGATTGCCTAAGTCTATCCATGGGAATACGGGAGTATGGATGATAGTAGACAGGTTCAGCAAACATGCTCATTTTATACCTGTCAAAAAGACTATCAAAGCCCATCAAATGGCAACCCTCTTGATATCACAAATCTTCAAGTAACATGGCTTGCCAATGTCCATAGTGTCAAATAGAGATCCTAGAAAGATTAATAATTTTTGGAAGGGTCTCTTTGAGAATTTAGGGACAAGGCTAAACTTCTCTTCGGCCTATCACCCGCAAACGGATGGCCAAAGTGAAATAGCTAACCTAACAATTCTTGATCTACTAAAAGTCTACATAACGGAAGTAGATCAAAGGTCCCAATGGAAGAAGTACTTACCCTTAGTGGAGTATGCCTACAATAATAATGTACATACCTCCATGAAAACGCACCTTTTGAGGTAATTGAGGAGATAAAAAAGTCCCCTGCTACTTAAAGTACATGGGAAGATCTTTTCCGCATATGAGTATAGCCGAGACCTACAAGAATCTTTCCAAAAGATTAAGGATGCTATCTATCTAGCAGCAAAGGCAAAAGGCTGCTACTGATAAGCACAAAAGAGTCTTAAATTTCCCAAGACTCGATTAAGGTACACCACGGGCAAGAATCCTACGGGACACCAAAAGTACTATGCTAAGTTAGCAAAAAGGTACTATGGTCCCTTCCAGATTCTTTGACCAATCAATGAGATGGCCTATCAACTCAAGTTGCCCAGCATTTGGCTCAAACACAATGCTTTCCATGTGAGCCTACTAAAGCCTTACAAAGGAGAGCCATCTCAAGAACCAACTATTAAAGACCCATCGGAGATCGAGGACCAAGAAGAGGTGATGTAGCCCGAGTTCATTCTCCGACATGAAGACAAGGTATTAAGTTTAAGAATTATCCTTTTGAAGATGCTAGATGGATGCAACGTATACAATTAAAGGATAACCTAAACCTTGTCAATGCTTACAATGCTTCCCTAGAGTAAGCAAATGTACAAATGTTTAAAATGAACAAAGTTTTTGTCTTATAAGACTCTCTTTTATTTATTGTGCACAAATGTTAAGTAGTATGCATGCTTAGAATCCAATTTGTGGAGACGACGTCTTCCAAACACAAAGTAGAGCTTGTCACTCTACTATGGAAGATTGATAGGACTAATGCGCAGACATGCTTGCGGCAGCCTTAGGCTCGGATCCTCTATCCGCCAGAAAAAGGACTAATGAATAGGCTTTATCTTCTCTACCCCATAGTCAAGGACGACTATGATTTCAAGAGAGAGGTAATGTCATAATAACTAATATCTAATTCTCCTAAATGATTTTCGCATGTTAAACTGATCATTTAATATGGGGAAGTACCAGGAGAGAAAAAGCTAGAATATTGATTAAGCTGGCAGACCGGCCAAAGCAGGGATCCAAAGGGGGGGGCATATGCAAAAGAGCAATGTGCAACAATGGGCGCCAAAGACCTTAGGGTTTACCCCATTAAGACTTCCAAAATGCTAAGGTTCCAAAATTGAAAGTTAAGTTCAAATGATCAAGCTTAGTGGAATTGGATACTTATGTGATGATCAAAAAGTCTTCAAGTGGTCCTAGATAGGAGGGGGCGATCCCTAAAGGTAGTGGAAGAGAGAGAAAAGGTGAGAGAAAACACACACACACACACTCCAAATCTTCCCTTTACACAAAGGGCATAATGGACACATGTAATGGGAATGGCCTATGAACTTTGAGAATAGCGGAATTAAGAGAATTAGAGTGAGCATTTTTTGTGAGATTACTTTGAGAACATAGAGGGTGAACTTAATTGATGGTAGCAACATGAACATAGTACTTAATTAACTTGGCATGAACAATACTTTTGCAAGAGAGAGAGAGTATTAGAGAACATGACAATAGTTGAGGACCGGATTTACTTGGAGCCGGTTCACCCTCCAAAAGGCATTTGTACTATAGATTCTTCCATCAAGAGAGACTTTGTTACATACAATTTTTGTGTTCCTTGTGACCTTGGTGATGCTATGAAGATAGATAGCTTCATGCATCACGAGCTTAACAAAAACTTTGCAAAAAGCATTAACTATCCCAAGCCTCAGTCTCAAGGCCTCAAACACCTTCGAAGGTGGAGAGAGCTAGCGGGGAATGAGGGTAGGGAAGAGGAAGAAGAAACATTCCATAGGAGAAAGAAATAGTTCCATAGGAGAAACACTCTTCTTGCTTAGCATAGCATAATAGCATTGAAGATGGTAAGCTTAAGCATTGAAGCATGGCTCTTGGTTGGATTTGCATTCCATAGCCAAGAGTGTTGGTATGGGCTCTCCACTTCTCCACAAACTTGGGGAAGGAGATGGTGCTCTTGCATTTTGCACTCCACACAATAAGAGAATGTGTGTGTGTGTGTGTGTGTGTGTGTGTGTGTGTGTGTGTGTGTGTGGGAGAGTTTACCGCCCCTCTCATGCTTGGTCCACCTCTCTCTCTCTCTCTCTCTCTCTCTCTCTCTCTCTCATTATTTTATTATTTCATTTAGACATGTGTCCTCTTTTTCCTCTTTGAGAGAAAGAACTTAATTATTTATTTTTTATGTATCTAAATTCTCATTGGATACCTATCCAATAACATTAAAGCACATCATGAGGGCCACATGTGGAGGATCATTTGAACATGTGTCTTTTATGCTTATAAAGTCATTTGGTTGAATTGAATACCTCGAGGACTTAGTCAATCAAGTAAGCATGTGTCTTTTATGCTTCCTAAGTCATTTGTTTTGAATTGAATACTTCAAGCCTTAGTCAATCAAGCATGGATGTTCGTGCCTCTTGAGAATTTATCTTTGAATTTATCATTTCAAAAACCTTAGTCATTTAAGCATAAAAATCACCTCAAGCTTTGGGCAAGGTTCCCACAACCACTTTAAGTGTCTTAGCACCTCATGCTTGGGTACGATTCCCACCTCAATGTTAGCCCTAGGTTGCATAAGGTCAAAGAACTTTTTAACACTAACTTTTGGAGGTCTTTAATGAAGCTAACCCTAACGTCTTTTGAGCTCCATTAGATGCACGTTCCTCTTTGATAGACTACCTCCATTTGGACTTGTTTTTAGATGTAACCATCTCTCCTCTTGGTCCATTGCTGAGGTAAATCTAGAAGCACTTATTGCACATTGCTCTTTAGTAGACCGTCTCCTTTTGGGCCCCTATTGAGATGCAACCATTTCTCCTTTCGGTCCCCTGTTGAAATAGGTCTAGAAGCAAATATATATATATACTAACTCTTGTTCCCCTTTTATCTTCCCATATTAAGTGATCAGTTTCATATGAGAAAATCATTTGGTGAAGCTAGATATTATATTTTATGACATTATCTCTCTCTTGAAATCATAGTCGTCCTCGACTATGAGACAGAGAATATAAAGCCTAGTCATTAGTCCATGTTTCTTAGCAGGTAGAGAATCCCTTTTTACCCTACGACATCATTCTAGAATGGATGACTAATCCATTTGGTGCTCGGGCGACTTAGCTGCTGCAAGCATGTCTGCTCTTTAGTCCATATCATACTTCCAAAGTAGAGTGACAAGTTCTACTTGGTGTTTGGGAGACGTCGCCACCACAATATGATCCTAAGCATGCATACTTCTTGAATTTTGTGCACAATAAAAGAAAGAGAATGAATCTTATAAGACAAAAACGTTGTTCATTTAAAATGCATTTTCATTTGCTTACTCTAGTTTAGCATTGTAAGCATTGACAAGGTTCATATTATCCTTAAGCTAGGTTCATTATCCATCTAGCATCTTTAAAAGGATAATTCTTAAACTTAACAAAATATCATTGGATAATCTTACCATTTCTTAGTACCGTGTCTTTGTGTCGAAGAATCGATTCGGGTTGCAATACCTCTTGTTGATCTTCGATCTCTGGCGGGTCCTTCATTATTGGCTCTTTTGGTGGCTCTCCTTTGTAAGGCTTGAGTAGGCTCACATGGTTAGCATTGTGAATGAGCCAATGATTGGGAAACTTTAACTAATAAGCTATCTCAATGATTGGCTTAATAATTTTAAAAGACCATAGTATCTGTTGGTGGCTCGTACGATTCTTGCCCATAGTATGCCTTAGACGAGCCTTGAGAAACTTTAGCAAGACCCAATCATTTTTCTTAAAGGCCAAGGCTCTTCTGTGCTTATTAGCAGCAGCTCTTTTTGCCTTTGCTGTGAGACGGATATAACCTTTTTACTCTTTGGAAAATATTCTTGTAAGTCTCGGCTATATTCACCAGCAGCAAAGATCTTCTCATATACTTTAAGTAGTAAGGGACTTTTGGATCTTCCCTCTCTAACCTCAAAAGGTGTTTTTCCCATAGAAGTATGTACAATGTCATTGTACGCATACTCTATTAGAGGTAGGTACTTCTCTCATTGAGAACATTGGTCTACTTTCATGACATAGGCTTTTAGTAAATTCAAGAATCATTAGATTAGTTATTTCACTTTGGTCATCTGTTTGTGGATGTTAGGCCAAAAGAGAAATTAATCTACTTCCTATATTTTCAAAGAGACCCTTCTAGAAATCACTGGTCATTTCAGGATCTTTTTTCGACACTATGGATGTTGGCAAGCCATGATACTTGAAAATTTGAGATCTAGAGAGGGTTAGTGTTTGATGTACCTTAATAGTCTTTTTGAAATGCATTGAGTGTGTTTTCTTGCTAAGCCTATCGACTGAAACAATCCAATTTGCTTCCCTCGATCAAATTTCAATTTTTGGTATACCACGCATTTTGAAACATACTCTTGTATGTTTATTTTTTCATGGTAGACCAACAGAAACACATTTCTACTCTTGGAAGAGTAGATTATGGAATCTCTCTTTGCCCCGCATAAGGAGAAGCATGGGATTTATACATGACTTTCTTAGTATATTGGTGAGTAACACATAGCATATTGTTGTTTGGAAGATAATCATCCTCCAAGGTGAATTGTTCTTTTTTTCTTCCCTAATGCAAAGGTTGTAATTACCTACTTAAAGTCTTGGTCAGTAGCATACTTATCTATCATAAAAGATAGATCATTGTGAGTTACACCACATTTACCCTTGGCCGTTGTGAAAGTGCATCGACCACTTGATTGTGCTTGCCATCAATGTGAACAATATAAAATTTGAATTGCGAAAGAAAATTCGCCCACCTCATTTGTTTTTCGGAGAGCTTGGTTTGCGTCATGAATTTCTTGAGGCTTTGTGATCCATTTGTAGGATGAATGGAGCCCCCAAGAGATAGTGCTTCCATGTGTCTAGGGCATGTAGAACAGCTAAACGCTCTTTTGCATATATGCCCAAGACCCGTTCCTCAGCATTGAGCCTTTGGCTCTCGTATGCTATGGCATGCCCTTCTTGAAGCAAAACTACTCTAAGGCAATCACCTCAAATGGATTTAGAAGATCCGGAAGCATAAGGACTGCTTGGGAGGTAAGCCTCTCTTTGAGCTTGTCAAAAGCATTTTGTTCTTTAGAAGTCCATGAGTACTTAACGTTCTTCCTTGTTAAGTCATGCAATGGTCCTGCTATTTGAGAGAATTTTGCTATGAAGCGTCTATAGTATGCACACATACCAATAAAGCTTCTTAGCTCATGTAGATTCCTTGGATTAGGCCATGCTTTTATTACCTCCAACTTTGATGGATTCATACGTATACCATCTTGAGAGATAATGTGACCTAAATATTGAATCTCTTGTAGGAAAAAATCACTTTTCTTTTCATTAATGAAAAGCGTATTCTCTCTCACAACTTGAAAGATTACCTGGAGGTGTCACTTGTACTCCTCAAGAGAATTTGAGTGGCTTGAAGATTTTTGTCCATCGTGAGTTTGAATGCGGCTGGAGCATTTGTCAGGCCAAAACTTGTAACTTATCAAATAGATCTTCTACCCTAGGCACGGGAATTTTTTCTTTTATAGTGATCCTATTTAGTGCTCTATAGTCGGCACACATGTGATATGTGTCATCTTTCTTTTGCACTAAAAATATTGGTGAACAGAATAGAGAGAAGTTAGGCCTCACCATCCCTTTTTCCACCAATTCATGCACTTGCCTCATGATCTCCTCTTGTTGAGCTTGTGAAACTCAATAAGGAGGTTTAATAGGTGGTGAACTTTCTAGTAGAAGCTCTATTGCATGGTCATCATCCCCCCATTTTGGAGGTAGCTCACTAGGGATGTCATCAATGAAAACATCTTGGAATCCATTTAGAAAATTAGACAACTCTAATTCCTCTTGATTCCCTTTATTTCTTCTTGTGAAAACATTAGAATCATTTACAGATTCTCTAACAAAAATCATATATTTAAAAAATAGAGATTTTCATTGACTTATCAAAATCAATCATATTTACTAGGGATATGGTGTTCCCCGACTCGTTAGCATCTATGTACATACTCTTTTTCCTGTAGGTGAAGTAGATTCTCCTTTCAGGGAGCTTCATGTTGGCAGCCATGTGATTGAACCATGGTGCCCCTAGGATAGCATCCTCATGTTGGAGAGGAGAGATTAAAAAAAAGTCTTCTTTGTCGACGTAGCTTTGGACATGAAGCCTTCACTTCCCAATCAAGGGAGTAACGGAGGCTTGCTATCCCTTGAAAGATGTGTCAGCAGTTACAGTATCTCCCATCTCAAAAGCTTGAATGCCCAACTTGGTGGCCAATTCCGTTGATATGAAGTTGTGAGTAGAGCCAGGGTCAAACAAGATGAAGGCATCATGCTCCCTTACTTTTCCCCAAGCATAGGAGAGGAATGATCCTTTGCAATGAGTATCCTCTTTTGGAGCTTCAACCATGGAAGCTCTAGGAGTGTCATTGCAAACATTTCTTTTGGGGCAAGAACAATAGCCATGTCCTTACTCCCCACATTTAAAACACTTATGGTCCTTGTGAAAAACTTCAAGCTCTTCATGAGAGAGTTTGTTTTTACCTTTGTAAACTCCCTTCTCCTTGGACCTATTGTTGTTGTGTAGGAAGTGCCTTGGGAAGAATTTTTGGCATTGCTTTTTCCCTTTGCATCATTTTTGTCTTTGTTTTCCATGGATTTGACATCATTCCGTCGAGCCCCTTGTTGGAAATTATGCGGAAGCAACCATGGTGTGGTGGATTACCTCGGTGATAGAACCAGGCCGTTGGGAGTTGACATACTCGGTCATTTCTTCAGGTAATCCCACACAAAATTGTTGCTTTTTCTCGGTGAAGTCTATCTTTTGAAAGACATTAGCCTTGAGATGTAAATCCCAAAATTTGTCCGCATATTTGTAAATAGACTCATGTCAAAGAAGCTTCAAACTTTGCTATTTGGTGAGCACTTTGTCCTTTGCATTGCTTGCAAGGAATTGCTTCATGATGGAAACTCGTAGAGTTTTCCATGTCTTTGGGGCCTCGCCATTGCCACAAAGGCTAGCCCACCATTGACGAGTAGATTTCTGGAAGTGCATAACTACATGGTGTAGCTTGGAGGACTCCGTTAAGCCCTCGTCTCCAAAGGTCGCATCAAATTGTTGGGATGAAGGCCAATACTTTGTCTGTGGCACTAAAAGGTGCCATCATAGGTGAGAAAAGAGATACTCTTTCCTCCCTCTTTGAACTTCTTGAGCTTTTGGGACCTTCGCCATGCTAGGTAAGTTTTGTGATGTCCTCTCCTCTTGTATTCTCTAAGAGAATAACTATTGCTTTCGTCGGAAGAGGAGGAAGGTAAAGAAGAAGGAGAAGAGGGTGACCTCTTTCTTGCCTTTTTCTTCTTTGTTTCCTCTCTTCCCTTTTTTGGAGTGACAAAAATATGGACTATGGGTTGACAATTTCCTCTTGGGAGGAGTTGGCGATAGTCTAAACCGCCGTTTTCATGGAGCAACATCTTTAGAGGAACTTAGGGATTCACTTATCCCGTTCTTTGGATTCCTCCTCTCTTATGGGAGAGAGTCTTCTTTTTGGAGTCTCATCACAAGAGACCTCCTAAACTCTCTCTCCTCTTGGAGAGGAAGGAAAATCCCATAAGCACGAAGTCGTTGGGTAACTTTGGCTTGAAAAGTAGGGTTGCCCATAGCTTGATGCAACCTAGTAACAATATGATTGATAAACATGGAAGCATCATCATTAGCACCTTCAAGTGCAAAATCAAAGTTATCAATGTTCATTCTACTCTCTTGGTTATTTTGAGCCATGCTAATTATATTTATGTGTATACTTAGTGTATCCTTTGGCAATTCAAAACCTTAGTTTCTACTCGGCTTAGCCTTTGAAAATAAGCACTTAAGTATCTACACCCATGGCTCGAATTGGTTAATTATAGAGAGTAGTGGGGTGGGTCTAACTAGCAAAATTGCAGAGAGATAGCTCCTTTCCAACTTCTTATGGCTCAATAATGGTAAAGCCATAGGCAAGTTTAAAAAGACCCCATTATTAAAACCAAAGCTCCCGAAGTGTACACCATATCCCACATAGTGGGCTCAACAAAACCGATAATAGATCCCAATCCCACTTACCCTAATACAATTAACAAAATCAACCATTAATAGGCCACTTAAGGACCTCTCTTCTTAGGCAAGAAAAAAGACCTCTTCTTAGGCACTTAAGGACCTCTCTTTTTTCTTAGGCAAGAAAAAAGAAACCAAATTCTTTGATACCAATGTGATGGGAATGACCTATGACCTTTGAAAATAGCGGAATTAAGAGAATTAGAGTGAGCATTTTTTGTGAGATTACTTTGAGAACATAGAGGGTGAACTTAATTGATGGTAGCAACATGAACATAGTACTTAATTAACTTGGCATGAACAATATTTTTGCAAGAGAGAGAGAGTATTAGAGAACATGACAATAGTTGAGGGCCGGATTTACTTGGAGCCGGTCCACCCTCCAAAAGTCGTTTGTACTATAGATTCTTCCATCAAGAGAGACTTTGTTACATACAATTTTTGTGTTCCTTGTGACCTTGGTGATGCTATGAAGATAGATAGCTTCATGCATGATGAGCTTAATAAAAACTTTGCAAAAAGCATTAACTATCCCAAGCCTTAGTCCCAAGGCCTCAAACACCTTCGAAGGTGGAGAGAGCTAGCGGGGAATGAAGGTAGGGAAGAGGAAGAAGAAACATTCCATAGGAGAAAGAAATAGTTCCTCACTTATCATCACTCTTCTTGCTTAGCATAGCTTAATAGCTTAGTAATGAAGATGAAGAAGATGGTAAGCTTAAGCATTCAAGCATGGCTCTTGGTTGGATTTGCATTCCATAGCCAAGAGTGTTGGTGTAGGCTCTCCACTTCTCAACAAACTTGGAGAAGGAGATGGAGCTCTTGCACTTTGCACTCCACACAATGAGAGAATGTGTGTGTGTGTGTGTGTGTGTGTGTGTGTGTGTGGGAGAGTATACCCCCATCACATGCTTGGTCCACACCTCTCTCTCTCTCTCTCTCTCTCTCTCTCTCTCTCTCTCTCTTATTATTTTATTATTTCATTTGGACATGTGTCCTCTTTTTCCTCTCTAAGAGAAAGAACTTAATTATTTATTTTTTATGTATCTAAATTCTCATTGGACTTCTTTAAAACCTATCCAAACACATCATGAGGGCCACATGTGGAGGATCATTTGAACATGTGTCCTTTCTGCTTATTAAGTCATTTGGTTGAATCGAATACCTCAAGGACTTAGTCAATCAAGTAAGCATGTGTCTTTTATGCTCTTAAGTCATTTGTTTTGAATTGAATACTTCAAGCCTTAGTCAATCAAGCATGGACAGCATGGGCATGGACGTTTGTGCCTCTTGAGAATTTATCTTTGAATTTACCATTTCAAAAACCTTAGTCATTTAAGCATAAAAATCACCTCAAGCTTTGGACAAGGTTCCCACAACCACTTTAAGTGTCTTAGCACCTCATGCTTGGGTACGATTCCCACCTCGAGGTTAGCCCTAGCTTGCGTAAGGTCAAAGCAATTTTTAACACTAACTTTTGGAGATCTTTAATGAAGCTAATCCTAAGGTCTTTTAAGCTCCATTAGATGCATGTTGCTCTTTGATAGACTACCTCCGTTTGGACCCCTTTTGAGATGTAACCATCTCTCCTCTTGGTCCTTTGCTAAGGTAAATCTAGAAGCACTTATTGCACATTAGTCTTTGGTAGATCGTTGTCAAGAAGTTGGCGGTCTTGCCAGGAAGGCACCAGGCCTCTTGCTGTGAGAGTTTGTGAGGAAGCTCAAGGGTTATGAGAAGGAGCTAAGATGTAGATAACATAGCTTCTAGAGCTAAAGAAGAAATGTAGCCAAAGAAGCCGTTCACTTTTCCTTACAAATACACACGTGATGGAGAGAACTCATGAAAGATAGTCAAAACAAAACAAAAATGAAAACATCGAGATTATGATCATATCGTATCATGGGTAGGATAAAAGGGTTAATGGATGAGTTAATGATATTTAATCTTTGTTGTCCAAATAAGCTACGGATTGCTCTTTGGAACTGTAGTTTTGTGCTTACTATAATGTATATGTTTTGTCTAGCGATTGGGATTAGTTGTGAGTACAAATCCTCTTGATTCATAATAAAATAACCACATTCACATCAAAAGAGAAGTTATAGTCAATAATAGGTAGTATGATGTGATCTGGTGAGAGAAGTATTTCGCTGAGCCTTTCAGGACCAAATAGAAACACTATGCGTTGCTGAAAGTGAATCTTTCGACTAATCCAAATGTTGACCCTAATAGATTGCACAGAATGGAAATGAAAGAAATTGCCTCTATGTGGATTATGGTTATTCATCAATGATATACTTAGTATGTTCAAAGATAAAGGTGTGAAAGAAGTGAAAGGAGAAGAAGAAGAGAGTTTCTCTCCGAAGCCCTATTGTTGCCCTTAGGCAATAAGGATACTGCGGGGAGAGAAGTACCTGTAGAAGAAGATTCTAGAGTTTGTGGAAGAGAATGAGAATCTTAAGAGAGAGAGAGAGATGCTTGTGAAAGATGAATATATGGTTACTAACCTTGTGCACATAATTGTTTCCCGCAAGAAGGTTGTGCATGTTACATTGACAAGATTGTTGCTTGAATACCTTCCAATGAAACAATTAGGACACGACAAGAGAGATGAAAGGAGGAGAAAAGATAGAATTAGAGATAGATCTAAGTGTGGTGGTGGTATTAAAGATAAATAATGAGAGATAGAGATAGAGTTAGAGACAAATATTGGACTAGATATGCAAATGAAAGAAAAACTAGCAACATATATCTTACATGAAAGCAATCGTCACCACCTTAATAGAGAGAGAAGATGAGGCAAGACTTCAGCCTTTCTTCAAGGGAAAGTATGGCACTAAGATGAGAGTGTCACTATGGAATTGAGCTATTCTCACTCACTCATAAAATTGCCCCCAATGAAGAGAAGGTTGCCCTTTTTATAGGTGAGGGAGCCATGTTTTACATAATCACTTGATTAGGCTAAAGAATTAGCCCAAATCAAATGTTCTTTGGATATTTCTTAAAATGGGAAATATTAGGACTCAAAATATCATGAAATTCAGTATTTTTGGTCGTTGAGGCTCCATGTGGGTGCATGATGTATGTGGGCCCCACCTAGGCATCTTCTGTGTGACTCCAGTAGGGGGTCCCAACTTGTGTGTCTTGTCCTTCAAGGCATCTTTGAGGTGTCACATTCACATGCTTGTGTCTTTTATCCTCCAAATATCTTATTTTATGAAAAAAGACCAAGATTACCTCTTTTCACTTGATTCACCTGTTTACCATCTCTTCTTGCAGTGTAGTTGTGAGAGGATTTTTCATTGTTTTCCCTGTAACTTTTGACCTGTAACTCGGATTGACATGCTTCAAAAGGCAAAATTGGCCTACTAAAAGAGCTTGACTTGGTTTTTGCCTTTTCTTCACGCCCTTAGGTCGGGATTTTCAAATTGGGATGGTCCAAGAAACTTTGGATCTTCCTTTTCATAAAGTCTTCTAGTAGGCCCTTCGCTCTTGTATGTATCCAAGAAGGTATGCATTATTGAAGGGTTATATTATTAAATAAATGTGAAAAAAAGAAAATAATTTATATATGGTAGGGTATGCTGAGATATTAGAAGAAATATACAAATGCTTTTCCCCCAGACAAAAAGAGGCACAATCATTGATACTTCTCTTGCAGTACTTTCTAATAGTAATGTACATTTATATTACGTCAAAGGTAAATACTACGGTATGGTAGAAAGCTTTTTTTTATGCATATGAGTATTATATGAAGTATACTTATGCGTCAAAAAGTCACAAGATTAATCGTTTAATGCCCGTTCCAACTATATACGTGCCACAGCATGACACCATCTCCTTTTGGACCCCTATTGAGTTGCAACCATTTCTCCTTTCGATCCCCTGTTGAGATAGGTCTAGAAGCATATATATATATACTAACTCTTGTTTCCCTTTCATCTTCCCATATTAAGTGATCAGTTTAATATGAGAAAATCATTTGGTAAAGTTAGATATTATATTTTATGACAACACATGTCAGCTCCCTAGCCCAATTGCCCACAAGGTGCACTCATATCCTATTGGATGGCCATAGAGGTGGACCAATGAGAATAAGGCTAGAGTAAATCTAGTTTAATTAATTTGAAAACACTTAATAAAAGAACTAATAAGAATTAAGCTCTCTAGAAGACTATTGGCCAGTGTCCGAAGGGGTCCAATGAGCAATAGCCCAATGGCTTTCCTGATTCCTATTGGCCAGAAGACAAAGGGGTCCAATGAGAGTTTAATTGCATTATTTAATTACCTAAAGCTCTCACAAAAGAGGAAAGGGGGACACATGTCACAAGGCTATCACTTATGCTTCTCAATTATGATTGGCTAAGCTTTGCAGGGTCCAATGGGGTGCCAGCAAACAGTAAATTGCAAGAGGGGTCGACCAAGAGAGAGAGAGAGAGGGGTCTGATTTTGGCAAGCATTATTACACACACACTCACACAATCTCATGTGTGAAGCAAGAAGACTCTCTCTCTCCTTCTCAAGCTTTAATGGAAAGCTCATCATCTACTCCAAGCTTATGAGAAGGGAGGCCTACGCCAACAACTCTTGGCTTTGTGATGCAAATCCAACCAAGAGCCAAGCTTCAATGCATGCTCACCTCCTCTACCATGCTAATTACTAAGCTATGCTAAGCTATTATGAGTGACTATGTGAGGAGATATACTTCTTTCTCGTAAGACTACTCCTTCCTCTCAATCTATTCTCATACCCCGCTAGCTCTCACCATCTTCGAAGGTGTGTGAGGTCTTGGGTCTGAGACCGTGAATTGATGTTGTGTTTTATAAGTGTGTGCATGGTGCTTGAAGCTTCCATCTTCATTGCACCATCAAGTTATTGAAGGAACACAAAGTATTGTATTGTAAGATGTCTCACTTAATGGGGGAAGCCTATAATAGAAAGCCTTTTGGAGGGGGGACCAGCTCCATATAAATCCGGTCTTCAACTGTTATCAATAGCTTAATTTCTCTCTCTTTTGAAGTATTGTTCATGCCTATCTAACTAGGTGTTATTCTTTTTGTTGCTCTCTCCATCCAAGCACTCTTGTTATGATCATTAGGAATCTATTCTAATGAAATGCCCACTATGTTCATGTTATTTTCCACTACACACAAGTTACTAGGCCATTAAATGTTACAGGCTGCCTGTGCTCGAAGTCAAGAAAACGCTCGATGTTGGCTTCCGCCGCCACGCGAAAGCGTGCTAGTCGAATAGCCACAAATCGGTGTCAAAACCGATGCGCCAAGTCGAGCCGTCAATACTCGAGGCCGTAGACGATGCTAGAAGACCAAACTCACGCTGATGCCTGATAACCCTGGGCTTACTCGCCCGCACGTAGCCAGTGTGTTCTCACATAGTTCACTTTCTCTCAATCTCCTTTCACTCTCCAAGCAGTTGTACACCAAACTATCTTGAAAAACACAGTCTCTGTGTTTTGGATTTTCGACCCACCTACACTCTAAATTTGAAAACAATTTCTTCTACAAAGTTGTAGATCTTGAAGAGATCTACGTTTTGATTAAAAAAAGTTTTGAAATTGAATCTTTCTAACTCAAGTTATGGCCAAAATACTGAACAACTGTCAAGCTGCCAAACCTGAGCGACCTGCTTCTCAGTGTCCCTAGCTCACAAAAAACTTGATCTCTCTCTCTCCCCTTTTGCCTCGTGTAGTGTAAGCTCATGTTACCTTGATCTCTGAGATCCACTTTCCGAATCCGTGTTGAACCGCCTCCGATCCGACGCCGCCAAGCACCGAACTCCATCGCCACCGAGAAATCGCCACCGTCGCCGCCTAGCCATAGCTCTAATACCAATTGATGAGTGCGTATGTTCGCGGATGCATGTGTGCGTGTACGATGCGGTGCATGTGGGGAAAGGGGAAGAGCACAAGCTGGTGTGGGTAGAGCAGCTTCACAAGACTTAAGATGAGGAGCTCCTTACTCTCATATGTAATGAAGAATAAGGGTATGTACACACATGAGTGGACAGCCGGACACTGAACGTCCGGGCGAGCAAAAGACGGAACTCCTTTACCCCAACACAATGCGCCAATTATACCAAGCACACTGAATATAAAGAAGAAAAAAAAGCGCCTAATATGCCATGCAAGAGATCGCGATCTGCATGGAGGGAACTTGTAGAGCGAGCGACCTTGGTGTAGTTGCAGCAAAGTGGACGTAGGCAATACTTAAGGACACGATAATGCACGGAGGTGGGAGCTCGAATAGAGCTAGGTTACGTCCACTAAGCTTGATGATTGGCGCTCCGATGCAAACAAAACACAACACGTAGCAGGGTTCTCTTCACCGACTCAACGAGCAAGCTCATTCACTCTTTATCTAAGTAAGCATGGGCATCTCGCTATGATGCTCTCATCCCCTTAGACACACTCTATCCTCGCTCCTCCGATGTCAACCTTTCAAAACATCTTAAGTGCATAAGTGAAGGGTGAGTTTAGGAAATGAAAAGACCATGAAAGTGGAAAGGCAAAGACATTTTATTTCCATATAAAGAAGAGATGGTCAAGTGCACATTCGTACATTTGTGTTTTTCTTTTGTTTATTTCTCTTTAGAGTTTTCTTCTCTTTAGAGTCTCCTTGCACTATACCATTACATACTAGTTAGGCCGACGGGCTCCTCTCGCCTCTCTCTCGATTTTAGCACATTCTCTCTCTCTCTCTCTCTGTGTGATACCCGCCGGTTAAACGTGCTACTGACGCGTGGTAGGGAGGGGGAGCAAGCATCCCTCCCCTCATTATAGATAGTATAGATACCTTTTAATTTAGGTATATCTTTTAACTAAATAAAAAGGTATTCTTAATGACTTAAAAATAAATGAAAAGCTTTCCTAATGGCTCTAAATAGCTTGAAAACGCTAGATGAAAGAAAATTAAGTAAGGTGCCCGTCTCGATTTATATGCACACAAAAACACTTTTGACTTTCCGCCTCCATGGTCTTTTCATTTCCAGAACTCACCCTTCACTTATGCACTTAAGATGTTTTGAAAAGATTATTAATTGTCTGAGATTGGGAAACCTATAGCTTGAAGTTAATATAGCCACCTAAAAAATGGTGAAATTCATTGAAGTTAATATAGCCACCTAAAAAATGGTGAAATTCAGAGGTCAACTTTAATTTAGAAAGTAAAAACCTTCACAAGTTGGGACGAAATCATTGTTGAAGCCTGCAATTACAGTAGTTGATATACCCCTACACATTTCCAAGTTTTCAAAGAAGAACTATTTTTTCAAGCACAAATATGAGCTACACTTACGAGTAGAATTTGTGAGAGTTGAACCGCATCATCAATTTGTGCAAAACAATTGCTTCATTCAAGTCATAAACTTCAAGATCGTGGAGAGAGGGAGAGAGAGAAGGATTGTGGGGGTGGGGGGTGGGGGGGGAGGGGGACCTAAGGGAGATGATGAACCACGTGCTCTTCAAAGCTAGCACTCACCACCAATGTAACCTCCTACTCACGCTTTGTTTATTGGGATATGGTATGGTCACCATTTTGTGTGTGTGTGTGTATGAGAGAGAGAGAGAGAGAGAGAGAGAGAGAGAGTCTTTGTGTGTGGCTTTTTTTTGGGTGTGTGTGTGTGTGTGTGTGTGTGTGTGTGTGTGTGTGTGTGTGGGGTTGTGGTTGGTAACATTCAAGAAAAAGCAATGGTATGTATGTACATGTCATATGTACCCAACATGATATTAGGAACTAGAGAAACACACACATTAGACTAGTGTGTGTGCGTGCGCGCGTGCGGTAGAGAGAGAGAGAGAGAGAGAGTCTTGGCCATGGACAAATGAGAACAATCGAAGAGCTTTGATATATCATTGCAACCCTAGGCAAATGCTGGTCAGCGGTGCCAATGGTGGTTGATTGATACGCCCAAGTCTTGGGCGTCAATTTGAGCCATCATGTGTTGTGAACCGGGAAGTGAAAGTCACGCGACGGGGACAAAATGCATGCAGGAACTTGAAAATACGAAGGACCCAAGTAGTAGGGGCAACACATAAGATCGTATGTTCACAAGAGTGCTCCAAAGGACAACACATGGACGAGTGGTAAGGGGAACCGAACATGTTACCCCTTATATTCAGTGACTCACCAAACCAAGAAGGCAACAAACAAGCGCCTCTATCCAACTTGCATCATTGCATCCAAGTGCAAAGCAAAGGCTACCCCCACATAACTTATAACCACTACATAAGAGTGCACCGGAGATGGGTCCGTCGATCGGCATGTTGTCGACTCATTGATCGGTCGGAGCTGGTAGTTAAAGATAGTAGAAGGGAAAAAGAAAGGGCCCTATAATTTTCACCACCACTGTATTCAAGTTCTTGCAAAGTTGCAAGCCCCCTCGTTGTTTGAGCTCCCAAAAAGCAAAGCCTTTTCTCTGGGTGACAGTGACCAACTACTCGCAAGAAGCTGCAAAGTGCCAAGCCATCTTTTTCTATTCTCTTCTACCTTGTAAAAAGCCTCTAGTTACCGTTATGTTGTCATACATGAGAGTGCCCTTTGCCACTCCTGCATACATACATGATTCATGCATCAAAAGTACATCATCCTACATACATATATCTATAATTAAAAATTATATATGTGCAATGTCTAACATATACATGTATGCACCTATGCGTACATTCGCATCGCCCCGGTCGATCCTTCTTCCCAAACGTGTCGGAGGCAAGGTTGACTTTTAATGGGCACCCTTGCCCTTCAAATTTCCCAAAGGTATACTCTTTGTGGTGATTTAGTGTAATTTTTGCAAGGCATCTCCCAATTTCACCCATTCAAAACGGACGAAGTACCCCAAAACAAGTACAATGCCCGTCAAAAAGCAACCGCCATTCGAAGGTTTCTAATGTAGCTCATACACCGCCGGACAAATGCACTTCAAAAAGTCCAAACTCCTAGCCGCATGGCTAATTGCGTCGATGTAGAAAAGAAACTTCATTGTACATCGATGGAACCCAAGGAAGGGTTCATAGGAGGATAGTATCCAAAACTTCAAAAGAGCAAGACTCTTTACAACATGGCAAACAGTAGCCGCTCATAGAATTACAAAAATAGCCGCTTTGTCCTTAGTTTTTAGCATTAATAATTAACTTTACATAGAATTACTACGGCCGGTCGTCTCCGACGGCTTTTCTCTCTCTCTCTCTCTCTCTCTCTCTCTCTCTCTCTCTCTCTCTCGTGCGTAAAGGAGCTTCTCTCGTTTTGGACTTTAGCCTTCATATCGCAATTTTCGACACGTGTAAAAGACACTCGCTTTGCCATTATAAAATACATATAGATTACAAAAATAGCCGGTTGGTTTGTCCTAATTTTCTAGCACTAACAATTAGCTTCATATTAAACAAGCATAAATGGCTCACACATAAATAAAATGTATATAACTCTTTTTTTTTTTTTTAGCAAAACTCACAATTGTGAGTGAATTATATTTATCAACCCAAATAATTACAAAGTCTTGTCATGCTCGTGTTGAGCCATGACATCATCCAGAGACCATAATTACATCGACTATCAAGACAACCACCCCCTTATCATTGATACATAGGGTTCCTTATCATGTTCTTATGAGAGCTTTTAATTACCAATAACCAAAATTTTTCTCCGTCCTATGCATGCCCTCTGCTATCAAAATGTATATCTCTCTTAATAGCTTCAATATATATTCACTACCTATATAGTGTAACTACACAATCTATAGAGAAGAAAACGATAAAGGAAAAATAAGCAATGAAAAACACATATGTGACACAAAAGGTCTTTCTTTCCATTTTCATGGGTTCTTTTCATTTTCTAAACTTACCCTTCACTTATGAACTTAAGATGTCTTGAAAGGCTTTTTATTTTTTAGAGATTGGAAAAACACATATGTGACACAAAGTCTTTCTTTCCATTTTCATGGGTTCTTTTCATTTTTTAAACTCACCCTTCACTTATGAACTTAAAATGTTTTGAAAGGCTTTTTATTTTTTTGAGATTGGAGAGTTTCCGAGATTGGGGAGACCTACTGGCTCATATATAAATAAAACTAATCGTTACTTAGATTCTACCAGCATAGAGATTTCACGGCAGACACACACACACAAGAATCTCCCATTTTC
The DNA here is from genome assembly GCF_014529385.1 of Adiantum capillus-veneris. NCBI lineage: Eukaryota > Viridiplantae > Streptophyta > Polypodiopsida > Polypodiales > Pteridaceae > Adiantum > Adiantum capillus-veneris. The sequence goes on from NC_140952.1 coordinate 104,690,802, forward strand.
TCTTTTTCTAATGTGGGGACACACATATTTACTGCAACTAAATTAAAATATAAATATATTGGATGATTTAACATTTCAAGATGCAAAGCAGCAATTGAAGATCTTCCCCACTTATTCCGTGATTGCTCAACTATAAGCAGTCTGGCTGGCAAAATTTGCAAATGGATTTAGAAGACATGGAGGTTTACATTTTATAAAAAAGATCTAATCTTGGGAGGGAAGATGTTAAAGAACCAAGCCCCTTTAATCTGCATGCAAATTGGAGGTAGGAAGCGACACGTATTCGAGAACATCCTCTCCATTGCTCAATTTAATGAGGTCATCCAAGAAAGCATGGAAGTGATAACATCATTAGGAAAAAGGAGGAGCTCTAGTGAGTGAAAACAAGCAGTACAAGCCATCACTCTCAATTCTAGTTAACACCACTAAAGGTACAGCAATGGTACATTGCATCCTCAACCCTGCCCGCATTTTACACCCAAATTGCCAGTTGCTTCTACTTAGGCAACTTTGGAAGACCAAGAACGTTCCAAGCTACCCAAGCCAGCTGGATTTGGCCTCTGAGCCTCCATTGTAACTATCTTGGTAACTCTCCTGGTTTTTTATTCCAGTAACCCCCCTCAAGGCACAAGGGTGTAGAGTTAATATAACATCTCCACCCACAATTGTGAGTATGGCCAAAAAAACATTCCAAGAATACACACCAAGAGTGCGCACATGGATCGAGCAGATTCAATCCCTATGCACCTAACCACCATGGTTGCCTCCTGGCAAGACTAGCAAAACTAAGCACATGATTACCGCAATGACTTAAGTGACCACACCCTCAATGTGCACACAAGCTTCGATTGCAAAGGCTTTGAATACAGTTGCAGTGGTCGAAAAAAACCTAAGTTTAGTGTAATCCCACCTACATATTTTGAATTTTTACCTCTAAATGTTAAATTTTGAGGGGGAAATCTATGAAAGTGGAAGAATATAGTATTAAAATTTTCATATATTTAGGTTTTCCAAAATTTCATAGAAAAGTTATTGGCTCTAGTAATGTCGATAAGACTTAATAACATCAGAATATTGCAACCCAAAAGGCTGGATAAGCCATAACTCATGTAGCATGCAAGCAAGCTAAGGCAGCTACCTATACAAGTCACACTGGTCTAGTGCCCATTTAAAGCAAGCAAAGGCATTAATTCTAGATCTCACCCATTGCGTGTGCTATCCTTTCCCCACAAAGAAAAGCATTACCCATAGGAACACGTACACAAAAGATCACTTGCAAAAAGGGTTTATTCTTTTATGGGCATTTTACGGTACATTGCTTGTTCTCTACGGGTAAAAATTTGAGCTACCCTGCAAAAGAAATACACTAAATTAACCCAAAATAATCACTCAAATTTAAAGGCATTTTAGGGTATTTAGCGCTGTTTTTACTAGCGAAAACGTGTGCTATCCTATCAAGAAAAACACTAAATTAACACAAAATATGTAAAATCTCTAAAATTTGAAGGGAAAGGGTGCTTACTTGCAAACACTATATTTTGCCTATTTTGCACACATATTTTGATGGCTCACACTTTTCCAATTTTTTGGTGTTTTGAACGTAAAAAGGTTTTTTTACGGTAAAGACTAGCGACACACTGCAAAAAATACAATGAATTAGCCCAAATATGTAAAATCTCTAAAATTTGAAGGGCAAGGGTGCTCGTCAAAATCAACTCTGCATAAAGTTGCAAACACTTGTTTTCAGTACTGCAAGTGTTCTCTCTCAAAACCCCTCCTCTCAAAATGTCATACTATGCAATAACACCCAATTGGACTGCTAAGCTTCTCAACAGAAGCCAATGTCCATCAGTGCTCGAACTAAACTTTTCTCTTAAACCTGGGAAACGTAGCAAATTTTAGAGATTAATCAGCTTTCCGCACTAATTTCTCTCAATTTTGTACGCTTTCTTATCTCCAAATGCAAAATGTACAAGTAAATTTTCGAAATTTGTAGGTGTGATTACACTAAAACTAGGTTTATTCCCAGCACTGGCATTGGCTCTAGTAATGTCGATATATTATTGGCTCTAGTAATGTCGATAAGACTTAATAATACCGCGGTGCCCACAGAATGCGGCAAGAACAGCCATGTTCATAGTCTCTTGGCTCGTGTCGAAAAAACCCATCTCCACATTCATCTATATGGAAAAAACCCATCTCCACCACATTCATCCACAAAGCTTCTGCTTAGCCTTTGTTCATGCTCAATTATGTACTAATAATCCCAGGAGATTTAGCAATGCTTTTACAGAAAATAATATTTTGAAAACTTCACCCACATAACACTTGCAGAACGGTTCTAAGAGGAAGCACGCAGGTCCGTAGACGCCCGAGTTCAACTCCCGCAGTCATCCCATTTTACGTTCTCCCAAAAGGGAGACACCCACCTACACACACACACACACACAAAACTGTAGGATGGAGATGCACTATACCTTAGTTATTCCCCTGTTTATGCTCTCTTCTTCTAGAAATTGTGCAATGGGAGGTACCTACATTTGATGATAATTGACGTAAAGCAAAGTTTCAACTTTTACTCCACTGCCCCACACATGCTACACGCTAGTGAGTTGCGCTAGTGAGATGCTTCACACACACACACACACACACATTACAATTCAATTCAGTAAATCTCTGCAAAACCCACCATGAGAGAATGTTGGGAATGAGACCCTGCCATCATTAGAATGAAGCTCTGCACTAACAAGGCTACTCATTGATTGAAAGAGCAGATACAGAAGAGCTTTGACTAGACTCTACAACTGCTCCCCTCTGTGTGTGTGTGTGTGTGTGTGCACGCGCGAGCCTGTCCACACAAACAAGAGACACAGAGAATACCGGTGAGATCTGCTTGGAGCACCAAACTGGAAGACTTCTCATGGACAAGAACGTGAGTGTCAGAGATGTAGATTTAGAGTGCATTGGCAGTGTCAGCACAAGCCGTTCAAAAAGCAGCACTGCCACTATCTTTCCTCCAATTCTCCACTCACAGACCACCTCGCCTGAAGCACACAACTTGGAAGAGCCGACCCTATGTAAGAAGATCGTGCATGTGCACCGGAAAGCATCGGAGAAGCAGCAAAAGCTGGATGCAGCTTGGCTCAACACAGAAGGCAGCGGAGAGACTAGAAACTGTCCAATTCACTCAAATCCAGACAACTGCAGCAGACTTGTAGACTCGCTCTGGGAGCATGGCAATGAGGACAAGTACAAGCGTGCAACCATGACTGGGCTGCCTTCCTTTGGTTCAGCAGTCCATTTTACAAAACAGAAACTCTCAATCTTTGCACAACAATGGAGAGACGGAGTCTCTTCCGGCTCCAAATGGACCATAATTGAGGCATGCGTACGCATCACATGCTCAAATTGGGTATGGTGTCTTGTATTGGGAACCTGGTTGGAGCAGAAAACAGCCCAAAAATGGGGCCCTGTCGAGACCGTGCTAGCTAATGCCATCTGTGGGTGCCTATTTGAGCTATTTGGCGGGCAGGCTATCCTCATTGTCGGGCCAAGCTCTCCATCTCTCATCTTCATCGTTGCTATTACGACAACTGCAAAGCGCCTTGGAGTGGATGCCATACCTTGGATGGGATGGATAGGAGTGTGGGGCTCCCTTGTTTTGCTTCTACTTGCCCTGTCCAATGCTTGTCGATTTATGTCACATGTAACATTCTTCAGCTGGGGGGTTGTGTGCATCTTCATTAGACTCACTTTTCTCTGGGCGGCAATGGAGCAAATTGCGCACATGTTCACAGATCCAACTATGAGTGCAGATTCTGCTCTCTTCTCACTATGGCTTGCGACTACAGCTTTCTTCATGGTGCTGTTGTTGGAGAATACACGGAAATGGAACGCCTGCAAACAACAAACACATCACGCATTTGCAGACTACAGCCCCATTCTTGTCCTAATACTCCTCACAGGTTGGTGTCTGAGAGTGTCAACCCTATGCTATTCCCATTAAATCTGGCTCATCCATGCTTATTAAGAGACAATTACCCTGTTTCGCAGCTGTTCCACTCTTGCCAAAGTTGAACCGCACCCACATTTCACAGGTCAGTCTCCCGGAATCTGGCTATCACACGGACCAACTCTCGAGGCTAGGATGCATCACTTTGAGAGTCTTACCATACTGGGCGATTCTATTGGCAGTCATTCCAGGTATCATGCTTGCAGGAATACTCTTCATATACCATCATGCCACATCTGGTTTGCTCCAGGTGAGCCACACACAAAACTCTTCTCTTGAAAAATTTCGCTAGTAGGGTTGAAATTTAGTATTAACGTGCATACATTGGCTCGAATTCGTAGGATGATGTGAGTTGGACGCCTCTTTACAAGAACTCGAAAAAGTGGGACCTCTGCATTGTCGCTTTGCTCGTCTTTCTTTGCAGCATTTTTGGCCTTCCATATGCTTGCGGAATGCTCTATCAGGTGACATCTAATGTGCACCCCATTTATAGCTCTGTGAGTGCAAAACCCACAATCAGCTAGACCCCACATGACATGTTTTCTGGTTGCAGAGTCAAGTCCATGTCAGAGCACTTACTTTGAAGCTCCATGATTACTCAGATATAGAGGACCGGAGGGGAGTTGTCACCAAAGTACGAGTGCAACGTGTGTCTGGTCTAGGGGCATCACTACTTTCAGCTGCATTTCTTTTGCCTCCAGTCAGACACATCATCACAAGAATACCGCTAGCAATACTAACGGGACTGCTCATGCAGGTACATACTCAATTTCTAAGCTATTTTAGTGATGAAAGTTATATCCTGATTGTATGCACCATGTCCTCTGCCAAACAACGCTAATGCAAAGGTGTCTTGCAGTTTACTTGCCACCTGTATGGAAGGTGGGACATCATCGTCCTCATAAGCAGATTCTTCAATAATAGAACACAAGCAAAATCGCACAGACGGCCATCTAAATCAGCTCTATGTGTATATACAGTAGCCCAAATCATCTGCATGTCGATTGTCATGATAGTGAGCAAAACACCTGCCGCAGTTATGTTTCCCTTCTTCATCCTCGTGACATTATGGGTGCGGCATTCAGCAATGCGAAGTCTCTTTAGGAGAGAGGATTTTGCCAAGCTGGACACACGGCTCCACAAGGACTGCTCTGACATGTCAAGTTCTGGGCAGCTATCTGTGGCTTCTCATGTCCATGCCCGAGGCCAGCAGGCTTGGCCAAAAATTTCGATCCCACAGACCTTAAACTTCAAAGCGGCAATCGCAGTGCCTATGACAGAAGTGCATACAACACAGCAACAGAACCCCGCGTGTGTGGACGGAATCCAAGCTGATATAGTGGCAGAGAGTGGGGAGTCACCCTTGCCATATGCAATGAGCCCTTCTCTTCTGCATGCAAGCTCCAGACGTTTGAAGGAGCGTTCGCGTCGGAGATATAAACGGAAAAGGCAGTTATCCATTGACAATGCAGATACATTATCTTCTGAACAGCAACATGATGAGCACACACCCATCCCACCATTGGTGAAAGCCATGATGCAGGAGCACAACTACCCATCTCTGTATGAGCAAGATGAAGACATAAATCTCAGCAAAAGGGTATCCCCCCGGCTATCGCCACAGTTTTTCAGAAAATCAAAGCATGGACCCGGTGGGCAAGAGAAGCCCCTGGAGGTGCATTCAAATCTTCTGTATGAGCCGAAAAGACCGGCAAGGAAGGCAATGACGCAGAATGAGGAACCCTCTACCAGCAACATTGCTGGAAACGAGATACAAAGCGCAAGTCAGAGGGAAGAGATTGCAAGGTTTCAAGGGTCACCTGGGATTGGGCGATGCATAAGGAGTCCCCCAGTGTTCAAAAACCAATCGCCCACAATCAAGATATACAAGAAGAAGCATCTGAAGATATCCATCGCCATACCTCGTAATAGAGCTTTTCCGAAAGAGGAAATATATCCTGGCAATGTGGGTGCCCAAGATCCACCGAGGAAGCCCTACCCTCGTCTGCGGAGGTGTAGCACCAGCCGCTGGCCAACCACCCACAATGATTCTCTCCACCATCATCATGAACGACAGAGGCACTCTACTTCCATGTCAAAAGAAGAGAGAGTGCGTGAAATTTAGCAATGTTAGTGAAGTAGGAGTAGGTTAAAGAGGAGATAGCACAAGAGTCAACTATTCCTCATGGTGCACTCCCATTAGGAGGGGTGAGAAGCTACAAGCAAAGAAGCTGAAACAGATAGCTTGGCGTGAGAATTGGCAAGGTAAGTGAGGCTCTAACCAAAGGAAACCTTTAAAGATGCATACTCGCAGTCTATGTTTGTGATACAGGAAGAAAGGTATATGAAAGTTATACTACTAGAGTGTCATTCCCAAATCTCATAAGGTGCTTGGTGGTGTCTTGGGTCTACTCTCACACCATGATTAACGATTGTACATGTGAATTTTTTCATGCCCTTATTTAATTGATGCTAGAAGCCTCCTTCCAAGTACCTTTGAAAAAGGATTTCTAGAACATATTTAAATTTTTTGACATTGTTGAATTTATATGGGGAGCCCATGGGGCTCATCTAGCTCGGTTTATGACTTGGATCAACAAGTGATGTGTGTCTCATCTTGCATATACCTAGGTATGAATGCCTCTTACATTTTTACTTGGTTAACCTAATACCAATTATTCCATACAACCATGTAGAAGGGGTACAAACAGTCCTAACACTTTGGTATACAATGATATTGTATCTTAAATCTTGCTCGTCCTACAAGGCCATTGATCATGCTCTTTGGTTCTTTTTCCCTTTGTGAACCCCTTTGCGACTTTTGAACATCGTAATTGCTAACAATTTCAAGTTTCAAACATCTTAGGAAGTTTTAAATTTCAATGTATACAGAATTGCATCCAAGGCGCAAACGTGCTTTCTCTCTTTATACATAGTTTGTTTATACGGATAGGAGTGACATATATTCTCCCCCCAAACCAACTCCTCTCTCACACACACAATTGTATGTGCTTTGACATGGATTTGTTGATTTTCCTTATCGATTCTTATGAGTCTATATTATGTGATTAAGGGTAACAAAAGTGCCACCCATCAAAGGGTGCTGGTAAGCAACCTCTCTTGTGGTATAGGAAGACAACAAATTAGCCTGTTTTCTTTCATTCATTTGCGACAACACAACACAAATGCTAGCCTTCAAACATTAAAACTAGCAATAGCATACAATCTTCATTCAAGCTGTGTCTGTAAGTAGTCGGCTACGTACCTTGAAGACTTTAAAGTTGGCCATTTTGACGTGGTTGCTTTGATGGCGAGCTTCTGTTTTGGTCAACTAGGTGCAAATGCTTTTTAGATGCAAACCTTGTATTTGTGTTTTAGAGATGCAACAATATTTCTAAAGTCAAAGAAATGGAAACTTCACGCATTCCTTTCATAAAGATTTTCACGTTTCTTGTTGAGTGCTTGGTAAGTTAGCAAGGAGACCATTTAAACCTCATCCGTCTTCTCTGTGTTACTTTGTCAACTACATGAATAATTTACTACCATTCCATCCTCTCATACTTCTGAATTAATGTAAGACAATGTGATGGTTGATTCGAACTCGACAATTCCATTAAGAAGAATACTTAACCTTCAATCACTGACAATAGACTGGATGCTCCTCGCCTTTGTTTGTGGCAGATTCAAGATAGAATATATCACCTTAACTAGAGAATGCTAGAAATTTTGTCCCTTTAATGTTCACGTGGTACGTACATAACACCACAATAGATAATGTGAACCACTCACATAGCAAACATCATCTTAATGTCTTGAAAGTCTCATACAATATGCTCTTGAAGTCAACCTCTCAAATGAATGTTCTGAATCCAGGCTATGTAGCAAAAGAACATACCAACTTCATGTTTTAGCAAGAACATTGACGATCAAACCCGCTCGCAAAATTTTTTATCAAATCAGTTTGTTGGTTTCTGATTTTGGTCAATGGTGGGTGAATTGCAAGTTGAAGTGATTGATACCTACCAACAAACTAGACAATGGAAGACTATATATGCAATTTTCTCATTGCAAAATCGCCACAATCAAGGCTTGGAATACATTAGCATGTATAGGTACAATTGTGCATTCTCATCACTTGCGCCATGCTAGAATCTCTTCGATTATCAATTTTGTGATTATAATCTATATTTCATCAAAATATTAATTGCCTTCCACGTGTTGTAGAAGTCGATTGAAATATTCACTTTGTCGTCTTAGCTTTTAAAGAGTTCTCCTTATCTTTCTTATAAAGTTTTGTAGTAATTATCCACAATTCTTCAGCATACACTTAGTACCCCTACAACAATTGAAGCATTAAGCAAAGAGCTCCTCTCTCTCTCTCTCTCTCTCTCTCTCTCTCTCTCACACACACACACACACACACACACACAAAGCACTTGTATTCAGATACCTTCTCTCTTCTAGTAGATCATAAATGGACTTATGGGATTGTTTAGGGCTCTCCATATGTAGCACCCATCCTTGATCCATGATGGCACTAGACCATTAAGGCATTTCGCATATGAGAAACAAATGAATAGCTCAACTTGAATACTAGACCATTAAGGCAATTTACATGTGAAACAATTGAATAGCTCAACTTTATTGGTTCCCACAAAGATGTTTAAGAGAGTGCAAGAGGAGAATGGCTTTAAGGTCTACCACAAAGATTCTAGTATTCCTTGTGCAAATGACTTCGCAATGAAGGTCAAATGTCCCATGTGTCTTCCATGTCAAGAGTAGAGTACACGATCTTTTAAAAAAGTCTCTGCATGCACACAATTTTCTACAAACTGGGATACATCACATACTACTGATCACATGTGATGCTATTCATAAATAAGAACCTCCAAATTATGCACCTCTCATTTAGCATGCTTTTCATAATGGAACATTCATTTAGGCCTGTATGAAGGCAAACTAAGACAAATATATAGGGAAACTCACATGCTTAAAATCCAAGTTAATGACTTCATGTGAAAGGAGCATAACAATTGCTTGAGTGTGGGCATGTGCATGCCTTGTGTGCGAGTGTGTGCACGCACGCATGTCCAATGTTGGTTCTGATACTCGTACTTTTCGGGTTTGAGCCATACATTTACATCAATACATACTTCTATGTACTGTACGTGACTTTTGACTTTCTCCTCATATATCTGCTAAGTAAGATATCCATTGTCATGAGGTTGCTGAAGAAAAAACATATTTGGTGATTGAGTGGCTGGGAATATAGAGTATATTTCCTTTGATCCTTTCAGTCCTTCATCAAATGTTACTTAACATAGAAACATCTAGTCGTACTTTACGCGCTCCTTCTGCGAGTGTACCATATTGTGTATCGTGGCGCATTGTATCGTACATAACATACGCATGCACCTTACCTTGCACGTGCTCGTTGAAACACCACCTTTTATAGCCATTTCTACAAACTTATGACACTATACCGAGTCTCAATCCTATCAATACATGCAAACACATCAACTTTAAAGGTAACCCTCCTATATTTTGTAGGGTCATCAACAACACTCTGGGTACAGTTTTGAAAGGAAAGAGCGAACATATTCTGTCTTAGATACACAAATCTTTTTATGAGAATGCACAGAGGCTTGTGTGTGTGTGTGTGTGTGTGTGTGTGTGTGTGTGTGTGTGTGTGTGTGTGTGTGTGTGAGAGAGAGAGAGACAGAGAGAGAGAGAGAGAGAGAGAGAGAGAGAGAGATTTGACTAGCTCCAGCATTCATCACATATACTTTCAACTTAATTTTTTAAGAGTGCTTAAAGCATGAGAAGCATTCCCTACAATGCGCGCTGTACATAATGGCGCGTTGGATGTATGCTGTCGAAAAATTGTCGGAGATCTGTATCAATGTCCAGTTTACTTGTTCATTCCTGAAAACTTCAATAATATTTTGGACTGATTTGTAGGGTTTGGCAAGGTCAGTCAAGAGATAGGATTGGATACACAATGACCCCTTTACGTGCACGTGGGCAGTGCTCACATGAACCAGTTATTTGTCATATATGCAACTACGCAAGGCTTCTCGTGCCTTTACCGATTTTGGCATAGTTGCATCAGTAACATCTTACTGTTAACTGATGCACGCATGACCACGTCCTATATTTAACACACTACATTGATTTCATGAACTAATCATTCTTCACAAGCAGAGTTTCCTAACTACACCAAATAGCAAGTTGTGGCGTCCGAGGTGGTGACTCTCCCAGTGACTCTCCCAGTTAACCCCGCGGCGTCTAATACGCATCGCCCTGAAAAAAAACCACCCATCAGCATCCGGCAAGGAACGATTCGTTGGTTGGCCTGAACCAGCTTTTGCCCTCTACGTGTGAATCCCCTCCACCCACCTTTGCAACCCAGTCATCAAGAATCATGTGAATACCCATGTAAAGTCATATGCTCTGTCCACCTGGCATGATGATGTCACACAGTGTGATGTATCCCTTATGTCACCCAATCCTATATCTATTAAGACTTCTATGTACCCAAATTTTCAAGTTAATAGAAGCATTTTCTCCCTTTGTCATTATGAATGCTGCCCTTGATTATCCTCCCTAACCCAACAGATATTTCTCAAGAAAAAGTTCAAAGGGCCCTCCAGTTTGGTGTGAGCTGGAAAACTGACACATCATATGTACATATAAAAGAGGTGATCAGGACATAGTTAACAAGGCGCCTAGAGATCAGAAACTACATTTCCAAGGTCAATCGTGGATTTTTCAAAGATTACATACAACACATAACTATAAGAAGCCGTTCCTAATCCATTCCATTGCAAAAAGAGCGAGCCATTTCCGTTTTGAATTGCCTTGCCTGCCTCGTTTCCACTTCCTGTTCCATGTGACTATGGATCAGGACCTTAGGGTGCAATTCACCTCTCATGTGAAGCCCATCCACTTTCAGAATGCTTAGGCATTACAACGTCCTTGGCCTTGTTTCCTCCATTCAAATTTCCGCACGCACCTCGAAACAGATGAAGGTGACCGACTTGTTTGCACGTATGCATAGGTTTTCATGCTCCTACCTCACCTAAAGAACTCATCTCAAAACACGTCATTGTATGCACTTTCAATGGAACTATTGTACAACATCTATTTCTTTAAACTCATTGAAGCAAAAGAATAAATTTTGGCAACATAAACCTTTTTGGAAGAGAGAATACAAAAAATTAAACCTTGTCTGATTCCACCACTCATGATTTTGAATCGTTCAAGGCTTGTTGCCTTGCTTCTAGCTCGGACACAAGATCTAGAACCTCATTCAGCAAACGCTGAATGCTCCTATTGGAAGCCATTGCAGGCAGTACATGCGACTTCAGCAACTCTTGCTTCTTCAAACCCTATATGAACGACATGACATGTTTGGATAGTGGACGGAAAAGAAGACTGTCAACACAACACAGCAGCACACAATCAATCTCATTTAAAGTTTTTGATGACCAACAGCGCTTGATAGTTTAATGATCATGTCAAATGTGCTACAAAGACGGATTATGCCAATTAAATTAGATACCCCATGCCAAACACAGACATTCTATAACATATGAAGATGTCAAAAAATAAGTTGATTCTCCAAATGATAAACAAGCCAAAAGCATACCAGTACAGTTGATTCCCACTTGCTCACCCCTTCTGTGGTTGCATTGCTTCCATCCATGGCCGTATCATTGGGAAAAGGAGGACCCAAAAGCTCCATACAAAGCTCCCTCAGCCGAACTTCATCAGCTTCTCTACAGATTTCGAAAACATTAGAAAAACTATCAGAATATCTAAACTAGCAGGTCCAGAGATGCTTGTTCACCATTACAATTCTGAAAGTAAGACCTTGTAAGAAAGCGAGTGTATGCCAGCAAAAAGTTTTGATAATCCTGTGGAGATTTCAGTGCAATTGCAGATGCCATCTGTGACTCCAAATGGGACCTGGTCGTACTTTTGTCTTCATTCATGACCCTAAAAATGTAAAGTTAAGTTAAACATCTTACTCAAAGAGTAAGCACCATCATAACATACTCATCTCATTTTGTGAGGGTTTTATAGAATTGTCTACACTAGTCAAACAATAGCAAAGCGAAGTCTGGATGTCCATTTTATGAAGAATAATCTACCCACAGAAGCTCACATTCACCATCAAGGGAAAGTGCACGGTATAGGCTCACGGTGATCACCCATAAAACTATCTAACCATCAACTCCATCATGCATTGTAAGGATTCTAGTCCTACTTTGTGTTCTACACTACTTAATCTATGTGATCAAGACTGAAAGTTGAAATTACACTCAAGAGACTAGAACACCGTTGCTTGATTGCTTGATTGAATGAATGAAACTAAGTACAATAGACTCCTTTATGAGAGATAAGAGACATGAATGAATAGTAATGACCAATCACGAACAGACACTCTTTTGGACGAATAGACGTGTCTTTAAGCGAACAATTCCACCATTAGATGAAGGGACATGGCCAGTCGTCGAAAGGGTGTGACTTTTGATGAAGAGGTGTGTCATTAGAACAAAGAGTTGCAACCAGTCAAGAATAGAGGTCACTCTTCGTATCAGCAACTGGAATCAGCAAGGAGAGACACGTAACAATCGTGACATTCCCTCCCATTTAACATAAAACCCATGTGTCAAATCAAAGTCAGCCGCTTGTCAAAGAACTCTTGAAAGAGGTTGGAGTACTGCTACATGTCATCATCAGTTTGCCAAGTAGAAGCTGACTCTGGTCTAGATCCATCCACTTGACGAGAAATTTGTTGTGATGTTTCTTCTTGTTTCTTTCTAACAAACGTCAAGAATCTTTTCTGGAACAAGAATGATGTGTTCACCTTCAATTTCTGGCACATAAGAAAAGTCTACAGTAGCGAATCTCCTTGAATGTAATGTTTGAGCCATGAAATGTGAGAAGTTGGATGAATCTTATCCATGAGGCAGAAATTCCAACTTGTAATTGACAACTGAATTCTTCTTGATGATCTTGAAAGGTCCATAGAAGCGAGGTCGCAACTTTAAAAAACTGACTTCACAGCTTTGGAGCCATGTTGCCTCCTCCAGGTCTAGAGGATTTTTCCCTTGCCTTCCCAGTGTTGTTACTGCCCTATGGGCTCCGCTTTCCCTTTTTCAAAGTTTCTCACCTTTTTATTAGGTCAAGAGGGGGAGTATTTGGGTCAGGCAGCCTGGATTTAGGCTTATAAATAGGCCAGGAAGGCCCCTCTTGGAGTGCACAAGAAGCTCAGCAGGACACCCTTATGGGCAGGTCTTGCGTTATAACTTGCTGGCCTCCTAGCGTTTCTGCTAGGCAGCCTTGTGGTGCTTTGGTGGCAGCCAAGGGCAGCGTGCCGACTTGATCCCCAGGCAGAGGCCCTTCACTTAGTGCGACGAGCAGCAGTGAATTTCCTTCGGGTTTATTCCTCAGGACAGTCTGTTCGGTGGCCACCAAGTGCAAAGACAAAGCACTTCCTTCTTGGTGCAGGTCTAGGAGAGCAAAGATCTCCATATCCCCAAGAGGGCAGCCACACCAGCAGCCTTGAGGCATGTCCCTCTCTCTCTCTCTCTCTCTCTCTTGATGCGAGGAGGAGGAACAATCTAGGAGTCCTTGCCCATGTGGAGACCACGTCAGTGGTTTTGTGTACAGGAGTAGATAGCAGTAGTAGCAGCATTTGTGTATACCTTGGGTCTATCCTCTGAGGCATGTAAGTGCTAGGCCGGCGGACCACACTTGGTCACCTATATGAGCAGTTTGTTATCAGCATGGAGAGCCTTTGCCTAATCTCTCTCTCTCTCTCTCTCTCTCTCTCTCTCTCTCTCTCTCTCTCTCTCTGTGACTCTTACACAGTCCGAGATCACCAGGCTCATCCGCCAGGACTTGACTCAGCTAGACACCAAGAGGACATGGATACAACCAGCACAGGAGCTGGGCACGAAGATGGCTTTCTACAAAGAGCATCTCCTCCAGCTTACGGTTGATGGCTTTGTGACGAGACCGAGATACATGGACACCCACTTGTCTCATGGGATACGATGTGCTATAGGCCAGATACGTACATCTTCACACTAGTTGCGGATCGAGACTGGGAGATACAGCGGAGTACCAGCAGAGGCCAGGACATGCCCCCTGTGTGACATCGAGCCTGAGACAGAGTTGCACTACAAGTGCCACTACCCTGTCTACTACGAGATACGAGACCGCTTCCATTGCTTGTTTAGAGAGGGCTTTGGACCATTCTCCAGAGTCATGCAGTACGAGGATCAAAGATGCTTGGGTTTGTTTTTGCTCGAGCTACGCAGACACAGAGAGAGCCTGATGAGAGGAGAGGCTAGCCAATCCCAAAGACAGATCACAGATTTCTTTAGAGCTGCCACTGGACACCCGGAGGAGTTACTACCACAGCAGAGCTCGTCGTCTCACACCAGAGGCACACTGATCGACCGAGCGACTAAGCTTGGAAGATCCAAACGCCCACGACTGCGGAGGACTACACAGCATCAGCGGAGGCTGCATCAGAGGATTCGGATCACTTTGGCTCGACATGCACGACGCCCGGTCAGACTACTGACCATGGAGGAGATTGATGAGATCCGCCAGCGAAGACCGATGCTGGATCTCTTGTGATCTAGCTATCCCAACTAGCTGTTGTTCACACCTAGTAGTTTAGGATTCCATAGTATTTTATTGTGACATTTGTCATTTCATTTTTGTCATTGTTGTCATCTTGTTACTCTGACTCTGACTCTGTATCAGATCCACCACATTGTAACTTTCTGGTCTCATAGGTCACTTTGGCCTTTTGAAGACGTTAATATAACATTTCATTTCATTTCATTTCTCTCTCTCTCTCTCTCTCTCTCTCTCTCTCTCTCTCTCTCTCTCTCTCTCTCTCTCTCTCTCTCTCTCTCTCTCTCTCGCGTGCACATGGCTCTGTGTGCCACGTGGACATGCTTCATCGACTTCCAGAGCCAATTTTCCCCTTCTTAGATAGTGATGTCTAGAATCCTAGGAGGATTAGTACCGGCAATTTTGTGAGCCTGTTCGCAGGACCTACGTGTCCGGACAAGTCGATTAGATTAGGTTTCCCAGTTTTGGAACCCTCTTGCATAAATGGTTTGTACACGCATTTTGACAGATGTTTTTACACTAAGGTGGGCATCTGGCATGACGTACATGTAGTTCTAGGTTAGAGGAATCCAATGAGCCATTCCCCGCGTCGTTCAGATTCCCAAGTGGGCGGATGTGCGAAAATTTCACCCATATCTGGACCCCTGGACCAATTTTTAGGTAACTTGGTAAGTTGGTGGACACTTGCCCTACCTGATGCCTAATAAGTTCTTAACCAGTAATATTCACCTATAAAGGGAACCAAGGAGCTAGCATTCTCATCACATTGTGCAAGCGCCAGGAGTAGGGAGCGAGAGCACATCAGCCAGCGTTTTCTGCCATCAGCCCTGAGCCCCTAGCGTTTTCGGTTTTCAGCCCTTTGCTTCTTCGGAAGGCAGCAGATCAGCCAGCGTTTTCTGCTTTCAGCCCTTGCGCCAAGAGAACCTAGCAGATCAGGCCAGCGTTTTCAGTTTTCAGCTTGTCCTTCGCGACTGAATTGCTCGGAAAGCTGCCCATGCATGTCCCCATTGCGGTCCAATACTTTAACAGCCCATTGAGCCCTCGCCTCGGCCATTCCCTCGCCGCCATTGAGTCCTCCATTGCTGTCCATCATCGGCATCGTCGAGATCTGCATTTTCAGCCCTTCATTCCTCTCACATCGGGAGTGCAAACCAGCCCCTTGGTGGCCATCCGCACATCAAGAAGGACCCAAGGTGCATCAAATCAGCCCCGGAAGTGCCTCTATCAAAGGAGTTACAGCGGATACAGTCATCATTTGAGTCAATACAGTCTGCATTGAGGTATTGCATTGTGTGTACATTCCATTTACGCAATTTAAAGCAAATACCACATCGGCACGGTGTGGGTAGCCCTTGAGAGGGTTGGTTGGGACCTTATCGGGTATCGCTCTTCTCTTCTCTCTCTTCCTCTCTCCCTCTACACATCACTATTGCATTCTTTCAACCCCTCTCTTCAGGGGAAAGTAAAAGGAATCATCATTTAAGATTTAAGGAATCACTAAAGCAAGGAAAGAAGAAGGATTTGTGGAAGTGTAAAACTAGACCTTCACCATTTCAATTCCACTGCACCTGACACTCTCTCTCTCTGTGTGTCACAAATTGCTGACATGTCAAGCCACTCAAGAACGGAGCCAACTTGCAGATCCTGCACGAGGGGCTTCAACTGTAACAGCAACAGAAGAAGTTTTACAAACTTGCAAAGTCTTGCCAAGTGGCCTATTTTTTAAGAGGAGTTCCCACCAACTTATGGAACTCCGTCCAATGGGGCCAAGTGACCTATAGGCATTAAAATTAAAGCAACCACACACTCAGAAGACTAGCGTACAAAACTAATGAGGTGGCAGCATCTGTATGGATGTTCCGTGATTTCTACTAATGTGGCACTATACAAACACCCACGTTTTGCGCTACAAGCTGCTGATGTGGCAGAACTGTACGGATTCCTACTTTTGCACTGGCAGTTGTTTGCGTTAGCTTTTGAAGACAAGATGCTTTTAGAACTTGAAGCTTTTCATGTAACTGCTTTTAGAGGGCCAAGGGCCTTATGAGCCAAGCGCTCATTCTCTAGCATGCTCCCACGTGGAGGTGCAGAAGATGGAGTACCGGCGTTGTACTCAGTTCAGCATTATAAAGAATGCCGAAAGGGGTGCCACGGTTTGGGACCAATGCTCTCTTGGGCTGGAACTCCGACACTCCGCGTCTCGGGTGTCGTGTATCTCTTTCAATTTAGTGGTTATTTGAAGTGCTTAAAGTTGTTCAGTCTATTCTTTTCCATTGGCACGTGGTGCCCGTGCTCGTTACATCTTCTCTCTTTCTACCTCAGTGATCTCTCTTCTCCAGAGTTACCTTGTATATGTATGTGGCATTGTAGGTGTTCTCTAGTGTCAAGAGGATCTTATCAGAGTTGAGCCAGATTGAAGTCGAGGAGTCCACCAAATCGGAGGCCAATTCATGTCTTCATTGCATTTCCGCTGCTTATTCTAGCATGGTATAAGAGCCATGGTGTCATGACCACCTTGGATGCTCGATATTAGCTCCTCAGGTGCCGTCTCGGACTTCATTGAAAGAGAGAAGAAGCTTGCTGTATCTTCCTCGTTTTTCTCCAATTTGGAGCAGATTTGGGTTACGGGTATGTGGAGGCTATGGACCCTCGTCTACAACTTCCCCGTCTTTTACCCTTGATTACCCCGACCCCTCTTCACCAAGGGAAATCCGATGGAGGTTTCAACATGTAGAGCATTGCTGGATTGTTCCGGTTTTCTCAAATGGAGTTATGTTGCCAAGCTTTCTCACAAGGGGAGCAAGCATGCGACCTTTGGTTGACCCGAGGGGGAAGCTGTCACAAATTACTGACGTGTCAAGCCACTAAAGACCCCAAGGGTTAGGACTCCCTCAGGCTAACCCTAGCCAACCTGCAAATCCTAGCCGAGTGTTACCATATACATGTGGTAGTGATGTGTGTGAACACACTTAGGACCGCCGGGGCATTTTTCCCCGTTTTAGGAGGTTTTTTCCCTCGTGCATTGTATATACGCCCATCATTGTAGGGCTATCCATCTTTCCATTGCACACTAAGTAATACACTCTCTGTTGTGTGCCTTCAGCTTCCTTCGTCTTCGCCAAGCTGTGTGTGTTTTCCTGCAACCCTAATTCCAACAATTGGTATCAGAGCAAGTTGCGTCCTCCCGGGCTTAGTCACCAGCAACTCCAACACATGCCTGCTCACTTTCTCCGATTTCAATGAGCTTTGGCAAGCTTCGCAGGTCAACAAAAATTTCGGACAAGCTCAAGGAGCTTAGTTTGCTCAGATTTCTGATTTGGACTCATTTCAACCTCCGTTCCCCTACAGCAGAGCTGCACAGGCTATTTCGTCATTTTGTGCAGAATTTCTGTCAGTGCCGTTTTCTGCATAATAGGTCCCTTGCAGTCTTCTACGGTTTGTATTATATAGCACGTGTTGCTCCCGCTTTGTTTCTCCTCTTTTCGGATAGTTTTCACATCACGTGCAGCATTCACCATGGCTCACAACAAGACACGTGTTCAAGATATTTGATGCTGAGGACAGATTGCATGGGAACAATTACCCTATGTAGGCTTACATGATGCAGCATGTTCTTGTGTCAAAGGGCGTCTGGAATATTGTGCAGGGCATTGATGTACGTCCTGGTTCTGAGGATGTAGGCGATGTTGAGGATGTTACAGGTCTTGCTGCATGGATTGCTGCTGTTAAGAGTTGTTTTGCCTACAGCAGAACAAGCTCGTTGGGATGTAAAGGATGCGCAGTTGATTGCGTTATCTGTGAAGCGCCCATTACTCCTCACATTCGTTGAAATCTGCAAAACAAGCTTGGGAATTTCTGGTTGGTCTTTATGCAAGCCGCAATGAGGCAAAAATTGCATTGCTGCGTAAAGAGCTGGAGTCAAAGATTCTGCATGAGGAAGATGATATGGACACTTTCCTTGCTGGTGTCAAGGATATCAATGAGCAACTTATTTCTGCAGGAGAAGTCATTTCAGACAGTTCCCTAGTGCAGACTGTTCTTGATGCCTTGCCAGTGTCACAAGCCGGGCACCACGTGCCAATAGAAAAGAACATATACCTTCATAAGTTCAGAATAGTCTGAACTCACGAATTATAAGAGGGAATAAAGCACTCATAAAACTATAAACGCAAGGGACACAAGAAAAGAAAAGAAAAACAAAAACAAACAAACAAACTAACTAAATCACTTTGTTTGCTACGGAACAAAACTAGATAAAACAAAACATTATTAACTTAAAAATGTTTTTAGAAAAGGCATGTGTAAAATAAGTAGGCTTAAAACAAGTACTCAACTTTAAGCAAAAGAAGGATAAGACATCTTAAAAACTTAATCCTAGAAATCAAACTTCACACAACAACTTCTAACGGAACACATTCTTAAGTCCTCATGTAAGCTAAATACGAAATCGAAAAATGAATACTACTACAAACCTACGAAGAGCAAAGAACCAAACTTGACAATATGTGATCTCAACTTCGCTGCTTGTCCAAACAGGAAGAATAAGATTATCACCTTTATCATGCATAGCTTGGACAACAGCTATGACATCCCTACTCACGTCGTCAGTGCCCAAGAGTAGGTGCAGGTGTATATAGAGGTCATTCATTATTTGAACGTACTCTACAAAACCAACGAGCTGAGTTTCTATCACCCTCCAGAGGTGATGGGCATACTCAGCCATGACAAAGGTTAGCATTTGTCAAGCTCTAGTAAAAATACTAGAAGCGCTAAAGATCAAAACAACAACATAAGGTGTTATTAAGTCAAACAATAAGTGGGCTTTTCAGCTCCCCACTTCTATTGAATTTACTACTGATTATCTTGAACATTCCAAAGGAAGAAACATTAAAAATAAACTTACTACGATGCAAAAATGAACGAATGTTTTTCATGATTCTTTTGAATGAGTATCCTTTTTCAACTAGTAAAGAAATAAGATGGCAAGATTGAACAACAAAAGTAGAATTACTAGAACAAAGACGAGAAAATCTAAATCGTTCAGAGCAAATGACACCGTACTTAGCTAAAAGAGAAATGTGAGGCATACGGATGATTTTTAGATTGGCATATTCTGGTTCAAGGCGCTTATCATAGATATCTACTTCTAATCCCAAGGGAGTCTGAAAAATCTTAAGGTCTAAAAAGGCACAACAATCACTATTTGTGCCAATAGAAAAGAACAGACTGATCAGACTTTTAGCACTTAAATAACAAATGAACTGAAATAGAGAGAGCACACGCGACATGGAGTGGCGGAATTCCACCCCAGAGAGTATTGGCCCCAAACCCTGGCGCCCCTTTCGGTATTTCTTTATATTGCATCAACACAGTACAAGCCAGTACTCCAGACTCTGCACCTTCTCCAGGAAGCATGCCAGAGAATGAGCCCTAACCTCATATTTAAAGGCCCTAGGCCCCAAAAGCAGTTTATAGTAAAAAGCCTTCAAACTTAAAAGCATCTGGTCCAAAAGCAAAGCAAAAAAACTGCCAACGTAAATCACGGAAATCCGTACAGCCTGCACGTCATCAGCCAGCGCAAAACGCAGAAGTCCGTACAACATGCTACGTCATCATGTCAGCGCAATTTTCAAAAATTTGCCACGTCATCAGTT
This sequence comes from Adiantum capillus-veneris, assembly GCF_014529385.1. Classification (NCBI taxonomy): domain Eukaryota; kingdom Viridiplantae; phylum Streptophyta; class Polypodiopsida; order Polypodiales; family Pteridaceae; genus Adiantum; species Adiantum capillus-veneris. The sequence goes on from NC_140952.1 coordinate 104,711,130, forward strand.
TTTGTGTGTGTGTGTGTGTGTGTGTGTGTGTGTCCTGCTTTATTTTAATCCTTTATGTCACTTGGGGCCCCATCGGACGGGGTCCCCATAAGTTGGTAGGACTTCTTTTGTTACTTGCTCTTCTTAGGGTTTAGGCCCCTCGGCCAGCATGTGTAAGTTAGCTCCATTCTTTAGGCTTTGACACGTCAGCAATTTGTGACATCCCTCTTTCTTGAAAGAGTAATCGTCCGCGATTACAGGATATCTGCAAAACAACTCAAGTTAGCTCAAAAATTTCCGAGGGGCAATCAGTTTGCTCTTTTTTTTTATTAAGGAGTTAGCTTCTCCTTTCTACAATGCAACACAAATGCTTACATATGCATGTTACAAGACATAGAAACATAAGCCGCCGATGGACACTCCTCCCGCATAACCTAACAAGGTCGGGGCCGGGAGATATTCAACGACTCCCTCATCACTCCTCCCGCATAACCTAAAAAGGTCCGGGCCGGGAGATATAGAGGCCTTTTACAACCAAACGCCCCCCAGACCGCAGCCTGCGTCGTTTGGAGGTGCTAAGAGAAACCATGGCTCAAACTTCTTAATACTCCTCTCGCATAACCATCCAGGTCCGGGCCGGGAGTCACAACAACAATTATTTTACAAGCATACAACCAAACGCTCCCCAGGCATCAGCTTGCGTCGTTCGGAGGTTTGCAAATACAACGAAACGCTCCCCGGGCATCGGCCTGCATCGTTCCGAGGTTCAAACGATACCAAAACAGTATTTCTCACTTCTCCACCCAGGAGTAAAATCACGGATCAATGAAACTAGTATTAAAACGAGAGTCAAACATTTCAAATCAGCACCAAAACAGGTTCAAAACAGATACCATCCATTTCAAACAAATTTCAAACAGGATCACGAAACAAGTTCTTAAACAGATTTCAAACTTAAAAAGCAATCTCGACATCAATCGAGCTCAAAAAATCGGCTGACTTTCCATCTTGGAACCTGCACCAAAAATTAGGGTTAGGTTCATTCCGTAAGATCGTAGCCGAGCACAGCATGGTCCATCAGCTCTTGGACAGACAGTGTTTCTTTGGAGGCGATGGTAGTCCCAAGATAGCAATCGCATCGAACCTCCAAGTTTATCAACTCGAGAAGAGACATCTATTGAGAGATGTGGAGAAATTTCAAGATATAATCTGCTAGGTTTTCCATGGCAAGCATTTCAAGATACCCCACTCTGCCAAAAGTTGCACTCTGAAGGAAGATGTCAGAAACCAAATAACTTCGGGCAAATTTTTTTCTTGAAAGCTTGCCAAGTACTTGGAGTATGTTGCTTGACAGCTGTAGATATCAACATCTACATGGCACTGCTTCTGAGAAAATCAGTGACTTGAAACAAATCTGGATCCTTCTCTTGCAAGTGATCTTAATTGGCTTATGTCCTATAAGACATGAGCGGTGGAGACAGAAGCACCTCCGATGCGCGACGAAGTAAGGGTAGGAGTGGCTAATAAGTCCGGGTTGGAGGGCGAAGATCCCTCAAATAAAATTCCAATAGCTCTGTTTGCTCTTTTATAGGACCAGTATGCTTTCAGAAAAGCACACGCCTGATGCTCTAATACCTCTGTCACAAGCCGGGCACCAAGTGCCAATAGAAATGAACAGACTGATCAGACTTTTAGCACTTAAATAACAACTGAACTGAAATACAGAGAGAGCACGCGCGACACAGAGTGCGGAATTCCACCCCAGAGAGTATTGGCCCCAAACCCTGCCGCCCCTTTCGGTATTTCTTTATATTGCATCAACACAGTACAAGCTGGTACTCCAAACTCTGCACCTTCTCCAAGAAGCATGCCAGTGAATGAGCCCTAACCTCATATTTAAAGGCCCTAGGCCCCAAAAGCAGTTTACAGTAAAAAGCCTTCAAACTTAAAAGCATCTGGTCCAAACGCAAAGCCAAAAAACTGTCATCGTAAATCACGGAAATCCGTACATCTTGCCACGTCATCAGCCAACGCAAAACGTGGAAGTCCGTACAACCTGCCACGTCATCATGTTAGTGCAATTTTCAAAAATCTGCCACATCATCGGTTTTTGTATGTGTGTGTGTGTATGTGTCTCCTGCTTTATTTTAATATTTTATGTCACTTGGGGCCCCATCGGCGGGGTCCCCATAAGTTGGTAGGATTTCTTTTGTTACTTGCTCTTCTTAGGGTTTAGGCCCCTCGGCCGGCATCTGTAAGTTGGTTTGTGACAGCCAGACTCTTACCAGACTTTTGCTAGTGCTTGGAGACTTATGACCCAAGGAAATCCTGAAGTTGTCAAGTTTGATGCATTGTGCACATTGTTGTTGCAAGAGTCACTTTCCAGAAAAAACAGGACTAGACGGCATGCAGTTGAACAGGCTTTTATTGTTGCTCAAAGAAAGGGTGGTAACAGCAATGCAGCCACTTCTTATGGTTCTTCTGCGAGTGGAAAATCACTTGATCCTGATGCTTCTGCTGGCAACAATTCGTCTGGAATTTGTGGTGATAAGGGCAAAAAGAAGATGCGTTGCCATTATTGTAAAGCTAATGATCACTTGATCAAGCAGTGTCCTAAGTTGAAGGTCAAAGAGGCTAAGAAGAAAGAGGGTGATTCCACTGCAAATGCTGGTTCCACTACAAATGCAACTATTGTTGATTCTACTGTGAAAGGAGACTGTGATGTTGATGTTGATGTAGAATGGGCTTTTAGTGCAGAGTGTACCTATAATGCTGTTGTCCATGATGCATGCATGTCAATTGCAACAGATTCACATGTGTGGTATTTTGACACTTATGCTACAAAGCACATTACCTCACATTGTGATTTATTCACCTCTCTTGAGTCTGTCCCTCATCAAAATTCAGTTACTTGTGCTAACAATGCCTCTTATCCGGTTCAAGGAGTTGGAAAGATTGTGCTTACTGCTGCAAATTCTTTCACACTTGTTGATACAATTTATGTATCTGAGATTAAGAAGAATCTTTCTGTATTTGCACTTGCTGGACTTCGTCTTGTAGTCAAATTTGTGGATGAAAGATGTACAGTACATGATCTCAGTTTCGGTGATGAAATTGTTGCATCTGGCATTTTATGTCGCGGGCTGTATAAGCTCACTTTGCATGACAAGTGTGGGCAGAATTTTGCAAATGCAATTTTGGATTCAAAGGTTATTTCAGATGCGAGACTTTGGGATGCACATTTTGATCATCTGAATTTGCCAGTTTGCTGCGTTTGCAGAAATCTGATATGGTTGCTTCTTTGCCGCCTCTTGAAGCACCTGTCAAACACGTTTGTGAAGGCTGTATTTTGGGTAAAATGCAGCGTTCTAAGTTTCCAAAGGATGGTCCTGTCAAACACGTTTGTGAAGGCTGTATTTTGGGTAAGATACAGCGTTCTAAGTTTCCAAAGGATGGTTCAGTTAGGGCCACATGCAGGTTGCAACTTGTGCATAGTGATATTTGTGGGCCCATGCAAACTCCGTCCTTGGGCAATTACCTTTACTTCGTGACTTTTTTGTCACAAACTACTGACGTGTCAAAGCCCTAAAGAATGGAGCCAACTTACAGATGCCAGCCGAGGGGCCTAAACCCTAAGAAGAACAAGTAGCAGACGAAGAAGTCCTACCAACTTATGGGGACCCCGTCTGATAGGGCTCCAATGACATAAAGGGATTAAAATAAAGCAAGACTCACACACACACACGCGCAAAACTGATGACGTGGCAACTGTACGGACGCTCTGCGTTTTGCGCTGACTAATGACGTGGCAGCTGTACGAAATTTCGCAAATCGCACTGGCAGCTTTTTGGCATTGCTTTTGGATCAGAAGCTTTTGAGTTTTGAAGGCTTTTCATGTAAACTGCTTCTGGGGCCTAAGGCCTTTAAATATGTGCTAAAGGCTCATTCTCTGGCATGCCTCCTGGAGAAAGTGGAGAGCGTGGAGTTCCGGCTTGTACTGTGTTGATGCAATATAAAGAAATACCGAAAGGGGCGCCACGCCGCCAAGGTTTGGGGCCAATACTCTCTGGGGTGGAATTCCGCCACTCCGTGTCGCTTGTCGTCTCTCTCTCAAGTCAGTTGTTATTGAAGTGCTAAAAGTTTGTTCAGACTGTTCTTTTCTATTGGCACATGGGGCCAGTCTTGTGACATTTTCATTGATAATTACTCCACGCATGCATGGGTATTTCCGCTTAAAGCGAAGTCCGAAGTATTTATGTGCTTCAAACAATTTTTAACTATGGCTGAAAATGTCTCGAAATGTACTATGGGCCAGAGTTACTGGGGAACGCAGTATATCATGCCTAGAACGCCGGAACGGCGTTCTGGTCGGCTGGAGAAAAAGGAATGCCCCCGGAACGGCAGCCGTTCCGACTACCTGCCTGAAATCGGAACGTCCGGCCAGAACGGACCGGAATGGACTTGGAACGGCCTGTAACGGAGAGAAAGTCAATATCGGCTATTTTTTTATAAACGCCCCATAAGGCTTAAGCAGCGAGCACTCCTATATAACTAGCTACCCCCTCACCCTTTCCTCTCAAGCTCACTCGAGTCTCTTGCTCTCGAGTCTCAAGTTCTCAAGTTGTCAAGGCTCTCTCTCTCTCTTCCTCTCAAGCGCTCAAGCCTTCAAGTCTCTCAAGCTCTCTCTTGCTCTCAAGCGCTCAAGCCTCAAGCCTTCAAGTCTTCAAAGTTCAAGGCTCTCAAGGCTCAAGCTCTCTCTTCAATCTTGCTCTCAACTTTCAAGGCTTCAAGGCTTACGCTCTCTCTCAAGCTCTCTATCGCGACTCTCTTTTGTCTTCATCATCCATTACTCCATGGCCTCTTCTTCTCGTACAACCCCCTCCGTTCATGGGGGCAACACTCAAAAGGCGAAGGAATGGTCGTGGTGGGATGAAGTGACCTCGGAGGGCACCTTGTCGACGGCGGGAGGTTCTCGTGCATGGACATGCAAGCTATGCTCTTACACGCGGAAAGGGTGGCATGACAAAGTGAGGGCACACTTTCTTCGAGTGCCAGGACATGAGGTGAGATTTTGCACCAACGTAACCATCGAGAAGAGGAAGGAGCTCGAGGAAAAGGATAAGCAATTCAACCATAAAGCCAAGCCCGCACGCAAAGGTATCGACCCAAAGACTCTCATTTTTCCTTCTTCCTCTCTACCCGGTTAGGTGCCGGTGGATCTTCATCGGGTCCGATTCGTCGCCAAAGGACCCTTGCCACCTCTTGGGACCCAAAGAAGAAGGAAGAGGTGGATGTGGCCGTGGCCCGATTGTTCTATCACGACCATATCCTATTTGTCGTGGCGAGGTATGTTTTATGATTTATCAATCTTCTCTCATTCCTTTCGTTATCGTCGTTTCCGCCTTTTTGATACTAACCTCTTCTATGTTTGATCGAAATAGGACGGAGTATTGAAAAGTCATGGTGCAACGGATAGGAGAGTATGGCACCGGCTATGTGCCGCCATCTTCAGAGGCTCTCCGAACCACTTTGCTCGATCGAGAGAAGGCTATCGTGGAGCAAGCAACAGTCAACATTCAGCGTCTTTGGGCAAAACATGGCGTTTCCCTCATTGCCGACAGGTGGAGCGATACAAGGAAGAGATCTATCCATGGTCTCGTCGCATACTCGAGTGAAGAGATGTACTTTGTGCACTCTCATGATGCCACCGAGAGTAGCAAGTCCGCCGATGTCCTCTCTGCAGAGTGGATAGCGACCATAGAAACGATTGGTGAGCAACATGTGGTTGCCTTTGTCACAGATGGGAAGGCATCAAACAGAGCAGCAGCAACTATTATAGAGGGCCATTATCCGCATGTGACAGTGCGCTTTTGCATGGCATACTGCTTGAACAACCTTCTAAAAGACATCGGCAAGCTAGACTGGATCGCTCCAGTCATTGTTGATGCAGTGAAGATTGTTACTTTCATCAACAATCACAACTTGGTTCGGAGTGAGTATCTCAAGAGGTCGGGCGGCAAAGTGCTTCTAAACTATTCAAACACTTGCTTCGCATTCAACTTTCTTCTTGTGCGTAGGCTGTCTGAATGTCAAAATGCGGTCCGACGGGTCTTCATTAGTGATGAGTTCACCACCTCCCCCTATGCAAGGACAGTTGCAGGGATTTTGTGCAAGGATAAGGCAGAGGATCTTGAGTTGTGGAAGGAGCTCAAGAGTCTAGACGCACAGGTAAAACCGGTGGTTCATTTGCTTCGAGTTCTGGATGGCATGGATCCTTGCATTGGCAAGATTTATGAGGCAATGGACCGCATGATTGAGCAGCTTGCACAGCTTGAGCCGAAAGTAGAGCGATATGATGAGATCCATGCGCTTTGCAGCTCGAGGTGGAATTCATATGCCTCTCCTTTACACGGGGCGACGTACATGGTGGATCCAGCGTTCCAAGAGGCAGGCCAAGAGACAGATAGAAAAGTCATGAACCAATTTACAGAGATGGGCGACGCATTGTCAGAGATCAGTTGAGACAGTACAGAGAGATGCGGGGGTCATTTGGCAGTCCAGATGCTCAGATTGATCGCAGGAAGATAGGTTCAATGCTATGGTGCGAGGACTATGGCTATGATGGCCCTAAGCTTCAGAGATTGGCGATCCGTATTTTCAGCCAGTCAGTTAGTACCTCATGCTTGGAGCGATTGTGGAGTACCTTTAGCCACATTGCTTCCAAGAAGAGGAATCGGCTTGGAGTGGAGAAGGCTAATGATCCTGTCTTTGTCAGCGCAAATTTGAAAATGCTTTGCAGGAGTACAGACAAACAGACAGATCCTTTTACACAGTGGGAGATGGAGCAAGAGGCTCCTCAGGCACGTGGAGATTCACATCCACCAACACCAAGTACTTCATCCCTGGCTGAGATCGAGCCGAGCCTAGAGCTCGATGATGAGGAATGGGAGGATGTACATGATTTACAGCCGGCTACTACAGATTGGGAGGCCTCTTACGCTAGTGGCTCCTGAGTCTTGAGTCTTGAGGCTCGAGAGTTGCGAGTCGCGACTTTAGGACTTCCATTATGATTTATCCTTACCTTTTTGTATGGCTGCTTGAGCCTTGGCGTCTTTGACATTTGTAGCTACTAGCATCTTTATGGTATTTGTCACCTTCAGTCTTTTGGTATTGTGGTCATCACTGGTTTGTATAACCGGCCCGTACAACGTAGAGGGCGGTACTATTTCAATTACCTGTTAACTTTACACAGAGCACTGAGAAGGGAAGAGAACACAGTTGCGTCCAGCGACTACAATGTCACTGCGCACACGAGACCGACACCCTATAGGCCGTAAAGACTGGCGCCCCTTTCGGTATTTCTTTATTCAAATTAAGGTAGACGATCCGACCACTTAGCACAAGCTTTCACAAAGCTGTCCAAACCTGGCGAGGGCTGAAAACGCAGGTTTTCGACCGGATTTCGACAACATAACGGCGCAAAAACCCTTGTAGGTCAAAAACACCTGTCTAGGACGGATTCCCTCGATATCTGGAAGCTTTCTGGTGAACTGTCACAGAAATTCAGCGGGCTATAATTCTCTGTTTTTCACTGCAGCGAGCCCAAAAGCCTGTACACGCATCCCAAGGCTCTCACGAGGCTCCCCCGATGTTCCCTTGCAATTTAGGTGCGAAACCCTAAACCTGCAGAAAAACACAGCAGGCTGTAATTCCCTGTTTCGGATCGTTTTTAGCGGAGCGAACACGCCTACGCGTGTCCCAAGGGCTCCCGCACGCAATGGGACAGTTCCCCTGTGAATTGGACGAGTTTTCACACGAGAAAACTCTCCAAACTGGCAATCTTTCGTGATGGAACTGTGCGTACCTGTGGGGGATTAGCAATTAGCTAATCCGGTTCCTGTTCAGAAGGCTCTTGCCTTGGCAAACGCGCATAAACCCCTAGAACTGTACATAGGTCAAATGAGAAGCCCACTAGTAGGGCATAACATACTGTACGTAGGGGAGAAAGAGAGCAGTATGTAGCGTGCAAGGCATCACTCCCGTCACCATACTGTGCATAGAGGGCAAGGTAAGCATTCCATAGCTTCTGTACCTGCTACAATCCACTTGAGGCTGAAAATGGCGCCCCCTTTGTTGATATGCAGCTCGTTTTTGCCTCCTAGAGTGGCAGAATCGCTCACAGGCTGACACGTCGCCCAGTTTCCGTGTTTGGGCTTTCCCTGCTAAAAATATCTCAACTGGGGCGTCAGTTGACTTGGCAACAGAGCAATAAAATGTTCCCCTTGTCATTCCAGAGCTAATGACGCGAACACATTTTCCGGTCAAAAATAGCAGTTCTCTAAATTTTAGGAGATGCTTCCATGGCGTCCCTATTGGTCTCCTGACCATCATTGAAGACTACCATTTGACCAACATCTACAATGTGGGTTAATTTACTGGCCCCTTTCAACTTATAAAGTTGCAGTGACTTGACGAGTGGCCCAAATTCCAATTTGGCGCACACGAGCTTCCATACTCATCAGAATTCAGTGCTAACTGGCCTGGGCAGTCCCTGTCTAACCGACCTAGATCCCCGATGTGAGAAACCCATTTGGCTGCAGCCGTTTCACACTGGCCATGCAATGTCCACTTGCACCTTTTCAAGGGTTTTGGGACAAATAAGTAAAAATAAAATAAATATATCTAATACTTATTTACGGAAGGCAACAGGAAAAATACACCTCCTGGTGACACACCCCACCCTTGAAATACTGCAAGCGACCTCGCTTGCATGCCAATAGTACATGCAGATATCTCTTGATATCACATATATTCTATGATGGGAATCCAAGATATACATGCTTCCGGAAATGTAGCGTTGGACGATTAAACAATCCCACCAACCTGGCTACGACACATATATCAAGCATAGAAGTCTTCTAGTGTACTCTTGAGCACAAACTTCTCTAGCTAAATTCTGTATGGAAAGAGTAGATACAATTGCTTAACTACTCTCTTGAGCATCATGAACCATGCTCTTGCCTTGCTCCAAAAAGGCTGCATCAAGTCACTGTGGGTTCCATTTGAAAGGCTTCAAGATACAATTGCAATAGCTGAGGTGAATCAAGCAATTCAGACTCTTCCATCCATTTGGCATCTAATGATGGATAGTTCTTGAACTTCACCAAATAGCGTCTTGCAACCTTTCCTCTAACCTTTCTTTCTTTATGTGCCAATATCTGTTCAAGAACAAGGATTTCATCCAATTCTTCCACTTCGGGTTGTTCCTCATCAAGCATATTCTCTGGCACATCACCAACAAAGGGCCTTAGAAGGCTGACATGAAAAGCATTATGTATTTTCCAGCCTTCTTGTAGCTTTAACCTGTAAGCTACATCGCTGATCTTTTCTGAAATTTGAAAAGGACCATAATATCACATACTGAGCTTAGGAAACAAGCGTTCCTTGCCTTTCCTTTTCCTTAACCTTGCCTTTTCAAAGCGCAAAAGTACCCAATCACCAAGTGAAAATACAAGTTCACGACGGTGATGATCAACAGCTTTCTTTTGCTTAGCCTGAGTCTTCTCAAGAGCAATCTTTATCTTCCTGTATGTTTCATCCATATCTTGCACATACTTGTCTGCCTCAAATATCTTGTCCTTAGTCTGCAAAATGGGCGGGACTTTCTTTCCTCCTCCTACTATCTCAAATGGTGCCTTACCTGTTGACGTATGCACAGTGTTATTGTAAGCATATTCAACCAATGGGAGATGGTGTTCCCAAGTTGCCTTGTGCTCTGAGACATAACATTTGAGCAGGTGCAAGACAGTAGAATTTGCCTCTTCTGACTGTCCATCAGTTTGCGGATGAAACGAAGAAGAGAACTTGAGCGTAGTGCCCATGTTCTCAAACAATGCCTTCCAGAAAAGACTCGTCATACGTGGATCCCTGTCACTGACAATTGACTGAGGCATCCCATGATATTTAAAGATATTGCTCATGAATATCTTGACCATGTGTTCTGGCTTTATCTTCTTCCTAACAGGAATGAAATGGGCCTGCTTACTGAACCTACAAATGATAGTCCAAATCCCATCATTTCCTGTTTGCGTCCTTGGAAGATCAAAGATAAAGTCCATTGCTATACTTTCCCATGGCCTATCAGGGATCGGCAATGGCTGCAACAATCCCGGTTGCTTTTGTCTGTCAAATTTGACTTTTTGGCATACTAAGCATGATCTTACAAATGTGTCAACATCTTGACGCAAAGCTCGCCAATAGAAGAATGCCTCAACCCCTTTCACTGTCGCATCAATTCCACGATGCCAAACATAAGGTGGAGCATGACTTTCCATCAAAATCTTTGACCGTAACTGTTTAGTAACGCATAACTTTCCATGCATCATGAGAAAGTCATTCTTAAGCATATAGTGCTCATGATGTTGCCCATCAACAAGCTGGTCATAGATCCTTGCAAAATCTGAATCTTCAGCATATTGTGTCTTCATTTCGTCTAGTTCAGAATGGTACGGAATTGACACTGCTGAAATTTGGGGCTTTCGTGACAACGCATCAGCCACCACGTTCTTTTTCCCTTGCACATGCACAATCTGAACATTGACAAGATGTTTGCCCATCGCATGTGCTTCTCAGACAACTTCGTCTGTGTGAGAAAATATCACAAGGTTTGATGATCCGTTTGGACAACAAAATCAGCCCCTAGCAAATAGTGTTTCCAACTAGTGAGAGCATGAATTACTGCCAGCAATTCTTTCTCATAGACTTGCAAGTTCCTTTCAGTCTTCAAAAGAATTCTGCTCTCATATGCGACTACTCGGCCATTCTGCATTAAAACTGCACCAAGACTATGGCCACACGCATCACATTGAACCACAAAAGGTTTAGAAAGATCTGGTAAAATAATTACCGGATCTGAAGTCAGCTTCTCTTTCAAGTGTTTGAACGCTAAAATTTCCTTGGCTGTCCACTTGAAAGTAACTCCTTTTCCTTGCAGTGCATGGAGTGGAGAAGCAATCTCAGCAAAATTTCGGATGAACCTCCTGTAATAGGAACATAAGCCTAGAAAGCTTCGAATGTCATGTACGGACTTCAAGTCTGGCCATGACCTAATTGCTTCCACTTTAGCGGTATCCATGCGTACCCCATCCTTTGAAACAATGTGCCCAAGGAAGTGAATTTCTTGCAAAAAGAACTCACTTTTCTTCGCATTGATGAGTAGCCTATTCTTGCGTAGCTCATTGAAAACTGCGGTCAAGTGATCCCTATGCTCCTCTTCAGACTTTGAGTAGACAATCATGTCATCAAAGAAGGTACCCACGAAGTTTCTATGTGGTCTAAAAATTCTGTCCATCATTCTATTAAATGTGGCAGGAGCATTTGTGAGACAAAATGGCATGACAAGAAACTCATAGAGACCAAATGTCGTCCTGAACGCAGCCTTATGGACATCTTCTGGTCTAATGCGTATCTGATGATCCCCGCTCTTTAGGTCTATTCTTGTAAACAATGACGCTCCCTCAAGCCGATCAAGAATGTCATCTATCCTCGGTATGGGGAACCTGTTCTTGATAGTATTCTTATTCAAGGCGCGATAGTCAATGCACATGCGCCATGAACCATCCTTCTTCTGCACTAAGAGTACAGGCGAACAAAAAGGGGATGAACTGGGCTGAATCAGCCCCTTCTCTAAAAGCTCGTTGACCTGACCCATAATCTCTTTCTGCTGGGCTGCACTAACCCTGTATGGTGGTCTATTCGGTGGACTAGAACCTGGCACAAGATCTATAGTATGATCCTCAGGTCTCTCAGGAGGTAACTCCCCTGGCAAAGAGTCCGAAAAACAATCACTGAAACCACTCAAAAAAGTTGACCTGTCTTTATCTAAGGTAGACAAATTAGATACAACTTGAGGTACTTCTTTTGCAAAGATCAAGTACGCAGAAAGATGATTCTTTATTACAGATGAAATAGCAGAAGCAGAAACAACTGGAACAGACTCGCCTTTAAGCTTTACATCAAGGACATGAGTCTTTCCTCTATGTACAAGGGTAATCTTTTTGTTGTAAGTATCCACCATAGCATGCAACCTGTAACACCATGGGATACCCAATAACACGTCACAGCCCTCAAGCGGCATAATATGAAATTCTTCCGCATCCACATAGCTCTGAATGTGCAGACGAAGCTTTCCCAAAATGGGAGTAACAGGCTCTGAATGTCCTGGGCATGCCAAACCTGCTTCGCCTGTCATACCCATCTCCTCTGCACGAATGCCCAACTTTGATGCCAATTCTGGTGATATGAAATTTGCACGGGCTCCTGGATCAAAGAAAACCAGCACTGTCTGGTCTCTAACTTTGCCCCAAGCTCTGCACAGCTCCGTGGCATCTGTGTTTGGCTGATCTCCAACCAAATCTGGAACAAGTCCTGCACCTGGCTTTGGCTTCTTCCCTTTATGGTCTGACTTGTCATCCTTATCCTGAGACTTATTCTGTGGGCACTCATTTGCAAAGTGTCCTTCCTGTTCACAAATGTAGCATTTCTTGGCCTCCTTAAGAGCTTTCCTTTCTTGAAAAGTTTTGCCAGAAAAATGCCTTTTTTGTCCTTGTCCTCGTTCCGAAGAAGATTTAGACTGCTTCTTGGACGTATCAGCTTCTTCAGTGGAGGGCTTCTTTGTGGGAGGCTCAGAAGGCTTTGCTGCAACATTGCCCTTGGCTGAAAACTGTTTGCCCTGGGCCCCTTTCTTGTGGCTATTAAATCCATCGGAATCTCCCTTCGACAGATTGTTGGCCACTCTTGCATTCTCTATCAATTGAAACATATTCATGACAGTAGTCTTTGTGCAGTAGTCCCTGATTTTCTTGGGCAATCCGCAACAGTACTTCTCAATTTGTTTTGACAAAGGCACAAACCTGTAAGAGGTGACTGGCAACAGTGCGGCCCAAAACCGTTTATTGTACTCTTCCAGATCCGCACACTGTTTAGCATTCAACTCGTGCCATTCCGTCATTACATCCACTTCAAAAGTGTTTGTCAACCATGCAGGCGCAAAAAGTTGTTTGAATTGGACCCACGTTGTTGGGGCTTGACCCTGGTTCAACAATGCGGTCCACCATTGGAGCGCATTCCCTTTCAAGAAAGTGGCAGCCTTGCGTATCTTTGAAGATTCCGTGAAGTTGCCTCCAGCATAAGCTGCATCGAACTGTTGTATGAAGGTCAAAGCCTTTAATTGGTCCTCAGTTCCTCTGAAAGTTTCAAACTTAACTCCCTGCCCACCTTCCTTGTAATCCTTAGGCTGACTCAAAGGAGCCACATTATCATAAACAGGTGCCTGTAACAGTGGTGCTCCATGAGTGTTCATTCCAACACTCGCATCAACTGTTTTCCCTGTCATATCTGAATTTTGTACGTATGGCTGCAAAAAACCAGCCATACCAAATTGTGTTCCAGGCACTCGAAACTGGCCATAGGCACCCTGAAAACCTGGTTGGATACCCATGTTCACGTACATAGGGTTACCCATGCCTGTTTGCATTGTCCCGAACACATTCCCTGGCATATAACCTGTGGAAGGTCCAGCCATAGCTTGAAACACTGAACCACCTCCAAAATAACCAGGATAAGTATTAGGTAATGGAAGGGTCTGACGCATAGCCTGTTCATTGCTCCCTTGACCATTCACAAACGGTTACTGTCCAGCTAAAGCAAGTTGCTTTAGATCATTGGACACCGCTAGTTGCTCAACCACATGGGCTTTCCCTCGAGCATCATGAGTCCTCTGCGCATTGGAAATCTCCTTTTCCTGCAACGGCTCAGTCATGCCCTGTGTAGGAGGCTGAAAACCCTGTGTCGAAGCCTGTAAGAATTCCTACATCCTTGGGTTGTTAGCCAACTGCTGAAACATGTCCATGAAACAACGCAGTTGAGTTCTAAACAACCTGTTCTCTTCTTGAAGAGTTGAAGGAATTTTCTCTGTGCCATGTGAGGAAGATCCCTCTTCAGGTATTTGGTCTCTCTTCTCTGCCATATCGACAAGCTCTGTGTTGCTTTCACCCACAACAATCCACGCTGCACTTTTTAAAGAAAAAGTGACTACCCCGTCGATGGAACCATATAACCGGCCCGTACAACGTAGAGGGCGGTACTATTTCAATTACCTGTTAACTTTACACAGAGCACTGAGAAAGGAAGAGAACACAGTTGCATCCAGTGACTAGAATGTCACTGCGCACACGAGACCGACACCCTGTAGGCCCCAAAGACTGGCGCCCCTTTCGGTATTTCTTTATTCAAATTAAGGTAGACGATCCGACCACTTAGCACAAGCTTTCACAAAGCTGTCCAAACCTGACGAGGGCTGAAAACGCAGGTTTTCGACCAGATTTCATCAACATAACGGCGCAAAAACCCCTGTAGGTCAAAAACACCTGTCTAGGACGGATTCCCTCGATATCTGGAAGCTTTCTGGTGAGCTGTCACAGAAATTCAGCGGGCTATAATTCTCTGTTTTTCACTGCCGCGAGCCCAAAAGCCTGTACACGCATCCCAAGGCTCTCACGAGGCTCCCCCGATGTTCCCTTGCAATTTAGGTGCGAAACCCTAAACCTGCAGAAAAACACAGCAGGCTGTAATTCCCTGTTTCGGATCGTTTTTAGCGGAGCGAACACGCCTACGCGTGTCCCAAGGGCTCCCGCACGCAATGGGACAGTTCCCCTGTGAATTGGACGAGTTTTCACGCAAGAAAACTCTCCAAACTCGCAATCTTTCGTGATGGAATTGTGCGTACCTGTGGGGGATTAGCAATTAGCTAATCCGGTTCCTGTTCAGAAGGCTCTTGCCTTGGCAAACGCGCATAAACCCCCAGAACTGTACATAGGTCAAATGAGAAGCCCACTAGTGGGGCATAACATAATGTACGTAGGGGAGAAAGAGAGCAGTATGTAGCGTGCGGGGCATCACTCCCGTCACCATACTGTGCATAGAGGGCAAGGTAAGCATTCCATAGCTTCTGTACCTACTACAATCCACTTGAGGCTGAAAATGGCGCCCCCTTTGTTGATATGCAGCTCGTTTTTGCCTCCCAGAGTGGCAGAATCGCTCACAGGCTGACACGTCGCCCAGTTTCCGTGTTTGGGCTTTCCCTGCTAAAAATATCTCAACTGGTGCGTCAGTTGACTTGGCAGCAGAGCAATAAAATGTTCCCCTTGTCATTCCAGAGCTAATGACGTGAACACATTTTCCGGTCAAAAATAGCAGTTCTCTAAATTTTAGGAGATGCTTCCATGGCGTCCCTATTGGTCTCCTGACCATCATTGAAGACTACCATTTGACCAACATCTACAATGTAGGTTAATTTACTGGCCCCTTTCAACTTATAAAGTTGCAGTGACTTGACGAGTGGCCCAAATTCCAATTTGGCGCACACGAGCTTCCATACTCATCAGAATTCAGTGCTAACTGGCTCGGGCAGTCCCTGTCTGACCAACCTAGATCCCCGATGTGAGAAACCCATTTGGCTGCAGCCGTTTCACACTGGCCATGCAATGTCCACTTGCACCTTTTCAAGGGTTTTGAGACAAACAAGTAAAAATAAAATAAATCTATCTAATATTTATTTACGGAAGGCAACAGGAAAAATACACCTCCTGGTGACAGTTTGCCCCCCTTGTAGTCTCGACTCTCATTATGGTATGTCATCTTTGGTTTTTTTGTAGCACCTTGGCGGCCCTTGTTAGCCATAATTAAGTAAAAACATAATTAAGCATTGTGTTTGCTCAATGTTGTGTATGTGCTATGTACTCTGGGCACCGCACAGCCCAATCAAGTCATAATAAGGTTGAATGGTCTTCGAATCGTGTTTTTTGTGGGTATTAGAGTCAAAGGACTCTAGTACTACTTGTATTCAAACACATAACGCTAAAAAAAACAATATTTGGGTGTTTTTTTAGCCTCCCGTTCCGCGCCATTCCCGTTCCCCCCGTTCCGCAGGGAGGCCCGTCGCCATTTCCGTTCCGCGTTTCAGGTAACTCTGCTATGGGCACCCTCCGTTCCGATCGAGAGGGGGAGTATATGTCTCATGAATTTAATGCATTTCTGGCTAGTCGTGGGATAAAACACCAATGTACAGTGCCTTATACGCCTCAACAAAATGGTGTTATTGAGAGAAAACACAAGTCACTTACGAAAATGGTGCGATCTATGGTTAAAAGTCAAGCTTTGCCGCATTCTTTTTGGCTTAAGGCCATCATGTGTGCCACTTATGTATTAAACAGGTGTCCTACAAAAGCTTTGCAGTTATTACTCCATATGAAGCATGGCATGATAGAAAGCCTTCTATTGAGCACATACGTGTTTTTGGTTGTTTGGCATATGCTTTGGTTCCACAAACACAGCGCAGAAAATTGAATGATAAGGCTGTCAAATATATTTTTGTTGGTTATAATGCTGAAAGCAAAGGTTACAGATTGTATCATCCATAAACAAAGCGTATTCTGGTTTCATGGGATGTTGTGTTTGTGGAAGATTCTATTCAGCCCTTGTTGTCATGTACTAGAGACAGTAATGTAAGCTCACAAGACATTTATGACACTTTGTTGCCTCTTTTCAGTGGTATGTACATGATGTATTTGCTGAGGAAAGGGCTCAAAATGAGCAGGCCAAAGATATACCAAAATGGTTGGTGCATACATTGCGTGACAGTAAATTGGATGCACCTTTGTCTAGTCGTACTCGTCCAGGCTCTCGCCATGCATCTTATGCATCAGATTGTTATGCTTTGGCTGTGTCTAGCTTACATGATGTTGAGGAACCTCTGTCTTTTGATGAAGCACAGAATTCAGAAAATCAGATGGCTGCCATGCAATCAGAATATGATGCACTTATAGAAAATGACACATGGACTTTATGTGATTTGCCTCCTAGCAAAAAGGCCATTGGTACGAAATGGATTTACAAGTTGAAACGAAAGCCGGATGGTGAGATTGATCGCTATAAGGCTCGACTTGTTGCAAAGGGTTATGCACAGCAAAAAGGCATAGATTATGAAGAGACTTTTGCTCCACTTGTCGTATGACTACTGTGCGTTTTCTATGTGCATTGGTAGATCATTTTGGTTGGGATATACATCAATCACACCATATTACTGCTTTCTTGAATAGTGACATATTTGAGTAAGTCTATGTAACGAAGCCTCGCGGTTTTGTCAAGAAAGGACAAGTGGATAAGGTGTGCAAATGTAACAAAGCTTTGTATGGGTTGAAGCAATCTCCTCGTGCTTGGTATGAGAAGACTCTTCGTCTTCATCGATTGATTCAGGAGAAGATAATGAATTCAAAAATTCATCAATTATAATTTTTGCATCTGCATCAAAGATCATATTCGTTTCATAATCCATTGTATCATGTTGTTTGACTTGTACACGTGAGGCTTGAATCACTCGTTTCGCATGATAAAGCCCGTGTAAAACTAGTTAACGTCCATCTTTCAACAAATTGATAGTAAATCCTCGAAAGCTAATTGTTGGATCGTATTGAAATAACCAATGTTGACCAAGAATCATGTCGTAATAAGATAAAGACGTGACTTCGAAACGAAATCCAATTGATCTGCATAATTTTGAATATCGAACTGCAACTGCCGAATTGTCTCATCACAAGTTAAAATTAATCCATCTGCTAATTCCACATCATACAAGTGAGATGTCGAACTATCTGAGAGCTGACAAAATTATTCGAGCATCCGTTGTCCACCAAAATATTGATGAAGCGACCATTGAGAGTTCCAAGAAGGCTCAAAACTTGCTTTGAGAGAGGCTCCAAAACTGAAGATTCACATTGAGCATGCTTCGTAAGAATAGTCGTATCCGTCGAGACATAAATTGTATTGACCACAGATTTTCCTTTATCCTTAGTAGAAGTTGGTTGTTCTGAATTCGCTGATGTTTCCGCGTTGGAATTTCTTTTCAAATTAGACGGATTTGGTTTCTTTGGACATTGATACCATCTATGGTCACCAACGCAAATCGTACATAATCCATCCTTCTTTGAAGTCGAAGAAGCATTTGAGGAAGAGCCTTGCTAAGTATTAGAACACAATCTTGAGAAAACTCACATCCTTTACCACTATCAAGTGGAGCATTTGAAGAAAATCTTCTTCGAGATTGTCGATCTCGAGAGTAGAACTGCTATATCCCGCTCAAAGGAGAGGGGATCTAGCCTAGACGCCGTCGGGATGGGCGCCAGTGTCCAGGCGGACGTAGTGTGAACACGGCCAATGTTGCCGGCCATTATTATAAAAGGAAGGCCAAGGCCTCATTTGTAGTTATTGACCCCCATTGGCAGAGTGCCAGTGGTTAGCCCAAGAGACTAGGAGTGCGCGAGGTCACCTCGAGGAGGTGAGGCCGTGTGGTATGGGATGCTCGGTCTTACAAGTACAGGCCTACATCCTCGAACGTTGGCCCCTGCACGGAGGAGCTGCCGGATGGTGGCTATGGTCGGGTGGTTTGTCCGACGCATGTCTGTAGGCGGTCCGTGTAGCCGGGAGATCCACTCTCCGAGTTTATTTGTAGTCGAGAGAACCACTCTCCACGTTTGTTTCATGGTATCAGAGCCGGCTTGGCTACACGAAGGACTGTGTGCACACCTACGGGCTATTTAGAGTCGGATAATCATTGTTTCATGCAATTTTTGATGAAATGGTTGTTTAACAGTAAAGCCTCTCCTTTCCCGTTTTCTTTCTCAGGCGTGCTTTCTCAAAACGTAAGAGCACCCAATCATCCTCCTTCAATTTCAAGTCGCGACGATGGCGATCCGCTGCCTTTTTCTGTCGTTCTTGAGATTTCTGCAAAGCCTCGCGAACCTTGGCAAAAAGCCGTATCTAAGTCTCGCGTATACTCATCCGCTTCAAAAATCTTATCTTTCATGCTTAGGAAGGGTGGAACCTTCGCAGCACCTTCAACAATCTCAAATGGCGCTTCCCCGTCGAAGAGTGTATCGTGTTATTGTAGGCAAATCGGGCCAATCGCGGATAGTCTCTATCTTGGCCGAACTTTCCCCTAACAACGCTATTGGAGCACATACTATGGGGAGAGGTGTGAGAGCCTGGACGTGAGCCGGATAGCAAATAGATTTGAGCTGACACTGGTTGAAGGTAAGAACTTGCTGCTCTTCCCAGATGTTACTCGACAACCGAGTAATGCGGCTGCCAGCATATTAAAGAGGTTGCTCTCCAACGAGAGGGTAACTGTGGAGGCTAAAGGGAGGCCCGCTATGTCGGTTAAGGCGGGCGCCCACTCCCTTTTTACAGCCAACTAGAGGTGGCCTGACGTGGACCGATCTAGCGGGGGGACGCTTTCTCTTTATACAGACACCCAGAACGGTTACGCGCCGCAATCCCTTTCTTATTGATAGGCTCAAGGGGGACGCCAGCGGGCTAGTTAACTGGGCCTTGGGAATGCCGCCCGACAAGACCCGGATAGGTCATAGTGTGGAAGCCCTTAACGAGTTAACAGGAGGCGGGGCGGACTGCTCAGGGCTTATCGAGTGGGTGACGAAAAAGGTTAGATATGACCCAGGGGCCGAAATACCACTAGGAGCAAAGAAGGTGCCTATTCCCGGGTCTCTCTACGAGGATTATATCCTCTATGTGGATGCAAATGGGATAGAGCCTATCCCATTTAACCAATTTGGGGATGCGCTAGACGACGTCATAAGGTCGCAAGGGTATCGCGACGTTGTTATTAGGAGGAGATCTATAGGGAGAGTAGTGCAAGGGCCAAGGCTGGGTCATGGGGAACCCATAAGGAAGAACAAAATAACAGGTTCAATGCGGTACCTGATGAAGACTGATCCTTGGCCGGGATTTAAGGAGGACAAGGAAGGATGGGAGCGGGGAGGCTGCGAGACAGTGGACCACGTTGAAAGCGCGGGCAATGTCGATAGTGTCGATAGTGCTGATACTTTATCCAGCGGGGAACACGTAGACGGAGAGGAAGAGGAGACCAAAGCGGAAGGTATCCTACCCCCTAACCTAGGACCAGTCCTGGAGGAAGGACAGGCCGTGGAAGCCAGGGAAGGAGAGCCTCTGCCAAATCTAACCCCCCCCGGAAGTGGAGAAGACCCTAGAATTCTTGGGGCAGTATCCAGAGCTTAAAGACGCCTATGGAAGAAAGGAGGTATGGACGGAGGACCAGATGGTTCAGTGGGCTGTATCTAGCATTAAGGTAAGGGAAGGTCTAAAGGAACAGGTGGGGGGGCTCTATCTACAGGCAGAGAAAGCCCCCCCACAGACGGGTTACGGGCTGCCACCCTTATTACCGAGTACTACCTTGGCCGGCTTGCCTTACACTCTATCGGGCCAGTTGGGCTCTGGGTTATCGAGGTTGGCTGCCACCCCCTCTCGATACAAAGAGCTTGTTAATCTTCTCAATGAGGAGAGCAAGGCTATTACCAGCACGTGTTACCTACTGTTCCGCCTATTTAGCCCCGAGAATGGCCCCTATTTCAACCGTAAATGCCTCGTGCAACACCTCTTTGCCACGTCATATGCTGAGCTCCCCAGCTACTCGCGACTAGTCCCGAAGAACGGCTTTGGTGCAGCCACCCTGGCCAACCTAAGACGCAACATTAAGAGGGTCATTCGGCGGGTTATCGACCAGCTAGTTCTTCCCAGTGAGCTTACCCTGGAGGAGATCGACATGGTTGCTTGCCACACAGGCATCTATGCGGGCCTCATGGGCCAGACTAAGGCACCTAACACGTGGGAAGCATACCAATCCAGGTCCTTCTGGTCCTTCGTGATGAACAAGTGGGGAGACGAGTGCCCCAAGCCCCTCCTTAAACGAATACTCTATTCTGGTCTCAATGGGGCCAGCTTGACTAGTCAAACAGGTGCCATCTCATTGAGTATTAGAGAGGCACACCAGACGTCCCTGTCCACCGACCTCATTGAATTTCAAAGAAAGGTCTTGGGGCACCCCATACTACAAGAACTGGCCCTTTTCCACAATATGGTGGGTTCAAGGAACCTCGTCTATCTTCCCTCCCAGACGAAGCCATACTACGGAAGGCTTGAGGAGGAGTCTCGACTCTCTACCTGGAAAAACACGCAGCCTATACCACAACGGGTTGCTTACATCTCGTATACTTGCCTCCCATGAAGTCGTCCTTCTCATGTATATCGTCTCTCACTTGGAAGAATATCGTTTGGGTATCCCCGTAAGTCTAGAAAACGACGGGTTGGTCTACCTTACTCGACGCTCCTGCTGTCTTTCTGCCCTTCACTCGCTGGACGCTTTGCTCAGACAAACCAGCTTGCGCTTTCTAAGGCTCGAAATACCATTAGAACACAAAGCCTAAATCACCCCCCAGTCTCTTGAAGCCCTTTAAGGGGGTATGAAAACTATCGACACTATCGACCTCCCCCCTCTCTAACAATCTTATATTCAACTTTGTATGGGCTTAAAAGTACTAGACGGAACGCCACCTTCTTTACTCGTTGTTGTATTTCTCTTCTATTCGTACCTCATCCAGAGCCGCCCTAGACCACTCCGAGCGCCACCTACTATCACGTGGGTTCATCGTCCCCAACCTTACCTTGGTCGTCTTGTTCAATCAATTAATGGAGGGATCTCTAATATGGTTTCTTTCTTTCAGTCAATGGTCCAGTTCTTTGGGTTACTCGCCGTCTTTAAGTATATTATGGACCAGGCCGCTATCAACGTTGTCCATCAAATACTTGTTGTCCTAAACGAAGTTAGTAAGAATCATAAAGGTGGGCCCGCCTCCCTTAGTGATACAGAGCGCCAGAAGCTCATCACTGAGGTGGGTAACAAGGTGTGGACCCGGGTTGTAAGTCGCCCGGAGGTCGCACCCGTCGAATGGTGGGCCAGACAAGCTGTCCCGAAGGGCCTTATCCGGCTCGTCAAATGGACTTCCGTCCCGTTTGTAGCGGGATATAAAAAGATCTCGGGTGATAATAAGGTCGAGGCGTCTGCCACTCGAGAAAGGACTCGCCAGCTCGTCGTTCAGGGTATGTGGAGCTTCCTTCTTCCCGCATGCCTTGCTATCATATCCGCGCATCTATTTGTCCGAGAGGTTGAGTTCGTTAAAGTCGCTAGTGACGACGACTATTATTCCGACGCGCCTGACCACTCAGGGCGTATCGTAAAACGAATCATGTTTGGTGGTGGTAAACTGAGCTTTTCCATACCTTATAACCCCATAATTCTCATTGTTGCTCAGTTTCTCATAGGTGTTACGGTCTTCCAATCGATCAGCTTCCTCATACTCCTCTTGTCTTATCAACCCTTTGATAAACCTGTGGGGCCCTCACCCTAATACCTAAAGCCTACTCTTGACTTATGTTACTCTCTAATATATAATGATAGTGTACACTTATGATCTATACCTATACACATAACCCTACTCACGCTAGGGAGGGTCCTGTCGAGGGAAAAGGGGATTGTGGGCTCATACCAACCCCTTTTCCAAGTGTCCTCCTAGCGGAGGCCCCGACGCCTTCATACTCAGAGTCTCTCTTGTCCTCCCTCCCCCTTTTGTATTGTAAAGGATCCATTTGCACTCCTGCTACTGAGACAATGTGTCCCAAAAAGTGTATCTCTAGTAGGAAAATTTTACTTCTCTTCGCATTAATCACTAACTTGTGATCTCGTAATGCCTAAAAGACCTGAAGCACATGATCTCTGTGTTCTGCCTCATTCTTGGAGAAAACAATGATATCGTCAAAGAAAGTGCCAACAAATAGCCTGTACTCTCGAAAAATCATGTCCATCATCCGGTTAAATATCGCAGGAGCATTGGTTAAGCCAAAAGGCATCACCAAAAACTCAAATAACCCAAAAGTCGTCCGAAAAGCTGTCTTGAAGACGTCTCCCGACGCGATTCTGATCTGATGATATCCACTCTTCAAATCAATCCTGCTAAAGCACGAGGATCCCTGTAATCTGTCGAGTATATCATCGATCCTAGGAATCGGAAATCTGTTCTTGATGGTGATTTTGTTGAGAGCTCTATAATCGATGCACATTCTCCAAGATCCGTCTTTCTTCAAAACCAACAACACTGGAGAGCAATACGGTGAAGTACTGGACAAGACCCTTTTCCAAGAAGTCTTTCACTTGGTTCATAATCTCTTCATTCTGTGCTCGGCTCACACGGTAAGGTGGCCAGTTCGGTGGTGTGCTTCCAGGTATCAGATCAATGGTATGATCTTCAGGACGAGCAGGTGGTAACTCCCCTGGTAGGCCCTCTGAGAAGCAATCGGCGTGAGAGTGGATAAAATCTTGGTGTTCTTTATCAAGTTTAGACATATTTGTCCTATCCTTATCGCTCAATTCTTTCATAAAGATCGAGTAAACAAACACACTGGATTTCATTAATTTAGAAATGGCCGAAGCCGATACAATAGGGATAGACTCGCCCTTCAGTTTAATGTCAAGTACAATGGTTCTGCCCTTCTCTGTAGTCAATGTCGCTTTCCTCGCCCGATAATCGACCACGGCGTTGTTCTTGTGGTACCAGGGAATCCCTAAGAGAACATCACAACCTTCCAACGGCCTTATGAAAAAGTCCTCATGTCCCAAATACCCCTGACAATGCAACCGAAGTTTGCCAATGATAGGTGTAATGGCTACGTCCCTGCCGAGTGCCGCTAGAACAGCATCCGCAGGTGGTCCCATCCGATTGGGAGTGATCTTGAGCTGCGCCGCCCATTCTGGTGAAATGAAGTTGGCCTTGGCTCCTCCATCAAAGAAGGTCAGGGCCTCTTGGTCTTTCACTTTGCCCCAAGCTCGGCAAAGTTCTGTACTCTCGTCCATGGTGTTGGGATCGGTACCCACACAATCTGGATCCAGTCCTGTTTTCATCTTGCCTTTTCTTCCACGTTCCTCAGCTGCTCTCGAACTCTCAAGCCTTTCGTCGTCCTTGTAATTTTGTTCTTTCTGTGCCTTTTTAGGGCACTTCGCGGAGATATGTCCATGTTCCCCGCATCCAAAGCACTTCCCCTCCCTTATGAAGCGAGCTCTCTCTTGAGGAGTAAGCTAGGGTCGTGCATCCTTCTTTTCTGGGTTGCTCTTTCTCTTTCTACTTTCATTCGCTTAAGTCTGTTCGGCTCGTTGTGTCATGACCTCATCAATGGGGTAGGTCAGACTGCCAGAGTGAATGGCAAAGCCCCATTTCGCATGACTCATCAACTCCTGAATAGAAGCTAACTTCTGTTTCAATCAGTGATCTCGGATCTCTATAGGTAGACCCAAGGTAAACCGCTCAATCTGTTCTCTGAACGAGATCTTCTTGAACGAGGCGGGTAGAAAAGAGCTCCAGAATCTCTCGCAATAAGCATCCACTGTATCTCTCTTGGTCATCCGAAGATGGTTCCAAGCAGCTCGTATATCGCCTTCATACTCTTCCGTCAACCAAGAAGAAATAAAAAGCTTCTTAAATTTCAGCCATTTAACTGGCGCAGTCTTGTTTAAAAGAAGCATGGACCACCAAGTTCGAGCATTCCTCTTAAAATAAGAGGCAGCTGTCCGAATCTTGGAGTGCTCTGAGTAGCGTCCTCCCGCGAAAGCGATGTCAAACTGCTGTATAAAAGACAAAGCCTTCGAAGCATCTTTATATCCTGAAAAGGTGTCAAATTTGATTGACTATCCACCTTCCTTAAACTCTCGGACTTTCATGCTTTTATCTTCCAGAAAGTCATACTGGTTGGCTTTATAAAAATTCTTCTTGTTCGCTAGAACTGTCACTCACTGGGCGAGATTTAGACTTCTTTGCCTTTTTCTTGCCTTTTCTGAAGCGTTGTTTCTTGCTTCGCTTTTTGCCTTTTCTGTCTTCTTCGCTCGAATCTGAAGAGCTAGAAGAAGACAAAGAAGAAGAACTTGGTACTCCTTCAAATCGAACACGCTTCTTCTGTTTCTTTGCCTTATCAAATGTCGACTGACGACCCAAATAACCCGGGAAGCAGTGCCTTTCTTCTGCTTATTGCCGTGCTTTTTAGCTTTGGTCTACACGTCAAAAAGCTGAGCAATCCGTGCATTAACCACCTCTTCTAATTCCTTCTCTGAATATGTCCTGTGAGCAGAAGGTTTCTCGAGAGCGGGTTTCGAGGGTGGTGTTGTGGTTTTTTGCAACCGCTCGTGCACTTCCTGAAAAGAAGTCTCGCTCATATATTTTGCCAATTTTGGGTCCTTCGCAAAACTGAGCATCATCTTTGTTGCATCGCCAATCAATTGACGATGCTTCATCTCTCGTTGCTCCGCCTCAGTAGGCCGAGATGGGCCATACTCCCTGCCGGAATCTTCGTTGTGATCCCTACCCGCATCTCCGGATGCAGAGGGAGTAGACTGATCCTTGCGTGAAGCTATAGGTGCCACGGGAAAATAAATTGGGATCGGATTTCTCGTAGAAGAGAAATCGGTCGTGCTCTGATACCACAGTAACAGACTTGGACACTCCAAGTCAAGAATCCATCGCGACACCACCAAATAACCACTTCAAAACAGTTCACAGTTCACAATAGATTTACACTGGCCCGGCGGAGTTCCGTGCCTAGAGATATTGGCCCCAAAGACTCGCGCCCCTTTGGGTATTTCTTTTTGTATTAATCAGTTCAAAGTACAAGAGTGGTTGGGTCTCACTCTCAGACTCTGCGTCCAGATGCTCTCCAGAGTGGAAGCCCAAACCACATATTTATTGTTTACAAGGGATGCCAAAAGCAGAGCCCCAAAAGCTTAAAATAAAGCAAAAACTCTTTTCTCTCACAAGCTCTCTCTCTTGAGCTTCCAAAAAAAAGCAATGGAGTTCTCTCTCTCTCTCCTTGCAATTCGCGTAGAGCAAAAAGCAGATCTGCCGCAGCCCATGATTTGCGCCGCAATTTACGGAATTATGCCACATCATCATATCAGCGCTTTTTTCGAGATTTCCCCTGCTGCCCTAGGGTTAGGGTTAGGGTTAGGGTTTTTGCTGTTTTAGGGTTTTTGGCAGATTTTAGGGTTCACAGGTTTTAGGGTTAGGGTTTCCACAATTAGGGTTTTCAACAGCAACTAGGGTTAGGGTTTCTTGAATGCTCTCGGGCAACCACATCATCACTTTGTGACAGAGTGCGGGTTCGAAAGGGTGTCACCCGAGCAAAGGTGCATGAGGTTCTCCGGATACGCGGCAAACAATCACTGCTACAATATGGTTAGTAGTAGTAAGTAATAAACAAATACCAATGTTACCTCACACCGTCACGAGAAAAATTGCCTTCCATCTTTCTTCTGCTTCAATACAACTCCGGGAAAAGGGTTAGTGCGTAGCGGCGAGGTTGAGAGGCTCACAACCTTGGAGTCCCGGGAAAAAATTTGCTATGATATCACTGTGAGGATTAGTGGTGCTAATCCACTAAAACTTTATACTTAAGATCAAACTAAAACTCAAGAGACTGAATGTATGTTTGATTGATTGAATGAATGCTTTTAAAATCGAGTACAATAGGCTCCTTATATAGGAGACAAAGAGACACAAATGAAAAGACATGTCTCATGGTGAAGAGACATGACTTTAGACGTAAAGACACATCCTTTCGGCGAAGAGCTGCAACCATTGGACGCAGAGTCGCAACCGTAGAGCGAAGGGGTGTGACTAGTCATCGAAGGAGTGTGACTTTTAGCGAAGAGGCATGTCCCTTGAGCGAAGGGTCGTGACCATCCAAGCGTAAGGGTTCTCCTTGGCATGGCACTTTGCGTATCTACAACTAGGAGTAGATGTAATACTGCAACATAGTCAGAATCGTGACAGAGGTATTGGCCCCAAAATCTGGCGCCCCTTTCGGTATTTATTTTTTATATTAATGCTTCTGCAAAGTTACAACTCCCGCGGGCCCTCTCTTCTCAAAAGCTCGTCAGCTAACTCAGTCAAAAGAGTGGCCTTGGGTTCTTATTTAAAGACCCTTGGCCTCAAAATTAAAAGCAAGTACATAAAAAGCTGCAAACTCAAAAGCAACCAACGAAAATCACGAAGATCCATACAGCATGCCACGTGGCACAACCCAAAACATGTAAATTTGTATTGTTGCCACGTCAACATGCCAACGCAATTGGTGGGATTCCGTACTGCCACGTCATGGATCCGAACTACCACATCATCAGTTTGTGACAGTTAGTATCATGGCAGATGTTTTCTTGAGCCACTTCGGTGGTTGCTAGTCTCTCAGATTTGTGGTGTGACGGTTACTCTTCCCTATGCATCCAAGTAGTGGTTCCTCTGATTTGTCTTCTGGATTGATCCCTGTAAATAGTACCACCCAAGACTCACCTACTTCCCTTATCCTTAAGCTAGCATGTAGTTCCCTACAAGTGGATAGTGGTCCTTCTTGGACTAGGAACAATTACAATTAGCCATGGCATCCTTCAGAGTGGCGAGATGTTCTTTCCGAATCTCCTACATTCGTTTCCAAGTTCCATCACCTAGCTTGGATGATCCAGTTGCACAAGTAGAGATTGTTGGAGAGTTGTGGCAATTATCCATGGCCCAAGTGTTCTCCCTTTGAAGGGGATGTGGAGACGGCCTGGGACTGACTACTTCCTTCCAATTCTTTTGGTTCCATGTGCAACTGACAAGATTGACAATCCATTTGGTGACTTTCTATACAATCTTGTTCTTCTCTTGCACAGCTTGGGTGCAAGGTCTCTTATCTTGCTGTATTAGCTCTAGTCTCAGTATTGATGTGTGAGCCTTTCTATTGGATGCATATTCCTTATTCACTCTGAGAGTGGGGTGATATTCTCTCGAGATGTGTTCTAGACCAAGGAAGATCGTAGTTGTTTTCACTCTCACTTCCAATGAAGTTCCTTCAGATACAATTTGCAGTTCATTCATGTCGCATGGTGGTTGTTACACTTCTTTGGTTCTTCGTCATAGGACGCTTGCTTTGTTAATAGCCTCGGTTGTCCACATTCTTTGGAAAGGCCTAAATAACCCCTTTTTGTACATTTTTATACTTTAAGGTCACTTATAATAAAAGTGGGAAAACCCAAAACTCACTTATTGAGTTTCCCCAAAAACGTGAGCTCTCTCTCTCTCCCTCTTCGTTCTGCTAGCACTTCCCTTCTGCAGCACAGTGCCTCCGCTTCAAGCCTCAAGGCCTACACATCTTCGCGTGCTCTATCACTTGCACACACCGCCGCGCGCTCATCAACTGGTATCAGAGGCCAATTAGGGTTTGCTCCCAAACCTGCAAATGCTGATTTTCAGCCAAGGAGGTCAACTTTCACGCGAGATTTTGCAATTTCATCGCCAAAGGGCTCGTCCCCAGACACTAGAGAGCTCCCAGCAAGTCAAATTGACCTAAAACAGCCTGAAATTAGGTCAAAACCAGCAAATTACAGGTTATGACAGTAAAATACAGGTTTTGCAAATGATGTATTAAGGTGTGGGAACACTTTTGCTAAGTCCCTGCCTACCCGAAAACACTCAAATTGCCGAAAAACAAGTCCCAAAACAGGTGTTTTCAGCAAATTTCAGATTTACGCAGGTTTTTGCAAGTGTTTTTATGATGCAACTACATTGGGGAAAGTGCAAATTGATGCAATCTACGCACGTTTGACAAATTTTGGCTACGTATGACCATTTGTGGCTCAATTTCGTGCAATTTGATGCTACAAATTGAGGCTTTTGATCTTACATGCTTCTAAAGGCTGTGCATTAGCCTTATGTATGTTCTGTCTTATGTATGTTCTGTGAGGCTAAAAACAACTAAATTTGTTGTTTTTTAGCACAAATTCGCTCGCTGAAATTTCCTGCGCATAAATTTCAGAAATTGTTTTTTGTGCCCAAATCGACCTATTTTGCCCCAAACTTGCTCTTGTGACCATTTGGAGCTGTAGTGCACACCTCTCTGAGGCTATACTCCGGTTTTTGTGTATTTTGCCCAAAAATTCAGAGCAGTAGCCCTCTTATTCGTGCAACTATAGCCTCATCTTCTTCGGATGTGAAGAATCTCTTCAAGATTAGGAGGTTCGATGGAACAGGTTTCGACCTTTGGAAAGACAGGATCCAGGGAATCCTATTTCTTAAGGATTGTGAAGGGGCACTTGAACAGGTAAAGCCACAGAATATGACGGATGAAGCATGGGTTAGCCTGAACAGGAAGGCTGTTACATACATTAAAATGGCCATGACCGATGAGACAGTCATTGATGTGAAAGGTCTCACAACTGCTTTTGATATGTGGGAGAAGTTAAAGGGAATGTATGAGAATACAACGCCTATCAACCAAGTGCATTTGATGCGAAAACTTGTTGGCATGCAATTAGATGAGTCCAAGAGCGCTGCAGAGCACTTGTCGTTGTTCGCAGGTACTTTGTTGCAGTTACAAGACTCAAGCTTGCCCCCTTTTGATGCTATCTTCTTGCTTATGACCTTACCTGAGTCATGGGAAACATTGGTGGTTTCAACTTTCATTGTCCAATACCCCAATTTGACCTTTGATGGTGTTAGGGGTTCTATCTTGAATGAGGAAATCAGGAGGAAAGCAAGTGGAGAGAGAGGCAGCTCTGCCAACATGGTTAGAGGCAGGACAGAAAAGAAGAATGCCTATGCACAAAGGAGTAAGAGTAAGAGTAAGGAAAGGGGAAATGCCAGCAAAGGCAAAGGTGATGTGACTTGCTATCAGTGTGGCAAAAAAGGTCACAGGAAACCCGATTGCAGGTACTACAAAGCCAAGTTAGAACGGAAAAAGAATGGCCGAGACAAAAAGAAAGAGAAGAAGGAAGTCAAGACAGATGCACAGGATAGCTCAAAGGACAAAAATGTGGCTTCTAGTGTTGTGATTGAGGAGCTGTCAGATGTAGAGGACATCTTGTGTGCCACTTTGTCAGATGATGATGCTTATGACATTGATGCCTCTCTTAATGTTCATTCACAGGACATGCAGATCACCAGGAGTGATCTTATTGATGCTTTGTTGACTGTCAATGATGCATTATCCCAGACTTGGATTGTTGATTCCGGTGCTTCATTTCATGTGACTGCTATCAAGGAGTGTTTCTCTACTTTTGATGCGGGCAAGCGTGGCCATGTATACCTTGGAAACAATCATGCATGTTCCATTGAGGGTATTGGCATTGTGCATCTCTCCATAGATGGCACAAATGGGCTTGTCTTGCATGATGTTCGATATGTGCCGGGAATCAAGAAGAGTCTGCTTTCTGTTGGTCAGATGGATATGCATGGTTACAGCATCTTGTTTGAGAGAGAGTCATGGAAAATGACTAAAGGCTCAAGGCTGATTGTAAAGGGCACAAAGAAAGGGACACTTTACTACATGCATGGAAAGGCCGTGTTGGGCAAGTTTATTGCATTGGCTGAAATTAACTCTCACATGGAGTTGTGGCACAAGAGGCTTGCTTGGCCATATGAGCCAAAAGGGTCTTTCTAAACTTTGTACTTTAAACAAACTTGATGCTAAAGACACAAAGCTTGACTTTTGTAATGAATGTCAAAATGGCAAGCAAGTAAAGCGTTCTTATTACTCTGGTGTCTCTCGTAAATCTTGTGTGCTTGATCTTGTACATTCTGATGTATATAGCATGCCTACTAAGTCTATGGAAGGTGCATGCTATTTTGTCTTCTTTGTTGATGATCATTCTAGAAAAATTTGGAATCTAAGGATGAAGCCTTTGCTGCGTTTAAGAGATTTCATGCATTTGTGACCACCCAAACAGGTAGAAAGCTAAAATGCTTGCGTACGGACAATAGGGGGGAGTTCACAAGTGCTGAATTTAACAAATTTTGTGAAAATTTGGGCATTAAGAGGGAGCTTACTGTGCCATACAACCCCTCTTCTAATGGAGTGGCTGAAAGATTCAATAGGACACTTTGTGAGAGGGTGAGATGCATGCTGTCCACAGCTAATCTCTCTCATGGATTTTGGGGAGAAGCTTTGAAAACTACAGTGCATATATGCAATCGATCCCCTCACATGTGTTTAAAAGGTGACATCCCTGAAGAGGTTTGGTCTAGCAAGCCTGCTTAATATGATCACTTACGCATTTTTTATTACAAGGCTTTTGTGCATCTCAGACCCGAGTTGAGGAGTAAACTAGATGCCAAATCCATTAAAGGCCTTTTCATGGGATATGGTGAAGAAGGCGAAATGGGTTACAGGATTTGGTTACCTCAGCTCAAAAGGGTTGTACGCAGCCGGGATGTTGTTTTTAATGAGGCAAGGCTGCTTCAAAACAATTGTGCCTCAAAGCATGACCATAAAAGGGTCAAATTTCAGCTTAAAATGTAGATGATCCAGTGGTGTTTCAGCCGGATGATGTTGGACAGCAAATTGAGACTCCTGAAGGGCATTTGCAGCCACGAAACAATGCTGAAAATGATGTACAGCAGCCCATTGTTGATAATTTTATTATGCCACCTGATGTAGACCCATTACCGGATAATGTGGATCATTGGGTGAGGCGGTCTACTCGTCCAAGACAGATTGTGAGTAGATATGATCCCTCTTTGCATTACATTATGTTGAAGATGAGGGAGAGCCTCTTACGTATAAAGAGGAAAAGACATATGAGTCAAGCAGTAAGTGGGAGCTTGCAATGCAAGAGGAAATGAAATCCTTGTATGCAAATGATACTTGGGATCTTGTGCCATTGCCTAAAGGGAGAAAGACTCTTCCTAACAAATGGGTATACAAGATTAAGATTGTGGATGAAAAACCCAAGTACAAGGCAAGATTGGTTGCAAAAGGATATGCACAGAAAGAAGGAATTGATTTTCAAGAAATCTTTTCTACCGTTGTGAAGCTTACAACTTTACGTGTCCTTTTTGCTCTCGTTACGGTGCTTGATTTGGAATTGAATCAAATAGATGTAAAGACAACGTTTTTGCACGATGACATTGAAGAGGACATATACATGAAACAACCTAAAGGTTTTGTAGTTCCTACACGTGAGGAAATTGTATGCAAACTGAAAAGGGCTCTGTATGGTTTGAGACAATCATCACGGCAGTGGTATAAGAAGTTTGACACTTTTATGCTGTCTCAAGGCTTTAAACGCAGCCATGTAGATCATTGTTTGTATACGAAAAGGGATGAAGATGGTAGTCCCATCATACTTGTTCTCTATGTTGATGGCATGCTGCTTGCCGGGAAACATAAGACTAGTCTTGATGCTCTGAAACGTAAGCTAAATTCAACATTTGCTATGAAGGATTTGGGTGATGCAGAGCATATTTTGGGCATGCGTATTAAAAGAGATAGAAAGCTGAAATTGTTGTTTTTATCTCAAGAAAGGTACATTGCAAAAGTACTTGACAGGTTTAATATGGCTATACTAAGCCTCTTGGAGTACCTTTACCTCCATACACTAAGCTTAGCAAAGCAGATTGCCCAAAGGATGAGGTGGCATTAAAAGCAATGAAGGGAATCCCTTATGCATCAGCTTGTGGTTCTCTTATGTATGCTATGGTTGCCACTCGTCCCGACATTGCTTATGCAGTGGGAGTTGTTAGTCGATACATGTCGAATCCTGGCAAAGCGCATTGGGAAGCTGTCAAATGCATTCTGAGATATTTGAAAGGTACACAATCAAAGTGTATCTGTTATGGCAAAAGTGACTTAAAGTTGCAGGGATATTGTGATGCAGACATGGCACGTGACATGGATACCAGGAAATCTACCAGTGGATATGTATTTGTCATTGCTGGTGGTGCAGTCTCTTGGTGTTCTAGGTTACAGAAAATTGTGACATTGAGTACTACTGAGGCTGAATATATTTCAGCCACAGAGGCTTCAAAGGAGGCCATTTGGTTAGGCAAACTTGCAAAAGAAATTGGCATGCCTGCTCATACACCCGTGTTGGGTTGTGATAGCCAGAGTGCTGTCTATTTAGCCAAAAATTCAATGTTTCATGCGCGTACCAAACACATAGATGTGCGGTACCACTTCATACGACAGGTATTGAAGGATGGTCTAGTCCACTTGACTAAGATCCATACACAGGATAACCCTGCAGATGTTCTCACCAAGAGTCTTGCTAAGGCTCAACATGAGCATTGCATACAGCTGGTGGGAGTTGGTTAACTTAAAGGCGTCATTTATGCCTTTAAGTGGGAGGTTGTTGGGTTAAAGGCCTAAATAACCCCTTTTTGTACATTTTTATACTTTGTCCAGGTTCATATTGAACCTGGACACATTTTTTAAAGGTCACTTATAATAAAAGTGGGAAAACCCAAAACTCACTTACTGAGTTTTCGCCAAAAACGTGAGCTCTCTCTCCCTCCCTCTTCGTTCTGCTCGCTTCCCTTCTGCAGCACAGTGCCTCCGCTTCAAGCCTCAAGGCCTGTACATCTTCGCGTGCTCTATCACTTACACACACCGCCGCGCGCTCATCAGCTTGGAGATTCTAGCATGTGGTATGAGACCGGAGTTGCAGATTTATGACTCTTTCCTCAAGGGTGGAGCAATTGAGAGTTGGGAATTGTTGCTAAATGGACTATTTTCGTATTTTCTTCTTTTTCTGAGTAATTTCTTTGTATTGAAATTAGAATATTTAAACATGTGCACTTGAACCATAAGGTTAGGAACTGTAGATCTACTAGAATTGTTAAGAGCCATCTCGAACGGAAAACTCTGATGCGTCATATGATGGGTGACATTAAGCATCACGAAGGGGTTGTACCGTTAGGGAATGGATATTCTCAATGCATCATGTGATGGGTGACAGGAGCATCGGAAAGGGGGTCTGGCAGGAAGCCCGAACTTAAAAAAGGAATACGCGTAACGATGCAAGCACAAGAATAAAGATGGGTTCTGAGAAGCTTTTCTTAAAAAGCGGAATATTTTAATGTGTTTTCCGGGAAGAGCAGACACTCTCCCGCAAGGAATCTATGTCTGCATCGCATTTGTGCATGTGGTTGCATCCAGGGACGCCTAGGAAGTGCTGTGAAAGCATTGTTTTTTAACTTTTAAGGTTTTATTGAGTTTTGGGCAGATTTAGACCATTTTTAGAATATGCCGGCCGCCCACTTGATAAGTGGGCAGACACCTCGAAAATAAAGCAACAATTTGGCGACAAGAATGTCAAGTTTGACAGCTATACTGGACGGAGAGATATCTCTAAAGCACTGTCCATTATCAGGCAGTTTGAAGTTGCTTTCGCTAAGGAGCACTTCACGGAAAAATCCAAGTTGCGTCATGTTGGGATGTATCTCAAGGAGATGGTTAGCCAAGATTTTGGAAGGCTCTCAAACCAAAACAAGGACTCAGTTCAAAGCTGAATTTTATGAACAATAACAGTTCCTTCAACCAGATTTCGAGAAGAACATCCATAAGGAATGGGATTGGCTCACCCAGAGAGAACATGAGAAAGTCACCACTTATGTTGACAAGTATTGGCCGGTTCTTCTAAAGGTTACTCCTTTTATGAAGATCTCCGATGAGGAAAAGATGCGAAAATTCGAAGCTGATCTGCTCTACCACAGCTTCGGAAGAGCGTGAAGGTGTATCCTCGTAATACCCTTCAGAGGATGATGGAGTCAGCAATCATTGTTGAGGACCTACACTACAGAAGAGATACTCCAACCGGAGCAGACCATCCATCATTGGGACCGGAACTTAAGTCTGGAAAGATTACACTGTGGATGCTCAAGGGACAACCGAGCAGGAATTAGCACTCTCCCACAAAACTGGAAGGATATGTATAAGCACTACAGTTGAGGACAATTGTTTAGACGCTAGAGGGATGTTGCTGAATGGACTATTTTCGTACTTTTTTTTTTTGAGTAATTTCTTTGTATTGAATTGAAATATTTAAATATGTGCACTTGAACCGTAAGGTTAGGAACTGTAGATCTACTGGAATTGTTAAAAGCCATCAAGAACGGAAAACTCTGATGCATCATATGATGGGTGACATTAAGCATCACTAAGGGGTTGTACCGTTAGTTTGGTCGGAGAGATCGAGGAATGGATATTCCCGATGCGTCATGTGATGGGTGACTGGAGCATCGAAAAGGAATATTTCGTGGGTCCGGCAAGAAACCCGAACTGGAAAAAGGAATACGCCTAGAGACGCAACCACAAGAATAAAGATGGGTTTTGAGAAGCTTTTCTTAAAAAGCGGAAGTGTTTTCCGGGAAGAGCAAACGCTTTCTCGCAAGGAATCGATGTCAGCATTGCATTTGTGCATGTGGTTGCATCCAGGGACGCCTGGGAAGTGCTGTGAAAGCATTGTTTTTAACTTATAAGGTTTTATTGAGTTTTTGGGCAGATTCAAACCATTTTTAAAATATGTCGGCCACCCACTTAATAAGTGGGCAACCGCTTGGAAAATAAAGCAGCAAAACCAACCAACGTTTTCTCTCTCTCTTTTTCTAACAAAAGAGCAAAAAACAAAAAACACAAAAAAAACACCACGATCTGTACGCGGGCAGCCAGCGCTCACCTATTCCTGTCGTGGCCAGGGATCTATAAAAGCATCAAACGCCCTCTCTCAGAGAGGAGTTCCCAGCGCCAGCAAGAGGAGACTCTGCCGCCAGAAGGCGCAAGAGATCGCGAGACTACGAAGCACGGAGGTCACTTTTCCTGCGCAAGAGCGACAGGTATCTATTGTGGATTCGCCAAACGAATTGTCATCCCGTGTTTGTGTGTATTTGCAGGTACTTCATCGTGAAGGAGAAAGCGTGAAGGCCTCGGCCTACGCTTGGGAATTCAGGGAACGGAATTTAGAAATTGTATGAGGAGCCTCAACTCCGAGTACAGACGGAAAAAGGATTGAGAGCTCGTCTCTTGGATGAACGACCATCGAGTATGAGAATGAGAACGGAGGTGTTTTCTCCGGTTCTTGTGCTTGTAAAAAGATTCTTCCTAATAAAGGATTCTCTTGGGGGGGGGGGGGGGGAAACCAGCCCATCTTCTGGTCACAAATATTGTGTCGAACTTCTCCCTCAACTCTGTTTAGTTGAAAAAGATTATTTATTTTCATCCTATTGATTATTCATGGGCGCTCCCGTTTGTGAAAGAAATGATGTAGATACCAGTAGTTTATGCCTTTACCCTTAGTTGTGATGCTATCTCTAGGAGCGGCCAGCAGCAGTACCTAATGCAAATGCTGGTTGTGCGACTTGTGAGTCAGTTGAGTTGAAGAGATTCTTGTTAGAGTTGGGTCTCCTCTAGCGGACAGCATTTTCTATCTCGGACGTTTTCGCGCCGCATGTGTAGTGGTTGGATGGTATACTTGCCACTTATTGCTCGACCTCAGAGTTTTATTGCAGATATCCTCGTCCATCAGACCCTCACTTTACAATTGCAGATTTCTCACTCTAGCTCCTTGGCCATCTTCCATTCTAGGAATTGAGAGGGGGTGTTAAGAGTTATGGCATCTCTCTGGATTCATCCAGTGTGTATATCCCAGGCACAAGTGGTAGGGAGTGGGGGCTGTTTTGTGGCTGTGCCCGGCCAGACTGAGGCAGTTCTCTAATGTCGGGATATATTTAGCCATGTGTAGCTCAGGGTTTTGGTTCTCTTTGCAGCCATGTTGCTTCTCCACATCCAGAGCATTTTTCCCCTGCCTTCCCAGTGTTGCCAGCTGCCCAATGGGCTCCCTTTTCCCTTTTTCAGGGTTTCTCACCTTTTTATTAGGTCAAGGGGGGGAGTATTTCAGTTGGATTTGGGCCTATAAAGGTCAGGGTGGGTCCCCTCTTAGAGTGCACAAGCAGCCCAGCAGGGCCCCCTTATGGGCAGCTCTTTGCCACAGTAGGCCTTGCTTTTTCACTTGCTAGCCTCCCTAGCGTTTTTGCTAGGCAGCATTGTGGCGTTTTGGTGGCAGCCAAGGGCAGCATGCCAACTTGATCTCCAGGTTGGCAGGTAGAGGCCCTTCACTTAGGGCGATGGGCAGTGGTGCATCTACTTCGAGTTTCTTCCTCAGGGCAGCCCATTCAGTGGGCATCAAGTGCAGAGGTAGAGCACTTCCTTCTTGGTGCAGGCTTATGAGAGCAGAAATCTCCATATCCCCTAGAGGGCAGCCACACCGGCCGCCTTGCTCTCACACCCAAATTTGAGTCTCCAAGATTACTACCCCCTGATGTGCATTAGCCAAATTCCACCAGCTTCCAAATACACCTAGATACACTAATAATCTCAACATAAAATGATATTCTTAGTTCTAATAAGCATAGTGCAATGTGCTCTCGTATCTCTTTATCTCAGCTAGTTTGTGAAGCAATTACACCATTCAACACTTAGCTGGAACTAGCATTCAAGCAAACTTTAGTAATATTCACTCACTTTAGAACAATACTATAAGCATACATCTATAGAAAAACCGTGTCTAGCATCCCCAAAAAATCCATAGAATACAACTCTCATGAGATGTCCTCATCCATATAGAAGTCCTCCACTTTGCTGTTGTGCTTCAGCTTAAGCAACTTGCTCACGATCAAAGATCACAAAGGACTTCTACCCGGGTTTTATCCATGCAAGCATGTCCAGGACAAAGGCCTCCTATGCAACAGATGATGCTCCAAACCTTCAGGGACCTGGATTTGTGGTAGCACCAGGAATGGTTGACTCTTAAGGAAAAGCCTCTATGTAAAGTTGTAAAATTCGAGATGAATTTACTAAGTCACTCTCCTCCATTTTCCCACATATGCACCTTCGTTTTACCTTCAGTTCATTACCCAAAACTTCTCGATTTTTTAACCTGCAAAAAATTCTCCGAGAACATAGATACATAATTATGCCTCAGAAAAACATATAGCATATCACTGAGTTCCTCAACAAACATATAATATTACCTCCAAAATAAACTACCATATTTTAAAATCTTTTATCTAAGCACCATCAAACATGGTTGTGAGAGAGACCATTATACCTGTTCCACTTGCGGTTAGATGCAGCTACCTCAGCAGCAGCAGCCTGTAGGGAAGCCAATTCACTGTCGCCAGCCAATGAGGTCCCCTGCAGTGAACTGAAAAAACTTGATGCATGAAATTGATCATCTGCCACACGTTGCCAGCACTGCATATCCATGTGAAAGAGAAACGCGTGCCGATTGGCAAGAACCACTAAAGGAGCTCCTGATTTTGAAACTTGAACAGAGACGATCCGGACGGAGCCTGTAAAATAGCAAGTTAGATTCTAAAACATAATCAAACTAAAATATTAAGGCCCAAACTTTTTGTATAAACAAATTACCTTTCTCAACTGATTCTGGAGATATTGCGAGAAGAGGTAAGACGGACTCTTTCAACAGACAACTTGATTCTAGGCAATCCCACATGTATAAAGCACCATGCCTCGTTAAAAGAAGCAGCCTTGAATTTTCTGTAAAGTCCATAAACACAGGTGCAGAGCCCACCATAATACTCGGCATAGCTCTCCTACCAGCTTTAGTATACACCTGCATCAAAGAAAGAAAACACTATGCAGACCTACTCAATAACACATTGTGCTTACAAGGAAAAGAGGCAACTACTGACCTGTAAAGTTCCATCCTGGCAACCAACAGCCCACATATTTGAGTTACCTGAAATAACGGTGGCTTTCCCGGTCAATTTATCCCGCCATTTGACTTCCCCACCTTGAGAGCATACCACCTCTGTTTTATGAGTATTTGTGCTAGCTGATCCCCCAGTGAGTAGCCTTGCTTCAAAACACAATGGCAATCCACTACCAGCATCTTCCTTGCTGGAAACACTTATCGAAAGCACACCTTTACCAGAGTGACCGTCTGCATTTACAACCACATCTCTTTGCACAGAAGAAAGATCTGTACCTATCCCAGTAGCATCAATTGAGCAAAGTTCTGCCCCTCTGGCAAAAGAGCTAGCACTTGCTTTGGCAGTAGTACCTGCGTTAGTTCCAGCAACACCACCTTGAAGTAGTACCTCTCTTCTACCACCCTTAACTGCTGTTACTAAGTCTACATTCTCTAGGGAAGTTGCATCTCGCTTTTGCCCTGATAATGCAGTCTGCGCTAGATGCACACCATTCATATCTATCCTCTCATCCCTAACTTGAGGACCAACAGGTTCAGGAATTATTCGCCTCCGCCCATCTGGTCTTCTATACTCCCTTTGCTTGATAGGACTAGAAACTCTTTTTGGTTGGCTTTCAGCTGGAGGAGGAACTACTGGCCCGGCACTTACAGACTGCAAACCTTGTTCAGATACTTTGTCAGCTGGATTGGCAGGGGGGGAGGTGATAGGTAACTTAATACGGTCAATATCATTTGTGACAACACTCTGCTCTGGCCGAGCTTTTACAGGTGGTTGGACATCCCCGACTCCCCACTTTTTGGCTGCTACCGATTCCAAGAGCAGTTGAGCTGGAGACTCTGCCAGTGTGGTTTGCCGGCCTCGTGAGTCTCCATATCTCTTCTTTTTCAGGTCCTCCATCTCAGCTTCTGAAAATTTGTAGCCAAGCTCCTTCACTTCAAAATGAAAAGCAGCAACAGAGCCATCCAGTGAGCAGCAAAAGAGAGAGTAACCATCTGGACTCCTGTACCAGCATGACAATCAGGGCAAAAAATAACAATATTCAACTCAAACTCCATCTGG
The DNA here is from genome assembly GCF_014529385.1 of Adiantum capillus-veneris. Taxonomy (NCBI): domain Eukaryota; kingdom Viridiplantae; phylum Streptophyta; class Polypodiopsida; order Polypodiales; family Pteridaceae; genus Adiantum; species Adiantum capillus-veneris. The sequence goes on from NC_140952.1 coordinate 104,750,672, forward strand.
ACATGAAAACCTTACACTATGAAAATTAAAACAAATGGTTCACTGTAAAATAATTATGATGGTAAGTCACTAGCATATACACACCATGATAGATCAACCACACTCTGTGTGAAAAAATGCTTTCCAACAAACACTGGGCGCACACTGGTAGTTGTCCAGACAGTAATAGAACAATCCTGGCTTCCCATGGCAATTACATTATATGCCAATGAATCTTTGGAAGTTGGCTGCTTCACACTGCCATTAGCCAGACCATGCTCACCTCCCAAACCTAACTTGCCATTCTCAATATCCCTTTGAGGCTGTTTACAGAACAAAGATTGGTTGAATTTCACTGCAACTATTGGTGCATTATGACCCAGAAAGTCGTAGCTAACAGCCCAATCTCCCCGTTCTAAAACAGGGGCAGAATGCCTTGGCTTCTGAAACCCATTAGTGGTGGTTATGAAGTGCCCACAAGGAGACCAGTCAAGCCGCCTGAAAAATGTAGAGCCCACCTGCAAGCGTATGGGTCAAACAGACTGAGTCCGTGAAAGCTAAGTTGGGCATACAATTCAGAAATAACGCAAGTTCAACTTCACTTCACCCCTCCTGCTAACATGATTCAATCACTTACTGTTTTCTCCCAGTGTCCTTCTAATCGTTGTGCGAGGTTCCAGTCACTGGCACGCCAGATGATGACGGTCTTATCATCTGACTGACTAGCTAGAAAAGAACCCACAGGATCCCAAGCAATCCCCTTGACAAGGCTCGTATGCCCTTTCAATATGGTCACTTGTGACCCATTTGACATATTCCAAATATGAATTGTATTGTCCAAACTACAGCTTGCCAGTAAAGAGTCATCGGAACACCAACAAAGATCCACCTACTTCAATTGACACATCAAAAACGAAGATGGCAGTCAATCTCAAGTCAAAACATCAAAAATGAAAATGCAGTTAGCCTCAAGTCAAAACTTGCAAACTTTCGGTGCGCATTTCTTTTTGTTAAGGACCTTAGCGGCTTTCTTCACCCCCAGAACCAAAAAAGATCAAAAGTTCATATTACCACATCTGCAGTGTGACCTCTTAAGGTCAACAAAACTTTCCAGTTTTCAACATCTGGAGCCTCCCCACTGCCAAACTCGGTTGTGCCAGATCCTGACCTTCGCTCGTGAATCAAAACAATCTGATCGTCAGACCCTGAGGCTATCAGACGGCCCTGCTTAGACCATCGGACACAATTGACAGAGCCAAAGTGATCACGAAGAGTAGCCAATAGGTGCAATGGAGCTGAACCTGTATCTGCTTCAACTCGAGAGAGATATTTCATGTCCCAGATCCTAACCTACAAAAGTCAAAAAAGCAGTCTGTAAAAATCATAACAAAGCAGAGAACCAGAGAAACCTATTGAACACAAAAAATTGAAATTCTACAAACTCAGAAGTGAATAGTTCTTTCAGTTGATTGTATGAATCTTTAAATGGATGCCTGTGCTCATACCAGGAGAGAAAACCCTTACCATGCTCAGCTTGCATAGAAGCCCTATCTATAAAAACGCAAATTTTTTATTAAAATTTCAGTCTAACTACAAGCCGTCAAACTCCTCCAAAACGAAAAAGTTATCAAGCTCCTGGATTCACAAATCAGCTTATCATACAGATACTACAACTCATAATCCCAACAATGTGCAACCTGAATTTTAATGTTGACCTAATAAACCGTCCTTCAATAGAAGCCTGTCCACAATTATATCCAGAGTTCTCAAAGTTTACTGAGGTCTCTAGGTCAGACCGAGTAGAAGATAGCCAGAGAAGGTAGCTCTACTAGCATAATGCACTCCACATACAACTAAAAAAATATTGCACGTTGCATAATCAAGAGACAGAAAAATACACAAAGTTCACCCATTTTGAGTGACTTCCAAGCCATAAACTTCTCACAAATGCTTGGCCTTGACATCTTGCACTCCATGAACGGATGGGGCAATCAATAAATACATCATGAATTGCCCTGCCCCTTACAATCAGGGGAAAGAAATGGTTGTAGGTGCATTGTGCTTCAAGCTTGAAAAAGGGGACTACGAAAAACAGTTTTCCCAAAGTACTTCAATGTAGCTTGAGGTAATACCAACCCAAATTCCACTAGAAGGATCCATAACAAATGGAAAGCTTTGTAGCTTGTTCGTAGATCAGTTAACGTCATTTGATGTTTCTTGCCAACAAGTTCACCTACATTGCATGCTTAACAGAAAAGAGCGGCCGTCCCAGTAAGCGACATACCTTATGGTCCCCTCCAGCAGTTGCAAAACGATGACCTGTAGGCTGAATGTCAATAGAGAATATCTGGAGGCCCTCATGGCGGAGCCATGCAGGTTTTTCAACGATCATCCTCTCGTTCAAAGGAAACGGACTGGAAGATGATTGGATAGAGCCCAATGTTGTAGAAAACTAAGGGCCCCTACCCATGACGGCTCGCCAGAAGTTCGGAAGGGCTCCTACCTTGGATTTTCTGCGGGAAAAACTCGGATTTCTTTCACCACTCAAAACACAGGAAGACTGCTTCTCCATAAGTAAACCATGGTGCTCTTGCTGCTGGGTTCTACGTGATTAGGGTTTCTGTCGCGCCCACACTGCTAAGCACGTAATTAGGGGATACTTAACTCACTAATACAGATTTGGGGGCCCAGCTACCTGCAAACGAGCACTCAATTGCTAACATTAAGGATTGATTAGGCTTCGAATATGGGGAAAAATGGGCATACCAAACAAAACATGAAAGATAAGAGATTAGGGCAAGGTGGTTGCTGTGTGTATAACCCAGGATTGTGTTTGTGTGTGTGAAAGAGAGGAAAAGAAAGAGGGAGGGGGGGAGGGGGGAGGGGATGTTTGTGTGTGAGTGGGAGAGAGAGAGAGAGAGAGAGAGGAGGAGGAAGGTGATACCTTGTGTCGAAGAGGAAAGTGGAAACATAACTCCATAAGTAGAGTGTATGTAAATAAGTCCTTATACCTTGTAAGCAATTGTGTGTGTGTGTGTGTGTGTGTGTGTGTGTGTGTGAGAGAGAGAGAGAGAGATTGGAAGACATGGAGAGAAGAAGACAAAGAGGAAGAGAAGAGAAGATTTTAACATTGTAGGAGCAATCCCAAGAGACCAATTGATCTATGCGACGAGTCTAAACTGCATAGTAGAGGCTAACATGTAAAATCCCTCAAATCTCTTAGACAAACATGAGCTTATACAAATTCTCTCATCCTTCAACTTCATGACCATCAACAAACCTAGAATAGATCGATAACCATTACATGCCTTTCAACATTCAAACAGAGTTTGTGCTAATCTTTATCGAATGAGAGGTCATGCTTTTAAGGACATAATTCTTGTGCTTTTGAGAAACTGCTCGTCATAATTTTATGTATTTGCAAATGTCAAGACCTATATCCATAACATTACATGGAAATAGAATGAGAGAAAGAGATTTGTATTATGAAGACCTTTCACTTTCAACACACATTTGTTTTCAAAAGACACAAAGATGAAGGTTTATTTAAGCCAATGGATACAATTGTCAAGCTTTTGACTATGAGGAATACTATCATTGCCATGTGGATCAAGAAAAAAAAGTGTAAGATATTTGAATTGAGAGTGTAAAAAGGTAAGAAATGTGAAGCAAGTGATAGGTCATTTGCTATGATAATTTTAAGCTTCCTTCTAAGCATTGGTTGGAGTGATGGGGAAAAGTGTGTCTCAGCTTACAATTGTGCCTTTTGAAAATTCAATAATTCTTCACCAAAAAAAAAAGATGTTACGCCTAAAATTCAAAAAAATAGTGCAAAAATGTGAAAAAGTAGTTACAATACTTTTTCTTTAAAAATTAATCAAAACACAAAAAAGAATTGGGTATGGTTGAAAATATTATTTTTCCCTAACATTGCTTGCTTGAGTTGTTAATACACATGCAAGGGAAGAAGTTGAATAATCTTTTGTTCAATAAACTCGTCTTGGATCTTATTTACTGCACAAATTAAAATTGAAGATGGTAAAGATGCAAATGGGCATTCTAAGATAAAGGAAAGGCACACGAGTCCATTAAACAAAACAGGAGGCCCATCACATACTAAAAGAACACTCTAAGAAAATTTGTACACCTTTCTCCCTTTTCCTCTAAGGCATGTTTTATCGTAGTGCAAATATAGCATGAAGAGAGAAGAAGGGGGGGAGAGAGGGGGGGGGGGGGGGGGGGGGGGGGGGGGACTAAGGCCATAAGGCCATGAAATGAAGCACAAATCTCGGGGTTAAAACGGTTTGAAAAGTTATAAAAAGGCTAAACCTTCTACATGAAGCACACTTTTTTGTAGCAAATCGTACATATCCAGTGCGAAGCGATACGAACGTCTTAATGAATGCCAAGGTCGTTTGACCGCCTTCAAACCCATGATCCAAGTCACAGAGGTCGAAGACTCAACCAACCAAGCTAAAACTTATTCATAAGTAACATCGTAGCACTTAATTAGCATTATTCTTATGCATGCAACTCCACGAGGTATGTGGAATTTAGGCACAACAAGGTTTTTTTTTTTTTGGTTGCAATTCTCACATTATGTGAGAGTATTATATTAATAAACGCAAAAAATTATATCATAACCTCATGCCTTCATTCGTCTCATGTTGTTACAAGGAGGGTCTTTTACTTGAGCAAATTATCTTGAGAGACCCTAAAACAAAGATAACCAGCTTCCTCAGCCAAACGATCTTGACAAAACCTAAAAACAAGATAAACAAGTAGGAGAAACATGCAAAATAAGTGTATAATAAAGTCTTTTTTGGCCTGCTAAAGGCCTTAGTATGCGTGCCCAATTTTGGGAAGCAAGTGATTAAGGGGAATCTAGAAAGATCCTCCCAAGGGGAAGCTTAAGGGTGAAAGTTGATAAAAAGGGAAAGATCTCAAGAGATGACGGGTGGAGAGAGAGCTCTTATCTTAATTCTTTTTGACGATTGGGGACAGGGTCGGTCTTGCCAGGCCGCACAAGGGAGATTGCAGGACCGCGAGGAGGAGCAATCGTCATCGTCTGTACAGCAGAGACTGTAGCAGCGCGAGAGGAGACAAAGGAGTTCGCGAGAGTGTATTCGACGGATTTCAAGGAGGCGAGGGCGATCAGAGAGATGGATTTGTGCCATCGCGTGCAGATGGATGAGAGTGCAGGCCACGATAGGTGTGCGAGTGAGGCAGCTGCAGCAGGCAAGGTGAGCCGGGGGGTGGAGCTTCTCCGTGGTCTTGAGAAGGGAGAGTTTGGTGGCGGGGGGTCACCTGCGGAGAGGTAAAGGGAGCTCTGTGGGTCCGTGGGAACAGGGGAGAGAGGACGTGCGATGGTTTTGCCAGCTAAGCAAGAGAGAAATGGGACACGAAATCTATGCAGATTCCACTTAATTGAAAGGCGTAGACCCAATATGTACCTTTAAGAATTGAAGAGAAAGGAAGCTTTTACTTTCCAATGCTATTTCCCAAGGTTGCTTTCATTATTATTTGGCATGCTGAAGAAACTTGAAAGAACAAAGGATTAAAGAGTATTTATTGGAGTTTGATCCATAATGTGAAGTATTGATTCAATATTTGTTTGTTGATATAGTAGGGACATATTCTCACACACACTATACTAAGCTCTACGTACACGCTCGCACGATTAAAAAAATGCATTAAGAGAGAATATTCTCATTTGTCCCCCCCCTCCTTCTCTCTCTCTCTCTCTCTCTCTCTCTCTCTCTCTCTCTCTCTCTCACAGACACACACACACATGACGTGTGTTGCAAGTCTGTTTTTCTCCCTTGCTTCATTGTCTGCGGGCCTCTCTCTCTCTCTCTCTCTCTCTCTCTCTCTCTCTCACACACACACACACACACACACACACACAATATCTGCATTCTAATCGCCATTCTTCACGTGAAAAGTTTTATAGTGGGACTACAAAGCACAGGGTGCACAAAGGAGCCAGTTGTTTTGCAAGCCTGAGAGAAAGGCGAGAGAGAGAGAGAGAGAGAGAGAGAGATGAAAAGGAAAAGAATGTCCCATTTCCATGTGGCCTACCTACCTCCTCGTCTTCCCTTTTCCTTCCCTGAATCCCGTGTAAACCCATCTTTTTTTCATATTAAATTAATACCACCATTTTTTCATTTTTCTCCAGGTGGTATCCCCTTCTTGTAAAGAGTCCTTTTATTTAAAGACTTCACAAAGATTCAATTTATTAAATTATTGAATTGATTTATTATTATCAACGCTTATTAAATTTATCTTTTTTAATGAAAGCATTAATGTATTCTTTTGTTGTAGTTTTTAATGTGTTTTATATTTTATTTCTTTTTTGTTTCATTTTGTTTTCGAATAATAATGTGTAATGTGCACCTTTCACCTTATTATTTAAGTGGAGCCTTTTCTAATATATAACAATTCGAGATTATGGTTGGGCTCACGAAAGCTGATGAAAGACATGCAAAAAGGAATGAGCCTTCACCATGGAGGTTGTCCATTGGCACAAAAAGAAATTACACTTCTCTAGACCCACAAAAAAATAGCAAGCCTTCCTCCCCTCGAAAGAGTGTGCGCTTTATTGCACGTGTCGGAGGTTGGTAACTTACATGTGCACTGTGTGCGGGTCTCAAAAGGCCGCAAGTACACAACTAGACACTCCTAGCAAGCTCAAAGGGGCAGGGATGTGTCACTCATCGCTCAATGCGTCCGTCGTGAAGGATCCTCTGCCACGAAAAAGAAGGAGTTGCCGTCGTCGCCGCGTTCAACCGTCAATGCTGCCGTTGATGCTCGATCACTGTGTGTGTGTGTGTGTGTCTCTCTCTCTCTCTCTCTCTCTCTCTCTCTCTCTCTCTCTCTCTCTCTCTCTCTCTCTCTCTCTCTCTCAGGCATACACACACACACATATTCACACGTGAGCACACGAAGAAGGAGAAGACAGAGGTAGAGCAAGAGCACTTCTTAGCTTGCACCTCAAAGAATGATGATTTTTAGTTCAAATGGACCTTTTATAAGAGTTTGACCCATTCACACATGGACGCCCACAGTGGCCGATCTTGCAAAACTACTGTAAAAATAAGACAAGTGGTGTACCTCTCATCAGCGATCACCTACACACGTATTGGACCAACAAGCCCGGTTCATGACTCAATCAAATAAATAATAAGACGTCCGTCAAAGGTGATAGGGTGTCCGTGAGGGTTAACATGCCCCCCTTCCTGATGTAGATTCCGTTCTCGGAAGCTATTGAGATGAAGCCTGTTCGTCGAGGTGGAAGAGCATCAGAGATTGAATGTGCTTAGCCTTCTTCAGTCACTGCAAAATCAACAAAAATTGGCACAGTAATGACAGTCTCATATACAATTGAAAAGCATATGCAATTGTAGGTACGTAAATTGATTGGTAATTTTTCAGTAGTAAACATTAAACTGTAATATAATCAAACGCATAAGCCATTGTACACGTCAAAAACTAAACAAGTCTGGGGTCGCTAATTTAACGATCAAGAGACACTAGAGGTCAACTATTAATACCATGGGCAAGCTTCTCAATTTTCTCTGGTCAATTAAGTTGTTTAATCGCGAGAGCAAAGTATTTTATGTTCGAGGGCTGACTAGTGGCTATACCTAGAAGACCTTGTAGTTAAGCTACGATAAAAGGAATTGTTCATGAAATCATTGCCTAACTTATTCCCTTTTCTTTGACCCCCAAAAGTTTTTCCACATTGATTCAATTTTGATGTGTGTGCTTATTTTGTATGCCTTGGGTTTTTTGCTTTTCAAGGAAAGCGCCCATACTAGGAACCTCTAGGGCTCTAGTACCAAATCAAGCTGGGATTTCTCTTCCAGCTTAAGATTTACATTGCGACACTTTCGATTTTTTTTGTTTGTTCGTTTTCAGCATTTCAATTTTATAACTTTGGGGGGTCATATGACATTGTTACCCTCCCTAGGCTCATCACACTTGTAAACCCCCTTTATAATACTTAAGCTAAAGGTCAATAGGGACTCAGCCCACTAGAAAGCCCTAGTACATTGCACACAATGGTGCCTAAACCGGATTAAGAACCTAAAGTAACCATTGATTATTAGCTAGGCATTCCCCATGGTATTAATAGAAGATCTCTAACGCCTAACTTAGTCAAACTAGCTTAGTTAGACTCCTTGATTCTTAAACCTAAACAAGGGATTATGATAGAAAATCATATAGAATCTAATGTTTAATCCAAGCAAATGTGTTGAATATTGCGCTACCAATCACATTTGAAGCAGACAAACATGGATGCAAAAAAACAAGAGGCAATGCTAATGGACAAGAAACACATGTTCGTGTTGATGATCGTGCTCGATTCAAAGAGTGAACAAGACAAAGATTTCATGAAGGTCAAACTCGCAATTTTGCAATGCATTCCTGTACACACTAGAAAACACAAGGAATACCTCTAGGAGGCACATCAGTGGAAAGAGGCACCAACCATTTTTGAACACAATCAAACAATGTAAGGAACCATAACCTAATTATTTGCACCCTCATAGAGAGTCAAGGGAACAAGGTATTGAATAGATGGGCGGGTAGCCCTATGTCTAAACCCCTATCCTTGTCATTGTTGAGAAAAACAAAGCCATCATCCGTGAGACCATACATGCCATCCGTGTAATCATGTAGCTCTTCCTCATCTCATCGCCTTCAAAGTATTGTCCCAACTTATTAATAGATATTTCAACAACAGAGTTCTCATCTAGGTTGGGTTGTGGATCTAAGTGTTCCTCCTCTATTGGCACCTCCTAACTCCATCCATCTGTGCAAATTGCGGTAGCCCGACCTTCAATTCTCCATTGAGGAAGGCTCAAAGAGCTAAGAATAGCTTGGGGTCTCCATATAGTTTGGACATGATGGTGGTTCTAACTTCTGAAGCCATGAAATCCATCAATTTGGCAATATGTAACGACACTTTTTGGGTTTCAGTCCCTTGATGTGGGGAAGATGGGATCTCAATTTCTTTGATAGGGTCAGGTAGTCCCTTTGTAAACATTCTCTCCAACAAGAAGGGAGTATGCCCACTTTCCAACGACTTAAAGTCACTTTCTTTTGGATGACACTAGGTATGGCTAGTGATCTATGGACTTTCTGAGGTTGTTGTTGCGTAGGGAACACTATGTCTGTAATCTAGATTTGCCTAGGTGGTGGCTGTAGATCCTTTTGGGTCTCTTCTACCAAACTCCTTAATTGTTGGACTCGCTCAATCTCCTCTGTAGGGTTTGCGTAAGTTCCTATCTTCTTCTTGGGTCCTGGCCATTGTGGCTCATGACAATGTTTCTTGTTTGTTTCTTTCCTAGTAGTCGTTTTGGTCTCTATGGTTTCACCCGAATCAAAATCCTCTTCAGCGTCATTCATATATACGCGGTCATCACCAGTCCCTATTTTGGTCTTTGAACTGGGGTCTGACTTCGCTACTTTTTGTGATCTCTTCCATTGTGTTTTCTTCTTCTTGTAAGATTGGGCAATTGATGTTGTGTCTCTTTCTTCAAGAATATAGTTTTGGTTTTGGAGCATCAATCGTGTGAGTACATTTATTGGTACCACATGCGTACTTTGTGTTGGCTCCTCCGTAACGTCAATTAAATTCAATGACGTTATCTTTGGTGCATTTGGATTATTAGGACATTGGGCAATCAAATGATTTATGCCACATCGATTACACATGAGTACTGGCATTGTAGACGTGCTCACTTGATTGGTTTGCATTAGTGTGGCATTTTTTTGTAATCTAAAAGGACATTCGGCTATACGATGTGGACCTCCACACTCATAGCATTGAAGAGGTGGTCTCTTGGCAGTGTAATTGATATTTTGGCCTCTTTCTGCAAGAGCAACTACTTGATAGACAGGTTTGACTTGTCCCCAATAGTCCTCCATGTAATATTGTGGACTTTGTTCAAGTGCATCAATCCCATAGGAAATATTAGGTTCTATATCTTCCTCATAGCCTTCCAAAGAAGCAATAGATGACTCACAACCCACTTGATTTACATAAGTGATTCTCGGATGTGGTGGTTGCGGTCCTAGCACTAGAGGTGGTAAGGGTGTTGTTTGAACAACATACTGGGCCCTAGGGACCATGTGTTGTAATGTTTGTTCAAGAGGTGGGGCCGACATCAATGCATACACTCAAGGTGTGTCCGTCCATGCTAAGGTTGGTCTATTGGGTGGCCATCGTGCATTTAAATACTATGCAATGATTGGCTTGATGACCATACCTACCACATGCATTGCAATTGCCATTAAATTTTACTCTAAATGTAGGGCATTCACTGGTACTATGCGGACCATAGCAAACTGAGCACCATTGCTGCTCCCTTCTTGGATACTTATGATTGTTTTGTGGAGCACAATTGTCTCTAAGACTCTCTTGAATGACCTTGGTGAGCTCTATTAAAGTCATCTCAGATATCTTTGGCTCTTTAGCAATAGGCTTTATGGTCATTGGCTCATGCCGCGATGCTTGCAAGCTAGTAGATTTAGGCTCAACAGACACTCTTTCTCCTTGAATCATTAAGTTGTCCTCCAATTGGATCGCATTGGTGGTGGCTGCTTCCCATGTGGTGATACCTCTAATGACTAGGCCATTTTAGATATCCTCATGTCGTAATCCCCTAATGAATCTATCAAGCAATTGGTTATTATTGAAGCGCTCATTTGGATTACAACGAGAATTCAAATGCTTCAAGCGACTAATAAAGTCTCTCACGGACTCTCCTTCCTCTTGTTGGGCTTTCTGGAGCTGAGATGATACACCCCAAAGTACTCCCTCTCATATGTACTCTTTCAAGAACAGTCTCCTAATAGTAGGGTAAATTGTTTTTTCTTCCACCCTTAGGATTCTAAACCAATCCCCAGCTTTCCACTTAAGGTCAGTCTTAAAGCATTGCTCTTATGCAGGTCATTGTGTTTTCCTAGGGAATCACATATTTGTTCAAACACTTCAATATGCTTTCTCACATCCCCGTCTCCACTAAATTTTTGTGTGAGCTTGGCTATTTGCACTGCCTTATTTTTAGGCTCTCTATTAGGCGTGCTACGCATATTTTCAGCAATGGATCAACTAATAGCTTGATAAAATGTTGCCAAGTCACCTAAGTGAGCAGGTATGGTGGGGACAGGCACTCTCAAGACGGCATGTGGAATGGGGGTTGGCATTGGGCTTGGCGTATAGGAAGCCCTTGGGTTCCAAGTTTGGTACGGTGTTGTGCCATGTGGTGGCCCAAAGTTCATATGTGTGGCTCTAGGCATAGCAAACATCGGATGTGGCATGCTAACAGTAGTTGGTATGGTCCCATTGAAATAAGAGCTTGGATGTTGTGGTAGTGGAGCGTAAGTTGTTGAAACAATGGGAGGGGTAGGAGCTATATGAGTACGAGGACCTATAGGTGCATATGATTGATACACGCTTGTAGATACTGTTGCAGGCATTGGGCTACCATGTAGTGGTGCTTTACTAAAGCTAAACTTGGAAAGGTAAAGCTATCACTTGTGGGCTAAGATTGTATTGAGACCCCTGGAGAAACAACATATGGAGAATCCATCGAACTTATCGAGGGAGTCTCCATTTGTGATAAGGTTGGTTGCTTAGCCTTCCCTGTATGCAAGAATCTCATGAGACCCGTTGAAGGCATGTGGATCCCTTTGTTCTGCCTCTCTAGCTCAATAACCCTATGGATGACATCACAAACTCTTTATAATCCCATCCGAGTTTGTTGAGGAACAACCAATCAAGACGTGGCCATTGTTCAACACGTGTACTCTTGGCATTCCATGCGCTTGAGGAATGGAAGCTCAAGAGATTTCCCAATAAATTGTAAGTCGTAAAACATTGTTGGTTGCAGATTCTAAACGCTTGTTATTTGTTTTTGACTTAATAGTTTTTGGTGTTTTCATAGATATATTCCCATCCAACTTTGTTGAGGAACAACCAATCAAGAGTCTCATAAGAACCTTCAATGCTCTTCATACCAATATTGGTGTTATGATGCTTTCCAACTCACCACCTTCAATGTTGCTGCAATGCTGCATCTTCTTCTACTCACACATGCAGGTAGTGCCAGCCTTGAAGGATGGATATGGTAAGATCATTGATGTTGACAAACCTTCATTACTAAGCCTGGAATGGACACAACCCGATGCTTGGTCACTCTTCTCTGTGAAGGAGAAGATTCTTTTTTATATTTGCTCCTCATTAAAATTTGGGAAGGCTTCCAGATTCAGTTGGTGTTGTACCGTGCATGTTTTTGTACACTTGTTTAAGACATTGCCATTCAGTGTCACACCTACTATGGTTTGTAGCAAGAATGTTATGTATGAAGCACTAAAAGTTGTATTTGGAGATAATTGGGGAATGGTTGAGGGAGTGCACCAAGGAGATAAATACAAGTGTAAGGTGGGGGATTCAGATATCGGGATATGATATCTGAAAGTGTGCACTACTTTGTACCTATGCTTCCACTATGAGTGTTGGATGTGTAGGTGTGGAAAGTGGATACCCTTACAATCCAGTGTTGCTGATTTTGTGACATTTCACATGATGAAGTAAATGCATTTGGATAGTAAGAATTTTTGTTGGAAAATCCTTCTCCACCATACATTTACTCTATCATGCTAGGCATAAAGTTTTGTTGCATTTGGAGACTCGTAGCTATGCCAAATCATTGGATCAGGCTTGCGGTAAGGAAAGTGGCTTTTAATGTTTGACACACATTTGAGACTGAGATAGGTACGATTGGCTTAGACTTGGGTTTTCCAAGAGATTAGCTATCTCTTGTAGCCTCCATGCACTAGTGGGGTCAGCTACATCCAACAGATTGATAATTTTTATGTCTGTGGTTCTCGCTTTGCTATCATCAATATGGTGAGGCTTGGCAACCGGCCGACACTGGTGAAGGAAATATAAGGAAGCATAAATGAGTTGATCACTCTGACACATCTTTGGAAAGGAAGTAACACATACTTCCACCTTCTCTTTTTTTTTTGGATCTTCTCCTGGACCTGCTTAAATATTGTTTTGTGTGTAACATCCAGCCCCAAGAGGACACCAAGGATGTTGAAAAATCCTTCCTTTACACATAATCTCCCCTAACCAAACCGATGGGTCAAATGAGTCATTTTTAATCAGGGAGATCAATCTAGACTTTTCAATACCACACTTCAACTCTGAAGCCACAGCAAATGTCTGTACAATCTCAAGGGCCTTCCTAAGTACCTAAGGGTAAGCTTTCGAAAAGAGGAGGGAGTCATCTGCAAACATCTTGTCCAAAAGTTGGTCATTATCGGGTAGAGTTAAACCTTGAATTTTTCCCCGTGCAGCAGCAGCTTCAAGCATCGTTATTAGAGAATGCAACCAATAGCAAATAGAAGAGAGGCCAGGGGCCAAGGCTTGCTTGATAGATCTTTCGGCTTGTGGGCTCCTTTAACTTCAAAGGAGCCCACAATTCTTTCATTGAATAAGAGCTCAGATTGACTGCCAGCACCTAGAGTGTGTACAAGTTGACAAATGTGGGGCCCAAAGCCTAATGACTTCATGACATCTTCAATGAAGGAGCACATAATCCTATTGTAAGCCTTGTCCAGGTCTAGCTGAAGCAAAATGCACTCCTGCATTGTGAAGATTGCGTACTCAATGCCAACCATTGGCCATCTTAAGACGATTGACTTTAGCTTGGGGAATTTTCCTATGAACACTCTCGAGCAAGGTTGCTCTTGCTTCGTCCACTTCTTGAGAGCGGGTCTCTAGCAAACCAATGATTTGGCTAAGATGATTAAGCAGCATCCTAGCCATTACGTCTGGTCTTGTGTAGCATTCCCATCCTCATCTGTGGGTGAGTGGATGGAGCCTCAACTCTTCTTGATTTTCAAGGCCCTAGAAAAATACGCTTGATTAGCAGCCTCTGGCTGAAGGAAGATCTTCCTGGATATCAATCTTTCCCTCTTGACCTCCTCGAGAATTTGCTCAGCCAGGTTGGCTTTAGCTTCCAACCACTTTTTGTGTTCTTCTTTGGAGGCCTGCCCTAGACTAGCAACCTCTTCTTGAAGCTGCTTCCAATCTTCTTCCTAGGCCTTTTTCATCCGAGGGCCCAAGCTTTTGATCGCTTTTTGTATATTCCCAGAAAAGAGGTCCCAAGCTTTAGTTTTTTCAAGATTAATATCTTTATTGAGTTTGCTCAACGCTTTCTTGGTAACCCTTCTAAACAGAGGGTCCTTGAACAAGTGTGCCCTAGTTACAAGCAGCTTCTTACTCCCTCTGGGGACTTTCCCCTCTCGATTGGATTTCTTGAGTTTCAAGTGTAAGGGTAAATGGTCTAATATGCTCTTTGTAGGCAACACTTTTATCTCAAGTAGAGACGGCAGGATCCAACCAGCTTGGTGAGAGGAGTAGCACATGTCAAGCTGAGAAGCTGTGTGGGAATACTGTAGGCTTTTGTGTGTGAATCCTGGTGTGCTTCTCCAGGGATCAACCTCCCACATGTCCATCATAGTACATTTCTCATAGAGACCTAGCCATTTAGCTTTTTTAGAACCTGTCAGTAGACTAGCTGAGCATGTTCTATCCTTGATTTTCTCCACCATATTAAAGTCACCTATCAGTAGCCACTCTCCTTCAAAAGGATCATCCCTAAGGTGTATCCGTAGTTTGGCTCTAACTAGCATTGCACGGGACATATATGTTCACTATGGTGATAGGTTGACATGCCCACATGACTCTCACTCCTAGGACTCTCCATGAGGGCTCCAAGTTCTTGTTCACAATAGAGAGGACACCATTGAATTCATCCACTCCCTCTCCATAGAATACCAACTTCTTTCCCAATGCCTATTTTCTTTTGTTGTGAGCATCCAGATGATCTTCTTAGATGGCCCAGCAATTAATTGAGCGGAATAGTGAGTAGTCTAGCTCCAACATTGATCACCATGCTTTTAGGTGGTGTCTTATAGGTATTCCAGCCTATACAAACCCAATTAGAGTACCTTTCTAGACCCCTTTTGTTGGGCAAAAACAAGGGGGTGCCCATTTGGTTGGCAAGCATTTTGATATTATTGCACAACCAACCAGGCAAGCGTGTAAACTTTACCCAGACAGGATTCGTCGAGTCAAACATTGGCTCCCATGGGACAACACATATTGTAATCATGTTGAATGTAAGGGGACCTTTGTTTAGGATCTTTGAAATGTCGGAGACCTCCTTGAATCTAACTGAGCAAAAACCCTTAGCTAGATAAGTAGTATTTTCAATTGCTCCCCCATGCCTAAGGATTTGTGGCCCCTCAATCCATTGTATCAGCTCGTATCTATTTGAGATTCTCCCACTGAAGCCAAACATTAACGTTAGCTTAGTTTGCATGGCTAATTGTTTTTTAAATATAGCTTGCAAAACTACGACAGAAATAGCCTCTGCAACCTCAATCTGTTGTGGCAGAGATTATTTAGAGCAGTAAAGGCTCTATCATCTTCAAATAACCCACCGTCTTCTGCCCGTGAGCATGTTCTTTTGTTACCAATAGGGTCGTCAACTAGCTGCTTGTTAACTTCCTTTAGCTCTTGTTCAAGCCGAGTCTTAACAATCTTCAAATTTTCATGGTCTACCTCACTTGAGGTCTCAGTAGTTGTGTCTTTAGCAAAATCAGCACCCTTCAAGATGCTTGCAAAAGAGATTCCTGGTCTAATAGCTGCAGAAGTTTTCCCCACCTTGTTTCCATCAGTACAAATAGTGCCTTGTTGCTCACCTGGCTTGAGGGTTTTCACCTCAAAGTTACATCCTTTAGCATGTTGGTCAAAATTTCTTAATTTTTCTTCAATAGTGCGGACCATATCAACTGACCATGATTTATTAACCATCGGAGTAAGACCCTTTGTCAACCCCCCCCCCCCCCCCCCCCCACAAACACACACACATCAAGGCTCTGTTCGATGTTTGTGCAGATTGCCCATCGTCTTCATCCATCGGAATGATTTCATCACTCAATGGAATTTTCATAGCCGCGAGTATTTGTGAAAACTTAACAATGTCCTCTTCTATGGGTAGAGAGTCTACCTCCATTGCTACCGCATCGGGGGAGTGCCTAGGGTTTTTCGGCTGATAGAACCTAAGCACCAACACCAGCTAATGGTATGGGGCAAAGAGCTAGCAAGCCCCACGGGAATGACCCCTACATGAGGGGGCACAAGGAAAAATAAACGCTTAAGATAAGGCAAGGCTGACAAAATGGCTTCAAAGCGTAGAAATGCTGACACTAACAAAAGAGCGCTTAAGATAAGGCTAGTAGATTTGAGAAGTAAGGCTTCAATGTGATGAGTGTGCATGTGCGTGGATGCGTGCCTGCATGCGTGGTGCGGTGCACGTGGGGAAGGGGGAAGATCACAAGTTGGTGTGGGTGGAGCAGCCTCACAGGACTAAAGATGAGGAGCTCCTTATTCTCATATGTAATGAAGAATAATGGTATGTACACATGCGGGCGGGCAGCCGGACATTAAACGTCTAGGCGGGCAAAAAACGGAGCACCTTCACCCAACAATCTCCCACTTAAAGGTGATGCGCTGATAAGTGAGGCCTACTAGCTAAACTACTAGTATGTACAAGAAACTAGATGAGAGACTCTCTCAACCTACGCCCACTGGCTCGCTCTGTCGATCTACACGTAGTCGTATTGGCTCTGGTGGTAGGCTAGTGTGCGTACCCACGCTAGAGCCTGCATGTAAATTTGGTAGACAACTCTATATGGTCTGCAAAGCTCCACAAAGCTTCATGCTAGTGTCAGCCACCGTACGACTGACAATCCCTGCTGCAAATTCTCCCACTGTCTAGCTACTAGGTCGGGTGTTGACAGTAAAACAAGTCAAACATGAGACACCCAAACACTGACAAAATATGCACAAGAGTGGTTGTACTCGCCTCCCCTGCGCTATCTAAAAAATTTGCATCCTCAGGACTACCCATCGCGTATGAATGTGTCAACAATGACACTGGGGAAGCTATCTCCCTCTCACCCATATGCAAAATTGTGCATCCTAGCATCAACTCATCAGCCTCTAACATGAGCATGTCAAAAAACTCCATATTTGTCAGCTTTGTCTGTGTCTCTAGGGAGCAAACCTGCTCTACCTCTGCCTGCACAAAGTCTGACAACACCTATTGTGTCTCACTAGAGCACAACCGATCTATCTCTGTCTCTATAGAGTCTACTAGTACGTCCTTCACAGCTAAATTCTCTATCTCTTGAGCATGATGGAGATCATTGGCGAAAAAGACATGTCTCGTCTCTTGCTCAAAGCATGCTAGTAACAAAACCGAGACTACACCGTCTCGAACCTCAGACACATGCATAGGATATACCAGGCCGCTGAAGACTCCTCTGGCAATCACTAGTGAACGGCAATGCATCTGGAAAGACTGCTCTCTAAGCAGTACATGACAACCAAAAGCTGCCAACTGTCTCACTGAGATCAAGCTCTGTCTCAGCTGAGGAACGTAGCGCACATGTCATAGTGTGTATGACGTACCACTGGACAATTACAAACAAACGTCTCCTGCTCCCTCTATGTCAAACGCCGAACCATCGACCAAGTGCACACAGGTAAGTCTCCCACTAGAAAATGTGCTAAACCACTCACGACATGGTGTGACGTGGAAAACTGCATCACTATCTAGTAACCACTGTGGAGAAGGTGTGCTAACCATAGACAAATCTACAAGAGATACACAGGAGGCAAGTGTGACATCACCATCACTGCCATAATTTGCCACTGGAACTGCCTCTCTAACATCTGTCAAAGCCGTATTTGCATCTTGCATACATCTCCATTACTATCTCATACGTCTAAAACAACGACGTCTAATGTGCCCTGTGTGACCGCAATGCCAACAAGGCATGTATCGGCAAGAATGAGACCGCCATCTCTCAATGTCACACATATCTGCTGCCATAAGTGAACGCCAAAATGTCAACAAGGTGGGAGATCACTCGACCACTACGCTAATCAAGCATAAACCAACCAATAGCTCAATAGTGAAACCATGTAACCTGCATGCTCTAGTCTCATGCTCGGAATATGCATCAATGTGAGAACATGAAGAAAAATCAAAGGAAACCTGTAATCACTACGAGCATCCATAAATGTATGGCTAAGAACCAAAGTATGGCAAGAAATCTGACAAAATCTCCCTTGTAAACTGAGCAAAACCTCAAGTACAATCTCAACCATAAACCATGCCAACTAGCAACAAAGTGGGAGGTAACTCGACCACTACAAAATGCTCAAAAGCATGATTAATCGCATCAAATCTGATGCTAACATATGCCTAGAAACAACTCCACAAGCTGCAGACTCTGCAAGCATAGGCTGGGACAAACTGCTCAACCGAGCGTAAAGCGCATAACCATATTCGCAAGTAGAGAGCAAACTAGCTCAAAACGCATCCCACGAGAGAAACTGCCTGCAAAATATTTGCAAAAAAACTGTGAAACTTGTGACTACCTGACTGTAGCCATACAAGCATACGTCAATGCTCACTCCTACGAGAGTGGGTACAAGAACACCAAAGTGTGTCCAAACTGACAAAACCTGTCAAAGTTCGAGTAAGCACTCGATCACTGTCAAAGTGGGAATAAATCAACCATTGTACAAGATGGCATAACACTGTGGGTGACAAGCCAAAAAATTGCTGATAACTGCCAGAGTGGGAGTCAACTCGATCATTAAACCATCAGAGAGCAAACTATGAATACATGCAAACCATGGCAAGCATCTAGGAAAAATCTGCAAAGTTTCCCCAGGAAACTGAGTAAAAACTCAAAAAATCTCACCAAATCGCATGAAAATTAGACACACAGTGTCTCAGTAAACACATTATATTTTATGACAACACATGTCAGCTCCCTAGCCAAATTGCCCACACAGTGCACTCGAATCCTATTGAATGGCCATAGAGGTGGACCAATGAGAATTAAGCTAGAGTAAATCTAGTTTAATTCATTTAAAAACACTTAATAAAAAGAACCAATAAGAATTAAGCTCTCTAGAAGACTCTTGGCCAGTCTCCCAAGGGATCCAATGAGCATTTAGCAACCCAATGGATTCCTATTGGCGAGAAGACAAAGAGGTCCAATGAGAGTTTAATTGCATTATTTAATTACCTAAAACTCTCACAAAAGGGAAAAGGGGGACACATGTCACAAGGCTATCACTTATGCTTCTCAATTATGATTGGCTAAGCTTTGCAAGGTCCAATGGAGTGCTAGCAAGAGTAAATTGCAAGAGGGGTCGACCAAGAGAGAGAGTTGATTTTGGCAATCATTATCACACACACAATCTCATGTGTGAAGCAAGAAGACTCTCTCTCTCTCCTTCTCAAGCTTTAATGGAAAGCTCATCATCTAGTCCAAGCTTGTGAGAAGGGAGGCCTACACCAACAACTCTTGGCTTTGTGATGTAAATCCGACCAAGAGCCAAGCTTCAATGCATGCTCACCTCCTCTACCATGCTAATTACTAAGCTACGCTAAGCTATTATGAGTGACTATGTGAGGAGATATACTTCTTTCTCGTAAGACTACTCCTTCTTCCTCTCAATCTACTCTCATACCCCTCTAGCTCTCACCATCTTCGAATGTGTGTGAGGTCTTGGGTTTGAGACCATGAGGGAATTGATGTTGTGTTTTATAAGTGTGTGCATGGTGCTTGAAGCTTCCATCTTCATTGCACCGTCAAGTTATTGAAGGAACACAAAGTATTGTATTGTAAGATGTCTCCCTTGATGGGGGAAACCTATAATACAAAGATTTTGGGAGGGGGGATGCTCCATGTAAATCCGGTCCTCAACTATTGTCAATAGCTTAATTTCTCTCTCTTTTGAAGTATTGCTCATGCCTATCTAACTAGGAGTTATGCTTTTTGTTTCTCTCTCCATCCAAGCACTCTTGTTATGCTCATTAGGAATCTATTCTAATGAAATGCTCACTGTGTTCATGTTATTTTCCGCTACACACAAGTTACTAGGCCATTAAATGTTACATTGGTATCAGAGCACAAGGTTTCTCTTTTCTTGCTCAAGAAGGGAGGTCCTCAAGCTAGCTATAAATGGTTGGTACTATTAATTGCAATTGAGTAAGTAGAATAGGGATTTTCAGCCTTGCAGTGCACCTGCCTTCGTGCAGATAACAGGGTATCACCGTTGAGAGATATGGTCTCAATAGTGGAGTCCTATGGGGCTTGCCTATGAATTAACCACTATTGAGCTATTAGAAGCTTGATAGAAAAGCCGGTATTGTTTTGGTGTTGAAAGACCCTCTCTTCTATTCCTTGCAATTAATGATATTTGAGCCACAACTACAGTAGCTTGAGTGCTTTTCTGAAGGGGTAAAGAGGAGCAGCAACTAGGGCTTGAAGTGCCAAAGTACACCTAAAATTTGTTAGAATGGCTGACAATAGTAAAGAGAGTGAAATTAAGGTTGATAGCTTTGATTTTGCTAATGAGCAGCCTACTAATGATGCCCCTATGCTTGTTAACTACCTTCAAAGTGAAGTGCAACAGCAACTACGTGCCCATGGGATTCTCCAAGCTCCCCACCATGAAGAGAGAGAGCCATGAGCAATCCATCCCTTCAAAGTGAAGTGCAACAGTAGCTACGTGCCCATGGGATTCTCCAAGCTCCCCACCATGAAGAGAGAGTACCTAGGAAGCCTCCTTGTGAGACTTCCAAAAGAGGTCTCTCTTCGATTCGGGAAGAAGAAGAGGATCCATACGAAGGGCTCAAAAATTTACTTCTTGATGGTCCATCTCCTTCCCAAAGGAGAACTCAAGAGCCCCCACCAAAGAAACGAGAAAGAAGTGAGCCTCCTGCCACCTCGGCAGAGGTGGCTCCACGAAGACGGCGGGCAAAATTCTCTCCATCACCTACTAAACGGAGAAGACCATCACACACTTATCCACACCATAATTCAAAGAGGGATGATAGAAAACAAGAGAAAAAAAAGGCGAGAAAGAGGTCACCCTCTTCTCCATCTTCTTCATCCTCTTCCTCTTATGAAGAAAGTGATGGTGCCGACAAGGAAGACCAAGGCAAGAAAAAGGTGAGAAAGAGGTCACCCTCTTCTCCATCTTCCTCAAATTCTTCATCTTCTGAAGAAAGCGATGGTGCAACTTTTGAACCATGAAAAAGAAGAGGCCATAGGAAATCCTATGCCGCATGGAAGAGGTCGTCCAAGCTCAAGAAGTTCAAAGAGGGAAGAAAGTACATCTCTTTTCTTACCTACGATGGCACCTTTGGTGCTATGGACAAAGTTTTGGCCTTTATCCAACAATTCAATGCGGCGTTTGGAGATGAGGGCTTCACGGAGTCCTCTAAGCTATGCCATGTAGTATGCATTTTCAAAAATCTGCCAAGCAATGGTGGTCTAGCCTACGGGCAAACGGTGAAGCTCCACAAACATGGAAAGCTTTAAGAGCTTCCATTATGAAGCAATTTTTGGCTACCGATGCCAAAGACAAAGTACTCACAAAATGGCGAAGCTTGAAGATCTCTCCCTACAAATCCATTCACAAATATCTAGACAAGTTTTGGGACTTATATCTCAAAGCCACTGTGTTCAAAAAGATGGACTTTGGAGAGCAAAAACAACAATTCTGTGTGGGCTTAACTGAAGATATGGCGCAGTATGTCAACTCCCAAAGGCCACACACCATATCTGCAGTCATTCACCATACTATGGTGGCTTCACGAATCAATTTTCAAACAAGGGCTAAGAGAAATCTTAGCCCACGGAAATCAAGGGTTCCAATGAGCCTAAGGGGAAGGAAAATGTCTCCTAAAGGCAATTCCAATAACAAAATCGCTAAGGTGAAGGGATTTCCAAAGGCAAAAGCAAACTCTCTCCTGAAGAGCTTGAGTGTTATCGCAAGGATAACCGTTGTTTCAAATGCGGCGAGCAAGGGCATGTGTACCGTGCTTGCCCCTAAAAGAACACCCGCCATGAGCAAGAAAGAGAAAGAAAGATCAGATATGAGAAAGCTTTACATGCACTTAAAGACTGCCTCACCAGCCATCAACCCAAAGATTATTTCAGCCCATAAAGCTGTGTCAAGGGATGACACATGCGAGAAGGGGGGAAATATTAGCAGCAAGCTAACTTGAACACCATTTTTTGGAGCTCTCATCGTAAAATAAATTATTATTTTGATGAATCGAGAATATTGTAACTCCTATTTTTCGGATAAACTTTGTAATCGATGAGCCGCGGCTACAAGCTTCTAGATTGTATCAACCTGTCTTTAGTTAGAGCTCCCAGATTATTAGTTTTGACCACCAAAAACCTTGGCTAAGGTATAAACGCCAATTTTGTAAAGTTATTATTAAGTTTTGGATAATGAAATACAAAGCGTGTGCTAACGGCGCTCACTTCTCTCCTTCTTGCACTTCCTACTCTCTCCTCAGTTGTCACATTGTAGTCGCGTATGCTACGTTGCAACCACGGCAAGAGCTCTACGCATTGACGTAAGCAATTCACGATATTTTGTAGCTGCCTAATTTTATCATAAGTAGGAATTTACACTTCAAAATAAAAAACTAAGCATAGGTGGGGTATTGGGGCATCATTGCTGAGCATTTAGATACATTCTGGGTCAAAAACGACTAGGTCAAAAATCCATTGCTGCTAATAATCGCGATTTTTACACTTGAGCTAAAGTGGGATTTGAGACTATAAGCATGTGTGCTTAGGTCTTATAAACATGTCCTAGAAGTTTTGGTACGTTTGGATGTCATTTGATACTGTAAAACAGATGTGATTTGTTTGCTGATGAGAGCGATTGGCTTTTGGTGATTTTAGTCACTTGAGTGTAGCTTGAGTTAGATGCGAGTTGTTTGTTGTTTTCCAAGAGATTGACAACCTCTTGTAGCCTCTATGCACTAGTCAAGTCAGCTTCGTCCCATGGATTGACAATGTATTTGTGGTTCTCGCTACATCTGCAATAAGATAGGAGTGAGGTTAGACACCCGTCCCACACTAACTCTCTCCCATAAGTGCCATGCCTATTGAATGGTATAGGACCTTGTCGGGAAAAAGCTTTAGACACAATGAAGTGAGCCATCGTGAGCTGGTAACCTCTTTCGGCTATAGAGGTTAGTTTTTCACACAATCATCGTTCGTTCTTCTAATGGCTCGGTTGGCCAAAAGACGACAAAGGGGGATGCGAGGCGACAAGTGATTGTATGGCACAACATGTACATCAACTCAACCCGATGAGATATGGCTATTAACCATTGATCCAAAGAGAACGGTAAGAGGATCATTACCCATGTTTTCCTCGTGACTGCATCCGTCGAAAGAGGCACTTGCATCGTCGTCAAAAGGGACGCTCCAAATACGGATCGCTCTCTTGACTGGTGTGTGGAGAAATTTCTTTTTGAGTGGTGTGAATCCTCATTTCTTCTTAACTGTTTTCATGTTAAAATTGGCATTTTATTTATTAATTTTGGTGCTTATGGCTTGTGAGGGAAAGATGAAAGGTGAGAGTAAGAGAAGAGGTTTGAAGGTAGGGGGAGAAGATTTGAGAGAAATGAAATGAGAGAGGGTGGGAGGAGAAGGTTTGAGAGAAATGAAATGAGAAGAAGGTTTGAAAGGGTGGGAGGTAATGAAATAAAAAGGGTTTTCTTTTATAGAGATAGAGATCACTAGCTCTAAAGAGAGAGTGGGAGTGTGAAAGAAATAAAGAAGAGAGAGGGAGCTTTTATATGCCAACGGGAAAAGGGGGGGGGGGGGGGGGGGGGGGGCAACAAAAAGCAGTGGATAAAGGGCACAACATGAGGTTAGGGGGTAGCACAGGGTCAAGAGGTAGCACGGGGTGCACGCGGGTGGGCTCAGGCGATAGAACCCGCATGTCCGCATGGACGTCTGCATGGACTGCGACGTGCTAGCAGTCCACAAGGCATGCATGCATGCACGTGTCCCAAGGTCGTCGTCCATGTGGCACATCACGTGGACTACAATCGATCTGCAGTCCATGTGGCATGCCATGTGGACGGTGGCTCCGTGGTACACGCGGACCAACGCCTGCATGGACAGTGAGGCCCACATAGGGCCGATTCCCACAGGGAAAGGGGCTTGGGGGCTTGGGGGAGAGAGAGAGAGAGAGAGAGAGAGAGAGGGGGGGGGGGAGGGGGAGGGAAGGTTCCCATTGGGGGAGGGGGATGGCAAGAGAGAGAAAGAGGGGTTGGGGGTTATTCCCATGGGGGATGGGGGATGAAGAGAGAGAGAGAGAGAGAGAGAGAGAGAGAGAGAGAGAGAGAGATAGATTTTATTATCATCCTCGGAGGTCAAATATGACCTATGGGACCAAAGTTACATGTGATGTAGTATGTGTATGGCTGATGAGTGACTCTCGATGCTCCAAAATTGTGGTGATAAGAGTCGCAATGGAGAGCCCACATTGTGGCTGGGAGAGAAAAGTGTGTAGGTCTGAGTCATGACTGAAAATGTGAGAGAAGCAAGTTCGAATGTGACCAAAAGTTGAGCACTCTAGTAGTATGTGGTACTCAGACTCTCGAACTTGCAATGAGAATAATGTGCACAATCGATTTGACTCTTCTCCATTGCCCCAACGCCCTGTCTTGCATCGAAGGAAATGGGAGCTAAGCCGAATGGCTGCGATACTGCGTATCACTGACAAGGGGATAGGCTCAAGCATGTACGTGTGAGTACGGTTTCCTCTTTTAGTGAAGAACATGGTTTTGTAGTTGGGGGCAATATGGGTGGTGTAATATATGAAGCGTGACCCACCGGACTTCTCCCAAGCCATAATACATTGGCATTGTAGAAAAGTTTCATTCACTTGGGAGTCAATTGAAGTATCATGTAGCAAGTGTGATGCATCCCATCTCCCAAACCACTTCTTTATGTCTTGCATCCATCCCGTGCTCAAGATATTGCTTTTATGCGTCTTTTGAACTGTTTTGCTTGCTTCCCATGCAATTGTAGGAAGTCGATGTGAGGGGTTTTGATGCATCTTTATCATGTACTCCACAACCCTTTCCATGCCCATAACCTCAATTGAAAGAGATCCCGACTCAAGAAGTAGGAGCATATATGGTGTTTGTGTCTAAACTTGGAGAAAATTTGTAAGAAAATGCTTTTGGACATTCTCAAACTCTTTCCAAGTAGACTTTAAGATGCTCCCGCCCCACACTTCAACTCCATAAAAAAGAACCGATGTCATCAATGCATCAAAAAGATACTTCTTGAGAACCCAACACTTGATGTTTCCCGCATTACACATGTTCTTAAATGCATAATATTCTCTCTTTCTTGCTTCCAGATGACACATAGCACATTCATGCCACTTGTGATTGGACGGATCCTCAAGGCCAAGGTACTTAAATTTTTCAACAACTTCAAGTGTCTCATTGTTGTACACATGCATGGCTTCTCTTTATGGTTGGTTTTCACAAGCATAACCTTTGTTTTGGATCCATTCACAATCAGCCCACCATGCAAGCAAAAGTTCTCAAGGACAACCATAAGCTTTTGTGCATCTTCTAAAGTGTGTGCTAGAAGCACTACATCATCCGCATACAACAAAAGCTTGATCACCGCATTGCAAATAGTGACCTCTTCAATGCCTTCTTCTTTCATAAAGTCAAGTACCGTTTGTTCCAATTGATCGATGCATAGACCGAAGAGAGTTGGTGACAACGGACTTCCTTGCTTAACCCCAATAGTGCTTACAATTTTTTTTGAAATTTCTCTTCCCATGCACAATTGACAAATCACCTTCTCATAGATTTGAGAAACCGCAAGCATAAACTCACTTGGCACTTGGAGTTCTTTCATCCTTCTCCACAAATTGTTACATGGAATCATATCAAAGGCTTTCTTAAAGTCCACAAAACAACAATACAATCACTTGCCTTTCAACCGACTTTCCTCCTTGAGAACATGAAGAGTGACAAGATGATCAATGGTGCTATGGCATCGATAAAAACATGATTTTTCTTTTGTACGCTTGTCATTCTCTTCAACCCAATCACTCAATTTTATCTCCATTATGCACCTAAACAACTTTTCCATAAGAGACCCAATCATTATAGTCCGGTAGTTGTTTACATTCTTTACATCCCCTCCTTTATGCAAAGGCTTAACCCAATTAGTACTCCAATCATAAGGCATACCATGTTGAAGTGCAAGGTTGAACATATCACACATCCACTCATGGGTAAAATCTCCTGTCCATTTGATCATCTCTAGCTTGAACTTGAAGATCTCTCGCTTTGCAAGTGGCCAACTTTTCAAGCCCACCGCATACATCCTTAATAGTAAAAATAGAAGGCATACATGGGAGTGAACCATAAAATGGTATTTTTTCAGCATTTGCTTGCTCATATAATTGTCGACAATGTGTGTACATATCCATAAGACTCAAGTTACCAAAATTCATAACCTGTTTGTCCCTCAAGTTTCTCCAAAATCTTCCACATACATGTACCTTTTCTTAGACTTGAAAAAGTTGTTGCTTTACTTTCCATTTTCTTCTTTGAATCAATGCCTTGTATGTATGCAAATGACTTTGATAGTTGTCTTTGTCCATAGTTGCATCAAGCTTTATCAAGGACTTTTGAGCATTTTGACATTCTTTATCAAACCACCTTTTGCGTGATCTATCTTTGTCGATACCATGGAGATGCTTTATGGCAAAGAATTCTTCGGCACAAGAACAAATAACTTTTTTGAAAGCTTTCCATTTAGTTTCCAATGGTGTGTCATATTGAAGCTTTTTCATCCATAACTTTTGCTCAACCATTTCAATGTACATTGGTGCCCGTTTGAAATCCATACATAGTCATAATTTCTCTTTCCTTTGGCTAAGATTATCATGCTTAGTTGGTTCTCCACATGAAAGGTCAATACATAAGGTTCGATGGTCACATTCCAAGGTCCATTGGCCAAACATAAAACTCTTTATATGATACATGATGCCTTCAAAGGGTAGCATATAGTCAATCACACTGTCCCCATTATGTTTCCTACATGTAAATCCATTTATTCCACTCCACAAAGATACACCATTGACAATGAGTATACCCCTGCTGTTACACATGTGTAAAAGCAATTTTTCATAGTGATCTGGCTCTTTCTCATCCATTGAAGTACGATCATACAAGTGAACTTCCTCCAACTCCTTTGAAATGTATGGCATATCAAATTGTTGAGTATCATGTTGCAATGTTTTTGTGCGAGCATTCATATCCCCAAATACAATGATCCGAGCCTATCACAAATTTCTGTTTATTATATTTTGTTGGTTTTCCTTGCTTCTAGAGGTTTACAATAAAAGAAAGAGTGAGAACAACCTCTTGGAAAAATTTTAAAAAAATGATTTGATAGGAATTTTTTCTTGACTAGTTCACCGGAGGTGAAAGGTAGAGGGAGAACCTAGTGGTAAAGGGAAGGGAAAATATGTAAATGTGAAAAGAAAAGATATGATGTGGTTGTGGAGCCATGCACCCATGATTCAAGGGTCATGAGTGGCTCATATCATCATGGCTTTGGAGCCATGTGATGATTCAAACAAATGGGACCCAAGTGGAAGACTTGGTAAAGGAAGGAACCAGACACATGATTTTGCTGAATTTTTAAAAAATACTTCCACTCCGATCAAAGAAAAGTTTTGTTCATCAAAGTTGTAGCTGATGAGCTGGAGATTCTGGCCATATTTTTTTAATAATTTTTGCATCTACGGTCTAGGAGATATGGCCAAAATGGCGGACGCCAGTTTTTTCAACTGTGGTGGAGACCACCCCCTCTACCTTTACACACACACACCCTTCCTTTTCCACATTGAGACCTTCTCTAAAAATTAGCCATTAGTCTTCTCACCCTCCTCTCCTTCCTCCTCTCTCTCAAGCTCAAAAACCCATCAAAATTCCTCTTCTAATCACCTCTCAAGTCATGCTTAATCTTGTTGTAATTCATAAGTTCTCATTCAACCCCTTTCTATTATTACTAGATATGTATTGATTTTATGTAGATTCTTTACATTTTAAAATAAGGAAGCTCTTGGACTCAAGCTATGGAGGAAGGAGTGAAGACAACACAAGTGATGATGGAGCTAATTGGTCAACAAATCACTTGGAAGGAGCTTCTTCATTGGTTGAATGTCCCTAATCAAGCTTCATTTGTACAAATTACACTTGGATCTTAACCTCACTCCTAATCACTCTCTTTCCTATATAAAGAGGCCTTCCCCTTTGTAATTTCAAGCCTCCCTCAGCCCCATTGAGCCTTTGTATCACTCACCATGAGCCCATAAGCTCATTCATTCACTCTATTCTTGCACATCCTAGAGTGCAAATTGTTTCATGCTAGTAACCTCTCCTCCTCTTACTTATGTTAATTAAGAGAAATCTTTTATATGTGTGTGAGAGTGCTTGATGTGATCTTGGCTAATCCTTGAGTGGTTGTTTGGTAATCTATATGCTATTTGTGTTGGGAGTGTTTGAAGTCATCCATTCCTTGTACACACACTAAGGTTAATGCTTCATTCATAGTGATCTCTCTCTCTCTCTCTCTCTCTCTCTCTCTCTCTCTCTCTCTCTCTCTCTCTCTCTCTTTGTGTAGCGGTCTTAGTCCACGCTTCCAAGACTAGGTGGTGCCCTCATCTCATTTCCCTTGTGGCGCAATGGAGTTTGTTTTGGTGTAGAGGCCGCCATTCCAAATTTCCTTCGTCATAAATTGGTGCCCCCACTGAGGAGTTCTCAAGCAGCGCTCTGCCAATCCTATGAAGGAAGATCCATCAAATTCTCCGAAACTTCCACTATGGTCTCCCCAAGAAGCTCGAGAAAAGAAGCGTCTTTATCGACAAACGGCACGTATGCGGGTAAAGAGAGTTAACTACACACACCCTTCTTTGCTTCAAGGAAAATCTTGTAGTCATCAAGTCCCTAGGTCAAAACATTGTGTTGAGTGCTTTGTGGCTAGTGTGAAGACACTTCCTTTGAAGCCTCGACTTCAGGTGGTGAAAGCACTCTCAAACTCGGGTATTAACAAGTTTTTGGAGGGGGAGCTACACATCAATGGGGTGCGGTATTGGCAAGAGGCTACATATGGTGATGCACTCCAACTACTACTAGCAAGAAGGCTCAAGGTGGTTGAGAGGGTAGCCATTGAACCCTATGAACTCTACAAAGCTGAAGATGGTCACACCAAAGCTAGGCTAATCACTGGTGAGCAAATTCTTCGCATCTCTCAAATGGTGGGATCCAAGAGAGCTCAACTTCAATGAAGTGCTTCATGGAAGTTTGTATTTAATGCACCAATGAATAATCCCATTTTCTACAACTTTCAATCAGTTCAGAATATTAGGGTGAATGTGCGCATTGATAGAAAGATTTTTTTCCAACAAAGATTGGTCTTCTATTTTGGAGCTGAGAGGTTGAGAGAGATATTGTTGTCCCCTGACCCTATAATATTTCCTATTTTGGAGTATAATGTATCTTTTGATGTTCACATCTTCATCTTACTTTAAGCATACTCCATGAATCATAGAGATTTATATGGACCTTTCCAACCTCTTGCTAGACAAACTGTGCATATAATAGCTAGCACAAAGCTTAGGTTCCAAAACATCATAAGGAACTTACTAGGCCCTCGTCGTCTAGCTGAGATTAATGCATCTATCAATCCATTTATTCTACCCTTAATAAGATATGATTTGGGCCTAGACGTTTTCATCTTTGTGCTGTATTGAGAGGAAGGCAACCCATTTTTATGATGGCTTTCCCAAAAAAATTTGGGCGTAGTGGGGAAAATGCTGGGGATTTTTTGGATAACTTGGAGATGGCTTTCCTTGTCTCTGGGAGGGATGACGAAGCATTGAAATTGAGAGCTTTTCCTTTGGTGCTCATAGAAGAAGCTAGGGTATGGTTCCAGGCTCTAGATCCAACCCAAAGAATTGATTGGGAGGGATTGAAGGCGGCTTTCCTACGAAGATTTCAACGAGCCAATTCGGCAGAAGAACTATGGCAACGGCTTGTGGCCCTTCATCAAGTTGACCCTCATGGTTACGCAACCTATGAGGAAGGTTTTCTAAAACTTTGGGGGCAATGGTCAGACTCACTAAACCCTGGTGAGCGAGCTCCCAATTGCCTCCAAAAGGATCGATTTATCTCAGGTTTGTACCCCTTGCTAAGGGAGAAGGTAAAGAGCAAATTTCCAAATGCTTTTGAAGATGCCTTAAGAATTGCTAGAGAAAAGAATAGGAAGATTCTCTATCAAGCCCAAGCTGGCCAGCTAGCTTTGGGAGGCAATATCACAACTATGGAAGCTTCTCACATACCTCCAAATGTGCCTAATGCACTAGACCTCAATAGAGGTCAACAAGAAGATATGCTCCAACAAATAAACAATCTCACAAACTAGCTAGAGGGGTTGAGAGTAAATCTTGTGCAGGGTGCAAGAAGGCCTATTGAGGGAAATGGTGGGAATCGGCCACCAATGCGACGTCAAGCAAGGGAAATGTTGTGTTACAATTGTGGGGAAAATGGCCACGGCATGTATAATTGCCCTCATCCCAGAAGATATGACTACCCTGTCAGAGGTCCTCGACAACAAGTAAGTCCTCCCCGTGCTAGAGCTCAAGCACAAGAGCAACCGCAACCTCAAATTTTGCAGCCACCTCGTGCTCAAGCTCAAGCCCCTGCTACTCAACCAAATGTGAGCATCATAAGGATGGAGGAGGTCCTCAAGGGCAGAAGCAACCAGGAAGAAATAGCTAAAGGGAAGATGAAGATAGATGAAGTGGCTACAATGCCTATCAAACGTGTGCGTGTCCAAGATGAAGTAGGTAAAGAAACAAGCAAAGATGCAAGCAATGAAGCAAGTACGTCTCGGGCAACTAAAGATGAAGCCAAGAAGAGAAAGACCCGTACTAGGTCTCAAATTGACATTTCTGATTTCCCTATGGGATCTCGGACACAACCTTATGACTTGACAGCTGATGTGAGTTCTCAAGGACCAAAGATTACTTGGCCACAACTACTTCATATCTCCCCAAAGCTTCGACGACAATGGTCAAAAATGGTGAGCACGAGGGCAAAGCGAAGTAAGCTAGTAAGTGTAATCAAAGCATATGGTCTCAAGGATATAGTGCCTTTGGTGGAGGCTCAAATCAAGGGACAACGGATTCCAAAAACTTACATTGACAGTGGAGCAGAGGTTTGTGTCATGACAGAAAAGCTAATGCATCAATTGGGTTTAGAGGTAATGGAATCATCAAACTTTAGGGCAAAAATGGCCAATAATGTCTCTGTCACTTGTGTGGGTGTAGTGAAAGCTTTGAGAGTTTCTGTTTTTGGAATCACTACAGAGGTTGATGCTTATGTGATGCCAGTAAAGGGAGAAGGATACCCCCTTATTTTAGGACGACCTTGGCTCATGGGTATAGGAGCTAGGCAAGATTGGGCAACAAGAGACTTGGAGTTGAGGCCTCGTATGGGTGGCCATAGTCGGAAGGTGGTTTATAACCTAAAGAATGGCCGACAAGAGAACCTTGAACTAGAGACGTCAGCTGATGAGTGGAGCTCAAGTGGATGCTCCTCATCCATGGACGAGGAAGAGAGTTCAAGTGAAGAGAGTGATAGCACTCTCGAAGTCATGGGCGTCACCATAAAGGAAACTACCTCATCAGAAGACAACCCAAGGATCCAAATGGAGAATGTGTGGGATGCCAGCCTAGAGGAGATGTTATCCAAGGATATTAAGAAAGAAGAAAAGGAGGGTTATGTAAATGTTCTCAAGAAGCATGCATCATTGTTTATTTCTGATTACACTCACATTACAGGTGTCACTGCAGTGAAGCATCATGTCCATCTAAAAGAAGGGAGCAAGCCAGTAGTACAAAAACTAAGAAGATTAGGAGTTGTGCAACAAAATGCACTGTTGTCTGAGGTGAAGAGACTCTTAGAAGCAGGATTCATATACCCAGTAGAAGATTCAGAATGGGTCTCCCCAGTAGTGGTGAGGCCAAAGAAGAATGGTAAATGGCGAGTGTGCGTGGATTACAAGCCACTAAATGCTGCAACAAAGAGGGACCACTTCCCTCTCCCATTTCAAGATGAGATTCTAAATGAAGTAGCAGGCCATGAGAGATACACAGTGTGTGATGGCTACTCTGGCTACTTTCAAATACGCATTGCAGAGGAGGACCAGAAAAAGACTACTTTCATCACACCATGGGGATGTTTTGCATTTCGAGTCATGCCTTTTGGTCTCACCAACGCTCCAGCCACCTTTCAACGATTCATGAACATGGTCTTCCAACCTTACTTTGGTAAGTCCATAAGGGTTTTCATAGATGACTTTTGTATTTACAGCTCCAAAAGTATGCATCTCAACAAGATTGATGAAGGATTTACTCGTTTAGCTAAGCTGGGTGGACAACTAAACAAGGACAAATGTCACATTGGGGAAAGCAAGGTTACACTATTAGGGCATGTAGTGTCCATTGATGGAATCGAGGTAGATCCTGAAAAGATAGAAACATTGCTAAATCTACCTTCCCCAACTTCCATCAAACAATTAATCTCTTTCTTGCAAAAGCTAAGATATTTGAGTAGATTCATACACTTACTCTCCCAAGTGATATTTCCTCTACAACAGCTGACTCGTCAAGAGACGCTTGTTTGGAGTGAAGAAAGTGATGGGCATTTTAGAGAGATTAAAAAAATGTTAGGGTCACTCCCTGTA
This sequence comes from Adiantum capillus-veneris, assembly GCF_014529385.1. Lineage (NCBI taxonomy): Eukaryota > Viridiplantae > Streptophyta > Polypodiopsida > Polypodiales > Pteridaceae > Adiantum > Adiantum capillus-veneris. Next base: position 104,783,450 of record NC_140952.1, read on the forward strand.
ATCCTCCAACCTTGTTGGGAAGAAACATTCTTTGTAAACCCTAGTGTGGGAGAAGAGGCCATTGGTGCTGCCCCCTACAAAAAGATCCAAAAACATCCTTTATGAGGCCTGTGTATTTTGCTAGCCGCCTCATGGAAAACACAGAGAAGGCCTACACCCTGATGGAACAGCTAGTGTTAGCTCTCATGTTTGCGGTAACCAAATTTCGGCCATACTTGCTGCCGAAGAGGTTTGTAATTATCACTGTGGAGGATATGTTTCCCTATGCACTACAACATATGGAAATCTCTGACAAAATAGCAAAGTGGGTGGTGCGACTTCAAGAGTTTGATTATACAATACAGGTTGAAAGAACAACTCGAGCATGCTTAGCCGACATTTTAACAAACAAGTGCTATGAAAAAGTTTTCCATTTGAAGAGAAAGGAACTTCCACCACCTCCAGCTCCAGAGGCTTTGGTCAATGCTTATAGCCTCTACTTTGATGGAGCATACAAAAGAACCAAGGATAAGGCAGCTGCAGGCATCGTGGTCTTATCTCCATTGGGAGAGAGGATCCATGGTGAAGGGATCACTCTAGAAGATGTCCACTCCAACAATGAAGCAGAATATCATGCTCTAATTCATGGCCTTTGTTGGTGCCTCGATAATTCAATTAAGAGATTAAACGCTTTTGGTGACTCCATGCTTTTGGTAAGGCAAATGCAAGGTACATGGGCTTGCAAAAATGCCCGTCTCTCTACTAAAATGAGAGAAGCCAAAGCTCTTATGAGGAGATTTAGGGAGGCACAAGTACATCATGTGCCAAGAGACCAGAACAAGGATGCAAACCACCTAGCATCATCAAAGTTAAATGAGTTAATAGTGGGAGCAGTGGCCATCAAACTTCCACTTCAGCAAGGCAAGGAGGACTTGGAAGATATTATGCACATTCTGGAGCAAGGAGAGGCTCGTAAACACTTGAATGCAGGGGAAAGGCGATGGTTAGCTAGGAAGGCTACCAGGTATCGCATAGTAAATGATGACTTGTATTGTCTTGGTAAGGATGGTGTGCTTAGGAGAGTGCCTTTGAAGAGTGAAATTGAAGAGATTTTAAAAGCTTGTCATGATGATATGTGCGGAGGACACTTTGCACACGACGTCACTAGTAGAAAGGTTCTACAAGCTGGGTTTACTTGGCCAAGTCTTCATCATGATGTCAAATACTGGTGTCAAACATGTGATGAATGTCAAAAAGCAGGACCACGACGGCTCATAGCTGAACCTCAGAACCCAATAAAGGTATACGGGCACTTTGAGAAGTGGGGAATTGATGCCATAGGACCTCTACCACGCACTCAGTCAGGTAAAGAGTACATCATCATGGGAGTAGACTACATGACTAGATGGGCTGAGGCTATGCCGACCAATAGAATTACTGCTAAGGATGTGAGTCAGTTCATCTTTGACCACATCTGTTGCCGGTTTGGCACCCCTCTTGAAATACTATCTGATAGAGGACCAGGGTTTAGAGTAGACTTGGTAGGAGAACTCATGAAGAAGCTAAATATTCAGCATCAACACTCTACTCCTTACTACCCTCAGTGCAATGGTTTGGTGGAAAAGGTAAATGGAATCATTTGCAAAATTCTCACCAAACAGGTACATGCCAGGCGCCAAGATTGGGACAAACACCTGAATGGAGCTCTATGGGCCTATAGAACCTCCTTCAAAACCACATTAGGGTACACACCCTTTCATTTGGTTTATGGAAAGGAGGCGCTTTTGCCCATTGAAGTGAAGTTAACAAGTCTTCGAATATTGGGTAGCCAGGTAGGCTCTCAAAAGGAGAAAGTACATCAAAGGATCATGGATCTAGAGAGGCTGCAATTGGATCGTGAAGAAGCCATCAACCACTATTCTCAAGAAGCAGAGAAGCGCAGAGAAAAGTTCAACAAAAAGCTAGCATCCAAAGACATCAAAAAGGGATCTCTGGTGCTTCGATATGACAATCGCTTCGACACTCGTAAGGATTGAAAGTTTCTTTTCCGATGGGAAGGCCCGTTCTTGGTCACCAAAAAGTTCAAAAATGGCTCTTACAGACTTCAAGACATTGATGGTAAAGTGCACAAGACCAGGACAAATGGATGGCGTCTAAAGCCTTATCACATTAGGATAAGGTCAGCTCAAGATCAAAGAAAGTAGGCTAGAGGCATAAATACCCCTAGCCAGGTTTGGGGGGGCTATGATCCGAGCCTATCACAAATTTCTGTTTATTATATTTTGTTGGTTTTCCTTGCTTCTAGAGGTTTACAATAAAAGAAAGAGTGAGAACAACCTCTTGGAAAAATTTTAAAAAAATGATTTGATAGGAATTTTTTCTTGACTAGTTCACCGGAGGTGAAAGGTAGAGGGAGAACCTAGTGGTAAAGGGAAGGGAAAATATGTAAATGTGAAAAGAAAAGATATGATGTGGTTGTGGAGCCATGCACCCATGATTCAAGGGTCATGAGTGGCTCATATCATCATGGCTTTGGAGCCATGTGATGATTCAAACAAATGGGACCCAAGTGGAAGACTTGGTAAAGGAAGGAACCAGACACATGATTTTGCTGAATTTTTAAAAAATACTTCCACTCCGATCCAAGAAAAGTTTTGTTCATCAAAGTTGTAGCTGATGAGCTGGAGATTCTGGCCATATTTTTTTAATAATTTTTGCATCTACGGTCTAGGAGATATGGCCAAAATGGCGGACGCCAGTTTTTTCAACTGTGGTGGAGACCACCCCCTCTACCTTTACACACACACACCCTTCCTTTTCCACATTGAGACCTTCTCTAAAAATCAGCCATTAGTCTTCTCACCCTCCTCTCCTTCCTCCTCTCTCTCAAGCTCAAAAACCCATCAAAATTCCTCTTCTAATCACCTCTCAAGTCATGCTTAATCTTGTTGTAATTCATAAGTTCTCATTCAACCCCTTTCTATTATTACTAGATATGTATTCAACCCCTGCATTCCATGGGTATCCATTACAATTCCAAAAGCATATTTTCAATTGTAACTCGGTCTCAAAGGTCACGCATTCCTATTTTCTCGAGGGACTTGCCTCCTCCTTGGGCACATTTTCTTCGCGTCAGAGATCTCCTTGTTTTTCTCATTCCTTTTCTCATATGCCTTGCGGCGCATATTTTGTTGCTTAATAGTGTGATCTTCACATACAAAACATTTTGTATCCCTCAGATAGATTCAACCTTATCAAGGATAATCTTTTGTTTGGTCTCATCCAGCATGGTGCATACAATTGGCCGTTCTCCCGAGTAAGGAGCTCCTTGCTTCCCCTCTCTATGTGCTCCATAGACCATAACTCTGAACATGCCAAAGTGGGTTTTGAAGAACTCTTTGATAACAATGGCAAGAGAAGGAGGTGTGTTTAAATTCTCTTTGGTAATTCCACGAATAACAATGTTCTTGGAATGTCGCTCCCGTTCCTTCAACTCCTCCACATCCACATTGTCAATATTCTTTGTTTTGAACTATATCTTGCATGAGTGAGGAATTAGGAACCACATTGTTACCACATACATCAGCCCAAGACTTATTTGTGCATACAGTTTTTATGTCACATACATCTCGACCCATGGTGTCAAATTTCTCCTCTTTCAATACATGGTCATGCTCTACTTCGCTCATGCGCTCCTTCAAAGCATTCAAGTCCACAAGAGAGCGTTTACATTCCTTGACTTCCTCTTCAAGTTGCATCAAACGTGCTGTTTGCATCTCAAGTGTCCTCTTGAAATTCTCATTTTGAACCGCAAGTACCCTTAGTGTGCCAATCTCCATTGCAAGTGCTCGTAAGTCTTTGTTTTGTTTGTATACGTTCTCTTGCAACGATACCAAGTATGCCATGATCATGGTTTTTGATGCCGTTGGTTGGGTGGTTGTGTTGATATCTCCACACTTAGGAGATTTTGGATCATATTTCACAATGGTTGTGGACTTTGTTGAAGAAGAAGAACCCTTGCGAGTGCAGGAAGACATTGTATGTAAAATAAGAGATGAGAGTCAACTTTCTTAAACCTGCTCGCTTCAGAAATGTTGCTACAAAAATTCCTTCTATAACTCTGAATTTTTTAATCTTTTTATCAATGCATAGAGGGTGTTGTGCTCTTTGATTGAGGCTATAGATCACCCAAATTGGAGTTCGGATGAAGAAGTTATGATCAAAAGAGTGAACTGATGTCTACTAGGTCAAAAAATGGTTGCGTTTTTGTTGTGTGTGTGTGTGTGTGTGTTGTGTGTGTGTGTGTGTGTGTGTGTGTGTGTGTGTGTGTGTGTGTGTGTGTGTGTGAGAGAGAGAGAGAGAGAGAGAGAGAGAGAGAGAGAGAGAGAGAGAGAGAGAGACGGAGGGCGGTCGGTTTCCACGAGGGAAGGGGGTTGGAAGAGAGAGAGAGGGGGGAGGGCGGTTCCCACGGGGAAAGGGGGTTGAGAGAGAGAGAGAGAGAGAGAGAGAGAGAGAGAGAGAGAGAGAGAGAGAGAGAGAGAGAGAGAGAGAGAGACGGGGGTCATTCCCATGGGGGGATGGGAAGAGAGGGAGGGAGAGAGAGAAACACGGAGGCCGGTCAATTTCCACGGGGGAGGGGGTTAGAAGAGAGAGAGAGAGAGAGAGAGAGAGAGAGAGAGAGAGAGAGAGAGAGAGAGAGAGGAAATGCAATTTTAAATTTTGATATGGATTTTAAAAATTATTAAATAGTACTAATAACTACAAGGATCAAGATAAAATTCTCTTTAACTCTTCTAAATAGAGTTAAACACTTTCACTCTCATATTTTCAAACTCCAGCTTATCTTTTCAACTCTGCTATCGTGTCATGCACTATAGTCTTCCCTTCTTTCAAAAAGGCTTTTGCCTTTACCAATGAGAAGGTTATCTTTGGGGTCAAACATCTACAAGAGCATGTTGCACCACAAACATTTACTGCTTTTTTGTATACAATTGTCATAGTTGGGAGTCAAGAGTTGACACTGCCAATGGAGATAACAAGGAATCACTTGGGAGAGGAGTTTTAAGTTGTGGACGAATTTCTCTCTACAAATTTCGTGGTGCTAGTTGAAGATGACACAATTTCAAATTCAAGTGGCATGGCTGCTCCCTTGGTGGATGCTCCCTACATAGACCTTACTAGTCCAAGCAAGGAACTACTCTTCAGAGAGCAAGCATTGCAAAACTCTACCAAGGTAAGGAATACAAATAATATTTTGTTATTTCTTAATGCAATGACAAAGCCCAACACCTTGACAAAGCTTCTTTTAAAGATAATGGAAACCAAACAAGTGTCAAAAATACCAAAGGTGTACAATGGTAACATGGTGCTTGAGTTTCCACGAGCCTTAAGAAGGTTCATCCAATGGATGCTATGGAACATAAGTATGATCTACACCATTGGACCAAACCACAAACCACAAACCTCAAAAATTACTTTTTTTGGAATGTGTCACAAAAGTAAGTGTTTTGCAAGTACTCTGAAGTGTCTCAAAGAAAGTTGTCCCAAATTGGTTAATTTTGGGAAGTCCAACACAACTCATCTCAATGGCAACATACTAAAATTTCCTTGCATGGGTGAGTTTTGCAACGTACTTGGTGACAAGCTTATTTGCCACTTATTATGGCCAACCACCCATTTGTTTGCGTACATGTGATTGCTTTATATATTATGTCATGCCAAGGGATGTGAGCATGAGCAGATTGATGGTACATCAAGGAACTCACGAACATGACATGAGCGTAAGGTTTGTCAAAAGGGCTCACCGATAAACCAAAGAAATGGTTGCATGAGTTCTTAGTGTGGATAGACATGCAGACGTAAGAAAGGTACAAATGTGCGTGGCAAACAAAATTGTGACAGCAACTTTGAGCAAGATGGGGGCTCTATCCATGTACTTGGTGAGTAAGAATTTCTAAATGTTGCTGAAGCAATGGGTCCCTTAGTGGAGAAAAATTGGTGAGGATGCTTACATGTTTCTCTTGTTTGGACATAATATTTCAAAGTAATTTAACTCTAAAATACGGGTTTCTAAGGTCCGGGCTGCAGCAAGAAATGGGCCAACAAAGGAGAGCTTTGGTGTGAACTCCTTCTTGCGGCTAAGAAGAGATTGCACATATGATTTTTTTCACAGAACCAGGTTTCCCAAGCAAGGAGCAAAAGGGGAGCGGTAATTTGTGTTCAAAATGTCTACAGATGGTCATGCATCTGGATTGGATTTGGTTAATCAAATACAACAAAGTAGACTTGGAGATCTTTGGCACGCTCGGGTGCAGTTTGATCACACTCATTGAGTAGCAGATTGGGTGACCATGGCATGCCACGTTTATGACCAGGTTGTTGTCTTAGAAACATATTTCTAAAGTTTGGCATATCTTAAGAAACAACCAACAACATGTTTACTAATGTGTTGTCTTATGTTGTAGCATGCAAGGTCTCCTCACTATTACAATTTGTGAGATGAAAGAGGAAGACACAGAAGCACAAACTCTTTTCTTGCAGTGCATAAATGAAGTTATAGAGGGTCATGGATGTGAGAGAGTGGATTTTCATGGATTCATGGCCAACGAAGCTCAAGCCAACTAGAATGCAATTCGCACCGTGTTCAATGGTGGCAAAGACAATGTTCTACAACATCAAGAGCGATCTTGCCTTTTCCATTGGAAACAAAGCATGGTGGCACACACCACGAACTACATTGTCTCCTCATCTCAACAAACTCACAAAGACATGTGCAAAAAGTGGCGTTTAGTCCCCCTCTAAAGAGGCAGCTGCAATGGAGTCTTGTCTCCTTCGACAATGGTCGCAAAATGGAAATTACATGGATAAAAATTTCCTTGCAATGGACTCTTGGTTGATTTGTGTGGGAGGTGCGTATTGCACAATGAGGAATCATCATGAAAGAATAGTTAGAAGTGCTGATGGGGAAAACACTTCAAGAACCAACTTGGCCAAGAGCAAGCATGGTAGCTAGCTTGCAGGCAAAGGGTTCAAAAAAAATTCTCATTGTATGACACATGTACTTCAGATATGGCAAATGCAATACTACAAAGCACGAACTTACTCTCAAAGTAAACATATTGGAAAGGGTCCTTCACTAGAGAGACTCAAGGAAAGAGTTTCCTCTAGTCCATCACAAGTGATAAGAGTAGTAAATGAGGCTGCATCTGGAACGCCCATGTATACGGCTCACACCTCTCTTGAAGGAGACAAAGAAATCATTCGGCAAAAGAGAGGGTCATCGATTGTGATTGATGTTGAGGATAAATCCACACATAGGCCAGAGTACAATGCAAAAACACGAGATTGCACAACACACGGAAGATCAAGGAAGATCACTTTCATGAAAGATTCATGGGTAGAAAATGGGAGTGAGAATTCCAAAGAGAAGACAAAGTTTTGTGTTTTGGAACAAAAGGTCAATGAAGCTATGTGGGCAATCAAAATAACCCCTCTTGATAGTTGTGTGACATGCAATGGCACCCCCAGTGGTGGAAAAAGATGTGGACAAAATATAGTGGCATGCAGTAAAGGGACTCCTGCACCATCCTTTGAGGGGCATAGAAAACATCCAAATGGGATACTGAGATAGTGGGTTTGGTTCTATCCCAGACATGTTATTCATTGCTATGGGGTGGATCATAATATAGAACCAAGGCTAGCTCCTCCTCCAACAATTTGGCCGGTTGATCTAGGAACAAATCTCACTGATGAAGAAATTGAGGTACTACTTGAAGGAGGATTTCAAGTGGAGACAGCTAGAAAAGATCAAGAGAGTGCAACAACAATGCAAACTCCTCCCAGGGGTGGAGGTGATTCCTCTTCTGCTTCAAAAAAAGCAGGTAGAAGTGGTTCAATACTAAGAAATGGCATACGAGTCAAATTTTGGACTTCCATTTCAGAGGCTATGGTGGTTGAAGAGAAATACATTTTATACAAAGCACATGACATCTTCAAGGTTGAGCATCATGCAGTAGACAAAACTTTGATGGCATGGGTGTTGCAGAGCAAACCTTGCAAAAAAGGATTAACTAAAAAAGAAATCATCAAGGTTGGAAGTAAATTATCACAAGACCACTAATACGAAACAAATAAATACTCATTAAAAGAACAACAATACAAATCAGCAAATATGCACACACTAGCATCCCCTAGTTCAGGTACACAAAAAAGCAATCCACCACCCTAATGTGTTAGTAGTCAAGAATAATAACAAACCAGAATCTGCTTGTAAGAAACATAATACAAAATTTCTTTACATCTTAAACATTCAATCTTCTATGCCCAAAAAAACCCTCTATCCCCCCAAAAAAACATAATCTGAGATCAACTCAAGGCATTCCATTTGTTTGCAAAAACAAATACTAAAGTGTCTAAATACAATGTACCATCAACATTTTTGGGCGTAGTCATTCGATGCCTCTATATACACAACAAAAAGAGAGCTTCATTAGTAGATCACATTCGTAGCCTAGGTTGTCCCAATGCTTGGTACAACTCCACCTTTATCAAGTAGCTGATTTGTGCACAAGCTCATGAGTTGAACACTTTAACCTAAGAAACTGGAAGAGGACGTAGCATAGATTCTTGCAAGGCATATATGTCAGCCGCTTGCTTTCTCAATGCTAGAAATCATCACATGTGGATTAAGGCACTCTTGGTCATATAGCACTTGGTAAGAAGACATCCAAATCGTACATTGGAATAAAAAGTTATATGTGAATGTAACCAAGTATAAATATCCGGTTCACTTACTTTGCTTACGCATAAAATAAGCTTGTAGCATGTCTTCAATAACTTGATGGGTTCTCTCCATTTAACCATCAGTCTGGAGATGTAAGCAATACTAAAGGCCAATTGGATTCTTGTGGCTAAGAATGAAGCTTTTCAAATATTTGAAGTGAACTATGCATCACGATCCAAAATTATACGGTGAAATAAACCATGATCCATAAAGACACCTTTCATGAAAACTTGAGCTGTATCCTTAGTTGTTGTAAATATTGCCTTGATATGGAATAAAGGAATCATTTTTTAAAGCATATCAATAACCACAAAAATAGAATCACGTCCTATAGACTTATGAAGTTCTGTGATGAAATCCATGGATATGCATTTCCATTTCATTTGCAACACATTAATTGGATGAAGCTTACCACGATATTGAACTCATTTAGCTTCCATAAGTTAGACATTATTAAGCACCTTGCAACATAGTTTAACATACCATGCTTTAATCTTGACAAAAAAAAACCTCTTTCTCATAGTAGCATAAGTTTTAATGTGACTTAGATGACCTACAATAGGTATATTGTGAGTTTCTTGTAGTATTTGAAGTTTGATCCCTTCATCTTTTGGAATACAAAGATGATTGTTGAAGTAGAGATCATTGCCTTCAACATGAAAGCCTTTTGTGTGTCAAAGTGCCTTCCAAGAAGATAATGCTACCATACTTTAAGAGCAATGTACAAGCTAACAATTACAAACCATGGGTAGGATAATTTAGCTTGTGAGTGTGTAATGAGATTCCTAAGCTACAAGTCTTCTTTCTTGAGATAGAATGACACCAATCGCTTGTCCACTTCTTTCATCGATCAATGAGAACAATGCACGTCTTTGTGAAATCCAAAAGTTGTAAGATAGGAGTATTCACCAAATCCTCTTTGAATCTATCGAAGCTAGCTTGAGTACGATCATTGCAAGTAAAAAATTTAGTCTTATTAAGAGTACTGATTAATGGAGCAGTTATCTTAGCCTAACCTTCAATAAAAATATGGTACTATCCCATCACTACAAGAAAACCGCAAACTTTTTTGACAAATTTAGATGTAGGTCAAGCTACAATAGATTCAATCTTACTTGAGTCAATAAAAATGCCCTCTTTGGAAATAATGATTCCCAAGTATTCCACTTTGTCTCAGTAAAAAAGGTACACTTGTTATGCTTAGCATAAACTTGATTTTGTGGTAGAAGTTAAAGTGCTTGTTGTACATGTCTCTCATGTTCTTCCTTATTCTTCAAGTAAACCAAAATATCAACAAAGAATACAAGAACAAAATCATCAAAGTGCTCTTTTAGCTCGTCAATCACAAGGCGGTTAAAAGTTGATGGAGCATTTTGTTAGCAGCAAGCTAACACGGATACCATTTTTTGGAGTTCTCTTTGTAAAGCATTTATTATTTTGATAAATCAGAAATATTGTAACTCCTATTTTCTAGGATAAACTCTGTAATTAATGAGCCGGGGCTACAAGCTTCCAGATTGTATCAACCTGTCATTACCCAGCTTTGGTAGAACTCCAGATTATTAGTTTTGACCACCCAAAAACCTTGGCTAAGGTATAAAAGCCAATTTTTGTAACTTTTTTATAAGTTTTGGATAATGACATACATAGCGTGAGCTAACGGCCCTCACTCCTCTCCTTCTCGTGCTTCCTACTCCCTCCTCGGTTGTCACATTGCAGTCGCATTTGTTGCATTGCAACCGCAGGTAAGAGCTCTACGCATTGACGAAGCAGTTCACAATAATTTGTAAATTGTAGCTTTTGGCGTCGCTGAACCACAGACTAATATCATTATAACTAGGAATTTACACTTTCAAATAAAAAACTAATCATAGGCGGGGTATTGGGACATCATTGCTAAGCATTTAGATGCATTCTAGGTCGAAAACGACTAGGTCAAAAATCCACTGCTTTTAATAATCGCAATTTTGGAACTTGACCTAAAGTGGGTTTGACACCATAAGCATGTGTGCTTACGTCTTATAAACATGTCCTAGAAATTTCGTTATGTTTGGATGTCATTTGATGCTGTAATTTGTTTACCGATGAGCGATTGGCTTTTGGTGATTTCAGTCACTTGAGTGTAGCTTGAGTTAGATGCGAGTTGTTAGTTGTTTTCCGAGAGATTGACAATATCTTGTAGCCTCTGTGCACTAGTTGAGTCAGCTTCGTCCCATGGATTGACAATTTAATTGTGGTTCTTGCTAATACTGCAATAAGATAGGATGGTGAGGCTAGACATGCGTCCCACATTTGGCACCGTTGCCGGGGATCGAAGAGACCTAAACTAGGAAAAAACATGAGGGTCTTGTGAAGTTATCCTTTAACTTCCTCTAGGTTCGCCTAGAGTTCAAAACTTTCTTTTAGAAACCGCATAGCTTAAGATTGTCGTCTTTTGCTGTGTAGAGGTACCTTGGAAGTAATCGTACTTGTTGAGTGCCTTTAGGATTGTAGGATTGTAGAAATAGATTAGGATTGTTAGAATGATTGGTAGGCGAGACAAGTCTTCCATAAGGGATTGGATATTGGGACAAGGACTAGAAACAATTCCAAGAGATGAACACCATGAGAGATCATCTGAGAGTAATGTAAAGAAACCAAAAATCATCTCATCACGTAGAAAACCGGGTGACACTAAGGCCAATCCAGGGCTACACGAGTCACTATTTCCAACAGACTGGTTTGAAGGACCCAGAACAGGACCAACTGCTAGGAGACCGGGAGTTGAACCAAACAGACGCGTCAGACCAGCTGATTTTCAAAAATGGGTCAGAAAATACAGTGGATCAAGGGATCCATACGATCACTCAGCAAGCTTTAAGCAAGTGGTAAGAGTAGAACGTATATTCGATTTCCATACTCAATTCGAGGGGTTTGGAATGACATTAGAAGGAAAAGCATTGACATGGTTCCACAACATTCCACCAATTGACATGGTTCCAAAACATTCCACCAAGGTCAATCATGGACTTGAACACATTAGGTCAATAATTTATGGCTGCTTGTTCCAAAACGGGGATCAAACATAATACGGTAGCTCAAATCTATAGCTTTAAACAGAAACATGGTGAGTCTGTTAGGGATTGTGCAACTCGAATGAAACAATACATTGCCAGATGCCCAAGGCTAGAGATACCTGCAGAAGAACGACTTGTATCCTTGTTTCTAGAGAGACTGCTAAACAAAGAACTTCATGCTATACTCTATAGTAAAAAGCATACAACCCTAGACTGTGTGTCAGATGCTATTGACCTAGGAGACAATTGTGATATTTTCAATGAATAAGATGTCCCTAAGGATAACCAAAGAAAGAAAACAACATCTACTAAACCAGCACAAGTGGGAACGGTTGTTGCAGCACCACTCTCAGCCATAGAAGATATGCTTGAAAGGATGAACGACATGATGAACAACATGCAAAAAGCACCTATGAGGGGACACGGGATATCCCAACAGGGACAACCAATTAGGCCACAAAAATGGTGTGCAATTGAGGCTAAATGGACCAACCATGAGACCCACGAGTGCTACTTCAAATCAAATTATGATGGGAATGTTCAGTACATACCCATGAGGCCACAAGGATAACCCATGTACATATATCAGCCTAATATGGCCCAAGCTCAAAGACCACCAATGTGTATGGAAAGACCTCAACCTGTGTTGGGACAACAACCTCTGTATCCAGGACATAATGCAGTGCGTGTAAAAGTACATGCACTCTGAAGGAGTCATAGATGAACAAGCATTAGTGCCTGTTACACCCTATGCAGAGCCTAGTCCATCTACAGAAATGGTAGAAGGAGATTGGTATAATTCACATCCATCACCAATGGAAGAAACCATGACTTATGATCAACCAGAGCTCGCACCAATGTATTATGTAGCTAATCAAGGTGTCAGACCTCCCATGGTAAGACCCATGATTAAGCCAAGAATAGGAAACTGTCATAACTGTGGTCTAGATGATCACAAAAAAAAATGAATGTCCAGAGCCTGACAAAAACCTCTGTAATGGAATTGATATTTTATTATCTAGTGCAAGTGACAGGTGGAAAAGGCTAAGGGTTATGCAAAAGGATATCATCTTTGTGGACATTTCATTATTAAATGCTCTTTATGAGCTAAGGCCGTTTAAGTCCGGCCGGCCAATTTATACTCATTTTTGGGCATTCAAGAAATCTATAAATAAACACGTGCAAGAGCAAAATGCTCACTCTTGCACGGGGGGAGATTGCACCCAGTGTTCGTGTTATTCTCGTCTCCTTCCTCTCTTCTCTCCTCTCTTCTCTTCTCTCTCGCTGTGCCGACGTAGTACTCCATTCTAGGAGGTGCGTCTTAGACGACTCGACTTGCTAGTGGAAGGAAAATTTTGTGAGCTCTATTTACCCTGCATATACACACATCACGTTCTCGGCTTTGTTGATGTTGACAACAGACAGTTGGGCGGCTTGGTTTGTTGATGTGAGGGCATAATGGCTTGGTGTGACGGCACTCTATCGGCGGTATATGTTGGGAACCGTCATTTAAGAATGGCACACATCAACGGACAAAATGCTTTCACATATACAAATTACCCTTGTGACTTCTTGGGCTCCTTCCCACTGATTGATGCACTCGTGACTTCAGGTTTTTGAAACCCAGGTAGGCCAAGAATACTAGCAAGAATGCACGTGGCATGACATTCTGCCGATAAAGATCTAGGTCACCATCATCGACATGAGAGAAGGTACCTAAGGCAAGGCGACTGTGACAATCTCCCAGAATATACAACAAATCCTTGCCACAATGAAGCTAATCATGATAGCAATGATTATCATTATCTTTTCATTCATAAAATTGCCATATCTATTCATGTGAATCGCCCATGTCAACCAAGTTTCAGTTACAACTTGTCACTACCCATTTTTATTTTATTTTGCCCACAAACCAGTGGCTTGATGGTGATGTCCGTTCACACCTATTCCCATTACATCAAACATCCTCAGGCATTGCCGATATGTTGACCTGACAACTTTAGGTTTTTAGTTGTAATCCTTTTTTTCACGTTATTTCATTTTAGCCTATATCCAAACATTGTATTACAACCATAAGGATTGTATAAGCTTGGTCCCCTAGGCCATTGGACAAAGTCTAATCTAATATTTCATTTCATCTCTCTCTCTCTCTCTTCCCCCCCCTCTCCCCCTTTCCTTTTGGTTGATGGTCAATGTCATGGAAGCATTGGACATCGACAAATTTCTTTGATGACCAATGCAATACTTTCTCAAACAACGCTTGCTTTTAGGCATCCACGTGCACTAGCAACGCTTGCTTTTAGGCATCCACGTGCACTAGCAATGATCATGATGTATTTAAACTGCCTATTTCAGTCTTTCACTACACTTCATTTTAATACCTAGGCACTAGATTAGATCCATAAGGATTGTATTAGTTTATATTTTAGGTAATTTGTATAAGCTGCAAACTCTCATACTACAATCCCTAGTACAAGTTTAAAAGAGAAGCTTAAGTTTTTGGTCTTGCCAGCCATTTTCTTGATGCATATTCTATACATAGTTTGACGTTTAACTAGCAATATCTCTAAGGTCAAATTAATTTTGCATTTTTTTAAAAATTTATTGGACCAATATATTGTTTATACTATGGCCTTTACATGATGTATGCTCATAATATCATGACTAGACGCTAGTATGCTCGTGATATCATAACTAAACACTAGTCAATGCCCTTTAACAATTATAAATAATAATTTTTACAAAGAGCAAACATGTAAGTTTTCTCCACATTTTCATTTTGTGTTTTGAAAAATCTTCTCAAAAACACAAGTAATTATACACTAATATCACTCTCTCAAATTCTATGGTACCCATAGTCCTACACATATCTACTAATACCATTCCACAGAGAACAACAACGTTACATAAATTCAACACATCTCGCTTATCAGCTTGATTACCATTTATTTCTTGAAAGAAGGCATGGATCTTTTAATTACCTGCATTCTCTAACATTGTGCCAATCCTTGTATTAAACGAAATTGCTATTGCAATCATTTCACATTGAGATATGCAGCTACTCACGTGAGTCGAGGTGCTTTCCGTTAAATACCAATTTGTCAGTACTTTGTTACTCAACCTTACTCCAATGTGGTGTGAAACAAGTAGTACATTTTTTATGTTTTATGCCCTGCCTAGTCCATTAGTCACATGCACACAGATCCACCGATTTAGGCAGTGTGTAAATGCTCATCTTGGTGTAGATTCGCTGATTTAGGAAGCACCATTTATCTGTACAGATCCGCCGATTTAGGCAGCACACTGACAAATTACATATCTATTCACAATGGTAAATGCAGATCCGCTGATATAGGTAGCATTTGTGCATATTTGCCGATCTAGGCAGCGCGTCTTATTGGTGTAGATTCGCCGATTTAGGCAACACCAATCACAAAATCATGCTGCAGTGTTGTCTGGCCACCACTGTAACTGGTATGTTTTGTTACCCGGGTACATAATGAAAGTGATTGGGATTTGGACTTATATTGTGGAATTGGAATTGGCTTGGAATTTGATATCTGATGATCACGATAGTGTTTATGTGATGAGACTTGACATTATGAGATTGATGATGAGTGTGACCACTGATATCTTGATTCATCAGGGTATGACATATACTGCTTATTCTAGTGGTATGGGACACTAGAATAGGTAGTATGTGGATGACGGCAGGCATAAGCAATGTTGTCTAATTTTATAAATTTTTCTTTTACTACGTGATAGTTTCGATACAGATTTTTAATCACTATTATTGACAAATATTGTTCGCAGATTTTTATCTTCGCAACTGAGGACAGTTGCTTTCCAACGGAGATGTATGTTATGGAATTGATATTTTACTATTTATTGCAGCTGACAGGTGGAAAAGGCTTGATCAAGCTGGGCTATTGCAAAAGGATATTATACTTATGTATATTTGATTATTCAAGTGCTCTTTATGAGCTTTGGCCATTTATGACCAGTCAGCCAGTTTGTACTCACATTGAGCATTCAAGAAACCTATAAATCAAATACGTGCAAGAGGGAAATGGTCACTCTTGCATGGGGGGAGATTGCACGCAGTGTCTGTGTTATTCTCCTCTCCTTCCTCTCTTCTCTCTTGCCGTGCCGATGTAGCACTCTGCTCTAGGAGGTGTTCCTGCACGTGCTCTTTTCTTCTGTTCTTGCTCTCAGTCCCTCTCTATTTGCATACGTCGTGGTTTATGTGTCATGAGAATTTCCAGGTATGTAGATTTGTCCGTTCATGCTACATATTGTGTCATCTTCAGTATCTTGCAGGGCAGCCACGCATCCTCTGTAGCATAATTGCACTTAATAGGTGAGATTTAGAAGACCTAGAAGAACAAGCATAAGAATATGACTTTGAAAAAATTTTAATATCGTAGGAATAATACAAAGAGAACCTTTCAATTTTACATGACCTTGACGAAGAAGATGACGAAGACATCGGAGAACATTCACAAGCTTCGTGATTTTTACTCGTGAATATCTCTTACAGAGCTATCGATCTAAAGTATTAGGAAAGGATCCTAAAGGATCGTTGAAGTAAGAGAAGTTTTTTTTATAAAAAGAATATTTTTTTTCGTATGGAAACCCTCTTACCATGGGCATGCTGCAGCGCCCAAGGTAACTCTTCTCCTTGCAAGGCGGAAATTGCTGAGGGCAAGCCTATGGAGTGCCGCTATGGTAGCAATGAAACTAAGTGTATCCTGCTATGGTGTTGTCTTGCGACCGTTGTTGGATGGACCCTGTACGACAACAGTCACCTCCTTGCATGACACAACTGAGCATCGCATGCCCAACCTGAGGCGGACACGTGGTCGTGGGTTGGCACCCACACTTAGAACTATAGTCCAGCGTCTGCAACAACCGCAAGTGGCGAAACCAACCTTGCCAAAACCAAATTTTGTGAACACAATCGGACCCATCTTTGGCCATGCAAATTGGGCAACGCTGTCCCATTTTCCATGTAGATATTATTTGCATGCCAACTTTGAACAGCATCCGCCCCTCCCACTCGAGACATTTGCATGCACCACCCACCAACCCCCTGCTTCCGTTCTCAATCACCCCGACTAATCACCATGCAGTTTCATTACAGCCAGTTTCTCAATCAATTGGCAGTCGGTCTCTCTCTCCTTCTCTGAGCCAAACGAATGCTCTGTATCTCACTCTCAGAGCACCTACTCGGCCACCCACCATGCAGACTCGGGTCTTGAGAGCTGGGTCTTCCCTCTTCCTCTGCCTTTCCATCATGGCCGCGTCAGTGCCCCCCCCCCCCCCGGGTGGCCCCTTCTACACCAACCACAACCAGTGTTTTTTTTTTCTTCCATTATTTTATTCCCACCCTTGCATGACGACCTTCGCCAGCCCAGACACGAGCGACCACATACAATCTCTGTGTCTCTCTCTCTCTCTCTCTCTCTCTCTCTCTCTCTCTCTCTCTCTCTCTCTCTCTCTCTCTCTCTCTCTCTCTCTCTCTCTCTGCCTCCGCTTGCAAACCTTCATGCAGCTCAAGGTTATCGAGCGTAGCACCTCGCCGTCAAAGAATGAGACATTCGTAGTAGCGACTCCGCTTGCAAACCCTCAACCGCCCATCGTCTACAACCACTCTCCATGAAAAACTTAGGCCACCAACACTTTAAACAACCACATTGCATACATGCGCAGTTCTCCAGTCATCAACTACTCAAACAAACCAAAATTGGCTGCCAACTCTGGCCTTTCAAATAGCTGGCGCACACGATCATCCCTGCGACGGCTGGGAATCCTTGTGCCATTTTTATTTCATGCTCTTAATAGCTCTCTCTCTCTCTCTCTCTCTCTCTCTCTCTCTCTCTTCAACTGGAGGCTGATCACCACAAAACTCCCACTACCCATCTCCATGAGAACTCGACTGTGAATTGTCGCCATCCTGCACATGCATATAGTCACCCCGCTCCTGGCGCACAACAGTAGCATCAATGAGTCCAATGGCCCTTTTTGTTTTCACCCTGCACCAGCTGCAACCTCATCTCCTCTCTTCTCTCTCGACTACCTACAGAGGTAGACATTGACGATGCTCTGCAGAGCCGTTGCAATACCTTCTCAGGCGACGCTCGATGCAGAGCATCCTTGGACATTGACGACGTTGCTGATGATGATTTTTTTTTGTTTCTTTGAGTCTTTAAATATTGTACTTCATTTAATTTTGTACCCAAACATTGTATCACATCCAGCTCAGATGTTATTTTCACCTTTTCAACACGGTTAATGTCACACTTCATTTCATTTCTTACCCATGTCGCAAAGGGCGTGGCAGTTGAAGAAGGGGCTCCCATAGTTTGAGGCATCAGGCAATGCGATTGTGTGGAGAGGGTCGGCTTTTGATCCCATAGTCATTTGGACAACGAGTATGATAAAATTTCATTTCATTTCTCTATCTCTCTTCCCCATCCCACCAAGATTCCTTACCACGACAGAGATTGAGGAAGCTCTTCGATGACCATTGCAATACTTTCTCAGATAAATGCCCCTTGCCAAGCATCCACGAGAATCAACGACGATGATGACTATTTTAGTCTGACGCTTTTAGGGTTTTAATTTTAGTCTTTTACTTTACTTCATTTTATTTTAGTACCATACATTAGATTATATTCACCCTGATTGTAACAATTTTGGACTCAAGATGTAATTTTGGCCTGTGAAGGCGTTTAATGTAACATTTTATTTCATTTCATTTCACGTCTTTCTGCTGCATCTAACACCTCCACAACAGTGTCCCCCCCCCCCCCCCCCCCCTCTGAGACTACTTACCAAAGCGGACATCCACAAAACTCTTCCATGACTAATACAATACTTGTTGCGATGACGCCCAATGTCGGGCATCCACGGGACTTGACGATGATAATGACGACAATTTTAGTCTATTTTTGTACCTAGACATGCATCGTATTAGATCCACAAGGATTGTCTCACTTTATTTTCGTAGGTAATTTTTGCATTTTAAAGACGATTACTGTAACATTTCATTTCATCTCTCTCTCTCTCTCTCTCTCTCTCTCTCTCTTTATTCCCCTCTCCCCCTTTCCTTTTGGTCGATGGTCGATGGCATGGAAGCATCGGACATTGACAAAGTTCTTCGGCGACCAATGCAATACTTTCTCAAACAATGCTTGCTTTCAGGCAACTGATGATTTCAATCTTTCACTATACTTCATTTTAATACCCAGGCACTGATTAGATCCATAAGGATTGTATTAGTTTGATCTTATAGGTAATTGGTATAAGTTGCTAACTCTCATACTACATACTTAGTACAAGTTTTTTTTTAAAAAAAGCTTAAGTTTTTGGTCTTGCCAGACATTTTCTTGATGCATATTCTTTTACATAGTTTGACATCTAACTAGCAATGTCTGAAAGAGCAGCTAAGGTCAACTCAATTTTGCATTGTTTTCTTTATTTGTTGGACCAATCTACTGTTTATAGTATGGCCTTTACATGATGTATGCTCGTGATATCATGACTAGACACTATTATTCTCGTGATATCACAACTAAACACTAGTCAATGCCCTTTAAACAATTACAAATAATAATTTTTACAATATTAAGCACTTTAGAGACAACAGTTTGTGATATCAAGGGGACTATTCCATTTATTCAAACAAAAATAACCTACAATATATTAATCCATCTCACTTTTCGATTGATCCAAGGCTCATCATTGTAAATGACTTTTGCTAGTTACAGTTGTCTCCTACTTGTATCACTCTTCCCACACACAAACTGGTACATATTTCAGATGCACTACATCATCCAGAGTCTAACGATTTACAGAGAGCAAACAGGGAAGTTCTCTCCGCATTTTCATTTTGGGTTTTGAAATATCTTCTCAAAAACATAGGTAATTATAAACTGATAGCACTCTCTCAAATTCTATGATACCCATAGTCCTACACTTATCTACTAATACCATTCCACAGAGAACAACAACGTTACATAAATTCAACACATCTGGCTTACTTATCAGCTTGATTACCATTTATTTTTTGAAAGAAGCCATGGCTCTTTTAATTACCTGCATTCTCTAACATTGTGCCAATACTTGTATTATATGAAATTGCTATTGCTATCATTTCACATTGAGATATGCAGCTACTCACATGAGCCGAGGTGCTTTCCATTAAATACCAATTTGTGAGTACTTTGTTACTCAACCTTACTCCAATGTGGTCTGAAACAGGTAGTACCTTTTTTATGTTTTTATGCCCTGTCTAGTCCAACATGCACACATATTTGCCAATTTAGCCAGTGTGTAAATTCTCATCCTGGTGTAGATTCGCCGATTTAGGCAACACTAGTTGATCTTGCAGATTTTCCGATTTAGGCAGCACAATAACAAAGTATAGATTCACGATTTTTACACAATACCAAATGCAGATTCTCCGATTTAGGCAGTGTAAAGAATGAGGATGCAAGAGAGCTACACAAGACAAGCACAAAGCACACAGAGATGGAAAGCTTCTTCTTCTTCTTCTTCAATGAAAAGAGAGTACAAAATGACTAAGTGCTAAGGCTGAAAAATAGCACATATGTACATGCGGTCACTAAGTGTGAACTCGCTTGAAGCGTACTAGGCTGGCACTATAAGTGTAGTCCAGCTGTAGAATCACTGGCAGAGATCCTCCATGTCGGTCACCTAACGCGCCAGTGAGTAAATGCCGTAAGTGGCCAAGACCCGTAGTGGATGCCAGCTCAAGGTGTAGAGCTCGACATCTCAACACTCCCCCTCGAGCTCTGCATGTCGCAGAGTCCAAGCATAGTCCGTAAATGTCGAAGCTTCTCAGCTCCGAGGGCCTTGGTAAAGATATCCGCTATCTGCTCCTCTGTGCTAACGTAGACCAAGTCGATGTCGCCCGCCAACACTCGCTCTCGAACGTAGTGGTAATGGACCTCTATGTGTTTGGTCCTGGCATGGAACACTGGGTTCCTAGCCAACTGCATGCTGCTGAGGTTGTCACAATGGATGAAAATCTGCTGGTCCACCTGCACTCCCAAGTCCTCAAGTAATGTGCATAGCCAAGCTACCTCGCACGCCGCAACTGCTGCACCTCTGTACTCGGCCTCTGTGCTCGATAAAGCAACCGTAGGCTGCTTTTTGCTGCTCCAAGTAACATCAACACTCCCAAAAGAGAACATGAAGCCACTCGTAGATCTCCTATCAACAATGCTACATGCCCAATCTGCATCTGTATACCCATACAATGCTAATGGTGCATCTGCTGCATAGAACAATGCGTAGGTAAGAGTACCTTGCACATACCTAAGTGTGCGTCGTACTCCATCCAAATGTGGCTTCCTCGGAAGCTGCATGAACTGACTCTCCAAGCCTACTGTGTAGCTCAAGTCTGGCCTCGTGATAGTTAAGTAGATTAAACTACCCACAATCTTCCTGTACATGTTGACATCCTCAACAACATCACCCTTCTCTGCACTTAGCTTTGCATTCACATCCAAGGGAATAGAAATTGGCTTACAATCAGCCATACCATACTTTGACAACATGTCCAAAGCATACTGTCTCTGTGATAGCCATACACCCTCTGGAGTCCTGATCACCTCAATGCCAAGAAAGTAGCGCAACTCGCCTAAATCTTTCATTTCAAACTCCTGTTTGAGAAGACCCTTCACATGGTCAATCTCCATAGCATTGTCACCAACAATAATAAGGTCATCTACATATATGGTAATGACCACAATCCCCACATCACTCTCACGTACATAGAGTGAATGATCAGCATGAGCTCTCCTAAAACCAATACTGACAAGATACTTGGCAATCCTGTCATACCATGCTCTAGAGCCCTGCTTCAAACCATACAAAGCTTTGAGAAGTCTGCATACATAATCTGGGTAACCTGGATCGTCATAACCAAGTGGCTGATCCATATACACTTCCTCTTGCAACTCACCATTCAAGAAGGCATTCTTTACATCCATTTGATGCATAATCCATCCTCTAGATGCAGCCACTGCTATGACAGCTCTCACAGTCGTGATCTTTGCCACTGGAGCAAAGGTCTCCTCATAGTCTATGCCATACGTCTGTGCATAACCCTTTGCAACCAGCCTTGCCTTGTGATGCTCAATGTTACCATCAGCCTTATGCTTGGTTTTATACACCCATTTACAGCCAATAGCTTTCTTGCCACTTGGAAATGGCACCAACTCCCATGTGTCGTTTGCTTCCAATGCAGCCATCTCTTCATTCATTGCATCATCCCAATGCACATTTCCAACTGCATCCTCAAAACATGTGGGCTCCACATCCTGTATCACCTTAGCCATGTAGGCTTGGTGATGCGCTAGATACCCATCATAAGTCAATTTCTGAACTGGATTTCTGACTCTATTAGATCTGCGCGGTCCTGGGTCACTCCTTTGCCCTCTAGCATCTTCTTATACTTTCCTTACACCAGGTGTCCTGACAGCCGGAATTCCAAATTCCTCATCAAGACTTTGTTCAGAACCATCTGAATCCATGTCTACATGTGAAAAACCTGATGATGCATCAGCCATAAAGGGAGGTTCATCAACCTTTTCCTTTCCTTTTCGTGATACATTCCGTGTACCTGTTGGTGGAGTAACCTGCGTACGTAGTCTACCGTTCCATGGTTTCTCAACAGAGCCACGAGAAGAGGACTCTTGTGGTCCACTCAAAACCTGTGACTGTGGCCTCACATTTTGTACAACCACATCATCTTTTACATCAGCCCCAATAGTGCCATGTGCATTACTGTACCAGCTGCTCATCTCATCAAAGACTACATCTCTGCTCACTCGTAATTCTCGTGTGGTAGGATTGTAGCACTTGTACCCCTTTTGTTCAAGGGAATATCCCACAAGAATAATTTCTCTGCTTTAGGATCCAATTTCCTACGCAACTCATCTGGTACATACACGTAAGCTATTCAGCCAAACACTTTCAAGTGTGCCAAATCAGGCTTTGTACCTGTAAACTTTTCCTCAGGTGTTACATCATGCACCGCAGCTGTAGGTGTCCTGTTCATAATGTACACATCTGTATTTACGGCTTCAGCCCAGAAATGATAATACATGTTCTTCTCATTCATCAATGCACGTGCAACCTCTGCAATGTGCCTATTTTTTCTTTCTGCGACCCCATTCTGTTGTGGAGTATATCTGCATGTAAACTGCCTGCGTATACCATGCATTCGCAAAAAATCTGAAAAATCATTGGAGAAGTACTCTCCCCCTCCATCTGACCTCAATGTCTTGATTTGCATATCTGTCTCCTTCTCAATCATGACTTTGAAGTCTTGAAAGTGACCAAACACTTCACTTTTGTTACCCATGAAGTAGACCCATACTTTCCTTGTATGGTCATCAATGAAAGAGACATAATACCTGCAACCATGTATACTTGCAGTATCGGTTGGACCCCAAACATCTGTGTGCACCACCTCAAGTGGATTTTTACATACATTGCGCTCATGTGGAAATGAGCCCTTTGACTGTTTTCCAAACTGGCATGCTGCACACACTTTATGCATACCATCCACCTTGAATTTGGGCAAACCTTTTACAATCTGTTTTGATTGCATGCTGGGCAATCTCTGCTCATTGACATGGCCAAATGTCAACATCAGCCACAAAACCTGTGCCCTGTATAAACAATGCAGCTTTTACCTCAGGCATGTCTACATTCAGCGTAAACATTCTGCCCACACATTTGCCCTCTATGATTAGCTTACAGCCATTCTGGAAATCTTCTACATAACAGCCATTTGGATTGAAGCGAACCTGCAAACCCTGCTCAACCATTTGTCCAACAGAAACAAGATTCTTTGTAATGTTTGGGACATGAAGTACATCTGCTAAGTACTTTGATTTCCCAAACTTCGTATTTAGAGGTATGTCCCCTACATGAGCAATGGGGTGAGCTGTGTCATCTCCTGTCTGCACATAGCTTGACACATCTGGTTTGCGCATATCTCTAAACCACTCTCCACGAGACGTCATGTGATTAGAGGCACCTGAATCCACATACCAAACATCATCTTGGGTGGAATTCTCTGCAGTCATTGTATTCATTACATGCTGCATAACAAACATGCGCTCGTTTTTGCTGTCATCTGCATCTCTGCTAGTAGATGCATAGTTGCCGTGTTCTCTCTTTCCACTTGCTTTTCCCTTTGGACAGTCACGTGACATGTGACCTCTTTCACCACAAGTCCAACATTCTCTGCTATCTGGAGTATGTTGTTGCCTGCTTGATCCTGCACCACGACCTCTTTGACTCCCCCTGCCTTGAGACTGGTTTCCCCTGCCATTTGCATTGTTTTGATTTGATTGACCTTCCAGAAGTTGGCCCCTGCAACCCCTTGGGCCCCGACCACGACCTCTACCTCTACCTCTGTTGGAGTTAGAATAGAAGGCCTGTTCAGAATTATTTCTGCCATGAGAAGAAGACGTGTCAAGGTTCTTCTCCTCAAGAATAAGCATAGAAATCAAATCTTGGAACACGGGGATGTCGTCTCTTGTATTCATGGATGACCTAAAATGTACATACTCATCTCCTAGACCATCCAAGCATGCACGGACAATGTCATCGTCTTCCACTGAGACTTTAATAGATCCAAGAGCCTCAATGATACTCTTGATCTTCAAGGCATAATCATTGATTGAGAGGTTGTTCCTCTTAACCTGATTTAGCTCCGACTTTAGTTGAAGCTTCCTGGCCTTGGTGTTCACCTCGAACACTCTGCCTAAGTTTCTCCATGCAATGGCGGGGGTTTCATCATCTTGTAGATAGCCCACCATGCCATCTGTGATGCTCATAGAAAGCCAATACATCACTTTGCTCTGGCCTTGTTGCCAGTCCCTCAAAGCTTTCCTTTGTTCTGCTATAGCATTTGCCTCGGGAATCTCTGGTTCCTTTTCATTGTCTCCTTCTACATAGTCCCAATAACCTTTTCCTTTTAGGAAATTTGTTATTCTGAACTTCCATGCAGGGTAGTTATTTTTCTCAAGCTTCTCAATAACAATCTGACTGAAACCGTCAGACATCTTGAAGCACTAAGACAAAATAGCTGCAATCTGCAAAAACCTGCAAATCTGCTGAACCTGCTATCGTGGTACCTGTAACGCTTTCTACACTCAACGAGTGTTCACAATCAAGCGTACATACGACCACTGTACTTGTAAAGTAAATCTCTGTATACTGCACTTTGGAAACCTGTTCAGAAACTTGTGCGAAAAACCCCTAAAATTGCGAACGAAGGGATTGTGATGCTCTTGCTCTCTTAGCCTCTCTTGCCTGCATCAAGCTCTGATACCATGTAAAGAATGAGGATGCAAGAGAGCTACACAAGACAAGCACAAAGCACACAGAGATGGAAAGCTTCTTCTTCTTCTTCACTGAAAAGAGAGTACAAAATGACTAAGTGCTAAGGCTGAAAAATAGCACATATGTATATGCGGTCACTAAGTGTGAACTCGCTAGAAGCGTACTAGGCTGGCACTATAAGTGTAGTCCAGCTGTAGAATCACTGGCAGAGATCCTCCGTGTCGGTCACCTAACGCGCCAGTGAGTAAATGCCGTAAGCGGCCAAGACCCGTAGTGGATGCCAGCTCAAGGTGTAGAGCTCGATATCTCAACAGGCAGCATTAGTGCCGATTTGCCGATTTAGGCAGCACGTCGGGTGTAGATTCGTCGGTTTAGGCAACACCCGACCACAAAATCATGCTGCAGTGGCTGGCCACCACTGCAACTGGTATGATTTTGTTACCCGGACACACAAATTGAAGGATATTTGAATTTCGATTTTGAAAAGGATACATGTTGAGAGATGTTTGGATTTGGATTTGGAATGGATATATGTTGATTTTCTATCGTGATAGTATTGAACTTGAGAATGATGGGAATGGATTACTGCATGATGAGTGTGACCAATGATATCCTGATTCATCAGGGTATGATATATACTGCTTATTCTAGTGGTATGGGACACTAGAATAGGCAGTATGTGGATGACGACATATATACTGCTTATTCTAGTGGTATGGGACACTAGAATAGGCAGTATGTGGACGACGACAGGCATAAGCAATGTTGTCTAATTTTATAGATTTTTCTTTTACTATATGATAGTTTCGATACATATTTCTAATCATTGTTTTGACAAGCATTGTTTGCACAACATAGAGGTATGTAATGGAATTGATATTTTATTATCTAGTGTAGGTGACAGGTGCAAAAGGCTAAGGGTTATGCAAAAGGATATCATCTTTATGGACATTTCATTATTAAATGCTCTTTATGAGCTAAGGCCATTTAAGTCCGGCCGACCAATTTGTACTCATTTTTGGGCATTCAAGAAATCTATAAATAAATACGTGCAAGAGGAAAATACTCACTCTTGCATGGGAGGAGATTTCACCTAGTGCTTGTGTCTTCCTCTCTCCTCTCTTCTCTCCTCTCTTAAAAAGAGCTAAACAGACCCTAGAAGTAGACAACATTCATTCAATCATGTCTACACCCATCCAATGTACACTTACCTTGAGAGAAGTATTAAAACTGAGACCATACTTATGGAATGATCTACAGAAAACCCTAGAGAAGGTGGGAATAACGAGATTAATCTCGGAAAATTTGGGAAAACTAAAAAATAAAATGGACAACAAAGAGATTCAATCAGTTCCCATGAACAAAGTCAAAGAATATTATGAAGGGGAAGACAGAAACACCACTCTTGTTGGAATTAGGGTTGCAGAGAAACACACACAGCTTGGAGAAGACGAAGGAAGCTCAAGGCACACAATAGAGAGTGTGTTACTTAGTGTGCAATGGAAAGATAGATAGCCCTAGAGGGATGGGCGTATATACAATGCACGGGGGAAAAAACCTCCTAAAGAGGGAAAAAATGCCCCGGCGGTCCTAGTGTGTTCACACACATCACTACCACATGTATATGGTAACAAATCCCCCCTGGAGTGATGCGGTGAACGAGAGCTGGCACATGAGTAAAGGGAAGTGCCATGCCCTGAGGACAGGATCAGTCCACAAAGGGGAGTAAGCCCAAAGCTTTGCGGAAAGCTTCAAGATTCTCATGAGACAATGCCTTTGTGAAAAGATCTGCAAGGTTGTCCTGTGTTGGCACATAAGCCAGGCTGATCTCTCTTGCTGAGAGCCTCTCCATGACATAGTGGTAATGCACCTCAATGTGCTTTGTGCGAGCATGAAAAATTGGGTTCCTCGCAACTGCCAATGCGCTCTGACTGTCAGTGTAGATAGTGTTGGCAGTGTCCTGTCCAACACCCAAATCAGCCATAAGGCGTCTGAGCCATACACACTCAACCATAGCTGTGAAGACTGCCCTGTACTCAGCCTCACAACTCGAAGTGTCCACAGTAGGTTGCTTCTTGCTCAACCATGATATACATGAACTGCCAAAAATGAAACAAAAACCACTTGTGGACACTCGCGTGTCAAAACAACCAGCCCAATTTGAGTCCGAAAAAGCATGTAAGTCTGGCGGCAATGATCCCCCCTTGGGATAAAACAAGCCAAGATGTAAAGTGCCACTAAGGTAGCGGAAAATCCTCTTGACAGCCTGCCAATGCTTAGACCCTGGGCTATGCATAAATCTGCTGACCTGTGAGACTGCAAACTGAATATCCAACCTCGTGTTGCATACATAAATGAGGCAGCCAACAACAGTTTGGTAAAGAGTGACATCAGCAGGATCGCCAGCATCATGTAGACTCAACTTCAAACCTGTTTCCATGGGAGTGGCAATAGGTTTGCAATCCTCAAGTCCAAAATTACATAGCAATGTCTCTATGTAACTTTTCTGACACAAGGCAATACCACCATCACACTGCTTAAACTGTATACCCAAGTAATGATGCAACAGCCCCAAATCTTTCATCTTGAAAGTAGCATTCAAATCAGCCTTAAATTTAGCAATATGTCTCTCATTTGGTCTAGGGATAAGCAAATCATCAACATAAAGAACCACAATGAGAAATACATCACCCTCACGCTTTACATACAATGTGCTTTCTGTTGGACTGTTACGAAAGCCTTGTTTGACCAAATGAGTGTCAGCTTTCTCATACCAAGCACGAGGAGATTGCTTCAACCCATACAAAGCCTTGTTACGTTTGCACACTTTGTCCTCTTGTCCTTTTATGACAAAACCGCGAGGCTGCGTTACATAAACTTCCTCAAATATGTCACCATTCAAGAAAGCCGTAACAATGTCTGATTGATGTACATCCCAACCAAAATGAGCTGCCAATGCACATAGAAAACGCACAGTAGTCATACGACAAGTGGGAGCAAAAGTCTCTTCATAATCTATGCCTTTTCGCTGTGCATAACCCTTTGCAACAAGTCGAGCCTTATGGCGATCAATCTCACCATCCGGCTTGCATTTCAACTTGTAAACCCACTTCGTACCAATGGCCTTTTTGCCAGGAGGAAAATCACATAAAGTCCATGTGTCATTTTCTATAAGTGCATCATATTCTGATTGCATGGCAGCCATCCAATTTTCTGAATTCTGTGCTTCATCAAAAGACAGAGGCTCCTCAACATCATGTAAACTAGACACAGCCAAAGCATAACAATCTGATGCATAAGATGCATGGCGAGAGCCTGAACGAGTATGACTAGACAAAGGTGCATCCAATTTACTGTCACGCAAAGTGTGCACCAGCCATTTTGGCATACCTCTAGCCTGCTCATTTTCAGCCCTTTCCTCATCAAGTACATCATGTACATCTGCATCAGTAATAGGCTGATCTAAAACATTTTCAGAAACCCCCATAGGCTGTACATTTGCCTCATTGGAACTTACATTCGTATTTCCACCACTGAAAAGAGGCAACAAAGTGTCATAAATGTCCTGTGAGCTTACATTACTGTCTCTAGTACATGACAGCAAGGGCTGAACAGAATCTTCCACAAACACTACATCCCGAGAAACCAGAATACGTTTTGTTTGCGGATGATACAACCTGTAACCTTTGCTTTCAGCACTATAACCAACAAAAATACATTTGACAGCCTTATCATCCAATTTTCTGCGCTGCACTTGTGGCACCAAAGCATATGCGAAACAGCCAAAAACACGCATGTGCTCAATAGAAGGCTTTCTATCATGCCATGCTTCATATGGAGTAATATACTGCAAAGCTTTCGTAGGACACCTGTTAAGTACATAAGTGGCACACATGATGGCCTCAAGCCAAAAAGAATGCGGCAAAGCTTGACTTTTGACCATACATCGTGCCATTTCCGTCAGTGACCTGTTTTTCCTCTTAGCAACACCATTTTGCTGAGGTGTATAAGGCACTGTACATTGGTGTTTTATCCCACGACTAGCCAGAAATGCATTAAATTCATGAGACATATACTCCCCCCCTCGATCGGAATGGAGGGTGCCCATAGTACATTTCGAGACATTTTCAGCCATAGCCAGAAATTGTTTGAAGCACATAAAAACTTCGGACTTCGCTTTAAGCGGAAATACCCATGCATGCCTGGAGTAATCATCAATGAAAGTCACGAAGTATAGGTAATTGCCCAAGGATGGAGTTTGCATGGGCCCACAAACATCACTATGCACAAGCTGCAACCTGCATGTGGCCCGAACTGAACCATCCTTTGGAAATTTAGAACGCTGCATCTTACCCAAAATACAGCCTTCACAAACATGTTTGACAGGTGGTTCAAGAGGCAGCAAAGAAGCAACCATATAAGATTTCTGCAAACGCAGCAAACTGACAAAATTCAGATGACCAAAACGTGCATGCCAAAGTTTTGCATCTGAAATAGCCCTTGAATCTGCAACAGCATTTGCAAAATTTTGTCCACACTTGTCATACAAAGTGAGCCTATATAGCCCACGGCACAAAAGGCCAGATGCAACAATTTCATCACCAAAACTGAGATCATGAACTGTACATCTGTCATCCACAAATTTGACTACAAGTCCAAGTCTAGCAAGTGCGGATACAGACAAGAGATTCTTCTTGATCCCAGGTACATAAAGTGCATCAACAAGTGTGAAGGAACTGCCATTAGCAGCAGTGAGCACAATCTTTCCAACTCCCTGAACTGGATAAGAGGCGTTGTTGGCACAAGTGACTGAATTCCCATGAGGGACAGACTCAAGAGAGGTAAACAATTCACGATGTGAGGTAATGTGCTTTGTAGCACCACTGTCGAAATACCACACATGTGAATCTGCAGCAACAACTGACAAGCATGCATCATGGACAACAGGATTGTAAGTGCACTCTGCGCTAAAAGCCCATTCTGCATCAACATCAGCAACACAGTCTCCTTTCACAGAAGACTCAACAATGGCTGCATTTGTAGTGGAACCAGCATTTTGCAGTGGAACCACCCTCTTTCTTCTTAGCCTCTTTGGCCTTCAACTTAGGACACGACTTGATCAAGTGATCATTGGCTTTACAATAATGGCAACGCATCTTCTTTTTGCCCTTATCACCAGAATTTCTAGACGAATTGCTGCCAGCAGAAGCATTAGGAACATAATTTTTGCCACTCGCAGCAGAACCATAAGAAGTGGCTGCATTGCTGTTACCACCCTTTCTTTGAGAAGCAATAAAAGCCTGTTCAATTGCACGCTGCCTAGTCCTGTTTTTTCTGGAAAGTGACTCTTGCAACAGCAATGTGCATAATGCATCAAACTTGACAACTTCAGGATTTCCTTGGGTCATCAGTCTCCAAGTACTAGCAAAAGTCTGGTAGGAATCTGGTAAGGCATCAAGAACAGTCTGCACAAGGGAACTGTCTGAAATGACTTCACCTGCAGAAATAAGCTGCTCATTGATATCCTTGACACTAGCAAGGAAAGTGTCCATATCATCTTCCTCATGCATAATCTTCGACTCCAGCTCTTTACGCAGCAAAGCAATTTTAGCCTCATTGCGGCTTGCATAAAGACCCGCTAAAATATCCCCAGCACGTTTTGCTGATTTTGCTGAACGGATGTGAGGAACAATGGTGCGCTTCACAGACAACACAATCAATGCATGAGCCTGTGCATCCTTAACATCCCAACGAGCTTGTTCTGCCGTAGGCAAAACAACTCTAACAGCTGCAATCCTTGCAGCAAGACCTGCAACATCCTCAACATCGCCTACATCCTCAGAACCAGGACGTACATCAATGCCCTGCACAATGTTCCAGACACCTTTTGACACAAGAACATGTTGCATCATATAAGCCCACATAGGGTAGTTGTCCCCATCCAACCTGTCCTCAGCAGCAAACATCGTGAACACATCTGTGTTGTTGTTGTCAGCCATGGTAAATGCTGCACCTGATGTGAAAACTGCCCGAAAATAGGAGAAACGGAGCGGGAACAACCTGTGCTATATAGCACAAACCGTAGAAGACTATAAGGCACCTGTTATGCAGAAAACGGCACTGACAGAAATTCTACACAAAATGACAAAATAGCCTGTGCAGTACTGCCTGTAGTGGAAACGGAGGCCGAAATGAGCCCAAATCAAAATTCTGAGCAGACCAAGCTCTTCGAGCACACCCGAAATATTTGTCGACCTGCGAACGCTCTCCAAAGCTCACTAAAATCGGAGAAAGTGAGCAGGCGTGTGCTGGAGCAGCTGGCGACTAAGCCCGGGAGGACGTGACCTGCTCTGATACCAGTTGTTGGAATTAGGGTTGCAGAGAAACACACACAGCTTGGAGAAGACGAAGGAAGCTCAAGGCACACAATAGAGAGTGTGTTACTTAGTGTGCAATGGAAAGATAGATAGCCCTAGAGTGATGGGCGTATATACAATGCACGGGGGAAAAAACCTCCTAAAGAGGGAAAAAATGCCCCGGCGGTCCTAGTGTGTTCACACACATCACTACCACATGTATATGGTAACAACTCTCCCAATGAAATATAATGACATTGAAACCATGGCGATACTGGATAGTGGAGTTGGCATAGCCATAGCCACTAAAGCAGTATGGGAATCCTGGGGACAACCAGCCATTAGACAAATGCGAATGAAATTGCAATTGGCTGACGGACACATTGAGAGACCTTTAGGGCTGCTTGAAAAAGTGATAGTCAATTCTTGTGGAATTGACTATCAACACTTTTGCCATAGTAGACTTTGGGACAAAACTCAACTATGAAATCATAGTGGGAAGACCTTTCATGTGACAGGTACAGCTTATCCAAGATTGGGGAAACAATTATCTGTACTTGAAGTAAGTGGAATCTATAACAAGAGTAAATCTAAAAGATTACACTTATAGAGATGTCTTGAAAACACCCATACAAGAGTTTGATTCAGTCTCTTCGGCTGAAACCAAGCTTCCATCCTGGTTAAACAAAGATACTTCTATTTGGATGTGTGTAGCTTCAGAAAATAGAAGCTTAAAACGAAAAGAATGTATCCTAGAAAGGGACTGCACAAACGAAGCCTATGTACTTGAACCCTTTCCAGAGCATTTGTTTGAGCCATTCGAATGGACTCAAATTTTAGCGACAATGGATGTATGTGTGAATACGTCTATGCCTATTCCCATCCAAATGATTTCAATCCTCAACATTGAAGACGAAAATGAGGAACCCAAGGACTTAATGAAAGCTCAACAAGTCTTTTCAAACCTCTATTACGATGCAACTGATGAGTTAGATGAACACTTAGCTACCTCAGAAGATTCGGGGTTAGAAAAAGAGCATATGAGAGCTCAGCTACTCTTAAAAGGAGGAGAGGAAAAGTTTTTTGACTTTCTAAACCAAAAATCGAGAAGACAAAAATGATATAGATGAAAGAGAGACACCAAAAACGTTAAAACACGACCTATGCCATTAGTCTCCAGTAAAACACAATTCTTGATGCAGATAGATGCAAATGATTGTATCAAGGACAAAATAAATGGCATATATCCTTCAAACAAAAATTCAAAAATGTCTCAAACATCAAGAAAAACAAGGAAGGGTACACAAGCAAAACCACAGGATAAAAAACCACTCATGAGCAGAGTTGACGAGCGGAAAAAGAAATATCAAGAATTGAAAAAATCTCTAAATACACAACCGAAATGGAAACCACGGAAGAGGATGGTAAGGATGTAAAGAGTGTTCCATCCCATTACAAAAAGTATACTCTCCAAGATCAAAAAATCATAGTCGAACAACCTGTTAGGGAACTACGAAAACAGGGCGAGTCTTACAAAGGGCCTGAAAACACTAAAAAAATAGACTTGGCTGAATCGGGAGAAGAGCCTAGACCTACTTACATTGCGAATGGCCTAAGAGAAGAAGAAGAAGAGCTCTTGCTGAGCTTCTTAAAAGAATACCGAGATATCTTCGTTTGGTCTTATAAGGATCTCAAGGGTGTTGATCCAGAAATTTGTCAACATACCATACTCATGAGAAATGGTTCGAAACCAAGTAGACAAAGGCCATACACGTATAATGAAACATTTGCCAGGAAGATAAAAGAAGAGATTAAAAAACTAAAGGAAGCCGAATTCATTTACAAAATTGAACACACAAATTGGGTGTCTCCAATTGTGGTAGTCCCCAAGAAGAATGGAAAATTGCGAGTGTGTGTTAATCTCAAAAAGGTGAATGCAGCTACCATTAGAGACAACTTTCCTCTTCCAATCACTGAGCATGTTTTGGAATGAGTTGCAGAAAAAGAAGCTTACAGCTTTTTAGATGGCTTTTTGGGATACAATCAACTTTTGGTTGACCCAAAAGACCAACATAAAACTGCTTTTGTAACAGAATGGGGTATATTTGCCTATTGGGTTATGCCATTTGGGTTAACTAATGCTCCAACCACATATCAAAGGTTGATTAGCCATGCTTTCAAAGAATGTCTTAGAAAATTCTTAGAAGTATACATGGATGATCTATGCGTATATTCATCAATCCTGGCTGATCATTTTGAACACCTCAAAAAGGTATTTGAAAGATATAGGGCTGAAAGCATGGGTTGGTGGTGCAAAAAGTAGTGTCCTTGACACCTCTTGTGAGGCACTCTTGGATGGTGTTTTGTTGGCAGTTTTCAAAAACCAAAAGATAAATATTTAATATTTCTAAAGGCGTTGTGCCAACAACTTTAACGGTTCTTGATTTAGTCAAATGCAAGACTCTTTACCTACCCCTTTAGCAGTCTACGAGCTCCTTCTCTCTCTCTCTCTCTCTCTCTCTCTCTCTCTCTCTCTCTCTCTCTCTCAGAAGGAAAATTGCAGCAAGAACTTGTAGAGGGACCTTGTGGAAAATTGTCATAAGGTGTGAAGACTAAAGGTCCAGAAGATCAGGATGGAGATATTGTAGCAGGAGATTGGCCAACAGGTTGTGTCCGAGCAGCAGCCTCCACTAGATTGTCACCTTTTGTGGAATGTCGATTTCAGCAGTTTGGGAGAGCACGTTCCGCACCAGCAATAACCTCCACACAATTGCCATGTTGGATGGCCGGCCATTGCTTGCGGTGTCAGATGTTTTGAAGAGAGGATTGTGCACAACGAGCCACCTCCAAGTACACTGCAGGGCTCTGAGTACTTTCAACAGCATGCGCAATACAATCCACTTCATGATGACATGACTCACAATTACCACAGGGATGACTCAGTCACAATTTGCCATGAAGGTAACCATTGGATGCGAGAATATTGGTCTATGATGAAAAAAGAGAGCCGTATGAGACAACAAGAAAGTGATGCATCAGGTTCAAGGTCAATAGAAGATGTGAATCAGGTTTGCATGAAAGTCTCGAAATGCTGGCAGGAAGCAACAAAAGGCATGACTTGCAATGCTAAGAGAACCGCCTTTCAATGTCTTCTAGGAGTGCCAACTTTTAGACTTTTGCATCATGCATCTAAGAAGTCAATACTATCCAATACTCGAGGCACAATTACTAAAGTCAAAGCATCCATGTCTAAAGAGGAGTTGAAGATTAAAAGAGTTGTCTGCATGATGTTGGTGAATAGTGAAGGAGATCCATCAAGGTCTATTAGCAACTCCAAGATGGCCAGATTTACTGGATTGCATCGGCAAAACTTTGCAGCATCCAATTTGCGGTTAAAACAGGCTGAGGTTGGCGCATTTCCTTTGCAATTATGTAGTCGTCAAGTACCTCAAAGTTCCACCATCACACGAGCAACAAAAGAACTTGTTTTTTCCTTTTGGCAGACAGAGACAACAGTCGCCAAAAAAAAAAGACGTGTGTCAAAAACGATTGGGCAGAAAATCTTACATAAAGCATCCAATACATTTGCTTGATGATTCACAATTATGCTCCTAAAGTTTCATAGGTATGAACTTTGGATGTAGAGAAAAGCCATAGAGTTCCTTTCAAAGGTAGTCATGGAACTACCATGATAGTACAAAAGGTTCTTTAGGTAGTCTGGATCTTTGAAAGAGTCTAGAATACCTCACAAAGGTAGTCTTGAAAGTACCATGCGAATCTAAATGGGTTCTCTAGGTACTTTGGAGGTAGAAAAAGTTCATAGAGTTCCTTTCAAAGGTAGTCATGGAAGTACCATGACAATAAAGAGGATCTTTAGGTACTTTGGACCTTTGAAAGAGTTTAGAATACCTTACAAAGGTAGTCTTGAAAGTACCATAGAGTTATTTTCAAAGGTAGTTATTTACCATGAGAGTGAAGAGGTTCTCTAGGAACTTTGGAGGCAGAGAAAAGTCATAGTTCCTTTCAAAGGTAGTCATGGAAGTACCATGATAGTATAAAGGCTATTTAGGTACTCTGGATCTTTGAAAGAGTCTGGAATACCTTGCAAAGGTAGTCTTGAAAGTACCATGCGAGTTTAAATGGGTTCTCTAGGTACTTTGGAAGTAGAAAAAGTTCATAGAGTTCCTTTCAAAGGTAGTCATGGAAGTACCATGACAGTAAAGAGGCTCTTTAGGTACTCTGGATCTTTGAAAGAGTCTAGAATACCTCACAACGGTAGTCTTGAAAGTACCATAGAGTTCATTTCAAAGGTAGTCATGGAAGTACCATGATAGTAAAGAGGTGCTCTAGGTACTTTGGAGGTAGAAAAAATCATTGAATACCTCACAGAGCTTTCACTTTGATGGGTTTTACTTTGAAAAAAGTTTGAGCCTCTGATGTGTTTTATTTTTTCTTGCATAGGGTGAGCTTTACAAGAGGTTCCAAATGCAATATCCACACATCAAGATCTCACTCAGATGTTTTGAGGGATTGAAACCTTGGTTTTTTCGTAAGTTGAAGTACCGTTACACGTGCTGCTGTATTGCTCATATTCAGATGATATATCTCAAGGAAGCATTCAGCCACATGAGACACAGTAACATAGGCATGCTCGGCGATGGGTGTGGCTGCATGTGTGCTATATGCTTGCCAAAAGAGGCTCCAAGTAAGTGTGAAGCTGTCACGTACACATACACTAGTGTAAGCACATAGACTGAAAGTGTGTTATGTGAAAAACCAATGGACTCCGCATTTCATAAGTTGCCTTGCTTGAAGGGAGAATGTCCTCAATGGGGGTCAAAGAGATTAATGCTTTGTCCAAACGAAACACTTGAAAGTGCAGCCCAAATTTTTGTTCAGGTGTTTGAAGACGTTGCCTCAACCCATTCTCAAGGCAAGAAGCACAAGGATCTTCTGTTGAAGGAAATGGGATGCAAGGATTTCACAATTTTTCTTCAAAAGCATCTGACCACTTACATCCGACACAATTTTATTGCCCGGTGGCAATCTCAGCAGTTCAAAGATTGCATTCATAGGTTTCCTAGAGATGTAGTGGTCTCTGTTATTGACTTTGCGGAAAATTACTCATTTAAGGAGCAAAATGAAATCCAGTCAATGCATTGGTACTCTTCACAAGTCACCATCTTGGTGCACATTACATACATTCGAGACGAGAAAGACCGGGTGTTAAAATATACACATTTTTACATTTCTAATGACAAAGATCATGACACGCTCTTTGTGCAACATTGCTTGCAACTACATAGTGTTTGGCTTCAAAATCAGGGATTCAACTTCTTGAAGCGGCACTGGGTGTGGTCAGATGGATGTGCTGCTCAATTCAAGTCATCTAGACCGCTGTCAAGGTATGCCAGGTTTTATTCCACCTCTGATGAAAAGTTTCCAGAAATTTGTTTCTACCCAACATTGAAGGTGGGTCATTGTTTTACGTACTATGGTTTGACTGGCATTGAAATGCTGTGGAGTTTCTTTGCCTCGGGCCCCTGTGGAGCATGATGGGGCAGGGGCAGTTGTTAAGAGGGCTTTAATACATGATCAATTAAAGGCTGATGCATGGCACATGAAGTGTGCCAAGGATGTTGTTGGCTTCTTGAAGCATAAATTTAATGATGAAAGTGGTCACACAGGGGTGAATCGGATTTTTTGGGAGGTCCAAGCAACTGAGGTGCCAAGGGAGAAGAAGTGGAATTGCAAGCGAGTTGAAGGCTCACGATCAATACACCGTGTCAATGGATACTCCAAGAGTGACAAGTGTGCACTCCGTTGCAAACTTTTCTCTTGTTTTTGTGAATTTTGTATGTCCCAGCGTTGGAGGCGATGCTTGAATAACACACATGTTGAGAACTGGGAGTATCTAACCCTTGAGGCATTGGATGGTGACAATACAAAAAGTGAATATTTTAGCGATGACGAAGGATGAGATCTGCCGATGTATGGTGGGCACCATGACGCAATTAGTGATGCTCTATGCATCGGTGATGCCTTTGCCACCAATGCCAATGAAGATGGAGCTGACTTCTACCTTTTGAGGTGCTCATAGGAGAAATACAAAACAGTAAGAGCCTTGAGTGATACCTAAGGAGACATACTTTCTGCAGGGAGCTATTTGGTTGAGGGGTACTATTACGAGCTAGTGGAAGGTGCCGAGCATATCTATTACATGCCTGCTAGTCAACCAAAAGTGCTTCTTGCATCACACTTGGTTAGATCGATTAAGATACCCTTGGAACCCTTAGAAGGAGAGCCACATAAGTTCAAACTCGCTGCAGAAGTATACGAAAATGTGTACAATAGTATGCCAATAGTGATATAGGTTGCTGCCCAAGTAACCTATAGAAGGAGAGCCACATAAGTTCAAACTCGCTGCAGAAGTATACGAAAATGTGTACAATAGTATGCCAATAGTGATATAGGTTGCTGCCCAAGTATACGAAAATGTGTACGATAGTATGCCAATAGTGATATAAGTTGCTGCCCAAGTAACTTGTAGAAGTACCAGTAATTAGCTTCAAAGTACCATGCAACTATTCCACATGTGGTTTTTGTAGGAGCCTATCATAGGTTTCAAAACCTCTTGCAGGCCAGTCCAAATAAGCACTTGTAAACGCTTTTGTCTACCCGAGTAACAAAAATAGCATTTTAATTTTGGAACATAAAGTACCTACCTGTCAGCCTAAAGTACCTTACAGGTAGTTCACAAGCACTTCTGTTTAAATATGTAGGAAACAAGCACTTCTAAAAGTTTATCTACTGGCCCAAAGTACCTTTAAGGTAGTCCTCAAGTGGTTTCTGTATGTTAACATATGTAAGTAACAAGCACTTGTAAAACCTTTTGTATACCATCCCAAAGTACCTTCTATGTTCTTTACAGGTCTGACAACCAAAAGTACCTTACAGGTAGTTCACAGGTGGAAACTGTATTAAACTATGTAGGAAACAATGACTTGTAAAAGTTGTTGTATGCCAGCCCAAAGTACCTTATAGGTTCTTTATAGTTCTGACAACCAAAAGTACCATACAGGTAGTTCACAGGTGGAAACTGTCTTAAACTATGTAGGAAACAAGGACTTGTAAAAGTTGTTGTATGCTAGCCCAAAGTACCTTATAGGTTCTTTACAAGTCTGACAACCAAAAGTACCTTACAGGTAGTTCACAGGTGGAAATTGTATTAAACTATGTAGGAAACAAGGACTTGTAAAAGTTGTTGTATGCCAGCCCAAAGTACCTTATAGGTAGTCCCTGGATGGTTTTTGTACAT
The DNA here is from genome assembly GCF_014529385.1 of Adiantum capillus-veneris. Taxonomy (NCBI): domain Eukaryota; kingdom Viridiplantae; phylum Streptophyta; class Polypodiopsida; order Polypodiales; family Pteridaceae; genus Adiantum; species Adiantum capillus-veneris. The sequence goes on from NC_140952.1 coordinate 104,822,333, forward strand.
AACAATCTGTTAAGTTTTGGTATGCCAACCCAAAGTACCTTACATTGTAACTGTCTTAAATTGGGAAACAATAACAAAATCAGAAAAATAACACTCAATGCTTGGACACTTAAACAGTCTTAAACTACTTGAATCAGAAAAATAACACTTCAATGTTGGGACACAAAGATAGCGTATCAACCAGTTGGAATATACTACATCTTCAACAATTTGACATCAAGTCATTACATGAGTTATAATGGCAATCAAAATGAAGCCAAAAAATTGGTTTCCACATGGAAAGTAGCATATAAATATACAAGGTTCTAGCACGGGTTTAGTTTAGTTACAAAAGGTACATAAAGGATCTGTCATCCTAAAAAATCAAGGGACGTCATTGTCGCTTGCACTCTATGGGCATGAGCTGTGGCCCACATAAGTACGCATCATACGATGTCTTTTCAAACCCTTTTGCAATTGCTGTGAATACATACTTGTCGTCATCAGTAGGTTTTGGTTTGCTGAATGTGTCCGCCAAGGCACGGCGATCTGTAGCATGCTGCCACCCTTCTAGCCAGGCCTTTAGATCTTTTGACAAGTATTGGTTGGAGCGGTGCTCAATACCAGGCACTATGATGTAAGTACCACAGGGATTATAATGACATTTATAGGAACTGTTATCAATTAAAAGGACATTGTTGGTATCATACCATTGCAACTTCGCCAAAAAATTCTGCAATACCTTGAAAAATGATGGTCTTCCACCACCAAAATAGTAATTGTCCACATCACATAACTGCTCTCCAACCCATCCACTAATATAACTGTGAACCTGGGGAAAACATCTTTGAATTCTTGAGCCCACTCTGCTGAGCATTGCACTGCTCCATATGTAGACATTTGCCCATGTCACAACCCATGTAATAAAATCTTGTGCATCTTTCGGAACAAACAGGTACCTACCATCTGCGTCCTCATGCTTGAAAAATGATGTAGCTTCAATATCGAAGATAGATGAAGGGTCATACTTATTAGGTGTACATGTAAGACAAAGTACACCATTAAGATTTAATATGAGGGCTGATCGGGTTGGATCATCATATGGCAAGGAGGAGATAGCTGGGGGAATGTACTTTGGGGGATCTCTGATGATGATGATTTCCTCTACGAGAAGCTTGAGGGTCCCCTTTTCCTTTGGACACTCTGTAAAAGATAGCATCCAACATTGAAAAATAAACACGAGGCAATATTTGACATAAAAGCGACAAAAACATAGAGGCCGACAAAAACATAGACATTGCGCTTATGAAACATAAAAGCGACAAAAACATAGAGGCCGACAAAAAAGTTTCTTTTGCATTCAAAATCAAGAATCACAGATTCTTGTATTACAATTGAAGAGTCACAATTTCTTGCAAACTCGAGGCTTGGGGGGTGGGAAACACTAGAAGGATTGCGGAGGGGAGTACTCTTTGTGGGAGTCTTCTTCACGGCAAGAGGTGATCTGGGTGCTTCCCTCTCTCCCATATCTCCATCTGCATGATGAGCATGCTGCTTTGAACGTGTGGACTCCGAAGGTCTATTCTTTTTGGAAGGTCCACCTATGTCATAAAACAACACATCAGCCCCATGTAGACATTGCATAGAAGTTGACAAGTCCAATACCATTACCACTTACCATCACCATTTTTCTTGCGCTTCTTTGACACCTTCACCATGTCACTCTGAAAGATGGGAGAATCTAGATTCTCATCACCAGCTACCATGCACTGCACTGCATCCACTCCCTCTTGCGCTATTGCCTCCACATTGTCAACTGTTGCATCTTCCTTTGGACTGCTTTCGCTTGGTTGTGGCTCAACTGCTGCTGTGCTTGCATGGGGGTCTACCTTCACAAATGGAGTGCGCACACTGGAGTACACACTATGGGCTTCAGGAGTAGCTTGTAGCACAACCTTTGGCACGTCATCCTGTATCGGCACCACACAAGGAATATGGCCAGAACCTGCAATCACATCAGTGAAGTTCAGGCTTGTGCAATCAGCAGATACTTGAAGGCAACCTGAACTGTTCTTGGATTTATATGAGATTGGAAGCAACTGCAACCAACCTGTATGCAGGAGCATTGATTTCAGTGAATTTGGAATACTACTCTTGCAAGAGGCGTCCGCACATACCGTCTCTGATCCAAGCCAGGCAGCAAAACACGGAGCATGGTATGCATGACCACATGCTAGCGTGTATACACAAACCACATGGGAAGCCATAAATGCAAGCCGCATGCATCACATAGTCCTGGAACAGAGAATGTAGCCTGCAAGTGGCTCAAGTGCTGGCCAGCTGTCGGAAGCAGTAGCATTGTGTCACCAACCTTCACCTGCTCCAACATGCTCTCACAAAAGTTGATATGTTGCACACACGTACTCGCTGATGCTTCCAAGTCAGTCACTTCTTTATGCATGACAAATGAAGAACAAAAGGCCCACAGGGATTAGATATGAGAAGCACCATTACAGCCCAAAGTAACATGACAAGTACCTTTAACAAAAAAAACTACCATAAAAAAGTACTTTGGATACTCCAAAAAAGTGCCAAGGCAATTAGAAACACCATGGCAGGTAGAAAAGTACCTTGGACACTACCACCATAACAGAAAACTGCCATTGCATTAAAAACATCAAGGCAAAAGCTATTACCATAACAGGAAAGACTATCATGATAAAAAAGCCACCATGACCAAAAACAAAGTACAATGACAGGTTTCTTGGACACTACACACTAATTAGCAATGACCGTACAACCACCTTAATAGAAAAAACTACCTTTACAAGTACCTTGGGCACAACCACCATAGCAAACAAACTTCCTTAAAGAAACAATCAACCATAACAGAAAAAACCATGAAAAAGTACCTTGGGCATTGCCACCATAACAGACATGGCTTTCCAAAAAACCTCTAAGGTAATGACATATACCATGGATAGTAGAAAAGTACCTTGAGCACTACAACAATAGCAAAAGAAAAGTACCATAGTAGGAAATACTACCATGAAAAAAACACCACCATGATCAAAAGAAGTACCATGACAGGCATTTTGGCCATTACATGATACCTCAAAAAATAGCCATGACCCCTGCACCTGTCATGGTAGAAAAAACTACCATGACAAGTACCACAATAATAGACAAACTTCCATGGAAAAAACAAACACTCATAGAAAAAAAAACCACCATGGAAAAGTACTTGGTCAATGTCACCGTAACGAAAAGAAAGCCATGTAAAAAGAAACTACCATGTCAAGTACCTTGGGCACTATTACCATGATAGAACCCCACAATAGAGAAAACTACCATGTCAGGTAGGTTGGGCACTTAGCACCATAACAGAAATAATTGGCATGACAAAAACAACCATCTAAATAGAAAAGAGTACCATGTCAAGTACCTAGGGCATTACCACATAAATAGAAATAACTGGCATGGCAAAAAAACCACCTAAATAGAAGAGAGTACCATGTCAAGTACCTAGGGCATTACCACATAAACAAAAATCCTGCCTTGACTTGGTCGACACATACCTGGAGATGATCCACCTCATCTCTTATGTTCGAGCTGCTTGCATCGGCCCCAAGAGCTGTGAGTGCACTAGTTAGAGCAGCCATCTTGCCTTCAATCACCAAAAAATCACTGTCAGTATCGACAACTCCCTTCATGCTAGACTGCAATATCTGGAGCTCTTGCAATTTCCCCTGAAGCACTGCCGCGGCTGAAGATGTCCCTTGTATCTTCCACATATTTTGGTTCCTATCTTGTAGCTCTACTCTCACATTATCCAATGTTGTGTTCAAAACCTTTAATGCATCCCTTTTTGCATCCAGAATCTGCTCCACCTGTGCTTTTACTTGTTGGTTTATAAAGGAGGCACTAACTAGAGAAGTGCTGCCAGATAAGAGAGCATTTTGCCCACTTTTCTAACTTGCCCCGACATTGTCAAGACGAAGGGGCTGAAGTGATGTCCCCTCATTATTCTCCATCCAATTTCTTACTTTCTTGTCAATGCCACCCGGAAGCTTCTTGCAATGGTCCAAAACCTGTTCACCAAAAGCAGCCCATGCAACCTTTCGACTTGCAGGATCTTGCCAAGCAGTTGGGCATCGCTCGAACACAAACAATGTTGCAAACTTTTGTGTGATCCTTTTGTTTGGCTGGCATGCATTGGTAGACTTTGTGAAATAGTAATCTGCATTCATCTACAAACTCAGGTCGCATCATATGCAAAGAGTTTTTAGAGCCCTTCTCCCTTTTCTTCATGATGACTGACAACCAATCCTAATCTGTGACATCAGCCTCACCAAGGTGCTGGTAGAGCTTTCCCTCCAATCTTAAGCCATACTCCTCATGCAACTCCTCTCATGTGTAGCAAAATCGAGTTTGCTTAGGGTATTGAATCCTCCAGGAAGATCTTGCTGCAAACCACATTTGACATAGTAAACAAACATAAACAAATAGTGAAAAGACCATTTCTACAATTGAAGAGACAAAGTTGATATGTACCAATGCTTTTGTCGCCGATAGTTTCAGACTTTATGCCCAATGTTGTGGAGCTCCTAAGCTTGCTACTGGATGAAAGCATGCTAGCTGAACCACCACTAGTTACTGCCATGGTGCACTTTCATGGTGGAGTCTTCATATCACTGTAAAAACAAAAAAAACACAATCCATGATTCACAATGTCCTCAAACAAACACATTGCTCAACTACAACAAAAGAGAGAGAGGGAGAGGCGAAGAGAGAGAGAGAGAGAGAGAGAGAGAGAGAGAGAGAGAGAGAGAGAGAGAGAGTGGGGGGGGATTACAGTACTCGGTGAAGATTGAGGTCGCACAGAGAGGGTAGGCATCCGCAGTTCTTCCTCGCTCTGTTCATGCAGGGTGCATGAAGATGGAGTAGCGTGTGGGTAGCTTCCTGCTGTGTAGAATGGCATGCAAGAGAAGTCACAATCACCCTCTACCCGTAAACAATGTTCAAAAAATGATGGCATTCTTGAAGTGGCGGCATTTTCCATTTCTTGCAATTTTCCACGTCCTCGATAAATTATCTGAAGGGATCAAATAAAACTTGAGAAGTACTTCGAAAAACACCTAGAAAAGCCCTTAAAATTGATCACCATTTCATGTTTTCACCCATAGACTTTATAGAATTTGCTTAAATCCTGAAAAGTGCACATTCATGGGTAGACAAGGAAAAGTTCTTGGACATATAGTGTCTAAAAATGGCATAGCTGATATTGAGAAGATTCATGTCATTGCTGATTTGCCTAGACCAACAACAGTCAAAGCGGGTACAAGCCTTCATGGGACATTGTGGATATTACCGACGGTTCATCTACATATACGCTATAATTGCAAAACCCATGTATAGCTTGATTACACACTTTGAATTGACCGAGGCATGTGAAGAATCCTTCATGAAGCTTAAGCAAGCTCTCACCTCCGCTCCAATATTGAAAGCACCAGATTGGAATAAGGTATTCCACGTACATGTAGATGCTTCCAATTTTGCTATTGGTTGTATACTAGCTCAACCAGGAGATGGGAAAATTGAATTTTCTATTTCTTATGCTAGCCAACAATTGAACATGGCCAAAAAGAATTACACCACCACCGAAAGGGAAGAATTAGGAATGATCTATGCCATTAAAAAGTATAGACATTACCTATTGGCCAACAAGTTTGTGCTCTTTGTGGACCACCAAGCTTTGTTGTATTTGGTCAACAAGCCATGCAACAAAGGAAGAATAGTGAGATGGTTCATCATTCTTCTCAAATTTGATTTCATTGTGGTTATTAAAAAAGGAACTACACATCAACGAGCAGATCATTTGTCAAGGATTGTTTCAGAAGAATCACCTAAAGGGGTAGATGATGATCTACCAGATGTCTATTTGTTCTCTGTGGAAATGATACCTAGATGGTCGAAAAACATTGTGTCATTGATGACAGTAGCTCAAGTGGATTCACAAATACCACTTCCTATCACAGTCGGATTAATCGAGCAATTGGCTATGTATCAATTACTAGCTGGTAGGCTATACAAAAGAAATTGAGACAGGATGTTGCTCTTATGCATCAATCCTTAAGAAAAAGAACAGTACCTAAGTCAAGCACATGTTACCATAGTAGGACTTCACTTTGCGGAAGACCAGACTATGCAATAATCTTGAAACTTGGAGTATTTTGGCCGACTATGAGGAGAGATGTTAGATCTTTTGTAAAGGATTTTCCTCAATGTCAAAAACAAACACCCATACCTCATGTAACATTGTTTCAAATGTCACCTGTTCTTAAGTGGAGTAACTATCTAGTTACTTACTTATCAAACCGAACATTCCCTGAGGATATGAGTAAATGTCGTCAAAGAGCAATTGAAACTGAAGCAAGAGACTATGCTCTTATTGGGAACCAATTGTATTCAAGAGGTAAAGATCAAAATTTGCGTCTCTGTGCAAATGAAGACGAGCATATTTCGATTATAGAACAAGCACATGCTGGATTAGCTGGAGGTCACTTTTCTAGTGAGACCACTGCAAGAGCGATCTTGATGGTAGGGATATGGTGGCCAACACTTTTTGCAGATGCCAAAGAATATGTTCGAAGGTGTGATGCTTGTCAACGAGCAAGAATTCCAACACGAGTAGATAGCATGCCCTTAAGACCAATGATGGGGACTAGAGTTTTCACAAAATGGGGTATAGATTTTGTTGGGCCAATACAGCCACCCGCTTATAGAACCCAAGCTCAATATATCATTGTAGCTATGGACTATTTGACCAAGTGGACCGAGGCTAAAGAAACTCAAAAGAATGATGCCTGCCTTCTTATATGAGTATGTATTCATGAGATATGGACTGCCAATAAAAATTGTCAGTGATCGGGAAACTCATTTTCTCAATGAGGTAATCAAGCATTTGCATAATGAGTTTATGGTTATCCATAATAAATTAGCTCCCTATCACCCACAAGCAAATGGACAAGTTGAGCATACGAATACAATTCTTAGCTCGGTGCTGACTAAAGTGGTTAGTTCAGGAAGGACAGACTGGGAAATGAATCTCCATGCTGCTCTATGGACTTATCGAGTTTCATTCAAAACAGCTTTAAATGCTACACCCTTTAACCTTGTTTATGGTCTTGATGCCATACTGCCAATAGAATTTCTATTGCCGACATTAAGGGTATCATAGGATCTTGAGTGGACTTGACATGAATTGTCAGAAAGACTTGAAGATTTGGAAAAGCTAGATGAGCAAAGGCTAACTGATGTAGCTCACATTTATGCACAAAAGAGGAAAGAAAAACAGTTTTTTGATTCCCACTTAGTCACAAAAATCTTCAAGAAAGGGGACTTAGTTTTAGTCTATTCCCTTAAGCAACACATTCCAAAGTTTACGAAAAAGGAAAATGGACCATTTATCATTGAAGATGTATCTCCAAGTGGAGCAGTAAAATTGTCCACCCTAGATGGTGAACCAATGGCTAATGGGATTAGTGGATGTCGTTAAAAGAATTACAATTTGCCGCTAACCAATGAATTGCTAGAAAGAATGCATGCAGCCAAGCAAAGGAAGATTAAACGATAGCATGTTATTGATGAAGCCCAAGAGGAAGCTCGGCTTCGGGTACTCAAAAGGAAAGCTGCTCTCAAGAATCAACAGATACCGATCCCCATCAACACTCTGGAAATAGATGACCGACAATGGGAATTACCTAAAGATACAGTTTCAACAGATGATGACTGGTTAGACGGAACGGACCTGTGCATTAAAGTACAACTCAACAATCATAGCACCAATGCTTTGGTCGACACAGGAGCTAGAGAAAATACAGTCAGTTATTCCACATACAAAAAGGCAACAAGTCAAGCATTGAAAGCAAGAATAGCGACAGCCAAAGGATGTAACAAGAAACCAACACCAACATTGGGAGTAGTCAACTTGAACATGATAGTACATGGATGTTCATGTCCTCATCAGTTTGTATGCTTACCAAATGAACACATGAATGAAACAATGATTCTTGGAATTCCATGGTTGTGAACATACAAAGCAGTACCAGATTGGGATACAAATCAGCTCAAACTATCACCTAAAGGAGGGAAACTCATTGTTCCAATTGCACCAAGCAAGGAGGAATGGAAAAGAAGAAATCAACAGACCAAACCACAAAGTAGTCAATCTTCTCCATCCCCTCGACAAGCAAATGCTATAGTAGCATGCAAGGAGTCTGGAAAATTTGAGTACCAAAAGCACAGCTTATGGATAAGCCGATTCGGATCTGGGTGCCTAAGACTTCACCGACTGGACAAAAGAAAGTTCCAAGGGGTAAAATACAGAGACGAGCATCTCCAAGCATAGAACCTAGCATGAGAATGGTTTGGAAGAAAAATGAGCACTTATCTTCTCCACATACTGTAGAATCAATCAAGCAATGGTGAGTTAAGTCTCAAAAGACTCCACCACACCATACAACACTAAGCAGACCAAGCTACCAATGGCAAGAAAAAGCTCGACAATAGTCAAGAGTGCTACCAGCAGATCAAGCAATCACTGTGCTGAAGCATCCTGATGGTCCAATCAAACAAAGAGCACACAAGCTACAAGATTTTCTCTTTGGAAGACATCACAGCAAACCTCGACATCAGAAACCCTTGAGTTAATTACCCAAGACCCAACTCTTGCACAACATATTGGTTTGAATTGCATTGATCTTCAAATCATGGTAGAGCCAACCACGGCTATACATAGACACGATTGCTCAACCCAGGCACACAGTCATCCCAGAGTACGCCATCTAGGAGGGGTGGAAGGGCACTAAGTACTAAGTAATTAAGGGCAATGTTTGAAGAGGGAGGAAAAAAGTTCAATGTTAACGTGTGATTTTTTTGCAAAATTACCTAATAATGCCCTTATAACTCATCATCAAGGAAATTGATAATATCTTCCCCATGAATGTAAATAGTGTATATAGTATCAAAAAATAATAAAAAATAGTCTTTTTTGGGTATTTTTCATCATTTTTATTGATAATGAGGCTTAAAAATGGAAAAATCCAACAAAAATAAATAAAGCTGTGTTTTTCAATGGATTTTCTTAATTATTGGATTTTCACTTTACTTTTTTAGAGCATTTTACTATTTTCTTTGATTTTTCAACTAAACAAGTCAAAAATTAATAATAAATAGTAGGGAAGCTCAGATGGAAAAACGAAAGACACGATGGTGATCAGAAAGACAAGGCAAGGTGGACAAGCACAAAAATTTTCAATGAAAAATTTTGCAGAATGAGCTACATCCGAGCAAGGAAATTTTTGAGTCTAACATAGATTTCATGGCCTAGGACTTACGGGAGAATTTGGGGAAAATTGGTTCGGGAAGTCCGGGTATAGATATCCAAGGTAGGCTAAAACCACCTCATTTCCACTTGCAACCTTTGCAAAGAGAGATTTTGACCTCTTTCGTGCGACTTTTTCGGAGTCCACAGTTGACCGTTTTCAGTGCCGTCTCACACGAGACATGAGGGATAAGTTCTTTACTCATCAATGATCCATTTTGTACGGCCGGTAGCTAGTCTAAAGCCCTAGAAAAAACCCTAGAAATCGAGCAGTGCACGAAGACCTACGACCAAAAACTGACCATAGGAGCCTGTCAGCTCGACCAAATCAGATGGGATTTGAACCATAGCATGCCCTAACATAATAGAACCTTCCTATATCATCAGTTGACCATTCGGGAGGAGTCAAGGGGGTCCCCAGTAGAAAAGCTAGGTTTTTGAAAAATGCTAGAATTCTAATTTGACTCCACAAATGGCTTGCTTATGAGGTCCATATACAATGTATATGATTGGTTTAGTGAAATCAATCAAGCAATGCCCTCAAAAAGCAGAAAATGGTGCGAAGGTTACAAAGCGTCAAATTCGACATACGGGGTCAAGCTGACTCCAAATGAGCCAAAATTAAACAAGTTGCTTCACGACTATTATGCGGACAAGTCCAAAGCCTCAAAGTTGACTGACCAACCCAGACCAACCCAACAGGCAGTGTAGTCACAGAAAATGGTGATTTTAGAGTCGACAAAGCACAAAGTGATGCCGGCATGACCAAGCTTGACCAAATTCAATTTAGGACTTGTTTTAGGTGTATAGAATATGTCTAGGTCAAAAGTTGTAAGTTTTGCAAAGAATTTGTCACTGTTGTAAGTAATCGTGATTATTTACTTTTGCATCATTTTTGCTTGGAGATTGTCCCATCACCTCACCTATCATTTGTACACACCTATTACATGCCAAAAATCAAGTATGAGCCAAAATGAGCACCCATTACTTGGAAAATTGTCAAAAAACCGGAAAGAAGTCTTTGCAAGCCAATTTTGGGTTATGGACAACATTTCTTGATCCAAATCACCTCATATCTCATACACAGGGTCTTTACAATGCCTAGAACTAGTTTGTACCAAAAAATGTTAATTTTGAAAGAAAATTTAATAATCACGATTATTTACTTTCTAGCCAAAATTGGGGAGTTTTTATGTTTTGCCATCATACATCCAAAGTACACGATGTGTTAAGCCCACTAGCCAAATTTGAATCAATTTGGATCCCAAAATCTCAAATTTCCTTTATATCTACTGTTTCAGAGACCTAAAGCCAAAATCTGGTACCATTTCCACTCTATGCATCCAAATGAGCCCATAATTCACACAGAGTATGTACTTGGTATATACTTCAAGCCTATGAAGCCAAAGTTGCAAAAAGTTAAAAAAATACTCACCTGTAAATAATCGCGACTATTTACTTTGGTTGCAAAAAATTGTTTTGACTTTACAGTTTTCTTCCTTGCATGTTTTTATGCATCTATGCTTGTTCAAAAATTGATTTGAAGCAAATTGGACTAAAATTGTCAGCATTTCAGACTAAGGGACATTTTAGAGAAAATTCTGACAAATCTGCTAACTGTGCACTCTATTCACTGAACAAGAGCCATGCAAGCAGTAGAGAGGGCCAAGAAAAAGCTCAACCAAAAGAAGAAGTTGCAGGAACTGCCAGCTTATCAATTGGATCCAGACTCAGTCATAAGCAGCCAAGGCAGCATACCTCTCCAAAGAACAACTAGAAGAGCATCATACCATAGTCTTCACCGGCAGATTCAAGAGTGAAGAGGGACATCAGGTGGAGTTGCAACTCCTACCTAAGGAAGTATATGATGTTGTTGCAAAGCCAAAGACCAAAGATGCCAATCATAGGCTTGGACTCAGAGACTTTTATGAATAGGAGCCTTGTAGAGTGGATTTTCAGAAAGCTTACGAGCTTTTATCCACAATTAAAGAAGATGGGACTGCACAAATATCTGACACTCAGGGAAACAAGGTCCAGGTGGTCATAACTAAAGATATAGTGGCAGAAGCACTCAGACTTCCCACAGAAGGAATGACCATGAGAGCAAGGGATAGGAAAACAGAAGGTACTTTTACCAAAGAGACTGCCGCAGCTACCTTTGCAAATTTGATTCACAAGCAGGTGGAAGAGCAAGCCAGATTATACCACCAGCACTTCCACTTCTTGGCAAAAAGGCCACCAAGGTACACTATGCCAAATCACGCGGTTGCCACCACATTTATCCAAGTTCAAATCGACAACCAGGCAACCAATGGACCATGCTCAGTATGTCCTGACCACCTTGAAGGGCACCAAGAAAGAAGGCAAGATCACTTACTTGGGTGCGCCAAAAGTTTTGACAAGGATAGCATACCATGCCATCGGCATGGCCGACAATCTACCACCTGCCCCTGACCAAAATACATGGATCGTGGTAGCACAACTGTCTCCGAGAGCTACAAGGTCGGGAAAGAGATCTTATAAATTAGATGACGAATCAGCCAGCTCACTGGAAAGGCACAGCAGTGAGAGCTCTGATAACAAGGAGAAGAGAGTGAGAAGAGAAGAAATGAAGAGAAAAGTTGTGGCCGCCCACCACGAGGAGTCAGCTCAGAAACAAGCTCGCTTTGAGAGAGAAAAACACGCCTATCAATGCAGCCAACAAGCACAAGGGAAGGACCCAGAGAAATGGGTGCCTAATGGACTTAAAGGCCCAAGGACAAAGCATCACACGAGAAAAGAGGCTGGGGATCCGACAGAGACATTGGAAAAAATGTACCAAGAAGCTGAAGCCCTCAAGCGGCTAGAAAAGCCGAAGAAGCGGCTAGAAAAGCCAAAGAGGCAGAGGAACAAAGACAAGCTGAAGAAACAGCAAGGGAAGAAGCCCAAGAACAAGGCTATGAGTCTCCCCGACCCACTTCACCGCCCACGGTACAATGGGACCACCCTATGCCAAGCCCACCACCATCACCTGAGAAAGAGAAAGCCACAGAACAAAGAAGCGGCCAACCTAGCTGAACTACCCAAGACTGCCAGCTCAAAAGAAAGGACAAACCACAAAGGAATACATGGTGAAAACCCTAACGGGTGCCATGTCTTTCTTCAAGATTCTACCAGATCTCTCATGCACAATGTTATACAAGATATGCCAAATGCTGCTCACTTGTATTGAAGTTTTTCATGAGCCAGAGCAAGTAGGTGCCCCGCGATGTCCTTCCTCGAGGGAAATAAAGGGTTATGCTATGATCTCAGTGGTCAGCCGTCCGACAAAGTACTCTATGGCTTCTACGCCCGGTGTATGTTCTTGCCATCACAGAATATGTTGGTGTTTGAGGAAGCTTTCTACACTGGATTCTTCACTTGGCGAATGAAGATCTTTGCGCTAGTGATCAGCAACCTCACATCCAAATTTGTAGGCTACTCAGCGGTGGAGCTGAAGAATAGAGTGACCATGCAATTTTTGCAAGTGCCAGATAAAGAAAGAAAAATCAGATACCAAAAGGCACTGAATGCACTTAAAGACCGCCTTGCCAGCCGCCAGCCCGAAGATTATTTCAGCCCATAAAGCTGTGTCAAGGGACGACACATGCAAGGAGGGGGGGAATGTTAGCAACAAGCCAACACGGATACCATTTTTCGGAGTTCTCTTTCTAAAACATTTATTATTTTGATAAATCAAGAATATTGTAACTCTTATTTTCTTGGATAAACTCTATAATTAATGAGCCGGGGCTACAAGCTTCCAGATTGTATCAATCTATCATTACCGAGCTTTGGTAGAACTCTAGATAATTAGTTTTGACCACCCAAAAACCTTGGCTAAGGTATAAAAGCTAATTTTTGTAAGTTTTGGATAATGAAATACACAGCGTGAGCTAACGGTGCTCACTCCTCTCCTTTTCGCACTTCCTACTCTTTCCCCGGTTGTCACATTGCAGTCGTGTTTGTTGCATTGCAACCGTAGGTAAGAGCTCTACACATTGACATAAGTAGTTCATAGTAGTTCGTAGCTTTTGGCGTCGCTGACCCGGCCTAATTTCATCATAACTAGGAATTTACACTTTCAAATCAAAAACTAAGCATAGGCGGGGTATTGGGGTATCATTGCTAAGCATTTAGATGCATTTTGGGTCTAAAACGACTAGGTCAAAAATCCATTGCTGTTAATAATCGCGATTTGGAACTTGACCTAAAGTGGGGTTTGAGACCATAAGCATGTGTGCTTAGGTTTTATAAACATATCCTAAAAGTTTTGTTACGTTTGGATGTCATTTGATGCTGTAACAAATGTGATTGGTTTGCCGATGAGCGATTGGCTTTTGGTTATTTCAATCACTTGAGTGTAAATTGAGTTAGATGCGAGTTGTTAGTTGTTTTTCAAGAGATTGACAACCTCTTGTAGCCTCTAAGCACTAGTCCAGTCAGCTTCATCCCATGGATTGACAATTTAATCGTGGTTCTCGCTAATACTGCAATAAGATAGGATGGGAGGTTAGACATGCGTCCCACACATTTGTAAGTCCAAGGGGCTTAATCATAAATTCATAATGTTCAAATTGAGTCTTGAATTTTTACTTTGATATATCTTCCTCCTTGATTTGGATTTAATAATAACCAAACTTAAGATTATTTTTTTAAGAAATCAAGGCTCTGTGTAATCAATCAAGTAACTCATTGAACTTAGATATTGCATACTTATTCATAATTCAAACTTGCTTTAATCCATGATAGTTGATAAAAAGTTGAAATAGGAATACTCCATGGAGAAACACTAGTTGAATGAAATCTTGGTCAAGAAATTAAGAAAACTGCTCTTTGAGTTTCACAGACTCACGTACTGACATCTTGTATGTTCTTGGAGCAATTGGTTGAACTACAAGAATAAGCTCTATTGCATGATCAACTTCACACTTGGGTGGTAACTGTGAAAGCTCTTCAAGAAACACATCATTAAATTTGGTAAACCACTCTATTTACTCTAAAAGACATAATTAATTACTGCACCATATCCACTTAAGATCATTCTTAGCTTCACAAATCATTCTATTCCATTAAAAAAACTTAAAATTAATTTTTCAATTTGGAATAAAAGATAAAGGAAGAAAGAGGATCATAGTAATGAATAAATTAAATCAAGTTCTACACCGTAAATTTTTTAGTGTTCAAAAATTCTTTAATACATTGCCTTACAAAGCCTATCAATACTCCTTAATAGTTCCAATATAGTGCACTCTATGATAACCGTTATGTCATTCTTCAACCAGTAGATTGAAGTTATCCCATTCCTTGAGTACATTGTCTAGAGTTCCCCATCTGTCTCTTTGAATCAAAGTCACAAACATGTGATCCTTTGGATGCGTGTTGTACCATTATTGTGCAAGTGGAGGAATCCCAATCCTCAAGCGAATACTTTTGAGCGAGACAAGAAATCGAGAAAGCATGTACATTGAAAAAGACCAGATCATGACCTCAATAGTTACTTTGTAGATGATAGGGTAGCAAAGTAAAGAAGTTTCATCTCAAATACTCACAAACAAAAGAATTATATCATCAATTCAAAGTGTTCATACACAATGATATATAGTCAACAACACATATGCAAAATTATGTTAGCAAACTAACTCCAAAAAGTTGTGCTCACATAGATAAACACTTCATGCCACACTATACCACAAAAATGGGTAATGAAAAAATGCCCTACAATGCAAAACTTTACAACCCTAGAGACTTGAATTACCGCTATATATTTGGTCGTGCTCCACCCAAAGCCTCAAAGAGCTCACCTTTGTCAAGGCCGCTTGGTGCATGAACTCATGGGATTGAGAGTCCAAACCCAACTATAGAGAAACACATAGTAGATATGCTTGCATGGCACATATGTCAGTCTCTTGGACTCTCTCTTTTGGAAGTCTTCACAGATATAGCGTGGAAAATCAGACAAAGTCACAGAATATGTAACTCCCTTTGCCCTTGATCCATCTGTGCTAACATAGAAAGCATGTGTTGCATCGCACACAATGATAACCTCTTTAACTAATTTTTCTATCATGAATCTGCCCAAATCAACTCTGGTTTGAAATTATTTTGTTAGCTTTGATCGCCACTTAACAATCTTTCCATCTCCATATTTTGGTCGAAAGGCACTAGGAACCCTATTTGCTGCTCTAGTGCCCCTGTTCAAACCTGCACCTTCACTTCCATGTCGAAGAAGCACAAATCCATTAGCTTCAAGCTGTTCTGCCTCAGATTCCAGCAGGTTTGTGCCCTCAGCGACCTTCCAAACACCTAGCACAGGTCAAGGTGGTCCCACTATCATCTCATGAATATTCCATGTGTGCATGTTGCTTGTATTTCAAAACCAAAAACAACCCTCAACAAAACCTTTAGTATTAGACCCAAATGCGGGGTATTTTCTACGACCCCAAAAACATGGTGTGGCAACCCCATGCTTAATATCACGTGAGCCCTCATCAAGGAATCGTCCACATCTGTCTGCTTGATTTTGTAGAATCCCAAAACATGTCATCTTACACCCTGGTTCAGTTCTCCTGATTGCCCATATTGTCTTTGCAACTTTTACCTTGGGCCAATATTTTGTATCCCCATGTGCAGATGCATACCCTAACCAACAAGTTCAATGATCGTCACAAACTCAGGCCTATGGCTATCCTCCTCCAATACCACACCTGGATCCACAAAGATCTATTCTTCTTTACACTTTTCTCCGTTATATTTGACCTATTCATCTCTGAACTTTGAAAACCCATTTGATCTACCATCGAGGAATGAGTCATACCAACCAAATTTTTCACAGTCAAGGCAGTAGATGATCGATTTAAGAATCTCTGGGCAAGATCTTGCATATTGGGGCCATTTCTCGTCTTTGCACCTTTAAGGTAGACATTGTACTTAACACTCTAAAGCAAAAACCATTGACATGTCTGCCCCTGTAGCCTCATACAAACTAACTTTATCTTTGTAACCAAAGGTTGCCCGCATGCTAGCATGTTTAGTTTCGGATAAGTTGGTGTTTGGGACAAAAATTCCAGACTCATCTTGCATTACAAATCTTCCTCCCCAATGTGAAACTCTAACATACCACCATGCCAACCATATTTCCAAACAAGAAACATCTCTATCAATAGCATGCCCAGCCCTCTAATAGCAATGGATCTCCCCCTTGAAAATTTTTGCTTGGTTCTCTGATGACGCATTTCACCACTTGCAGCACAAAATCTTATGTTCTTCTTTAGAGGAAGGTTGAATGCACTTGACAATGTGTCGGATCAAATTACTCCCAATGGAAAACACATGACCTTTCCTTGGGAGGCATAATCATCTCAAGATCCCCAAAGTAAACAGTTCTTACCGCTATCCAATTTGCATTTGCTTCATCTTCCATAAAACCTCTGAACTCAGGCTTATCATATCCTTACTCTTGGACCACATTATTGAGCATCTTCCAAAACTCTATCTGTGAAAACTTAGTCTCCATGATAAATTCTCATGTTGCGATTGTCATAAGTTCATGCACAAATGGATCATACACATGTGCAAACATTGTAGTCCATCCATGCACACGATGAACATGGTCAAAGTGCACCCACATGTGCTCTAAATTCACACTCCTCAAACACATTTGATTCACTAGATCAACTCCACTACCCGGTCTAATTATGGAGATCTTGAACACATGTGGTTGTTGGTCACTCCCAAGCTGACCTTGAAAGAGAACATTATGTATGGATACCTATTCTTTCTCTTAAGATCCAACGACCTCTAATCCTCGAGCTCTAACATTCTTTGATCATTTGGCATATTCCAAGCTTCACTCAATCCTTCGCTTATCAGACAACGGTGTGATAGTGTCCAAAAATTCAGCAAATTCACCATCCCCAATGTACTGTGAATGACATCACCATTCTCCATGACCAGCTTTCCCATTATAAAATATTGAGCAATGGCACATTCTAGTTGCTTGGCTGTAGTAAAAGGCTCTTGAGAAGCATGATCAAGCAAAATTGATGCCACCTTTTCCTCATTTGATTTGCACCTTCCTTCTGCACAGGGATGTTGATGCTTACCTAAATGAATTGCACAACAGGTCCACTTGTGCTTATCCCTTGGCATACAGACAACGGTGTGATAGTGTCCAAAAATTCAGCAAATTCACCATCCCCAATGTACTTTGAATGACATCACCATTCTCCATGACCAGCTTTCCCATTATAAAATCTTGAACAGCGGCACATTCTAGTTGCTTGGCTGTAGTAAATGGCTCTTGAGAAGCATGATCAAGCAACATTGATGCCACCTTTTCCTCATTTGATTTGCACCTTCCTTCTGCAGAGGGATGTTGATGCTCACCTAAATGAATTGCACAATAGGTCCACTTGTGCTTATCCCTTGGCATACAATAATATATGACTGTAGGACATGTATTCACACATTGTGGTAGTTCAGAAGAATGATTACAAGCCAAAGTTCCATAGTCTGATGTAATCATGCCTCGAGGAGAAGACTTGGAAAGCCAGCCTCGCTAGTGAGCCTCATTATGAAATTTTGTTCTTACATAATATGGACAATTTATGTTTACACAACACAAATGATCTGAGCATCTACTAAACCTAAAATCTCCTAGAAAGTTATCAATGCTGCATGTAACATATTCAGTACATATATGACTGTCATGTCTCTGCTCCATCCTTGTCATTCCATTAGCTAGACCAGAAGATGATAACTCAGATACCACATATCCATCATAATGCATAGGCAGCTAGTGAACTTGAATGATATCCTTTGCCTGCTTGAGTGCCATATATAGGTTGCTATGTGGAGGCATAGTGCGTATCATATCAAGTACACTAGAAGGAATGTGCAACATATCACCACCTTCCAAATCCACAATGACTAGCCTTGTCACTATTCCAATGCTCTGTAAGCTTGCAGTTGCAATGCAAACCTTATAAAACTGACACATGTCATGATTGAGAAGGAAGACTCGCTCACCATTGACAGCTTCAACGGCCTCTATCTTCACTTGCTCACCCATTAGAGTTAATGGGTGCTAACTAAATGCATCATATATTTCAAAATACTATCTTACAGAAGAAAGTGAGAGTGCAGAGATGCTACCTTCAAACGTAAGACACAGCTTCTAACCACGCCGTGGTCCATAAATGGTTATGTGTCTAACCATTTTTGGCTAAACGCTCACTTAAGATGGATTACTGAGCTGAAACTTTTTGAAAAATGACTAATAGAGTATCAATGCATCATTGTATTTTTTTGTTGGTAAAAAGAAGACATTCAAGAATATTAGCTTTTATGTGGCACCTAACAATACAATTATGAGATGCTTCACTGTCTTACCAATTATACCAATTCATGGTGTTGTTAATAAATATCATGATTATTGCTCATGGATTCTTGAAACAATTCAAAATACGTTAATATAAATATGTCAAATTGTATAAGACCTTATAGTCTAAAAGTGTAAAATTATATAAATAAAAAATGTAAAAATTATATAAATACATCAAATTGCATTAGACCTTATATTCTACATATCAGCTTTTAGATGTGAAATTTAAAATTTTGAGTGTATGCTAACTTACAAAAAATAACTATCTATCATCTATATGTAGTGTCCAAGTGAGGACACGTTAAAAAACTTTGCACAAATAACGAAAAAATTCATTGCAAAATGAAAGGTCATGAATGATATTGCACCCACTCCCAGTGTAAATCCCATTACTACCGAGGTTAAGTACTGCATACTGCATTACTGCTAAGGCTGAGTACTGCAAACTGCATGTTATTGTCGCTTGCTCATGGACGAGCGCACGTCGGCATGCGCCCTGTGGTAGGGCTCCAAAAAAGTTCCATGTTGTGGTCTGAGAGCTACAGTAAGGAAATAATCACGCAAGATTGAGTGTTATAGGAAGGAGGTCGCAATGTAGCACAGGTAATTTGAAACCGCAATGCAGCACATCAATGCAAGTTTGTGTGCTAAGAAAATCCACCTTGAATTTGCCCACCACTTCACCTGTTTGCTTAAAAAAATGCGCACAAAATCTGTTGCGTCAAGTTTCCTCACACGCCGGCGTGTGGTGATTGTGAAAGACCACTTTATGGAAAACAAATTTCATTTCTTTAATTAACCCAATATTTAGCTTCAATCAAGAGGTTTAAGTTAACAGTCACGCCCATTTGTTGAGTGCATTTGTTGACTCAATCATTAAATCTTAATCTACTGGTGCAAGTTTGGAGTCACATCCATTCTCCCCTGTCTCCTCGCACGCCGGCATGCAGGTGGTGATTGCTCACGACCCTCATTCAAAGGTAATAATTCATTTTTTGACACAATAGTTAAGATAGCCATCCCCTCAAAAAATTTGAATAAGCACACCCTGGCGTGCGGTGGTTTATATTGCAGCTCAATGGTGGCAGCTTCTGCATAGTTCTTTCAAAACTTTGCTCAATCACTTTGTGAGCTTGATTCTATTGCTTTAAGCAAGACTAAGATTAAAAATTCTCGCCGGCATGCAGAGCTAGAGAGAGAAAAGAAAGAAGAGCTTGGAGAGCAATGGCAAGCTGCAAGTTAGCACATGATACAACTATTGTAAGAAAACGAGGACGGCAAGGACGCCCTCCAACCAGATAATTTGTGTAAATGATTTGGCCTAAGAATCTAATCACTCGTATGAGGAGCTGTAACGTGATCCATTACATAATGAAATCTTTCCATATAAACTTGTATCTATCTTATTTTGGAGTAAGCTTGATATTTATGCAATATTTCAAAAAAGGATGGAATATTATGATGTTATTTTCAAGACAAACCCTCATGTAAGGTGCCCTCAAGGGTTATGATATAATTTGAAATTATGCTATATGTACAAAAGAAACTCTGTCCAATTTTTTTTCAAAAACTTCTTTGTTGGTATGCTTTGAAAAATCCTCGTGCTCAGGAAGGGTCCCAAAAAAGTAGAAAACCATTCAGTGTTAAAATTTTGAATATAATTCTTTATGTTTTTTGAGCAGCCCAAGCTCCCATGGACGATCTCAAAGGGGGAGGAGTTCTGATGTTCTCCCATATGGTCAAGTGGATAGTATTGATTAGGTCTCTTCAGTTTTGGCTACCCAAATGACAGAGGAGATGGAGACCCAAGAGGAGGATATTCTTTCTATGGAGATGGGAGAGGGATCCGTACATGAGATTGATGAAACACTAGCTCCAGTGTGGTGTTCAATAGATCTATGTGTGTGTGCTTGCGATTTGTGTGTTGCATGATAGGATTGGTGGTGTGCGTCTTGCAATCGTTAGTGTGTGTGATAAAGTTGATTATAGGTGAAGAGAAGTGGATGTGAAGATTGCCCTTCATTGTGAGATAAAAGGATTAGTGGTGTGCGTCTTGCAATCGTTAGTGTGTGTGATAGAGTTGATTAGAGGTGAAGAGAAGTGGATGTGAAGATTGCCCTTCATTATGGCTTAGCTCCTCCATATGCCAAGAAGCTCACCTCATAGAGTCAACCATTTGTGTTGACATGATTAGCTCACTAATCGTGTGAGTGTTTCTATGCCCTAACCAGGTAGCTCGTCTCTCCGGATTGATAATTTTGTTGGTCATTGGAGTTACTGCAACGATTGGACCCCCAACATTTGGCACCGTTGCCGGGGACGATGGCATACGCTAGTGTAATTGTGGTATAATCGGATGTGTTTCTTCACTAATTTCACTTGTGTGTTTATGTCCTTGTGGATTTTGGATGTGTGTGCATGAAGCAATGTGTTTATAATTCCCTAATTTTTCGCCATATCTTGCCAATTGTGTGTTTATACACTCTAATATCATACTAACCCCTTGCTAATTTGACTAATTTTGCTAACTCACACACTAATTTTCTATGAAGGATTGGAGCTTTCAACCGTCAGTCGATCTTCATTGGAAAGATAATCAAGGTGGTATTCTCAACCTCCTAGAATCTAGAGATGTGTAGAATTGTGTAGAGACTCCACCATGATGCAATGTAATGTTGATGCTATGTTGGATTAAATTTTTTTGGATTGTTTGTTTTCATGCCGGCGTAATGTCAAATTTTTTAAGAATTGGTGGCGTATGAATTTGAAAAGTTCAATTGTTGATTGGTGATTGTACATTGCTAATTGTGTGCCTAATTGATCTAATTGCATGCTTGAATGGTCAATTGCAAGTGTGTGAAAAGTGCATGATTAGTTCAATTTTTTATTGCATATTTGATGTGTGTAATGGTAAATTGCTACGTTTTTTAGCTCAAAATAGGGACTTACACACTCCAATTGTGTCAAATTTTGACCTAATTTTGTTGCTAATTTTGCCGGTTTAATTACCTAGTCTTGATTTTATTGATGATATTATTTGGCAATTGAATTAATGTGTCTTTTGTGATTTTATTTTGTTGCACTGATCCCCAATGTGTGGAGATTTTTTTTTAATAAAAAGGGTATTTTTCGGATAATTTTTGTACTTTTTTTGAATTGATTTGCTAATTTTTGCTTAATTTCATAAAAATTTGATATTTTGCGATCTTTACTAGCTGTTTTGAATGTGTGTTTACGGCTTGATTTCAAGCGCATTTGGGCTTTTGTTCGTCAAATTTTGAGTGTTTTACTATTTCCAAGGGCCGGGTTGACGATTTTGTCGTAAATCATGTTTTCGATAAAAACTGCTATTTTTGGTGTGCTTATGTGTGTCAAAAATATTCGATTGTGATTGTCAATGATTTTCTAGGATTTCTAGAATTTTCAAGGGCTTTTTTGGATTTTTTGGAAATTTTTTATTTTTGGGTGATGTTTCGCGTTTCGGCCTATTTTTGGCCTTTTTGGATGATTGAAAATAAAATAATAAGAAAAAAACAATTTTCGGGCTCGACGTCCTTGCCTTGCGGCGCATATAATTTCCTCGTCGGTGAGTAGATCTTTACGGTCTGTTGGGATAGTTTTCATCGACATTAAAATACTCTTCTTCTTCTTCTCTCTCCGTGTGAACCCACCCCAACACATACTTCCACCCTCTCTCTCTTCTCTAACTCTCGCTTTCTCTCTCTCAAAAAAACTAACGCTAATCAACACTCTCTCTCTCTCTCTCTAGCTCCCTCTTGCTCTCACTAGAATCGCGATTATTTACACTCTCTCACTCCCCCTCTCACTCTCTCTCTCCAGTGCGTGCCCTCTCTCTCTCTCTCTCTCTCTCTCTCTCTCTCTCTCTCTCTCTCTCTCTCTCTCTTCGTACGACGCGCCAAGCCCGGGTCCCTGCTTCTTGCGAGTCAACACACATACACACACACTTTCTCTCTCTCATCTCCCTCCTCTATACACGTGAACGAGTTTAAGGGACACATCAAAGCGAATGATGTTAGCTTTATATGGCACAAATAATTCATATGCACACTATGTGGACCAAAAAGGTTATTGTACAAAAAGGATCAACCATTGTTTGAACGGCCTACATCCTAGCTTATAGAAGTGCGTCTAGTGATAGATCGGAAAGGATGGTTTATTTCAGAGGATAGAATCTATTATAGCCCATCCTCTTTAGAACTGAAGGATATTACCTGGGTGAACCCAAAAATCTGTTCAGAGCCAAACTCTCCTCCTTCAAAAATCAGACTTCGACATTGTGGCCAAACGAGCATATACTTTGCCCAAAACAGACGTAGATATAGGGACGAGACTCTAAAATCTATGATGCCATGGGTCCTGAAACCACAAAATCTCATATCATAGGAGACCCATGGGATAGAAAATATCAGGGCAAAGATAATGCTATATATAGCTTGACTTGGGGAATAATTATCATCTTTCATGGAGATACATAGAAAACTATGCAGAAGGTTTACAGATACCAAACATCAACAGTGCTACCCAAGTGTGCCTTCACAATCCCAAAAGGTGAGACTAAACCAGAGCCAAACAGTTTTGAACTCTCATAATGGAGCAGGCTATAGTGATCATCCTAGGAAGGGGAGAGCTGCAAATCCATCAAGCCCAGCTCTAGTACCAAGAAATGCTACACCAGTTAGAAGCCCAAGAACTTCTAGCCAGCAGACCCCTTCGAAGCAAAAACCATTGAAAGATCATATGGTTGTTGGAAGCTCCCAATTGACACAGATTTCATCAGAATCTATAGAAAAATTCTTCTATGAAGATCATCGAGGACAAAAGTTTCAGCTGATCTCCACAAGTCAAAGACAAAAGCCGACAAATCCTATAGTGTTCAAGCAATTGCATGTGACCAAGCTCACATATGCATATCGAGATACAAACAGTAATGAATACCAATAAGTTCATGACCTTGTACAAGCCCCTACGGATATTAAACTTGGAGTCAAAGACTATCTGAAGATGATGCAAAGCCTCAAGTTACCAGAACACGTGATAGATAGGTCAAAGTCATTGGAAGCTAAAGTCCAGAAAGCTACACAAAGGTCACTACCAAAATCTCCTTCGAAGAGATAGATTCTGCCAGAAAGTACAATGGATCTTCTAAGATCAAAAGTTACTCATCACAGTCATACGAGTCAACATCAATGGAAGCACGTGATCAAGACAAAGCCAATGTAGAAAAATTCCAACCCATGGACACTGCCACAACAAAATCAATCAGTACAAAAAGAAATCTTGAGAAGATCAAGTGCAACATCACCAGTGAAAACAAAGAAAAACTGTCAAGTGAAGTAAACCTAGATTTTCATTTAGACAAGAACCTCATGTCTTTTCACACTTGGAAAAAATGTGGCCAACCATAGCTGGAAAATCTCCCTGAATTTGTGAGCATATCTGGAGACAAACGAACAGAATGTTGGGGAATCGTCTCCACCACCATTCAAATAGGTTCACAGATCATCACAGCCCAATTCCACGTGATCACATCAAAGGATATACCAGACGACATCATAGTGGGAATGCCAATGGCCCAGAAGATGTTAGAGATATAGAGTTCAAACATGACGGAGTCATCACAGACAACAAAGAATTAAGACCAAGACTGGTCACTTGTGGATGACGACACGAAGTCCTCAAGCACAGTTAAAATGGAGACTGTTATCAGAGCAGATCTTATTGAAGATGATTCATCTCCATCAACCTCAAAAGATCTTAAAGCAAATCAAGAATTAAGAAGTGCAGATCAAAGAGAGCAAAGAGAAACCACAAAATCTATTGAGCAGAGAATGCCACCAAGACAAGAAGTAAAGAAGATCAAAATTGCAGACACCCAAGAAGCAATAGGAAGTCCAAAGATCCAGACATTTCCAGCTAAATCAACTGATGAAATTCAGATTGGAAAACAGAGTCTCATGCCACCCTCCATAGAGACACATTTAGATCAAGATGAGACCGTGACAAAAGCAGGACACAAATCTTCAGTAGAACCTCCAATGAGAATAGCTGTAGTTCTCAATATCACAAAAGGAGCAAGTGTTAGATGTAATGCTCTATTGGATAAAGAAGCAAAGTGCAATATGGTTGTAGATACCATCCAAAGAATACTTGAGATCACTCCAAAAAAACAAATACAGGTACAGTTAATGCTAAATTTAGAGTTGCAAAAGTCACAAGAATCAAAGACAAATCTTGCATACAAAGGTAAAGCTAAAATGGACCTTCCACCAATTAACACAAGAGGTGTGACAACATATGCGTCTACATCAAAGAACCCTCATGGATCAGCTTCTTCAAGCAAGTTAGGATTTCAAAACTTCAAGTCAATTGCAGACCCAACTGAAACCTCTAGGAAAACACCCAGAAAAACAAAGATTATTTCAGCCAAAGTACTAAGAAAGCAAAAGACAGTCAAGCAAGTGTTTGTTTTGAGTAGTTTAGTCAAAGTCAATGATCCGGTTCGCATTAAAGACAGGAAATCAACATAGAAAGACAAACACATGGGATGGATATCATCACGATGGAGCTTAAAAGGACAATAGTACTATAGAGGTAATAGACATATATGGATACCAAAACTGCAGGTAAGGGCATATGAAGTAACATCAAGACCCTCCCAAGAAAGAAGGCCCACTAGGTATCAATCTCGACAATATTACAGGATACCTAAGAAGAAAATATACAAAAGGACAATATTGAATACTACTACAGTCAACCACAACTCTCAAGGGGATACAGAGCAGAGAGAGATCTCAAAGAATGTTCCTCTTAGACAAGGATACACAGGTTATACAAAGATTTGGCTACCAGAGCTAAGCAAAGTCAACAAAGAAGTTATAAAGGTCCTCAAGAGATTTGGATTCCTAAGTCCTTGTGCACGTTTGTTGCACGTGTCAATGCAAGGGACTTGCTGATACACAGTGTGCGAGCCACAAATGGCTCCAAGCACACGACTAGACTAATCTGGCAAGCTCAAGAGAGCAAGGGGGTATCACTCACCGGCGTACACTTGCCTTTGTGGAGGATTCCTTGCCGTGAAGAAGAAGCAGTTACCATCGTGCCGCACTCAACCGCCTCGCCGTCGCCATGTCGTCGTTGCAATGCTCGATCGCACTCTCTCTCTATCTCTCTCTACGAAGATGGCTTTCTACAGAGACCGCCTTCTCTAGCTTACGGAAGATGGTTTTGTGACGAGACCAAGATACATGGATACACACTTGTCTCATGGGATACGATGTGCTATTGGCCAATTACGCACACCGTCTCACCAGCTACGGATTGAAACTGGGAGATACAGCGGAGTACCAGCAGAGGCCAGGACATGCCCCTTGTGTGACATGGAATCTGAGACAGAGCTGCATTATACATGCCGCTGCCCCGTCTACTACGAGATACGAGGCCACTTCCATTTCTTGTTCAGAGAGGGTTTTGGACCACTCTCAAGAGTAATGGGATACAAAGATCAGACATGCATGGGTTTTGAGCTGCGCAGACACAGAGAGAGCCTGATGAATGATGAGGCTAGCCAGTCTCAAAGACGGATCACAGACTTCTTCAGAGCAGACACGGGACAGCCGCAAGAGCCACTCCCACAGCAGAGCTCCCCCTCGTCTCACACCAGAGGCACACTGATCGACCGAGCGATTGAACTAGGGAAATACAGGTGCCCACGATTGCGAAGGACTACACAGCACCGACGGAGGCTAGGTCAAAAGATTCGGAGTAGGCTGGCCAGGCATGCACGACGCCCGGTCAGACTACTAACCATGGAGGAAATTGATGAGATTCTCCAACGATCGATGCTAGATTTTTTGTGATAAGCTGCCCATTTTTGCTTAGTTTTTTGCTTAGCTCACATCGACCAATCTAGGATCCCATAGTATATATCTTTGTTTTGTACCGTTGTTAGGTTATTTTGTCACTCTGACTTTGTATCAGATCCACCACCTTGTAACTTTCTGGTCTCATAGGTCACTATGGCCTTTTGAAGACGTTAATATAACATTTCATTTCATTTCATTTCTCTCTCTCTCTCTCTCTCTCTCTCTCGCATACACACACACACACACACACACACACACACACACACACACACACACACACACACACACACACACACACACACACACACACACACACACACACACACACAAGGAGTTGAAGAAGAAGAAGATGGAGATGGAGCAAAAGCACTCTTCAATTGCACAAATGAAAGAATGAGTGATTTTTAGGTTTAGGTGACTTTTATATGAGCTCGCCCCATTCACACTTGGGCGCCCATACTTAGCCAACTAACCCTTGAATGTTCCTGTTAGAGTGCACCTCTCATCGGCGATCACTCTTACCCTTTTCCTATTGGACCGACAAGCCCGGTCCCTGGGGGGTCCTTGACTCTACAAAATGAATAATACGACGTCTGTTGTAGGTGATAGGGTGTTCGTGAGCCGCGAGGGTTAACATGCCCCCCTTCCTGATGTAGATTCTGTCCTCGGAAGCTATTGAGTTGAACCTCGTTCGTTGAGGTGGAAGAGCATTTGAGATGAATGTCCTTAGCCTTGTTTAGTCACTGCAAAATCAAACAACATTGGCCCAGTAATTACATTCTCATATACAATTAAAAAGCATATGCAGTTGTAGGCAGACAAATTGATTGGTAACAAAATTTTAAACCATTTGTCAGTAATAAACATTAAATTGTAATATAATCCAACGCATAAACAATTGTAAAGGTCAAAAACTAAACAAGTCTGGGGTCACTAATTTAACGATCGAAAGACACTAGAGATCAACTATTAATATCATGGGCAAGCTTCTCAGTTTTCTCTAGTCAATTAAGCTGTTTAATCGCGAGATCCAAGTATTTCATGTCCGAGTGCTGATTAGAGGCTATACCTAGAAGACCTTGTAGTTAAGATACGATAAAAGGAATTGCTCATGAAATCATCGCTAACTTATTTCTTTGACTCCCCAAAGTCTTTTCACAGTGATTCAATTTTGATGTGTGTGCTTATTTTGTATGCCTTGGGTTTTTTGCTTTTCAAGGAAAAGCGCCCACACTGGGAACCTCTAGGGCTCTAGTACCATAGGTGATACATGTGAGTGGAGTACCAAATCAAGCTGAGATTTCTCTTCCAGCTTAAGATTTACATTATGGAAGTTTGATTTTTTCGTTTGTTCGTTCGTTTCCAGCATTTTAATTTTGTAACTTTGGGGGGTCATATAACACTGTTATCCTCCCCAGGCTCATCACATTAGTAAACTTCCTATATAATACTTAAGCTAAAGGTCAATAGGGACTAAGCCCCTAGAAAGCCCTAGTACATTTCACACAATGCTGACTAAATCGGATTAAGAACCTAAGTAACCATTGATTATTAGGAAGGCATTCCCCATGGTATTAAGAGAAAATCTCCAACGCCTAGCTTGGTCAAACTAGCTTAGTCGAACTGCTTGATTTTTAAACCAAGACGAGTGAGTGACTATGACAAAAAATTACATTGAATTTAATGTTTGATACTAAGCAAATGCGCTGAATATTATGCTACCAATCACATTTAAAGCAGACAAGCATGGATGCAAAAAAGATAAGGGGCAATGCTAATGGATAAGAAACACCTGTTTGTGTTGATGATCGCGCTTGATTTGAAGAGTGAGTCGAGATAAAGATTCCATCAAGGTCCAAATCCTAACAACTGCAACACGTTCCTGTACACACTAGGAAACACAAAGAATACCTCTAGGAGGCACATCAGTGGGAAGAAAGAACTTTGCTAATCACTAAACTCTAAAACAGAAACACTCCTATCGTACTAATCTTACCTACCCTCCATCACTCGAGTGATGAGGATCAAAGGTGTTTGATGGCATAGGTTTCTGTTTCAGTGTACCGGATGTGAATGTGTAGGTCTGGTCAATGTTTTGACTTTTATTGTGCATACTCGTTTGCTAATTGCTCTTGCTCTTTACTTTTTTTGTATTTTGTGAGTATAAGGCTTTATATATATACATTCCCTAAGATTGGGAGATTGAGAGGTCAGGGAGGAAGGTTGAGAGGGAAGCGAGCGAAACATGGATGTCAGCAAACACTCTCCCCTTCCTTGGATAGATCATACCTTTTGGAATGTTGTCGTCACCTTTTGAAACCAATTGTTCCAAGTTGTTATGGGTGAAGGCTTTAACCAATAGTTTTCGACCGCCCTATGCGTTTCATCTAGTTGCAAGGGTGGTAAGGTACTCTCCCATGATTTTATTTGCAACGTTGTTGTAGATGGTGAACTTACAACAGGAGGTACAAATTCTTCCTTGTTTGTATGGATATGTACAATAGTGGGTGGAGGTTGTGTCAAAGCTTCTATTTCCACATAGGAACTACATGAAGAGCAAGAAGCTTCATTTGACTTCCATGTTCCTGAGCTAGGTGGAACAAATCATTCTTTCTTCGGTACCCAAACTAGCTCTGGAGCGGGTGTGTAGCATTCTGTGTTTTTTTTCTTTCCACGATCATCGATTAATTTTGGAGCTATGGGATTGGGCTCACATGGGTCAGGTGACAAGTAAGAACACAATCTACGTTTCGGCACCCAGATTTGATCATTTCCTTTACTAGCCTTGGGCTTCCAATAGTCGTTTAAGAATCCACCGCCACGTTTCTTTACATTTCTTGGGGCGAGTGGGACGTTTCTTACAAGGCTTCTGTTTTTTAGCACTTCCTATGGTCGCTAAAGAAGCTTTAGGAACCCACTTGTATGTTTTCTTTGTTATGTGAGGATGAGTCTTGTCAGAAGCTATATGCATTTCTTCTAGCATATTTAAGGGTACGAGTGGTGGCATTTCATCCCCCTCAGGTGTTACCCAAGTTGTCCCCCTGTTTCCCCAAGTGTCTATGGTTGCTGCTAGGTGGATCCAATCCACATTGTCCGACTCAGTCATCCCAAGTAGTACATCCATATAAGGAGAATCTTTACCAACATCAGTGTTCGCTTTACACGTGTAACAATACTGCAATGGGGCCGAGTGAACTGTGGTGTCAAATAATCTATGATCAATTATAAACCTGTTTCCTAGGGGATGTGCTCGACCAATTACAAGATCCACTCGAATGACATAATCTTGGAACTGCAAGTAGACATGGTTTTTAGACCAATCATGCACCATTTTTGCTTCCCTCATGAAAGGATGTCCTAAGATCATCTCAGATGCCATAGTGTGGTCTTCCCATAGTTTCCCAGTAATTTTTAGTCACAATGCTAACCCCAGCGCCACCATCAAGGATTCCCTTCACAGTTAATCCCTTAGTAATGATTGGTATGGTCACATTGGATTCATCACCCTCAAAGTATTGTCCCAACTTGTTAACAGGTATTTCTATCACAAGGTTCTCATCTAGGTTGGGTTGTGGATCTAAGTGTTCCTCCTCTATTGGCATCTCCCTAGCTTCATCCATCTGTGAAAATTGTGGTAGCCCAAACTTCAGTTCTCCATTGAGGAAAGCTCAAAGAGCTAAGACTAGATCAAGGTCTTTATATAGTTTGGACATGATGGTGGTTCTAAATTTTCAAGACATGAAATCCATCAATTTGGCAATGTTTAACGGCATCTTTTGGGCTTCAGTCCCTTGACGTGGGAAAGATGGGATCTCCATTTCTTCGATAGGATCAGGTAGTCCCTCTATAAACATTCTTTCCATCAACAAGTGAGTATGCGCACTTTCCCATGACTTTAAGTCGCTTTCTTCTTGGATGACACTAGGTATGGCTAAGGGTCTATGGACTTGGTGAGGTTTTTGTTGCGTAGGGAACACGGTGTCTGTAATCTAGATCTACCTAGGTGTTGGTTCTAGATCCCTTTGGGTATCTTCTACCAAACTCCTTAATCTCTTGACTCTCTCAATCCCCTTTTTAGGGTTTGGATAAGTTCCTATCTTCTTCTTGGATCCTGGCCATTGTGGCTTATAAAGATCTTCCTTGTTGGTTTCTATCTTAGTGGTCGTTTTGGTCTCCACGATTTCACCTGAATCAGAATCCTCTTCAGCATCGTTCATATATACGGGGTCGTTACCAGTCCCTATGTTGGTCTTTGAACTGGGGTTTGACTTTGCTGCTTTTTGCGATCTCTTCCTTCATGTTTTCTTCTTTTTCTGAGATTGGGTAATTGATGTCGTGTCTCTTTTCTCAAGAATATAATTTTGTTTTTGGACCATCGATTTGTGAGTATGTTTACTGGCACCACAGGTGTACTTTGTGATGGCTCCTCGCTAACCTCAATCAAGTTTAATGGCGTGATCGTCGGTGCATTTGGATTATTTGAACATTGGGCAATCAAATGATCTATGCCATATCGATTACACATGAGTATTGGCATTGTAGACGTGCTCGCTTAATTGGTTTGCATTAGTGTGGTGTTCTTTTGTAGCCTAATAAGACACTCAGTCACACGATGTGGACCTCCACACTCATAGCATTAAAGAGGTGGTCTTTTAGCAGTGTAATTGATATTTTGGTCTCTTGCAGCAAGAGCAGCTACTTCATAGATAGGTTTGACTTGTCCCCAATAGTCCTCCATGTAGTATTGTGGACTTTATTCAAGCGCGTCCATCCCATAGGAAATATTAGGGTCTATATCTTCCTCACAGCCTTCTAAACAAGGAATAGATGACTCACAACCCACTTGATTCACAGAAGTGATTCTCGGATGTGGTGGTTGCGGTCCTAGCACTGGAGGTGGTAAGGGTGTTATTTGAACAACATTTTGGGCCCTAGGGACCATGTGTTGTGATGTTTGTTCAAGAGATGTGACCAGCATCAATGCAGGCACTCGAGGTGTGTCTATCCATGCTAAGGTTGGTCTATTGGCCATTGCGCGCTTAAATACTATGCAATCCTTAGCTTGATGACCATACCTCCCACAGGCATTGCAGTTCCCATTGAATTTTACTCTAAAAGTAGGGCATAGCATATTGAGCACCATTGTTGCTCCCTTCTTGGATACATATGATTGTTTTGCGGAGCACGATTGTCTCTAAGACTCTCTTGAATGGCCTTGGTGAGATCTGCTAAAGTCATCTCAGATATCTTTGGCTCCTTAGCCATAGGTTTTAGGGTCATTGGCTGATGCCCCGATGCTTGTGAGCTAATAGATTTAGGCTCAACAGACACTCTTTCTCCTTGAATCTTTAAATTATCCTCCAATTGGATCGCATTGGTGGTGACTGCTTCCCAAGTGGTGTTACCTCTAATGACTAGGCCATTGTAGATATCCTCATGTCGTGATCCCCTAATGAATCTATCAAGCAATTGATTATTATTGACGCACTCATTTGGATTACAATGAGAATTCAAATGCTTCAAGAGACTAATAAATTCTCTCACCGATTCTCCTTCCTCTCGTTGGGCTTTCTAGAGCTGAGAGGCTACACCCCAAAGCACTCCCTCTCGTATGTATTCTTTTAAGAACAGTCTCCTAAGAGTAGGGTAAATCATTTTTTCTTCCACCCTTAGGGTTCTATACCAATCCCCATCCTTCCCACTTAAGGTTAGGCTTAAAACATTACTCTTATGCAGGTCATTGTGTTCTCCTAGAGAATCGCATAGTTGTTCAAACACTTCAATATGCTTTCTCACATCCCCGTCTCCACTAAATTTTTGTGTGAGCTTGGCTATTTGTACTGCCTTACTTCTAGGTTCTCTATCAGGTGTGTTGCGCATATTCTCGGCAATAGATTGACCGTCAATAGCTTGAGCAAATGTTGCCAAGTCACCTAAGTGAGCAGGAACCGTAGGTGGAGGCGCTCTAAAGACTACATGTGGAGTAGGTATTGGCATTGGGCTTGGCGCATAGGAAGCCTTTGGGTTCCACGTTTGGTACGGTGTTGTGTCATCTAGCGGTCCAAAGTTCATATGTGTGGCCCTAGGCATAGCAGACATCCGATGTGACATGCTAATGCTAGCCGGTATGGTCCCATGGAAATAAGAGCTTGGGTGTTGTGGTTGTGGAGCATAGGTTGTTGAAACAATGGGAGGGGTAGGGGCTACATGAGTGCGATGACCCATAGGTGCATACGGTTGGTACACACTTGTAGGGGCCATTGTCGGCATTGAGCTACCATGTAGCCGTACTTTACTAACAAATGAGGTCCATGGCATGTTTCTTGGCATGCCTATCATTGGGGTAGGCATGGTAGCTGTGGTGTCATCAATTGGAAAGATGAGCTAGACTTGGAAAAGTAAAGCTATCACTTGTGGGCTTAGATTGCACTGAGACCCCTGGCGAAACAATGTAGGATCCATCGGACTTATCGAGGGAGTCTGCATTTGCGATAAGGTTGGTTGTTTAGACTCCCTGTATCCAAGAATCTCATGAGACCCGTTGAAGGCATATGGATCCCCTTGTTCTGTCTCTCTAGCTTAATAACCCTATGGATGACCTCACAAACTCTTTGTTGTTGGTCCTCCACACTAGTAGCACCCGTTGTGGATTGTAGGATATCTAACCAACCCACGTGATAGGTGTGACCTGTGTATAGATCGGTTAGAGTTTCCGTTTGTAGTTCGTACTCCCAGTTCTCATTTAAGAACGCTCCATCTAGGATTGAGGTGGTAAGGGTGTCTTTTGAACTAGATGCAATGTGGCTCTCTATGGGTTGACCATTAGTGGTCACTAATTCACAAGCACTCGATTGCTCTCCTAGCAAAGATATTGACATAGGGGCTTTCTCTTTTAACTCTCTTTGTTGCTCCGCCTTGCGTAAGCTCTCAATCTCTTTTTCCCTAGCTGCGATGATATATCGCTCAACCTCTTGCACTTCGGCAAGGCTTCCACCATCAAGTAATATAACCTCGGAGGGGAATAGCTTTGAAGAGTCAGGGGTGCGGTGAATGGCGTATTCACGTGCACACTCTCTAAGAGCATGGGGTCTATGTTGGTCATGAATGGCAAATTTGCTTCCCCAACCCCCTCATTTGCATCATTAGCTTCATGTTCGGAGCGAGTGGCTCTACTAAAGGTTTCCTTCAAGTGGCTAAGCACGCTCGAGTCGGACCGTGGACCCATGGCATGCATGTCTTGGCTTGAGCTATTGGGATTAGGCATTGGGTAACCCTCCATGACATCATAGTCAAAGGAAGAGTCACTAAATGCTATATGTGGGTCCTTAGTGGTACTACCTTGGGTTCCCGCCGAGGGCCCGAAACCTAAAGTAGGTGGGTATTGAGAACTCGCGTAAGTCGAAATGCTCTCTAGTTGCTCGACCTCTAGCACACGACCAGAGCACAGATGCATGTGCCTTGGGCACCCTACAAGCGCCGGCGAATAACCTCAAAGGTTAACTGCTTACTATTTTAGGAGTCCGTTTTCACTCGTTTTTGATATTTTTTAATGTTTTTTAATGATCGGTTTTTTTATTAGAGTGTGTGATAGCTCAAAACGAGCGTATTGCTCAAGGGGTCGTGGTGTGCTTTTCAGCATCACGTTCAGCTACCCGAAGCTCCGTTGGTCCTCAAAAAGGTCGATTTTTACCTATGCGTGAGGCTAAAATACGTAATTTTAAAGGGGGGCTGAGGCCTGAGCCTAAGCGTGGGCTTCGGCTTGGGCTTAGGAAATATTCCCGAGCCTGGTCCTACCTTTAATTTTTTTTGTTTTTTTTTGGGATAAAGCGTTGTGCGCGCGAGCACACACACCTGACCTACCTACTTACAACTAATAGAGCTATTGTTACACACTAACACACTACTACAGTAACTCATTAGCTAACAGAACTACTCACTGTACTTTACACAGAACTAACATTATGGATCTACTACCTTAATTCTAACACCTTATCACAAAGAAAACACCTTATGAATCGAAAAAATACAGTACCTTTCAATACCTTATTAACAAAACAATACACAGCAGCAAAACAAACTCCTTCTCAACACACACACCTTCCTTCTCTACCTTTCTTACATCTGAAATTGCACCACAACGCAACACAGAGTGCCATTCGAGCTTAGTATATGGCATTTCCTCGGCGACGGTGCCAAAAATGTACGCGTCTGTCGCATGTGTGAATGCAAGGGACTTGTCGATACACTGTGTGTGAGCCACCAATGGATCCAAGCACACAACTAAAATAATCTAGCAAGCTCAAGAGAGCAAGGGTGTGTCACTCACCGCCCTACGCTCGCCTTCGTGGAGGATTCCTCGCCGCAAAGAAAAAGGAGCTACCGCCTTGCCGCGCTCAACCGCCTTGCCGTCGTCGTAATGCTTGATCGCTCTCTCTCTCTCTCTCTCTCTCTCTCTCTCTCTCGCATACACACACACACACACACACACACACACACACACACACACACACACACACACACACACAAGGAGTTGAAGAAGAAGAAGATGGAGATGGAGCAAGAGCACTCTTCAATTGCACAAATGAAATAATGAGTGATTTTTAGGTTTAGGTGACTTTTATATGAGCTCACTCCATTCACACTTGGGCGCCCATACTTAGCCAACTAACCCTTGAATGTTCCTGTTAGAGTGCGCCTCTCATTGGCGATCACTCTTACCCTTTTCCTATTGGACCGACAAGCCCGGTCTCTGTGTGTGTGTGTGTGTGTGTGGCTTGTACAGTATATGAAAGAGAAAGAGAGGATTCGATTTTGCTACTTTACTGTTGCTACAAGCCTATTGGCTCAAGCCTTGGGCTAGCCAATGAATGACTCGTCATAACAAGCAAGGGGTGTAGCATTTGGACAAGTGTCCTCCTTTTCCCCTTTGAGAGAAAGATCTTAATTATTTGATTGAACCTAAATTCTCATTGGACCTCCCTATAGGTCATCCAATAGGATTCATGCATATTATGAGGGAAATAATTCTAGGGGCTTGACATGTGTCCTTTATGCGTCTTGAGTCTTGGGCTTGCCTTGAGTGTGTGTGTGTGTGTGTGAGTGCTCTCTCTCATGCCCCTACCTTTTAGGGCTCATCTTTGACTTGAACAGCTCAAGCACCTTGGTCATCAAGCACGACAAGCACCTCAAGAACCTTGATCATCAAGCATGTCAAGCACCTAAGTCATCAAGCACATCAAGCACCTTAGTCATTAAGCATGACAAGCACCTTAGTCATCAAGCACGACAAGCACCTCAAGCACCTTAGTCATTAAGCATGATAAGCACCTCAAGCACCTTAGTCATTAAGCATGACAAGCACCTCAATCACCTTAGCCATCAAGCACGACAAGCACCTCAAGCTTGGGCCGGGTTCCCACCTCAAGCTCTAGCTTGACTAAGGTCCTACGTCTAAGGATATTTAACACTAACCTTTGGAGGCTTTAATGAAGCTAAACGTCTTTTAAGCTCCATCAGATGCACGTTGCTCTTTGATAGACTATCTCGTTTTGGACCCCTATTGAGATGTAACCATCTCTCCTCTTGGTCCCTTGCTGAGATAAGTCAAGAAGCACTTATTGCACATTTCTCTTTGGTAGACCATATCCTTTTGAACCCTATTGAGATGCAACCATCTCTCCTTTTGGTCTCCTGCTGAAATAGCTCTAGAAGCACATATCTATATCCTAAATCTTGTTCCCCTTTTCTGTTCCCATATTAAATGATTAGTTTAATATGAGAAAATCATTTGGTAAAGTTAGATATTAGATTTTATGATCTGAGGCTTGAAAATTCCTCCAAGATTCCGCTTGAAAGTTTTTAAGGCATCATTCAGGACTTCCTAGTTAGCTTCGTTGAGGAGAAGAGCATCCATCACTTCCACTCCTTATCAAAAAACAAGGCACAAAAGTTGACGGTTTTCAAATGTTATGCTTAAAGTAAGAAGCAAATTTGGCAAGTTTTTTGGGCAAATGATGAATTTTGACGTTCGAGATCAACAAGATCAATTGATTATGAATCCACTATTTCAATTTAGCAAGGCTAGTCAATTTCATTTGCGGTTGCTCATAGTCTGTTATTGTTTGATTTTGCTAGGCAACTCATTATATAGAGCTAGTGCAAGCTTCTTATCTAGCATCATCGATGACATCATACCTTGGGTTCCTTTTTCCACATGTTTCTTTGCCACCTATGCATCACATGTTGTTATGCCACCTATGTATCCCAATAGGATAGAGGAGATACACACCATCACAGGACAATAGAAAATAGCTACGCCAATCTAGTCTGATCATCATCCCCAATCCAAGAGACATCTGATGATAATCACTCCAATCCAAGAGAACAAACCCAATCCATGAGTCCACCACACATCTCTATTCCAAGAGTCTGCAAAAGAACTTTCATTACCCTAGCCTCATTGTTTGTCCTCCTGTACTCCTACTCCTTTGTCTTTCGACTCCGCTACTAGCACCATCTCGGTGTTGTCGCTGTCATGGTTGTTGTCGTAGCCTTCTCACGAGCTTTATTGAATGGAAATGTAATGCTAAATAATACTAATGAAAAACAAAAAACTGATGCTAATGCTCCTTACCTTGAAGAGTGAGCTTTCCAATCTCCCAATCCCTCATGGTGCAATGGAGCGGTTTTAGCATTTTGATTTTGTTCCAAAGCCAGTGTCTGAACTCCTCACAATCGGACATTATCAAAAGATGTATGTTTCCAAATGACGTTGTGCTTGGGTGCATGAAATTTTTGACTTTATTTTTGTTTGTGAGAAAGAGGAGAAAAAAAAAAGGATTCCTTCGACACTCCTATGTGAAGTACCTCGTGAAGCCACCCTTCACAATTGGAAGCTTTTATACTTTGAAAATCCTTTGACATTTTGTTTTGAAGCTAGAGTGAAGAGAGGTCTTGAAAACTTTTGTGGATCTCCTTTTCGAACTCAAGGAATTTTGCTTTAATATTCTTCAGAGCCCTTCCTGTGGGAAAATACCCTTTTCAAAAGAGAGAGACAGATATGGAAGGCATGCGCACGACGGGTAGCCTCCGGGTAGGTGTGGACAGTCCAACAAAAATTTAGGCAATCCAAGATGCTTTGGCTTTTTGTGAAGGCTCCTTCAAATAAGAGAGTTAGGCATCGTTCCCACAAGCACAACACCTTTATGGCAAGCGAATCAAAACCCTTTTTTGACTTCTTTGAGACCTTTTCACAAGGTAAACATATACATGTTCAATTTCAAAAGGTAAACACACACATGTTCAAATCTCAAAGGGTGAAAACACACATGTTCAAATGGCACGCACTCACACACACACAAAAACAAAATTAATGAGTAGAATGAGAAGAGAATACGTGCCTAAGAGCTTCAATTATTGTCAAAATTAATCAAGCCATTACTTTCTCATGAATAATCCTAAGTATGGCATAGGAAGATTTGATAAAAAAAACTCTTGTGATGAGCTACGCTTTGACGTGTGTATAGATGTGAAGGCTCCAATTCACCCAAAGTTGCAAGCTCACCAATGCAATCACCAAACGAGAGGATTTATGCACAATGCATACAATCAAAAAGGCAAAATTCTAAACATAATCACACCAAGCAAGGGTAGTGGCTCATTGGAGCTACCAAGAACATAATCACACTAATCACTATTGATTACACCAAGCAAGGGTAGTGGCTCATTGGAGCTACCAAGAACATGCCCAAACCTTGATTAAATCAACATGTGTAGATATGCTTATTACTGAAAAGTATAAGGGTAAATTATGATTAGTTATTAAGCATATAGGGATGCTCAATCTAGCATAGAGAATAGAAAGAGATTAGGATTTATGTTCATGCCAACATGATTATGGATCTAATACCAATTGTTGAGATTAAGGGGGATTTAAAAGGAAGCATTCATAGTGTTGGCATTCTAGTGACAATGCTAATTACAGAAGGGAGATAAGTAGAATGTAAACGCAAAAGTAAATTGAATGATACTATCATAAAGTGTGTACAAAAGAGATCTTTATATAGAGCTAGTGCAAGGTTCTTATCTAGCATCATCGATGACATCATACTTGGGCTCCTTTTTCTACTTGCAATCACACGTTTCTTTGCCACCTATATAGCATCACATGTTTTTATGCCACCTAAGTATCCCAGTAAAAGAGAGGATATACACACCATCATAGGAAGAAGCCCACAATTTCCAACAGACCCCACGACACTTGAGGAAGCTAAAGTGCCAGCACATATACACGATCATCCTGATGAAATAGCATTGTATAACACTCACGTGTCTGACACTACACATACAAATTACGAGCACTGCATGGACATAATAAGAGGAAATTTATAGTAGCTATATATGATGCATCCAAGACACCCAAGGGGTCTACGGGCCATTTGTCTAGTGAAGAGATTGAGAAAGCTAAAAAGGAAAAGATATGCTTTACATGTTTAGGGAGTGGACATGACAAAAAGAATTGTCCCAAGGGAAAATATGTGGCCCAAGGTAAGATGAAAGCGATGCACATGGTGCA
This sequence comes from Adiantum capillus-veneris, assembly GCF_014529385.1. Classification (NCBI taxonomy): domain Eukaryota; kingdom Viridiplantae; phylum Streptophyta; class Polypodiopsida; order Polypodiales; family Pteridaceae; genus Adiantum; species Adiantum capillus-veneris. The sequence continues at coordinate 104,861,557 of NC_140952.1, forward strand.
ATTACTTCCTCTCAAGTTCTCCTCTCGTCTTTTTAATGTGAAGGTAGCACACATCAAAGCGTTGCATGAGTGCTATATTATGAGCTCAATGTGGCAACTGACCTTTGGTCCACACAAGTTGGTGCACATGCATGGGTTTGTCCAAGGTCACAAGGTGAGAATCTTGGTAGACGATGGTGCTTCGCACAATTTTATGAACTATAAGTTAGTGAAATGGCTCATTTTGCCCAAGACTAGTAGTTTTCACTATTACAAAGTAGCGGTTGTTAACGACCATGATGCTAAGGTGTAGGATACACAGGTAGCAGATGTACCACTAGAGATTCAAGGGTTTCACACATCCTTGAATTTCCCAATATGTGGTCCTTAGTTGGGAGTGATTACATGGGTTAGGGCCATCATTAAAACATAGCTATGTGCATAATAGTTTGATGTTCGAATCCAATGGCATGCATGTGCTACTATTAGGGAAGAAGGATGTTCCTTCCTTGCCACTTATCTATAGAGCTTAGATTATGAATCTCTCTTCTCAATATAAAATAGAAGAACTTGACAAAGCATTGAAGCTAGGGAGATCGAGACGCCCAAGACTGATGAGAGGAGCTTCACAGCATCGATAGAGACTACAATAGAGGATTCGAGCCATACTGTCTCGAGATCTAGAGTGCCGATGAGGATGGATTCACCACCCACTATATCACCCTCTTATTTTGGGCACCCATGGGATTAGTGATCATACATATCCCACACAGTTCTAGCTAGTAGCACCTTTAGATTCTCTCTCCTTAGTATCTCTTTTTTGTACCCATACATGGCATCAAATTCACCAATTTGTAACAAATTAGTTTCATAGGGTATTTTGTCCTCTTGAAGACGTAAATATATCGTTTCGTTTCATCTCTCTCTCTCTCTCTCTCTCTCTCTCTCTCTCTCTCTCTCTCTCTCAAATGTCTTGTCTCTTTCTACCTCAATGATCTCTCTTCTCCACACATGTGCCTTGTTCTTGTATGTGGCATTGCAAATGTTCTAGATCGGACACCGGATCACAAGTTAGATTTTGTCTTCATCGCATCTTTCACCGCCTCCTTGGACACACATGGATGCCATTGGGACTTCTTAAATCAATGAATTTTGTCATGCTTGATAAAAGAGCAAATGGGTTATTTTTTGCACTGATAGAGTGCTATCAATAAAGTGTTGAGGATTTGACGGCTTGATGGCACTCACCTTGTAAACACTTAGCAACACTCCTTTGATATATAACCAACTTCATCAAGATGGTTGACTGTACGTTCCAAAGGTACATATATTTGCTTTATACCAATATCAATTATAGCATTTATAGAGATAAACTTTGATGGAGCAACTTAATCAATCAAGCAGACAATTTTGAGAAATAAACCTTTCCATGATTTTAAAAAAAAAGGTTTGATTGAAAGTAGGAAAGTTCATAGTACAAGCCATAAAAATGACAATAACCAAAAGTGTTGATTCAATAGATAGAAATTATAATAAGATAAACTCACAAGAGATTAAGTTTATATAATAAATGAAGTCTAACATAATTATAGATTTAATTAAATAATAATAAAACTATATTTTTAATTTTTTTACAACCCCCTCTTCTCTCTGTCTAACTCCCTTGACCTTGTCTCTCTAAAGCCCTCTTCACCATCTCCTCACTCTTTCATGTTCTCTCTATAATCCCCTTTCCCTCTCTCACTAAATCCCTCTTCCCTCCCTCAGTGTTTCTCCCTCTAACCTCTCTCTCTCTCTCTCTCTCTCTCTCTCTGAGGTTTCAGACGACATTAAAATTCTCTTCTCGGGTAAACTCCTCTGAGTCATTTTGAGCTACCTCTGTTACAACCTCTTTTGAGCAATTTATCTCGCATCTCAAGAGTCATATCGTAGGTAAGTTTATCTTGCAGCTCAAGACTCATTAGTTCCACCTACGTGCAGGAGCCGGGGGGGGGGGGGGGATTGTTGGCATATGCGTTTCTCCATCTAGGTGAGTAGGTCTCCACCAATGTGAAAACCTTGTCATACCAGCAGCGTTGTCATGAGCTTCCTACCTACAACTACATAAATCCCTCATCTCTCGTCCATTGTATCACACTGTCACACTACATACCTCCTCCATATCCTCACTCTCATCCTCTCATACTAGCATTATGATGTTTATACAATTGACATTATTTTCTATTGTGTCCGATCTTCGCTTCTAAGCTTGTTTTGGATGTATCCGTGCACATCGCTTCGCTTACTTCGTATCTAGAAGGGAATTTTGGCATTGTGCTTCTGTTTGTCCAAGGGGAAGGACTATAAATCACATTGTTCAGAGTCTCGTCTTGTGTATGTGTTCCATGCTTCACAAATCAAGGGTCAATCTCCCAAACATCCTCAATTGAAGGAATGCGATCCGCATTGTTATGGCCATTCAACTCAGAAGCCCTTAATCAAGGCAACATGCCTGACATTATGTAACTCTCTTCATGAATGGAAATCTAGTCTTCTTCAATCAAATGCCTCACCATTTCCTTCCATAGCTCTCCCTATTTCAACCCCCACATGCTGCAGCTTGGGACATTTAAGAAGATAGAAAGCTCGATCATAAAATAAAGAATTTAGACGAGTTTGTGACCATGTGGATGAGGAGATTGAGTACAAGCTGTTCATGAAGAACCAAGCCATCAGTCCAATGACAAACCCCCACAAAAATATACACATCACAGAATTTTGTCGTTGCGGCACCTAATAAAGAACTTCCATCACCAATCTTTACCCTGATGGACATCAACAGAAGAAAACATACAAACTTTTAAAACTTACAACGATTACTTCTTTAAAAGTATAGCTTCCGGTCTCATTACACCAGCATGCTTCAGTCCTTTTGATATGGACTATTGTCCTCAAGCTAAACCTTGATGGTATAAACTCTCAGAAAGCAGGGACAGTTTCAGGCCTGTTAACTACCGGATGTGGCCAGTGCATTGTGGCTATACTAGCTGAATAATGGCAGCTGTGCTGGAAGCCAAATAAATAAGGTATTAAACTAATTGCCAGATGAAATGGTTGTGTGACGGTAAAATGAGAGAGACAGCTATCTTTGAGGAGCCGTCTGCGAGTCGCCATCCTTTGTCATGGTCCAAAAAGCAGTAGTATATCGAGTCTAGACAAATAGAAAAACAAGAACAAACCAGCAACAGCGTGAAATTAGCATGAGTCGAACACAATGCTTGAAAACACAACCCATTCCCGTGCGTGCGTGTGTGTGACAGAGAGAGAGAGTGAGAGAGAGAGAGAGAAACAAGCTTTAACGTAGCAAGAGTTGAACACAAGAACAAGAAAGCGAGCTTGCTTTTCACCAAAAAACACTAAAAATCATAAAAAGCTAAAAATAACGTGAAGTGAAAGCACAACAGAATCCCGTGTGTGCATGTGTGCACATATACATACATATACTCAATAGTCTCATACACATATACATGTTTACATTTTTAACCCCCATCTTCTGGATGCATCAATCTCTAGAGATTCTATCAGCAAATTGTATGGTGATAAACCTGTATCATTGATTTCTGATTGGCTGTATATGTGGTTTCAATAGTTCTCTCTTTCTGCAACCAAATCCCCCACAGACAATGAGTGAAAAACATAAACAGGATATATATACAAAAGTTGAAAATTAAAGTTATGTGTTATTACCTGCATCTTAAGCCCGTAACGTAAGGCCACCTTTTTCACATCTTCTAGACTGATTTCAAGAGACATTTCCTGCAGTTACAAATCACAATTCAGTGGATTAAAGCTAAAGCCATCAATCAAAAAACTCCAAAGATATATTTGCAAAACTATCCCTTTGAACTAGTCGCATAACTTAGCCAGACTTGAGACAGTGGCTGTTTTGAGAATCTAGAACAGCTGATCCCAGAGATTTCGAGGCCGACACATAACAATCCTTTCTAAGTTAAAAAAATTTGGTTGCCCATAGTGCAAAGGCTGAGATAAATATACACTTAAAAAGTGCAAACCCCTTGTTGCCATCAAGCCACGGCGTAGACAGAAATACAAACTTCTTTTTGGGAAAAAACAGTACTGCACTTCTATGAGACTGCTTATCACCACTAAATCTATCTCCCTACAAATTCAACCTGTCATAAGTTTTCTATACCAAAATCAAGAGAACAGCTTTTGCCTAAAAGATCAGCTTTTGATTTGGACCTGTAGAACTTTCTTGAGAAATGTTCATTCAAAGGGGGAGAATTCAAACAAGGAAAACTACTCCGGGGTTCAGGTCTGCGAGCCATTAGTCTGAGCAAGAATCCACAAAATTGTTTTGCCAACAAAAGACCAAGGAGCATCAGCTTCTCAGAGATTTTTTAAAAACAAAAACAATACCTGCAATATTGGCTAAATTATGTAACATCCTTCACCAAAAAAAACACTGAATCATGGACTAGCAGAAGGTTGTAACCTTGATCGATCAAACGAGTTAGCCAAATGGCATGCAAGATAAGTTAGAAAACTACCTCTTCACCCGAGTAGCTTACAGCATCCGCAAAATGGTAAAGCAATGGGCCAAGATTAATCCACACCTGAAACAACCAAATTGACAAGGTATGATGAAAGTTGGCTAAACTCTCCAATAGATACTAGATATAAAAATAAAGTCTCGTGGCTGGATACAAAGCATAGATTGTGGCACAGGGCTTTGCACAAGAATTATGGCACCCTTTTGACATAAATTTTTGCACCCATATTATGAATTCTGTGTTCCAAATTCAGGCAGGAAGATACCAACAAAACTTTAAGTGAAAGAAGGCTGGGTGTGATTTTGGTCTTGCACTTCACAACTCTTTTTTACTCCCCAGCGACAAGGAAGATCCACACCAGCGAGCTGGTAGCAAATTTTGCTTTCCTGATGTTTGCCACGTATGCCGCTTAGCGAGCAAGGGCCATGGACCCTCAGACAAAGGCACGTATAGGAAGTACACATGACAAGTACGATACAAAGGGTATTAGAACAGCAGGGAATGATGACAAGAGTTTCCTGGAGGGCAATCAAGGGAAACAACTCCAAGCTCTAGCCACACAAACAGATGTTCGATTAATGGAAGTGCAAACCTTCACCCTTGGACTAACAGATTTGAGACTACTTAACTCAGTTTCAAGCCAGCTCGAATGGCAATTGAACTTACCCCCCCAGGTTTAAGGATCTTGGCTATAATTTCTATGTACTCAACAATGTTGTGAGCTGTATCAATGAAGAAACAGGTGACAACTGCATCCCACATTCCTGTTACAATACAAGGGCACAATTGTAAATAAAGATTTTGCATGCATGTGTGATGCATAAGCATTCAAAAAAGAAGTGGTACCCTCTTGACCCCTGTGACTGTATACTTCCACAAAGTCACCAGCACACATTGAGAAACCATCAGTTATTCCAGCACTGAAAAGATAAAGGGTGTTAAGAAAGCAATTTCTGAACAGATTAAAAGTTTATGCAATGAAAAAAATGTAGATGAGAAATAAAAGTTCAAATCATTGCTTAGTTCATGTGCAAATGGTAATTGAACTTGGGGGTTGTTTCTTAAAACCAACCTTCCAGGATGAAGGTCAGGAAAGTAAACAGGTTGCAATTGATTTTCATCACTTGTCATGTTGCAGTTGCTATGAATCCAAGGATAAATAACCCACTCCATAGGAGCTTGAGTGCTGCAGCCACATTATGAAAACAAGAATCAAATGAAAACAGGTGGAAAGGCGTAGCGCTGTAAATGATGTCTAATATATGAAATACTTGAAAAGCGAATGGTTTTATATTCTAAATTTGATCCTCCCCATAAATTGTCTTTGATGAATGGTGCAGTAGATCTTACTTGTTTAAAATAAAGCTTGAGCAAATCAACATATAATAAGAGAACTCATTGCCCTGGCATGCAAAACCTGGAACCAAAAAACAGCTAAATCAATCTGTTGTAATCTGAGCCATAGCTGAGTGCAAAGTTAGCCCTTCTCAATTTGACTTACCCAGGCAAGATATCTCACATGCCAACCGAGCAAGACCTGCACCAGGGACTACACAACAGGGAGGCCTGAAAACAAGGACAACTCTTAAATTTACACACTTAAGTATTGATTCTTTTCTGCTAGGGCTGATCAGCACATAGAAATCAGCGTGAATTCTCAAATACGACTCAGCTGTTGCATATTCAGAAATGATGGACAGTTACATGATTGACCCTCTCTGTGCATAAGCTTAGATAAGCTAGAAGATTCAAGGATATGTACATATTACTACTGCATCAAGTTGGATATTACAATCAAGAGATATGCCCTTGAATTTCAAACAATCAAGTATCTATGATGATTGTACAAAAGCCACGGTCACTAAAAGTCAGTAGTATGTCATGTGAATGGCCAGAAATGTTGCCTCGTAAAGATTGTAAAAACACTAAGTTATTCACAAAAAACTACATACAGCAGCAGCACCAATGCTTAATTTTTCAGGAATATAGGTTATTATGATTTATTAAACTCAAAAACCAGATAGCCATATGCAGTAAAGGAGTCAATGACAAAAGCGCAGGTTTCCACATATAATTTTTTATCACATGCTTCACCAAAAAGAAACCTTTTTTTCTCATAGATAGCAGCATCTTCAACAGCTTGCAAAGTATAATATAGCCCTGATAAGGCAATCCTGATTTGATTCTTCAATGTCATAAAGTGTCCTTCTAAAAGGCTTCAAAAACTTTAATTGTTCCCTGGCCAACTATATTCTTCGTTTCTCTTCCCTAAATATAAGGCAGATTTATCTTGCAAACAATCACCTAAACTTGAAGCAAAAATGACAAGAAGAAAAGAACCCGCTGCAGGGTAAAGTTTCTTACTGACCTCTCTTTAGATCTATTGGGAAAATAATAATTAAGCTCCTCCAAAATGGGCTTGTAACATTGGTCACGTTCAAAAGCCCCCTTCTCATAAGAACATAAAGAAAGACAACTTAAGTCCTGGAGTACACTTGTGGTATTTTCTATCAAACTAATTTGAGTGCATTGATTACCTCCTTGGTCCAATCTCGAACTATGTTACGTATGATACACCTCACCTGAAAATAGTAAAAGAGAAATCCATAAGTTTCCTCAATTCCTTCCGGGTGATGTTGTTAGTCTGGTGCTTTGAATAATGTGAGTGCAGCATCAAAAAACAGTGAACAAAAGAATGAGGAAAGTGGTGTATTGGAAGATATGCTTGGGCATAATAGTGAAAACTCATAGCTAACAAAAAAAACCACAGTAAATGGCTAATGTTGATTCAAACACCGAACTCAACTTCTGGCTGTGGTGGTTCAGAAAGCATCTGAAGGCAATCCCGAAATTAAGAACAACGGCATTATGGAACTAAAAAAGGGTCTCAGATTCAGCATCCCCCGAACATAACACTCAGAAGTGTACAGTCTTGAAGTGCATTTGGGATTTACCTTGTCAACATCTGCTGGAGGAACATGCAGTTGCAGTGAGGGGTCTTGAAAATCCATACCGCAGATGGAAATCTGTAGATAATGTCAAGTCAAAACCAGTCCCGTCCTTGAGTTTCATTTTCCAATAAGAAAACCATATATTATAAGAGAAAAAACGCTAGTGATTCTCCTGTAGCTTTTTACAGAGTGCAACTATTACAGCAAACAACAATTGGAGCCACAGCAAACTGCATGTGATTGAATAGTGCCAATGTGATGAGAATGCTGCATCAATCTACCTTCTTAATTTTGCTAAAAGATTTCTCAGGTTTAGCAATCTTATTAACATCTTCTAACCGTGCTTCGCCACCCTTCAACCTGTTGTCTATGCACCTGGAATCGTCCACGTTGTTCCCATCCTCACAACAAGAACTGCCTGAGCGCTGACCATTTTGTACTGCTCCATCAAGTTGAGCATCATTCTCTCTGAAAGCAAATAAAAGGGTCTCCTACTGAACATAGGTTGACTAGACAGCCAAGCTTTTCCAAAACAAACAAATAATGCATTACCTTGAAATGACAATCCCATTTTTGTCTGGCAAGCATGGGTAGCCATTGGCAACTCTATCTGTAGCTTCACATGTACTAGCCTGAGAAGTACAGTTGATGTCAAAAGAGGCTTCTCTGCCTCGTTTTATTGTTTCTTCACCTGTGTCATAATCTTGGGACATATCAAATGGAGAATCAAAGGCCTGTAACAAAATTCATAAGCACAGACATTGTGAGACTCTGTGACTTTGGAGGAAAAACACCTCGAGGGAACAATGAATGCAGAGAAGAAACACATTTACACTACGCAAAATGTTAGGTTCTGGATTGTTCCTAGCAGCTATTTGGAGCTTTAACATTACCCAGAAACAAACTCCTGAAAGATGGTTTACATACAAGGATTGCTTACCTGCAGCATGTTCAAAATGAAACGGAAATTTGCTGCACTGCACCTGAAAACAACCAGATAGAACTGTGCAACATGTCAAAGGTATTTCAACCACTATAAACTTTCATGGCTATGAAGGCCTAATTCCTAGATAGATTGGCTCCTTCAAAAAGTATAATACCAAGTTTGTGTGGGCGTATATAGATCTAGACGAATTAGGAAAAGGCCCAATTCACCTAAAACTGAAAGAATGAGTTATAACTCATTTATGTAATCAAGAGAAAACTACCATTACCTCCATCATGCATAATATTAATCAAATACTGAGACAATGCCACTCAAGTGATCGGTGCCCTACAATGGGTGTAGAGCTAGGAATAACATATGCTCCAACAACCTCCCCGTACACAATCAAAGGGTGGTGTTCCACAATTCGTTTCTTCATTGTTTTGCTTCACATAGGCCAAGAGATACAAGTTCATTCATGGGCGTGGGGAGTTCTAGAAGAGGGGGTATCCAAAAAAGATGGGATTCCAGCTGTCGAAATTGTGTGCATATATATCTGTGCGGTATTCAACCTGCCTCAATTGTTCTGCTCCACCGCAGAGAAAGCAATTTCTTGGAAGCCCAATAAAGATATTCTCTGCCTAGTATCACCATCATTAATAGTCGGGGGGAGAAATGAAATGAAATGAAATGTTATATTAACGTCTTCAAAAGGCCAAAGTGACCTATGAGACCAGAAAGTTACAATGAGGTGGATCTGATACAAAGTCAGAGTAACAAAATAACAACAATACAAACCAAAGATATATACTACGGGGTCCTAGACTGGTCGATGTGAACTAAGCAAAATGGGCGGCTTGCTGGGATAGCTGAATCACAAGAGATCTAGCATCGGTCGTTGGCGGATCTCATCAATCTCCTCCATGGTGAGAAGTCTGACCGGGCGTCGTGCATGCCGGGCCAGAGTGCTCCGAATCTTCTGACGTAGCCTCTGTTGATGCTGTGTCGTCCTCCGCAGTCGTGGGCGTCTGGATTTCCCCAGCTCAGTCGATCAGTGTACCTCTGGTGTGAGACGAGAGGGAGCTCTGCTGTGGGAGTGGCTCCTGCAGCTGTCCCGTGTCTGCTCTGAAGAAGTCTGTGATCCGTCTTTGAGACTGGCTAGCCTTGCCACTCATGAGGCTATCTCTTTGTCTGCGCAGCTCGAGCAAGAACAAACCCAGGCATCTCTGATCCTCGTACCCCATGATTCTTGAGTGTGGTCCAAAACCCTCTTTGAACAAGCAATGGAAGCGGCCTCGTATCTCGTAGTAGACGGGGCAGCAGCATGTGTAGTGCAACTCTGTCTCAGGCTCCATGTCACACAAGGGGCATGTCCTGGCCTCTGCTGGTACTCCGCTGTATCTCCCAGTCTCAATCCATAGCTGGTGAGAAGATGTGCTTAACTGGCCAATAGCACATCGTATCCCATGAGACAAGTGGGTGTCCATTTATCTGGGTCTCGTCACAAAACCATCCTCCGTAATCTGGAGAAGATGGTCTCTGTAGAAAGCCATCTTCGTGCCCAATTCCTGTGCTGGCTGTATCCATGTCCTCCTGGCGTCTAGCTGGGTCAGGTCCTGGCAGATGAGCTTGGTGATCTCTGACTGTGTAAGAGTGAGAGATGGTGCATACAATGAGTACTGGAATGGTGGCAGCCTTTCTATGCTGAACCCATGCGCCTGAAACCATGATGCCATCTCCCCATACCAGCATGTTGTATCTCCTTGCATGGCTAGCTGTCGAGAGGACTCAAGTGCAATGTGAGCATATCTGTCTCTAGGAAGTTCCCATGTGCGGTTTATGAAGGAGACTGATCTGGTGAGCGCCTCAACCACTAGTGGGGGGGCCGCTAGCTCTGCTCGGATAATGACCCGTGGTATTGATGCCTTGGCTCTAATGAGCCGCAAGATCATAGAGACGAGAGGTTTCTCCATGTTCCCCCATCCATCAGTGCGACCCGGCCTCCCGTGGTGATCCAATGAAGGTCCCCATATCTCAGCTCCATAGAGCAATGCAGAAGCCACCAAAGTGTCAAAGAGCCAGAGCTTCGTCCGGGGCTCCTGAAACTGAACCTGCGAACACATCCTCTCCAATCTACCCAATGCTGCGTGGGCTCTAGTCAGTCTAGTCTCTGCTGCTCTTCTAAGTGAGAATGCAGTTCCGCTAAAAACCACTCCAAGGTAAGTGTAAGTATCTGTGTACTCCACAGTCTCCTGGCCGTATGTGAATGTAGGTGCTGACCTCCTGATCCACTGTGGGGTGGTATTAAACACCATCAACTTGGTTTTACCAAGGTTGACAGACAAACCACTCTCATGGGCAAACCTATGCAAAGCATCCAATTGACGTTGCATTCCCTCTGGAGATTCGGAGATCAACACAATATCATCAGCATATAACAAAAGTGGAATCCATGTCCCTGCCAACTGTGCACCTCTATCACCATCGCTCTCAATGTAGTCAGAAACCTCATCCACATACATACCGAAAAGAGTAGGAGAGAGCAGGCAACCCTGCTTCACCCCAATAGTGGAGTGAACCGGTGTAGAAAGTCCCTCAGGGGTGAGTACATGCCCTACCATTGATTTGTATAATGCCATGATCCCCCAAATGAGCTCTGTGGGTACTCCCATCTCCTGTAATCTGCGCATCACTCTAGCTCTGGGTACTGTGTCAAAAGCTTTGCGAAAGTCCACAAAGCTACAATAGATCCGTCTCCCATGAGATCTGCCCTCCTCGATGATGGCCCTGAGTGTCAAGATATGGTCAAGAGTAGAGAAGCCTCTCCTGAACCCTGCCTGCCCAGCTGCACGCATTCCTTCCCTCTTTGCCCATCTACTCAATTGTTGCTCAAGAATGGATGCATACAACCGTGCCAGTGTGTGCCCAATCATGATAGTGCGATAATTCCCAGGCTCCATGGGGTCTCCTGACTTGAAGATAGGTACATTCGTAGATAGGCTCCAAGTGTCGGGTAGGCCCTCACTGTAACTAAGTCAGACTTTGTAAATAATTAATTTATTTACGAGAAAAGAATTATCTAATTAGTTGTGTGCACACCAGAATAGACCTAGCAGTTCTAAGGCCTCAGGTGAGCCTAAATGCGGGCTAGAACACCTCAGAGGGACCTTAGCAGAAATTACCCTGAAGCCCTAGTGATTGGGAAATCGGGTCTTCAGAAAGGGGTAAGCAGTAGCCTCAGATTTTAGGCTCAGAAAAATACGCACGTCAGTACAAGCACATGAATGAGATGGGGTCCTTAGAACAGTGACCCTAAGGCTAATAAAGCTAATAAAGCCTTAGGGTAAATTTTGTGAAATTAAATTTAACGGTCCGTGCCCGGGCGGGCGGCCGGACAAGTGTGAACAGGTAAAGGTGGTGCAGTGCCCGTGCGGCATTGCGCCGGCAGACCTTTGGTGTTCTCATAAAAGAATCATTGGTAGCAGTTGTTAGTTAGTTGCACATTCTAAATTAATGAGCTAGAAGTTTTTAAAGTCAAAACTTGAATGGTTTTTAAGTTTTTAAAGTAAGTGTGCCAAGTGGCACACTTACCAATGCAAACTAACTCTCTCTCACTCTCACTCTCACCCTCTCTCTCTTCCTAGCGCCCCCTCTCCCTGATGGCTATTTAGGAGCCCCCCCTCCCCCATTTTCAGGGCTGGCAGTGCACCTACCCCCCCTAATGTGAGCGTGCTCTACGCGGTGGAGCCCTCCATTGAAGCTTGAGAGCAGCCCCTTGCGACATATGTGGTAGCCTTGTGCTCCCATTGTCAAGAACAAGGGATCTCACAGTCATAGACACCTTCTGGTGAAGTTTCATCGCGAGAAGCTGTCGTAGACGCTCTCTTAGCACAGTGCGGCTGCTGTAATTCTCTGTTTTCAGCCTCTAATTACCTCGATTAGGGCTGTTTTCAGCAAATCAGCCATAGAAATTCTCTTCTCTTTCCTTATCCTAAGTCTACACCAAGTTTGGCGCGATTCCATCGCGAAGAAGACCTCTGTTTCGACGTAGGGGTGTGCACAGGTAAGAATTTCAGGTTATGTACAGAAAATTACAGCAAGCATGTGCGTGTGCATTTTGCTTGTTTTCTCTTTTGTGTTCGATGCATGAATGAATGAGCATGAAGGCAATACATAACGGAAGATGGACTCTCCTCTGTGAGAGCTTCCGATGAGCTGTTTTGGAAGATAGACTCTCTTTTCGAGAGCTTCCAACCAGTCTCGCAGAAGATGGGAAATCCCCTAAGCAGAAAGAAAGTGGAAACACTTTCTCAGTCAGTAGTCAGAACAGAACAGAAGAAAGAATAGAGGACGGACGTATGCCCCGTTCCTGTGCTTGTAAAGATTCTCCCTTAGTAATAAAGATATTCTCTTTATGGGGGGGGACCAGCCCATCTTCTGGTCCCCAATGAAGTGTCAAGTTTTCTCGCTCCCTCTAATTCTCTTGAGTATTTTGAAGTGCAATTAAACGTCAGTTTACGCTTCCGTATTTTTGTGACAGTGGTATCAGAGCAAGGTCCTCTCTCTCTTCCTGAAGGGATTGACGACTCTTGGCAGACTGCAGAAATGGGAGGACGCGAGATAGAGTTCTCTCTCCTTCAACAGCAGGTGGAAGAGTTGCAGAAAGCTCTCTCCCATCCAGAAGTCCAAAAGATTCTCCATACTCTTGAAAAAGGGAAGGAGAAAATGCCGATGGGGTTAGGAGAAATTCCGCAGAACCCAAAGGCGCCACAACCAAGAAAAGATCCTTTGATTGGAACTTCCCGCATGCACGAGAGGCAGAAGAAATCTCCAGAACGTCATGTGCGGTTTAATCCAAAAGTTCAAGAGCAGGATCCCCCTGATTCCCCTCAGTTCTCTTTCATGAAGGATCTGGAAGACATAGTCTCTCCGGAAGACATGTTTCTCGACGATCCGTCGCAGCAAGAAGTACATTCAAGGGAAAGGACTCCTGTCCCCAAGGAGTCTAAGCATCGAAAGAAGGAGCACCATAAGAAGAAGCACCACAGGCAGAAAACATTCAAGTCGGGAGATAAAGATGTGAAATTCGACACCTACAATGGACGGCGTGATAATGACAAAGCTTTAGCTTTCATCCGCCAATTTGAAGTTGCATTTGCTGAAGGGAATTTTAAAGAAAGATCCAAGCTTCGCCATGTTAGTTTGTACCTGAAAGGCACCGCAAGCAATTGGTGGTTAACCCTTATCCTGGAAGAACGCAAACCCCAAGATTGGACCGCTTTCAAGAAGGAGTTCTACGCACAGTTCCTTCCTCCAGACTATGAGGAAGAGGTAAAGAAAGAATGGGATCGACTTTCACAGTCAGAGAACGAAACCGTTCCACGCTATGTGGATAGGTTTTGGGACGTTCTCTTGAAAGTCACTCCATTCAAGAAGATTGACGATTCGGAGAAGATGCACAAGTTTGAAGCAGGTTTGCATGAAGCCTTGCAAAAGGCTATGAAGCTTTACCCTCGAGGTAACTTGCAGATACTTATGGAATCAGCCCGCATAGCTGATGGAATACATGACAAGGGTACTCCCAGGAAGATGGAGCAAAGCACTTACCATGCTAAGCAGAAGGCTCTCCATGAGCAGCCTACCTCTTCTACTTCTTCTCAAAAGAAGAAAAGAACCGCCTCCGAAGCAGAAGCAAAGCCAAATCAGCCCAAGAAAGGGAGATATCTCTCTCCTGCTGAGTTGCGAACATACATTAGTGAAGGAAGATGCTTCAAGTGCGGACAAGTTGGTCATATGAAGGGTGACTGTCCAACCAAACCTCCACAACCACCCTCCTCCAATGCAGTCCCAGATGTACAGGGAAATACAACCAAGGATGGAAAAGAAAGAGCTCTTCTCAAAGCATGGGGTAGTATCAACAACCAGCGGGCTCTTATTTTGTTTGACCCTGGTAGTACAGACAACTTCATCTCTACCCAGCTAGCTGACGACCTGAACTTGCAACCCAATCGTTTTGGAGTCTCTATTCAAGCGCAATCAGCTTTCAAAGGGCAGAACTCAAACTCTACTCCAATCATAGGGAAGTTGAATCTAAAGGTCGACGACTACAAGGATCAAGAGTCTTTCTTACTAGCTTCACTTGAAGGATGCGATGTTATCTTGGGAATGCCTTGGCACTACAAGATGCATCCCATTCCTGACTATGTTCAGAAAACCTTATCTTTTGCTCATAAAGGAAAGGAGTATCTTGTACTTGCAGATGCAGGTGATTGGCGTATTCCTATCGCCAACCACATTGCCATCAAGAAAGAAATGAAAAAGTGTGTTTCAGCATACTTGATTTTTGCGAGAGAGAGAGAGATGTGTCTGTTTCACAACTTTCTTCCTCTTTAGAGCAAAAAAGACTTAAGTTAATAGAAAGATATAAAGATTGTTTTCCAGATGAACTTCCAAATGAACTCCCACCTTCGCGACCTGAGGATCATACCATTGATTTGATCCCAGAAAGTTCTCCTCCAAATCAGCCCCCTTATCGAGTTAGTCTAATGCAGCAAGAGGAAATTCTCAAGCAGGTTAACGAACTTTTGGAGAAAAGCTTAATAAGGCCTAGTACTTCTCCATATTGTTCACCTGTCTTGCTGGTACAGAAAAAGGATGGCACATTCCGCATGTGCATAGACTATAGATCTCTAAACAAGATCACAATCAAGAATCGATTTCCAATCCCTCGGATTGACGACATTCTTGACAAGTTACAAGGAGCAAGTGTCTTTAGTCGTATAGACTTGAAGAGCGGTTATCATCAAATCCGCATAGCTCCTCAGGATGTGCATAAGACTTCATTTAGAACAACCTTCGGGTTGTATGAATTCTTAGTGATGCCTTTTGGACTCACTAATGCACCAGCTACATTCAACAGAATGATGGATAGAATCTTCCATTCATATAGAAGTTTTACAGGCGTTTTCTTTGATGACGTCTTAATCTTCTCAGAGACGGAAGACGAACACTATAAGCATCTCGCCTTAGTGTTTGAAGAATTACGCAAACACAAGTTATTTGTGAATGCTAAGAAGAGTGAGTTCTTTTTAAAAGAAATCCACTATTTGGGCCATATAGTATCTCACAACCAGGTGAGAATGGACCCTGAAAAGATTCAAGCAGTTGTAGAATGGCCTACACCAACTACAGTACATGATGTACGAAGTTTCCTTGGCCTCTGTTCTTATTATCGGCGTTTCATTCGAGCTTTTGCCGCGATAGCAGGTCCCCTCCATGACCTGACAAAGAAGCGGATTCCATTCCATTAGGGCTCTGGACAAAAACAAGCTTTCGAAAAGCTTAAGTATCTACTCAGTCACGGACCCGTTCTCAACGTCCCTGATCTTCGCAAACCTTTCGAGGTATACTGCGATGCATCTGGAGATTGTGTAGGAGCAGTTCTGAACCAAGAGGGTCACGCGATAGCCTATGAAAGTCGGCGCCTTAAAGATGCAGAGTTGCATGCCTCCATATACGAAAAAGAGCTAATGGCAGTAATTCATGCTCTTTCCATTTGGAAACACTATCTATTAGGAGCTGATTTTATTATCAAGACAGATCATCAAAGTCTTCGCTACTTTCTCACACAGAGAAAGTTATCAGAAAAGCATATGAGATGGGCCAACTTTCTTTCAATGTTTCATTTTCAGATTTTACACACTTCTGGAACAAAGAATGCAGTTGCAGATGCTCTCTCCAGGCGTCCAAAGATCAACGCACTCACAACAATTTATCATGAGGAACTAGAATCTCTCAGCGAGATGTATCCTCAAGATCCAGACTTCGCCACAATTTGGGCAGATCTTCAAGCTGGTCACTCAAAGCCACCTTATTCTATCAGGGATAATACACTCTATCGTCAACAAGCAATATGCATAGCTCAGCCCTTACGACAAAAGGTGATGGATGAAGCACATAATTCTCCTTATGCCGGGCATCGGGGAATTGCTTCCACCACTAGTGCCCTCGAAAGGTATTTCTTTTGGCCAACACTCCGTGCGGACATTGAAAAACATGTACGTGAGTGTTTAGTATGCCAAAAAGTGAAATATGACAGACATAAAGTTTATGGCAAGCTTCAGCCGCTCCCTGTGCCTAACACGCCATGGGAAAGTATTGCCATGGATTTTATTACGGATCTTCCTCGATCCAAGAATGGAAATGATGCAATCTGGACTATAGTAGACAGATTCAGTAAGCAAGCCCATTTCCTTCCAGTAAAGAAGACGATCAAAGCTGATCACATGGCTAGAATATTTCTAGCTCAGATTTTTAAACACCATGGATTGCCAAAGACTATTGTGAGCGACAGAGATCCCCGCATGACTAGTCTATTTTGGCAGGCATTGTTTGAAAACTTGGGAACTAAGCTTGATTTTTCATCAGCTTATCACCCTCAAACAGATGGTCAAAGCAAAATCGCTAATGCCACTGTTTTAGATCTCCTCAAGTGCTATGTTTCGGAACGACAATCCGAATGGGAACAATACTTACCAATA
The DNA here is from genome assembly GCF_014529385.1 of Adiantum capillus-veneris. NCBI lineage: Eukaryota > Viridiplantae > Streptophyta > Polypodiopsida > Polypodiales > Pteridaceae > Adiantum > Adiantum capillus-veneris. Next base: position 104,878,505 of record NC_140952.1, read on the forward strand.
GTTGAGTTTGCGTATAATAATACCATACATTCCTCAACTGGTAAAGCCCCCTTCGAAATTATTTACGGGAAGCCACTCTTACTTCCTATTATGGTGACCAAAGAACACATCTTCGCCGCAGATGAATTTGTGCGCAATATTGATATTGCCCATCAACAAGTAAAGCAAGCGATTCTTCGTACTCAAGAGCAACAGAAGAGAAAAGCAGACAAGCACAAAAGGAATCTCAATCTTGAAAAAGGACAATATGTCTTGCTTCGGTTTGAGAAAGCTAGATTGAAAAAGCGGGTCGGCAAAGGGAAAGTTGTCAAACTTTCCCATAGATTCTACGGCCCTTTCAAAATTACAGATAAAGTCAATGATGTGACTTTCAGATTGGATTTGCCTTCTCACTGGCGCATCCACAATGCTTTTCATGTCAGTCTCCTCCGACCATATGTTGGACCTCCTCCAGTGGCGCCAGTACAAGAAGATCCTCCAGAAGTCGAAGAGGAGGAAATCCTTCAACCTGAACAGATAATACACCACTCGGAGAGACAACTCAAGTCGGGGAGTCTACATCGAAAGTATTTAGTCAAGTTCAAGAATTACACTCCTTTAGATGCAAAGTGGATGACTGAGTCCGATCTCAAGGACTACCCTGACATCTTGCACAGTTATGTTGACGCTCTACAGTTGAGGTCAACTGTTTAGAACCAAGAGGGATGTAACTAAGTCAGACTTTGTAAATAATTAATTTATTTACGAGAAAAGAATTATCTAATTAGTTGTGTGCACACCAGAATAGACCTAGCAGTTCTAAGGCCTCAGGTGAGCCTAAATGCGGGCTAGAACACCTCAGAGGGACCTTAGCAGAAATTACCCTGAAGCCCTAGTGATTGGGAAATCGGGTCTTCAGAAAGGGGTAAGCAGTAGCCTCAGATTTTAGGCTCAGAAAAATACGCGCGTCAGTACAAGCACATGAATGAGATGGGGTCCTTAGAACAGTGACCCTAAGGCTAATAAAGCTAATAAAGCCTTAGGGTAAATTTTATGAAATTAAATTTAACGGTCCGTGCCCGGGCGGACGGCCGGACAAGTGTGAACAGGTAAAGGTGGTGCAGTGCCCGTGCGGCATTGCGCCGGCAGACCTTTGGTGTTCTCATAAAAGAATCATTGGTAGCAGTTGTTAGTTAGTTGCACATTCTTAATTAATGAGCTAGAAGTTTTTAAAGTCAAAACTTGAATGGTTTTTAAGTTTTTAAAGTAAGTGTGCCAAGTGGCACACTTACCAATGCAAACTAACTCTCTCTCACTCTCACTCTCACCCTCTCTCTCTTCCTAGCGCCCCCTCTCCCTGATGGCTATTTCGGAGCCCCCCCTCCCCCATTTTCAGGGCTGGCAGTGCACCTACCCCCCCTAATGTGAGCGTGCTCTACGCGGTGGAGCCCTCCATTGAAGCTTGAGAGCAGTCCCTTGCGACATATGTGGTAGCCTTGTGCTCCCATTGTCAAGAACAAGGGATCTCACAGTCATAGACACCTTCTGGTGAAGTTTCATCGCGAGAAGCTGCCGTAGACGCTCTCTTAGCAGAGTGCGGCTGCTGTAATTCTCTGTTTTCAGCCCCTAATTACCTCGATTAGGGCTGTTTTCAGCAAATCAGCCATAGAAATTCTCTTCTCTTTCCTTATCCTAAGTCTACACCAAGTTTGGCGCGATTCCATCGCGAAGAAGACCTCTGTTTCGACGTAGGGGTGTGCACAGGTAAGAATTTCAGGTTATGTACAGAAAATTACAGCAAGCATGTGCGTGTGCATTTTGCTTGTTTTCTCTTTTGTGTTCGATGCATGAATGAATGAGCATGAAGGCAATACATAACGGAAGATGGACTCTCCTCTGTGAGAGCTTCCGATGAGCTGTTTTGGAAGATAGACTCTCTTTTCGAGAGCTTCCAACCAGTCTCGCAGAAGATGGGAAATCCCCTAAGCAGAAAGAAAGTGGAAACACTTTCTCAGTCAGTAGTCAAAACAGAACAGAAGAAAGAATAGAGGACGGGCGTATGCCCCGTTCCTGTGCTTGTAAAGATTCTCCCTTAGTAATAAAGATATTCTCTTTATGGGGGGGGACCAGCCCATCTTCTGGTCCCCAATGACGTGTCAAGTTTTCTCGCTCCCTCTAATTCTCTCGAGTATTTTGAAGTGCAATTAAACGTCAGTTTACGCTTCCGTATTTTTGTGACACTCACACATGGCACGGTTAAACATAGCTGCTAGAAGCTCTGCTAGTAGGTCTTTGGCATGCATGAAATGCTCAGCGACTAAGCCATCATGATCATATGCTCTCCCAGTCCTCATCCTCTCAATGGCTTTCTTCACCATCTCAGCGGTGAAAAAAGCACATGTGTGTGGGCATGGATCGGGGGGGTTGGGAAGGGGGGGCTGTTTAGGTATAGTGTACAAGGATGATGCGTACTGACCCCAGGTCTCTATGGAGGTAACAGCAAGGGGAGGGGACTGCTCATGAAAGAGCCGCCACGCCGCACGCGAGTCCTGACTCAAGAATAGCTAGTATAGATCTTGCTCGAGTCGAGCCAAAAAAGCCCTCTTCTTCCGCCGCACCAGGCATCGGAAGTCAATCTGTGGCTGTCTGTGAGTGACGTCCCCCAAAAGCACCTCCCTCTGAAGTCTAGCTCTAGTCTGGCGGCACTCCTCATCGTACCAGCTGTTCTGAGGCATGCTCCTTGATCAGCGTCTCTGCTCAGGCTGGGTGTGTGGGTATGCCTCTGCTGTTGCATCATGTAATGTCAGTGTCAGTATAGTAGTTAGCTCCTCCAGAGGTCGCCCCGGTTCCTCAGTGCATAGGCGTCTGTAGATCCCGTCTATGTATACAGAATCCGTCTCCCGTGTGAAGGTGTAGCGAGTAGGGGCTGCTACCCATGGCTTGTGTGCTACACTGAACTGGAAGGAGATGGTCATCGACACACGAGCATAATCCACTGCCACCTTGACCGGTCTGGACCCAACTGTGAGATCCTGGATACTAGAGATGAGATTCGGCTGTGCCATGACATAGTCCACTATGCTGGCTCCATGTCTATGTGGGAAGCATGTAAAACCTCCCGCCGCAGGAAATCTCTGTAGGCCATTCAAGATGGCCAATCCATGTGCGGTGCCCATGTCTATCAGGTGTCGCCCATACTCAGTATATTCCACATCGTGTGATAGTCTGGACAGGCCCGTCTCTACAACATCTAGCTCTCTCAGCATCTCCTCTGAAGTATCATAAAACACTGTCTGGTGATGGGCAGTCCTAGCATTGAAGTCCCCTAGAATGATAATGTCACCATCTCTAGAGAACTCCCATATGTCATCATCCAAAATAGAAAAAGGGGATTGTCCTCTGGGTGATGCATAGACTGATGTACTCGGGGGAAAGTAGCAAATAGCAATGTAGAGATATCTGTCTGTCTCTACTTTCAATCTCGCCCACATGTACCTAGCCTGCTCATCCCTACGGGCTATATGTACCAATGGTTGCAGATCCTCTCTAAATAACACTGCCACTCCCCCGAGCCCCGGCCTCTGTGCTCTGAGCGTGTCTCCTGTCTGTAAGCTGTCTCCCACTTGTATCCACTGATGTGAGGCATGGATTGCCCAAGGGCCTGGTGTGTCTCAGAGTAAAAGATGATGTCTCTTCCAGTAAAACTATCCTCAAAAGCACCCACATCAAGACGCATAGATCCATTACAGTTCGAGGCAGCCACTTTGAGTGTGGTCCCATAAGTCTCGCACCGTCATGTGGAGCGTCGCTCTAGTATTACCACTCTTCCATCTCAGTAAAAGGCAATCTTGCCTTTTCCCCTTGCCGCTCTAATCTCCGGCATTACTTCCTGCATATGAGCGATCTGCGAGAGGGTAAGATCATCCCCGAGAAAGATGCCCGTCTCTTTAAGAGTTGGTCTTTTCTTCAAGGACTTCTTCGCTTCCATGGAGGGAAAACGGAGGATGAGTGCTCTATTTTTGAGGTTTCCCCACTGCTTCCATTTTTCTTTATGTTGCCCACTCTCCGGGCTCTTGTGTGCGTCGGCTCATGGACCCCCATCAAGGCCATGAGTTCTTTTACCTCTTCGTCCACATTGCCTTTGTCTTTAAGACCGCAAATTCTCACATGTAAAGCGCGCACCCGTCTTCTTTGCTCCTCCTCTAGTGTCTGAATAATGATAGTGGGTGTGGACGTGGACGTTATCTCGCCTTTTCCTTTCTTGGCCACCTTGATCCATTTCTCGGCTTCATCCGCCTTCTGTTGAGTTTTGGTAAGAACATCCACCCAAGAAGTCGTCATCTCTTTGTGTTGCTCTTCTCCCTCTTTGATGGCCCGCACTTGCTCCTTGATCGTGTTGATTTCTTCGATTACTGAGGGTTGCAGTTCGCCCTCTTCCAGTGTGTTTCTTGATCGTGCTTCGGTGAGATCTTTCTTGAGGGACGCAATTTTTTCATCCTGAGTCGTCACTCGGTCTTCCAGTGTATTTATCTTGCTCTCTTGGATCAGCACACGTCCTTCGAGCATTTTTATTGTGCCCAAGAGATTGCGGTTCATCTTGGTAATGGTCTCTGTCATTTCCTCTTTGCACTTTTGAATGGCATCCTCTAGGGGGTCTGCTTTATCGTTCAGCTTCCTCATGCTTGATTGCCGTCCGAAAAAGAGCCACTAAGCGCACGTGTGCATCCACACTAGTAGTGGGCGTGGTAGTTGGACGAGTGGGGGAACGCAAGGAGGTATGGCAGGGGAGGGGTAGCGCAAGGGCGTGGCAAGGGGGGGGGGGGGGGGGGGGGGGGACAACGGGTAGAGAGAGAGAGAGTATGATAGGCAAAAAGTTATTATTAAAAAAAAAAAAGAGGGCGATAGAGAGAGCGTGATAGGGTTGAGGGAGAGAGCACGATAGGCAAAAGGAAAAATAAAGCGCGATAGAGTACGGGAGCGGGGGCGCAGGGGCAACGGGTGCGGGTGCACAGGGCAGTGGGCGCGAGCGTTTGGGGGGGGGGGGGGGGGGGGCAGGGCATGAGAGAGAGACTCACCTGCGCGCGTTACTGCTCACCTGCGCGGGGCAGGAGAGAGACGACCTGCGGGGCAGCGCGAAGGGCGCGGGCAGCTGGGGGAGGGTCGCATTGTATTGCGGGGCGCGCGAGGGGTGCGGGTGCACAGGGCAACGGGCGAGCTTCACAAAGAGAGTGAGAGATTTGATTTGATTTGGTATTAACGTCCGCGGGGGGGCAGAAATGACCCATGGGACCTCAAAGTGATACATAGTCTCCCCTCACGGGGGTGTATGGTGTGGTGTGTGTTATTCTCTTTTTGTGTTCCTATGAGTGTCTTTTGATGCTCAAGTATGCGGGTGAGGTATGTTCCGAGAGCTATAGGGGAGGGGTCTGTCTTGGATAATAGGTCCGCAAAGGTAGAACAACCGCTTAGAAGTGGTTGAAAATTAGCCCGGATGTGAGTGTATTCTGGGCATTCCAATGTCACATGTGCTTCATCTTCGGGAGCTTGCATTGTACATGATGTGCATATCCGTTTAGAAGCATCAATTTTCAGCCAGCCCTCTGTTTCTATTTTGAGCATATGTGACCTTGTGCGCATCAAAGAGATGGCTCTTCGTGCCATGTGGGGCATGGGTGTTCGTATATGGGCCTGGGCTTCCATTGGGTTTGTGCTATAGCCTTCCCAATACTTTGTGTTGACATGCTTGCAATAGTATTAAAATTTCGAGCGGTGTTGCGTTGTCTTCCATTTGGTGTGGAGGCTATTTAGTAATGCAATGTCAAAATTCAGCATGTGTTCTCCCTCCTTGCCCTCCTCAATAAGCATGTCCACATATGCCTCTACATTCCATTTAGCGAACCATTTCTTAATGTCCTGTATGAGGCTCGATGACAGAAATTTGCTTTTTTTTGTCTTATGTGGCGCACATCCCGTTTCCCATGCAATGCGGGGGATTCGAGTAGTAGGCATCGCTTTGACCTTCATGATATACGTGTACATTTTTTGCAATGCTTTCATTTCTAGTGGTCTCTTGCCTGTCTCCAAGAGTAGCACGGAGTATGGTGTCGCCTTTTTGACCCCCATGTGTCGACATAGAAACTTTTTCTGAATTTTTTCAATTTCATTCCATGTGTGGGCTGAAATGCTTGCTCCCCAGATTTCCACTCCGTAGAGGATGGCTTGCACCACGCATGTCTCAAAAATGGTCGCTTTTATCTCCCATCTTTTTATGCTCCTTTGCGTGCACATGTTTTCAAATTGATAGTACTTGGCATGGCCGATGTCAATTCTATTATGTGCGCATTGTCCCCAAGCATAGTTGCACGGGATGTCAATCCCCAAGTACTTGAAACTGTCGACTTTCTCAATTTGTTTCCCTTGATACATGAGGGGGGCGTGGATATCCATCTTACGAGTCTTTACAATCATGAACTTTGTTTTGTCTACATTGATTGATAGGCCCACATTTTCACAAAAAGCATGTAACGCATCAACCAATTTCTGTAGAGCTGTAATGTCATGGGCGAAAAGAGCCACATCGTCTGCATAGATGAGCATGAGAAGTGTAAGCATCCCGATGGCTGGTTCATCCCCTTCTAGTTGAGGGAGGCAGCTTTCTATTTGATCAATGCACAATCCAAAAAGAGTAGGGGAGAGAGTGCATCCTTGTTTGACCCCCATGTTGCTCGAGAAAGCTTTGGACAGCCCTTGGTGCGTTTTTAGTTGACATATGACTCTGTCATAGAGACGTGCTACCACACTCCTGAGATGCATCGGTACTTTTATGCATTCCATCCTTTTCCATATACCCATTCTCGGGACCGTGTCAAAGGCTTTGGTGAAATCTACACAGCAACAATATAATGTTTTTCCCTTTAACCGACTCTCTTCCATTAATACCCTGAGTGAAACAAGGTGATCAATAGTGCTATGTTTTGGTCGGAAACCTGCTTGTTCTTTTGTTCGTTTTCCATTTGTCTCCGCCCATGTGCTTATGCTTTGTTCTAAGATGCTTCCCAAAAGCTTTGCCATGCAAGATCCTACCATAATGGTACGGTAGTTGGTAGGCTGATTTACATCCCCTTTTTTGTAAAGTGCTTTGATCCAGTTCTTTCGCCAATCCTCGGGTAGCCCTTGAACAATGGCTTGGTTTAGCATTCTATGTATCCACTCTCTAGCTCTCATACCTGACCATCTAAGCATTTCTGAGTTCAAGTGTAGTATGTCCGGAGCTTTCCCATTTGCAAGTTTTTGTATGCCTTTTTTAACCATTTCGAAATCAAAGTGGTCTTGGGCATGGAGATCGGTTTGCATGTGTGGCATTTCTTCCGCATTATTATGCACATATAGTTGTTCCACATACATGTACATGTCATCTGAGCTTATGTCCCCCATAATGTCATGTCTTCGTCCTCTTATTTTCAGCCATTCCTTTTTGGGATTTTTCTTGAAGTTGGCTATGGCTTGTGTCTCCGTGCGTAGCTCATAGTTTCTTCTTTTCCGCCTCTTGAGATTTGCGTAGTCTTTTGATAGAGTTTCCCATTCCGTGTTCGTCGTTGACAGTGCCCGCAATTGTTTTTTTACATACTTGCACTCTTCATCAAACCATGGGTTATGCGGTAGCCCTTTAACATGATTTCCTCACCGATGCGTTTTTCCCATTGTTTGTTCCACGGCGTCACATAGAGCTTGTTTGAAAATTGGCCATGTTTGTTCAATGTGTGAGGCATGGGTACATGAGCAAGTGCATTGTCTAGATGTTCTGCATACATTCTTTTCTTGTCCACTTACATTTTGTATGTCCATGATCGGGCATGGGGCTGTTTTTGTGCTTTTTGAGTGGGAACTTGTAGCCATACAGGGATTGGGGTGTGGTCCGAATTGGGTGACCTCTTCCCAATTGTAAAATTACTTACAATATGGGATGCCTCATATGCAATCAATACATAATCAATAACACTCATGCCTTTGTTGGCCGTGTAGCATGTGCATTCTCCCGATTTTTCAAACTTACTTGTTCCATTGACGGCGATTAGTTGTAAGGATGTCATCATACTGAGCAATGCAATACCTTGCGGGTTTGTAATGAGATCTTTCGAACATCTCTCCCATGTGGGATCTAGTATCTCATTATGTTCAAGCATTGGAGGTGTCATGAGATCCACCATTTGCATTTGCGCATGTGCTATGCGAGCATTCATGTCCCCCAATAAGCATAATCATCCCTTCTTGTGCATAGGCATGGATATCGGCATACAGATCCTCTAAAGGGTAATTCTTCTCTACATTGAAGGCACCATAGAATGGTGACTCTCTATGGGGGATGTAGCACCCGGCAATGAACATAGGTTTAGGTTTTGTGTCAAACTTGATCCATATGTACCGGTTATGAGCATCTGTCTTGCAAATTGTGATCATTTTTCTGAGTTCCTCTCGGTATATCACCGCGACTCCTCCTTATCCCCTCATTTTTGTACATGGCATCCGTAGGGAGTGTGTGACATATCCTTCAATGTGTGGTATTCTACATGCATCGTGTTCCCATGTTTCCAATAAAAAGAGAATGTCGGCTTGTGGTAGGACTTCCGTTAATCCTTCTCCTTCATGCCACGGGAAGCCTCTGCAATTCCAACTTGTCACGTGTAGTTCCGTGAACCCATGGGTCTCGCATTGTCATTTTGTTTCCTCTTTTTCTTCCCCTTTTGTGTCCGCTTGGGCTGTTCTTTTGTTCATGCTAGCTTCGTATGCTTCACGTAAGGTCTTTTGTTGGTTCGGCGTTCTATCTTCACTGATGTATAGTGAGCTATCCTTTAAGTACATGCGAGCGTTTTCGAGGATAATAGCCCTCTTGCGAGCATCCAGAAGTGTGCATACGATTGCCCGATTTGCTTCGGGTTTCTTCTTGCCTACTCGATGTGCACCATATACCACCACATCATGCATTCCGAAGTTAGCGGAGATCATTTCCGTGATGTCGGTGTTCAAGGTAATGACCTTCTCGTTGTCGGATTCGGGGATGCCCCGTATCACGATGTTCATTTTTCTTTTCTCTTGTTCAGTGTATTCTGTCATCCTCATTAGCATACATGTCTGTGTTCATTGAGGAAGTCTGAGGAATTGGTGTGTTTGTCAATGAATCTTTCCAAGAGCCCACATTTTCAAATACATTCATTTGCGCAATCTTTTCATCATGTGTGGCTAGCGTGTCTTGCATTGTAGCCGTGTGCTTATCAAGAGCACCCTGGAGCTCTTGCATCTTCTCCTCTTGGTGACGGACTCATAGGTCTTGCATTTGGAGCTTGTGTTCCAATTCTTGGTTTTTTAGAGCTAGGTCTTTGATTTCATCGCTCTGCTTCGTGATGGTGGTATGCATTGAGGAGATGAGTCCCCATATGTCTCGTAATGAGCATGGTGGCGAGCGTATTCCCTTCCATGATGTCCGGTTTCGGGGGGGTTGTTTGCTGTATTGGTTTGGGTCCCATGGTGCATGTAGGTGAGGACCTGACAGAGAGGCCGCTTCTGGAAATTCGCAGGTTCACAGTGTCATTCATGTGGCCATGGTGTGTTGGTAGCCAATGTAGAGAGAGAGAGAGAGAGAGAGAGAGAGAGAGAGAGAGAGAGAGAGAGAGAGAGAGAGAGAGAGAGAGAGGGGGTGGGCAGCCCCAACAGGTGGCGCGATAGCCCACAGCCCATGTGGGTTGTAGCACGAGTAGGACCAGCTGTCGCGACCAGGGGCTGGGTCTGCTCACATTCGCGACAAGGGGCAAGTGGCCTACAGCGGCAGCGCGCGCAGGTCACCAGCGCGCAGCAGCAGCAGGTGAGAGAGAGAGAGAGAGAGAGAGAGAGAGAGAGAGAGAGAGAGAGAAATCTAGGAAGATCCTTCACAAGAGAGGGATGGAAGCTAACTCTTAAGAGTAGGGGTTTGGTGAGCATCAGACAGTGCCTTACCCTAAACCAAACATTGCTCATCCCTTTCCACTGCAATCTACAAAGCCAAGAATTAACTGTAGGCTTTACTAGCTTATGCTTCCTGAGACTCTTGATTTACTACCATGTCTCCACTTTCTTGCATTGTCAATTGCAATATGGTTAGATTGTTATCCAACGGATGTCTGTCATAGGAATGAGGATCCATAACAATAGAGAACACAAAAACCACAATATCTGTGATTGTCATTTTAACTGACCAAATGGTGGCTGTAGCTCACCACCCCTTTGGAAAGCAGAACAGCTTCAAAATAATTTCTAAACAAAGGAGACAACTTGCTATACTTGAATAAAATCACCTCCTCAAGTCTTGGTGCTTTTTAGGAAGATGAGGCAGCAACTCCTGAATAAAACAATCAGACAAGAACTATAAAACGCATAAACTTAAAACTCTAATCTTTTACAGATTGTTCATGGTAGCTTGCGTAAGAAACTGTGCAAGAAAATTTTAACCTTATGAGCTGGTCGAAGCTTTCCATAAGACCTCTCCCAACGCTTCACATCCTCCTCCATTGCAAAAGAATAACTGCGTCATAAGAAAAAGAACCAAAACAACAAAATTTCATGAACCTAAAGGTGGATCTTTTTTGCCCAAGTCGATGTTTGAATTGGTATATATGTCAGGCACACTAAGTGACGAATTGAAGACAGCACATGCTAGCACATCGATAAGAACTTAAATGCTTGAAGTCCCACTTAGTCAGCAATTTAGGTATTGATAACATAAACTTGATTAGTTTTAACCAATTTTTCACATTTTTGGGGGATGCTGGCACCACTTTTTTAGATAACCCCCTCCCAAGCTAAAAAAACCCCTCGTTTTCGACATCTTTCATTAGCTATTCATAAGCAGAAGAACAATACATATCAGGATGATGTTGCAAATAAGTATTCCATATTTTCTATAAGAAATTGGCCAGGCCTACTTCATTAACAAAACCCTATAAATGTAAATGCGCCTTGTATACAATTTCAATGATATTGTCATGAGCAGGCTATAGGCTACATCTGAAGTGGCAGAGTTCCACTTCCAGATGCTCTGGCAGCGAAGTATGGCACACCTTTCGATATTTCATTTTATATTAAAAATCGCAAAGTACAACCGCTGGGGAGTGTGCTCTACAACTATGAACCGTGCACTGATCTGCCAGACTAGACCCCCAATGCACTATTTTATGGCCACTGAGCCAAAAGCAGAGTTACAAAGCTAGGCGCCTCCAAAAGCAGAAACTAGTAACAACAGGTCACCCCAAAAAGCCGGGTGTCAACTGCTTTATCCACTTATGTCCAAAAGCTATGCCACATCAGCTCTATTTGGCCCACAATCTATGCCACGTTTCCTGCCACTGCCTGCCAGGCGCTTAGTCTCTTTCTTTCTTCCGTCCGGTGGCATGCTGTAACGGACTTGGACACTCCAAGTCAAGATTCTATCGCGACACGACAAGAATTCACTTCAAAACAGTTCACAGTTCACATTTGATTCGACACGGCCTGGCGGAGTTCCGTGCCTAGAGATATTGGCCCCAAAGACTGGCACCCCTTTCGGTATTTCTTTTTGTATTAATCTGCAACTCAAAGTATAAGGGAGTGGGAGGCTCTCACTCTCAGACTCTGCGTCCAGATGCTCTGAGAAGTGGGAAGCCTGACCACACTTATAAAGAGATTACAAGGGATGCTAAAAGCAGAGCCCCAAAAGCTTCAAAGTTAAAAGCTTTCAAAAAATAAAGCAACTTGTCTCTCACAAGCCTTGCTTAGCAACTTGCGTAGCTTTTTTCCAAGCATTGCGTAGGTTTTTACGTAGCCAAAAACAGGCCCAAAAGCTGCCGTCCGTACGTGCTGCCACGTGGCTGCTTGTCTGCAAAACGCGCCGCAGATTCCGGGCCAGTCCGTACGACAGTGCCACGTCATCATTTCAGCCAGGTTTTCCGTGGGACTGTCCATGCCAAAAGGGGTAGGTGTGTGTGTACAAGGGCTGCCATGTCACTGGGTTGTGACACATGCCACGTCATCACTTTGTGACAACCCCTTCTCTGCAAATAGGTAAAAGCGGAATGTCAGCCCAAATAACCAGGAAAAGACTAGGGACTTTCGTCTGTTGAGTTATGGCATCTCTTTCAATTTGTCAAGTCGGTCCCAATATCTCATAGGGACTAGTGATAGTAAGGTAGTTTTCTCATGCCGGGACATTTCCAACCATGTCTAGCCTTTTTTTGCTTTTGTTTTAGGAGTTGGGTTGGGCACTCCCGGCTGTCCCCCTCATACACCAAAAAAGTGCACAAGAAGAACGACCGGGACTATGCACCCAGTCTCCTAGGGCAAACGCTTTTGTCACTAGTTTCCTCTGGACTACGTGAGGCTTTGCTTCTCCAAGAGGCCAGAATTATCTACACTCTTAGAGTAGTGCCCTCAAGACACCCATCTTGCTGACTAGTTATGGGCGTGACAGCGACCCAAGTACCTCTGTTCAGAGGCCCAGGTGTCACCAGCGTGTGACTACTATCTATCCTTTTTGTTGATTTCTTTCTTATTATCTATTTACTTTCACTTTTTGGAAACACCCCACGGGAAATCTAACTGCCCTGCATTGCATAGCTAGTGTGGAACTGTCCAGAGGGAGTCCAGGCTTGAGGGCAAGAGAGCACTAAGGTTGGACAAAGACTATGGTTAGCCAAAGTGGGGTCATTGACTAGCCAAAGTGGAATCCTTTGCTACAGAGGCTACATTTCAGTTCTGGATGTGGCCACAGTGTACAAAGAGGGTCGGATGACCTAGAAAGATACAATGGCAGCATCTCCTAAAATTTAGGGAACTGCTATTTTGGGACCTGAAAATGTGTTTGCGTCATTACCTCCGGAATGACAAGGGGAACATTTTCTTACTCTGCCGTGAAGTCAACTAAGCAACCGGTTGGGAGATTTTTAGGCGGCAACCCCGAAACGGGAAAATGCTTATAAATGTGCCAAGTGGCACCTTCTGGTGCACTTTCCTCATGCAAGAAAAGGGGGCGCTGAATTTTAAGCTGGGAGAGGCTCATTTTCAGATTTTGTCACAGGTTAAGAGCTATGGAGTGCTTGCTTTCCCTCCTATGTACAGTGCGGTGCCAGGAGTGATGCCCTGCACGCTACGCACTGCCCTCTCTCTCCCCTTTGGCAGTATGTTATGCCCCACTAGTGGGCTCTTCATTTGACCAATGTACAGTTGTGTGGGTTCATGCGCGATTGCCGAGGCAAGAGCCTCTTGCACAGGTACTGGATTAGCTAGCGGCTAATCCCCCCGCAGGTACAGGTGAATTCGGAGAGGTTTCACGCCAGAAATCTCGTCCGATTCAAAGGGCAAGTTGCCCTACAGGTGCGGGAGCTCGAGGACTTGCTAAGGATGCGACCGGCATGCGAAATGGAGCCCGAAACAGTAAATTACAGCCTGCTGTGTATTTTTGCAGGTTTAGGGTTTTGGCCCTAAACGGACCCTAATACCCCCAGGAGGTTCGGGGACGCAAGGGGACCGCTGTTCAGGCAATCTGGCGCATTTTCAGGGCTGAAAACAGAGAATTCAGCGTGCTGCAGATTCTCCCCAGGTTTTGCAAAGTGCCCGTATGCATCGGGAAAGTCAGTCAATGCGTGGGAATACTGACTGTGAAGGGTCCTAGTACAGTTATGCTGCTGAAATCAGGCCGGAACAGTTGAAATTCAGCCAAGTTTGTGCGGAGCAGCTTGTAGGGATCCACAGCATTTATTCCCTCTTTTGAACAATAAAGAAATACCGAAAGGGGCGCCTAAGTTAGGGGCCAATCTGGTGTCGGTCTTCTCATACAGGTGCATTCTAGCATTTGTATCCCATTCCCCTCTCTTGTGTCACTATAGCGCACGTATAATAGACGACTAATAATGGGTGAAAGCTAAATCAAGGTTTGAAGTAAAGTCTACTGTCCTTTTTGGATTGAACAGGCCGGTTTCATGGTTCCATCAACGGGATTAAATCACTTTTTCCCATAGAAGTGAGCCTTGGTCAGATTGGGCTTGAAGACACAGGGGATCATAGACCAGACACAGGAAATAGCAATTATGGCTGACAGACCAGATGATGTGACTGAAGAGGTTTCCTCTTCACAGGGTCAACAGACACATGAAGTGGGTGAGTCCTCAAGACCACCACAGACAAATGATGATATATTCAGGACCCAGTTGGCTACTGCTATGGCTATGTTTACACAAGTAATGCAGAACCCGAGGTTTTTAGCCTTTCTGCAACCCTCTGTTCCGTCTCAGCAAGTTGGGTCACTGGATCATATTCAAAAGCCTGTTAAGGCTCGAGCACAGGTGATTCATATTGCACAGTCAATGGAAACACCTGTACACTTGACGGAGAACATGCAGTCTCCACAACCTATGCCTAAGGTGCAAGAACAGGTGGCTGAGATGCCAGTCTTTCAAGCTGTACCAGTTCAGCCCGCCACCTTTCATCAGCCTATAGCTGGTTCTAATGGGCAGGGAAGCACCCTACAGGCTATGCAACAGGTCTTCCCACCACCTTCAGTACACCCTAGCTATTTTGGAGGTGGATCGGTATTCCAGAGCATGGCTGGTCATGCACCTGGAAATCAGTTTTACACGCCAGGAACAGTGTTTGGGGGTGCTCAAACGATGATGCCTAACCCCATGTATGGTGTCACGGGCATGCTACCAGGGTTTCAGAGCACTCAGTGCCAATTTGGGATGCCACAGGAAAATTTTGGTATGGCTGGAATTACAAATCAGCAGCCAAATATGGCGTTTCCAAGTCAAGTTAATAGCGGCCAAGGAACACAGATGAACCCTAATAGTGTTCCCATGTTTCAGTCACTTCCATATGACAATTTAACGCCGCTGGAGAGGCCAACTCCGTACAAAGAAGTTGGCAAAGGTGTGTCTTTCACGACCTTTACAGGGTTTGATGACACGAAGAAGGCTCTCTCATTCCTCCAGCAGTTTGACAAGGCCTATGCAGGGGGAAACTTTACAGAGGCTTCAAAGGTCCGCAAGGCAGCCACTTTCTTGGCAGGGAATGCGGGACAATGGTGGACAACTTTATTGCTTCAAGGGCGAGCTCCGTCCACATGGATTTACTTTAAGCAGATTTTTGCAACGGCATGGTTATTTGATGACTTTGAAGCAGATGTCATGACAGAATGGCACCAGCTTAATGCTCCCACTTGCAGAAATCTGGATGATTACAATCGGAAGTTTTGGAAAGTTCTACTTCTAGTAACTTCCTATAGGTTTGTGCCATTGACAGAACAGATTGAAAAATACTGTTGTGGCCTACCTAAAGGATTGAGAAAGTACTGTACGAAGACAAAAGTCACTACTTTGACGCAGCTCATCGAGGTAGCAAACACTGGCAATGGTTTGCTCAAGGGAGAAGATTGTGAATTTAACACTGGCGTCAAGGCAGGATCAGGCAAGAAAAATTCAGCCAAGAAGCACGTTCCCAATGAGGCTCCTAAAGGGACTCAGGAGTCAGCCAACGCACGGAAAAATAAAGCTACGGCTAAATCAGAAAAGGGACCAGCGAAGAAATGGAAAAGACGTTTTCCTCGCAAGTCAGAAGAGCAAAAGAAGGTCCTGAGGACAGAGAACAAATGCTTTATATGTGAGCAGCCTGGCCACATTGCTTACAACTGTCCTACAAAGAAAAGGCCAGCTGATTCTGAAGACAAGGAGGACAGGAAAGGAAAGAAGCCCATGGCTGGTCTAGTGCCAGATATGGTGGGCGACAAGCCAAATTCAGATGCAAGTGAGCTTTGCAGAGCATGGGGAAAGGTCAGGGATCAAACAGTGCTTATCTTCTTTGATCCAGGTACCAAAGCCAACTTTATTTCCCCAGAATTGGCTTCAAAGTTGGGAATCAGACCTGAAGAGATGGGGTATACAGCAGAGGCAGGTTTGGCATGTCCTGGCCATACAGAGGCTGTGACACCCATCATTGGAAAATTGCGCCTACATATCCAGTCCTATGTAGATGCTGAAGAATTTTACATCATGCCACTGGACGGATGTGATGTGTTGTTAGGTATTCCTTGGTTATTTCGTGTACAGGGAATCATGGATGCCTACAACAAAAAGATCACTGTACAGAGCAGGGGAAAGACTCACATTCTGGATGTAAAGCTTAAAGGGGAGTCTATTCCTACTGTATCAGCTTCTGCTATTACTTCTGTAATGAAAAAGCATCTTTCTGCGTACTTGGTTTTTGCACGTGAAGTGTCAGATTGTGATGAATCAAATTTATCTATGCTAGATAAAGAAAGGTCAATGTTTTTACAACAGTATAGTGACTGTTTTTCCGATTCATTACCGTCTCAATTACCGCCAGAGAGACCCGAGGACCATGCGATAGATTTGGTGCCAGGCAGTAGCCCACCAAATAAGCCTCCGTACAGGGTTAGTGCGGCTCAACAGAAAGAGATAATGGGCCAAGTACAGGAGCTGTTAGAAAAGGGGCTGATTCAACCCAGTTCATCTCCATTCTGTTCTCCAGTGTTGTTGGTGCAGAAAAAGGATGGCTCATGGCGCATGTGCATCGACTACCGTGCACTGAACAAGAATACCATCAAGAATAGGTTCCCTATACCTAGAATTGATGATATTATGGACAAATTAGAAGGAGCAGCTATGTTTAGCAGGATAGATCTAAAGAGTGGGTACCATCAGATCCGCATTAGATCAGAGGATGTGCACAAGACTGCTTTTAGAACGACATTTGGCCTTTACGAATTTTTAGTGATGCCCTTTGGTCTCACAAATGCTCCTGCTACGTTCAATAGGATGATGGACAGAATTTTCCGTCCACACCAGTAGTTTGTTGGTACATTCTTTGATGACATGATAGTCTACTCAAAGAATGAAGAGGAGCATAGGCATCACTTGGCCATTGTGTTCGAAGAGCTACGCAGTCATAGGTTGCTCATCAATGCAAAGAAAAGTGAATTTTTTCTGGAAGAGATTCATTTTCTGGGACACATTGTCTCAAAGGATGGTGTCAGAATGGATCCTGCAAAAGTTGAAGCGATCAAGTCATGGCCAGATTTGAAGACGGTGCACGATGTCCGAAGTTTCTTGGGACTATGCTCCTACTACAGAAGGTTTATCCGAAATTTCGTTGAGATTGCTTCACCTTTACATGCTCTTCAAAACAAGGCAGTCACTTTTAGATGGACACAGAAAGAGATTTCAGCTTTTAATCTCTTAAAGGAAAAGATGACTTCAGATCCAGTCATTGTGTTGCCAGATCTTAGGAAGTCATTTGTGGTCCAGTGCGACGCCTGTGGTAGTAGCATTGGTGCAGTGCTAATGCAAGATGGCAGGGTAGTAGCCTATGAGAGCAGAATTTTGCAAGGGCCAGAGATGACCATGCAGGTCTATGAGAAAGAGTTACTGGCTGTGATTCATGCGCTCTTAAGTTGGAAACACTACCTGCTAGGTGCAGATTTCGTTGTCCAAATGGACCATCAGACCTTGCGATACTTCTTGACACAAACAAAGTTATCTGAGAAGCATATGCGATGGGCAAATATTTTGTCCATGTTCCATTTTCAGATTGTGCATGTGGAAGGCAAGAAGAACGTTGTGGCTGATGCCTTGTCAAGGAAGCCACAAATTTCAGCTGTGTCAATTCCTTATCATCATGAACTTGATGATATGAGAGAACAGTATGCAAATGATGAAGATTTTGCAAGGGTCTTCGAGCAGCTAATGGATGGACAACGTCATGAACACTATCTTCTTAAAGACGGGTTCATGATGATGCATGGCAGATTGTGTGTCACAAAGCCATTGCGACGCAAAGTTATGGAAGAGAGTCATGTCCCACCGTATGCAGGGCATCGTGGTATCGATGCTACAGTTAAAGCGGTTGAGACATTCTTCTACTGGCCTACATTGAGAAGAGATGTAGATGCCTTTGTGCGAGAGTGCCTAATTTGTCAGAAGGTCAAGTTTGACAGGCAAAAGGCGCCAGGGTTATTGCAACCACTACCTATTCCTGATAAACCATGGGAAAGTATTGCTATGGATTTTATCTTTGATCTTTTGAGAACGCAGACAGGAAACGATGGTATTTGGACCATCATTTGCAGATTCAGCAAACAGGCTCATTTTATTCCTGTCAGGAAGAAGATAAAGCGAGATCAGATGGCACGCTTGTTTATGAGCAATATTTTCAAGTATCATGGCATGCCACAGTCGATTGTTAGCGACTGTGATCCACGCATGACAAGTTTGTTCTGGAGAGGCTTGTTTGAGAATATGGGCACAACGCTCAAATTCTCTTCGTCATTTCATCCTCAAACAGATGGGCAGTCAGAAGAGGCAAATTCTACTGTCCTAGATCTCCTAAAGTGTTATGTGTCAGAGCATAAAGGAAAGTGGGAGCAGTATTTGCCATTGGTGGAGTATGCATACAATAATACAGTGCATTCATCAACTGGCAAGGCACCCTTTGAGATAGTTGAAGGTGGCAAGAAAGTTCCTCCCATACTGCATACAAAGGACAAGATATTTGAAGCAAATAAGTATGTTCAGGACATGGATGAAATGTACAAGAAGGTCAAAGTGGCCTTAGAAAAGACTCAGGCAAAGCAAAAAAAAGCAGCTGATCGTCACCGTCGTGAAGTGGTATATTCACTTGGTGATTGGGTGCTTTTACGCTTTGAAAAGGCAAGGTTAAAGAAGATGAAGGGCAAGGAAAGACTGTTTCTAAAGCTCAGCATGCGTTACTATGGGCCTTTTCAAGTGTGCGACATAATCAGTGATGTTGCATATAGGCTGAAATTGCCTGACAGTTGGAAGATTCACAATGCGTTTCATGTGAGTCTTCTCAGACCCTATGTGGGTGATGTGCCAGAAGATATGCCAGCTGAAGATCAACCGGAAGTCGAGGAACTTGACGAGATCTTGGTCCCTCAACAGATTTTGGCACACAAAGAAAGGAAAGTGAAAGGCAAGGTTGCTAGGCGTTACTTGGTAAAGTTCAGAAACTATCCACCAATGGATGCTAAGTGGATGGAAGAAGGTGAACTTGCAGAGTCACCAACTGTGTTATCACTTTACCTTGAAGCCTTCGATTTGCAACCTACCTTGACCCCTTGAGTTTCAAAGCTACATGGATTGTCAGTGTGACAATGGCTTCTGAAACAAATGATGTACATGGTATTTAAAGTGAGCTCAAATCAAATACCTATTACATGAATGTTAGAGCTGTACAGATTGTCAGTTTGGCAATTGCTCTTATGGAATGTCCAAAAGTTTGGTTAGTGCTATAGAAGTGAGTATTTCTTGTCAGTTTGTCAAGGATACAGTAATTGCTTCTATTGAAGAGTACATGTGTAACTGCATTCTTAAACTGTCGGTTTGGGTATACTCGAAAGTGTCACGGGATCCAACGTGTACTATAAGACAGTGGCAAAATGTGCAGCTACCATTTTGTCATTGGAAAGTTAGTGACTCAAAGCAATGGCAGAGTGCGCAGCTACCACTATGTCATTGGGACAGGGTTCACACGCAGGCAATACATGTGTCAACGAGGTGTTGAATACACCAGGGCTGACAATGAGCATGTATGTGTCGTACATGTGTCGACAGGTGTTGAATACATCAGTGTTGACTGGAAGCATGTACGACATAGATGCAAACGAGGACGTTTGAGATTTCAAGAGGGGGGTATGTCACCAGCGTGTGACTACTATCTATCCTTTTTGTTGATTTCTTTCTTATTATCTATTTACTTTCACTTTTTGGAAACACCCCTCGGGAAATCTAACTGCCCTGCATTGCATAGCTAGTGTGGAACTGTCCAGAGGGAGTCAAGGCCTGAGGGCAAGAGAGCACTAAGGTTGGACAAAGACTATGGTTAGCCAAAGTGGGGTCATTGACTAGCCAAAGTGGAATCCTTTGCTACAGAGGCTACATTTCAGTTCTGGATGTGGCCATAGTGTACAAAGAGGGTCGGATGACCTAGAAAGATACAATGGCAGTATCTCCTAAAATTTAGGGAACTGCTATTTTGGGACCTGAAAATGTGTTTGCGTCATTACCTCCGGAATGACAAGGGGAACATTTTCTTACTCTGCCGTGAAGTCAACTAGGCAACCGATTGGGAGATTTTTAGGCGGCAACCCCGAAACGGGAAAATGCTTATAAATGTGCCAAGTGGCACCTTCTGGTGCACTTTCCTCATGCAAGAAAAGGGGGCGCTGAATTTTAAGCTGGGAGAGGCTCATTTTCAGATTTTGTCACAGGTTAAGAGCTATGGAGTGCTTGCTTTCCCTCCTATGTACAGTGCGGTGCCAGGAGTGATGCCCTGCACGCTACGCACTGTCCTCTCTCTCCCCTTTGGCAGTATGTTATGCCCCACTAGTGGGCTCTTCATTTGACCAATGTACAGTTGTGTGGGTTCATGCGCGATTGCCGAGGCAAGAGCCTCTTGCACAGGTACTGGATTAGCTAGCGGCTAATCCCCCCGCAGGTACAGGTGAATTCGGAGAGGTTTCACGCCAGAAATCTCGTCTGATTCAAAGGGCAAGTAGCCCTACAGGTGCGGGAGCTCGAGGACTTGCTAAGGATGCGACCAGCACGCGAAACGGAGCCCGAAACAGTAAATTACAGCCTGCTGTGTATTTTTGCAGGTTTAGGGTTTTGGCCCTAAACGGACCCTAATACCCCCAGGAAGTTCGGGGACGCAAGGGGACCGCTGTACAGGCGATCTGGCGCATTTTCAGGGCTGAAAACAGAGAATTCAGCGTGCTGCAGATTCTCACCAGGTTTTGCAAAGTGCCCGTATGCGTCGGGAAAGTCAGTCAATGCGTGGGAATACTGACTGTGAAGGGTCCTAGTACAGTTATGCTGCCGAAATCACGCCGGAACAGTTGAAATTCAGCCAAGTTTGTGCGGGGCAGCTTGTAGGGATCCACAGCATTTATTCCCTCTTTTGAACAATAAAGAAATACCGAAAGGGGCGCCTAAGTTAGGGGCCAATCTGGTGTCGGTCTTCTCATACAAGTGCATTCTAGCATCTGTATCCCATTCCCCTCTCTTGTGTCACTATAGCGCACGTATAATAGACGACTAATAATGGGTGAAAGCTAAATCAAGGTTTGAAGTAAAGTCTACCACCCTTTTTGGATTGAACGGGCCGGTTTCACCAGGTACTGCGGAACTTGCTTCAATCTTCCCTTCGGAGTTGCCTCCTCCAGGTAACTTATCGCTCACCACACTAAACTGCCCTTGTAACCCGACGGTGGAAGGGCGTCGGCTCACCATGTGTAGCCTGCGGTTTAGGCTCTGAGTTGCCGGTTAGCTTCCTACAACCCTAGGTGTATTTTCCCCTATGTCTCATGTGGCTCACTTACCTATTTTCCCCTTTCCCATATTTTGCCCATTTATTATGTCGTGAGGGCTAGGAGAGGGGGTCGGGCAATCTCGGTCTAAAGGTATATATGAGAGAGAGAGAGAGAGAGAGAGAGAGAGAGAGAGAGAGGTGGGGTGGGGGGGTGTGTGTAAAAATCCTTACAACATGCATCAGGTGCCCTCTAGGGCAGCAGCATTTTATGATGCAGTAGATGGAACATTTTTGACTCAGCCCATATCTGCGTTTTGGACAGCCTCGGAGGTCTCACCCCTAGTGTTTTCCTCGGGGCAGCCTTGCTTTATGGTGACGCAATGACACAGCATCTCATCAGGATGCCGAAGGGAAGAGTGCGCAATGGAAGTGCGAGACAGTAGCACGAGTGGCAAGAGTTGAGAGTGAGAGAGAGTAAACGCAGAGATAGGTGTACCAGATTGTGATGGTACACAAAGAATAAAAGAATGTATTTATATGTGAGGGTACAAAGAAGGGTGTGTTCACCCGTATAACTTTATACACGGGAGACGAAGGGACTTTACACCCAACAACCTATCAATTAAAGGCTAACCAACTTCCATAATTGTATGCAATGCTCATGCTAAGCCTTTGTAAGACTATTAGTGAGAACATCTGCAGGGTTATCTAGGGTTTTGATCTTAGTCAGTGTGACAAGACCATCATCCAAGTCCTGTCGAATGAAAAGGTACCGAAGATCTATGTGTTTAGTACATGCATGGAACATGGCATTCTTAGCCAGACAAATTGCACTCTGACTCTCACAACCAAGCACTGGAGTACATGAAGAAAGACCAAAATCCTTGACCAAACGGCCAAGCCAAATAGCTCCCTTAGAAGCTTCTCTGACTAAAATATATTCAACCTTTGTAGTACTCAATGCCACAATTTTCTCCAACATCGAACACCAAGAGATAGCTCCACCAACCAAAGTAAAGACATACCCACTAGTAGATTTCCTAGTGTCAAGATCTCCTGCCATGTCAGAATCACAAAATCCCTACAGCTCTAGTGTATCCTTTCCATAGCATATACACTTCTCGTGTACCTTTAAAGTATCTAAAGATACATTTCACTGCTTCCCAATGCTTGCCAGGGTTAGACATAAATCTACTAACAACTCCCACTACATGAGCAATGTCAACGTAAGTTGCAACCATGGCATACATCAAAGATCCACAAGCTGTGATGAGTGCGCGGCGGTGTGTGCAAGTGAGAGCACGCGAGGAAGTGCAGTGTGTGTGCAGAGAGAGGAGGCGAAGGCCAACAGGAGAGGAAGCGCTAGCAGAAGAGAGAGGGCTCACGTTTTTGGGAAAAACTCAATAAGTGAGTTTTGGGTTTTCCCACTTTTATTATAAGTGACCTTTAAAAAATGTTGAACCTGGACAAAGTATAAAAATGTACAAAAAGGGGTTATTTAGGCCTTTAACCCAACAACCTCCCACTTAAACGCATAAATGGCGCCTTTAAGCTACGTGACTCCCACCATCTCTATGCATAGATGATGTTGTGCTTTGGGTAAGCACTTAGTGAGAGCATCGGCTGGATTTTGTGATTTATGGACCTTAACCAATGTAATAAGGCCATCCTCAAGCACTTCTCGTATGAAGTGATACCACACATCAATATGCTTTGTGCGTGCATGAAACACGGCGTTCTTTGCCAGACATATGGCACTCTGGCTATCACAACCAAGCATAGGTGCCTTGGCAGGCAAACCAAACTCACTGCATAGGCGTACTAACCAAATAGCTTCTTTGGAAGCTTCAGTGGCTGAAATATATTCAGCCTCTGTCGTAGACAATGCAACAATCTTTTGCAATCTAGAACACCATGAAACAGCACCTCTCGCAAGAGTAAATACATAGATACTTGTGGATTTCCGTGTATCCATATCACCAGCCATGTCAGAGTCACAAAATCCTTTCAATTCCATTGGTCCTTTACCATAGCAGAGGCATTTGTTTTTAGTCCCTTTCAAGTACCTCATAATGGACTTTACAGCATCCCAATGCAACTTGCTTGGATTAGCCATAAATCGGCTCACAACTCCCACTGCATGGGCTATGTCAGGCCTAGTAGCAACCATAGCATACATAAGTGAACCACAAGCTGAAGCATAAGGCACACTTTGCATGTCATTGGCTTCTTCCTTTGACTTGGGACAATCATCCTTGGAGATCTTGACATATGGCTGTAATGGCACACCAAGAGGCTTTGCTTCAGCCATGTTAAATCTGTCCAACACCTTTTGAATGTACTTTTCTTGCGACAAATACAATAGGCGCTTGTCTCTTTGCCGTGTAACACGCACTCCAAGTATATGTTCAGCTGCCCCAAGGTCTTTCATTGAAAACGCAGATTTCAGCTGCCCTTTAAGAGCATCAACAGTGCTTCTTTTCTTTGCAGCTATCAACATATCGTCTACATAGAGCACAAGAATGATAGGGCTGCCATCCTCATCACGTTTGGTATACAAACAATCGTCTGCATGGCTTCTTTTGTAACCATGTTTAAGCATGAAGCGATCAAACTTCTTGTACCACTGTCTACATGATTGTTTCAGCCCATACAAGCATCTATTGAGCATACATACCAAATGTTCCTTGCCAAGGATGACAAAACCCTCGGGTTGCTTCATGTAAAGCTCTTCTTCCACATCACCATGTAAGAAAGCGGTATGTACATCCATTTGGTCCATTTCCAAATCAAGAGCAGCCACAATGGCAAACAATACACGCAAAGTGGTCATCTTCACAATAGGAGAGAACACTTCCTGAAAGTCTATGCCCTTGGTTTGAACATATCTCTTTGCCACAAGCCTTGCCTTATACTTGGGTTTTGCATCAACAGTTTTGATTTTGTACACCCATTTGTTAGGAATAGCCTTCCTTCCTTTGGGCAATTCAACCAAATCCCAAGTATGATTAGCATGCAAAGCTTTAATCTCTTCCTGCATAGCAAGCTCCCACTTGTCGCTGTGCTCACATGTCTTTGCCTCTTTGTACGTAAGAGGCTCTCCCTCATCTGTCAACATAATGTAATGCAAAGAGGGGTCATATCGACTCACAGGCCGTCTTTGACGAGTAGACCGCCTCACCCAATGATCCACATTATCCGGCAATGGGTTTACATCAGGTGGCACTACAAAATCATCAACAATGGGCTGCTGTACATCATTTTCAGCATTGTTTCTTGGCTGCAAATGCCCTTTAGGAGCCTCAATTTGCTGTCCAACATCATCTGGCTCAAACACCACTGGATCATCTACATTTTCAGCCATTTGTGGTGCATCCTGAGGGTCAAAAATAGGCCTAACAGGTGGCTGGTCATGCTGAAATTTCACCCTTTTATGGTCATGCTTTGAGGCACAATTGTTTTGAAGCAGCCTTGCCTCATTAAAAACAACATCTCGGCTGCGTACAACCCTTTTGAGCTGAGGTAACCAAATCCTGTAACCCATTTCGCCTTCTTCACCATATTCCATGAAGAGGCCTTTAATGGACTTTGCATCTAGTTTACTCCTCAACTCTAGTCTTACATGCACAACAAAAGCTTCGCAACCAAAAATGCATAAGTGATCATATGAAGCAGGCTTGCCAGACCAAACCTCTTCAGGGATGTCACCTTTCAAAGACATGTGAGGGGATCGATTGCATATATACACTGCAGTTTTCAAAGCTTCTCCCCAAAATCCATGAGAGAGATTAGCTGTGGACAGCATGCATCTCACCCTCTCACAAAGTGTCCTATTGAATCTTTCAGCCACACCATTAGAAGAGGGGTTGTATGGCACAATAAGCTCCCTCTTAATGTCCAAATTTTCACAAAACTTGTTAAATTCAGCACTTGTGTACTCCCCCCCATTGTCTGTACGCAAGCATTTTAGCTTTCTACCTGTTTGGGTGGTCACAAATGCATGAAATTTCTTAAACGCAGCAAAGGCTTCATCCTTAGATTTAAGCAAATAAACCCAAATTTTCCTAGAATGATCATCAACAAAGGAGACAAAATAACATGCACCACCCATAGACTTAGTAGGCATGCTACATACATCAGAATGTACAAGATCAAGCACACAAGATTTACGAGAGACACCAGAGTAATAAGAACGCTTTACTTGCTTGCCATATTGACATTCATTACAAAAGTCAAGCTTTGTGCCTTTAGCATCAAGCTTGTTCAAAGTACAAAGCTTAGAAAGACCCTTTTGGCTCATATGGCCAAGCCTCTTGTGCCACAACTCCATGTGAGAGTTAATTTCAACCAATGCAATAAACTTGCCCAACACGGCCTTTCCATGCATGCAGTAAAGTGTCCCTTTCTTTGTGCCCTTTACAATCAGCCTTGAGCCTTAAGTCATTTTCCATGACCCTCTCTCAAACAAGATGCTGTAACCATGCATATCCATCTGACCAACAGAAAGCAGACTCTTCTTGATTCCCGGCACATATCGAACATCATGCAAGACAAGCCCATTTGTGCCATCTATGGAGAGATGCACAGTGCCAATACCCTCAATGGAACATGCATGATTGTTTCCAAGGTATACATGGCCACGCTTGCCCGCATCAAAAGTAGAGAAACACTCCTTGATAGCAGTCACATGTAATGAAGCACCGGAATCAACAATCCAAGTCTGGGACAATGCATCATTGACAATCAATAAAGCATCAATAAGATCACTCTTGGTGATCTGCATGTCCTGTGAATGAACATTTAGAGAGGCATCAAAGTCATAAGCATCATCATCTGACAAAGTGGCACACAAGATGTCCTCTACATCTGGCAGCTCCTCAATCACGACACTAGAAGCCACATTGGCCTTCTCTTTGTCCTTTGAGCTATCCTGTGCATCTGCCTTGACTTCCTTCTTCTCTTTCTTTTTGTCTCCTCCATTCTTTTTTCTTTCTAACTCAGCTTTATAGTACCTGCAATCGGGTTTCTTGTTACCTTTCCTGCCACATTGATAGCAAGTCACATCACCCTTGCCTTTGCTTGCATTTCCCCTTTCTTTACTCTTCCTCTTACTCCTTTGTGCATAAGCATTCTTCTTTTCTGTCCTGCCTCTAACCATGTTGGCAGAGCTGCCTCCCTCTCCACTTGCTTTCCTCCTGATTTCTTCATTCAAGATAGAACCCCTAACACCATCAAAGGTCAAATTGGGGTTATTGGACAATGAAACCACCAAAGTTTCCCATGACTCAAGTAAGGTCGTAAGAAAGAAGATAGCTTTCAGCTTATCATCAAAAGGGGGAAAGCCGAAATCCTGTAATAACTGCGACAAAGTACCTGCGAATAATGACAAGTGCTCTGCCGCGCTCTTGGACTCATCTAGTTGCATGCCAACAAGTTTTCGCATCAAGTGCACCTGGTTGACAGCCATTGTATTTTCATACATTCCCTTTAACTTCTCCCACACATCAAAAGTAGTCGTGAGACCTTTCACATCAATGACGGTCTCATCTGTCATGGCCATTTTAATGTATGTAACGGCTTTCCTGTTCATGCTAACCCATGCTTCATCTGTCATATTCTGTGGCTTCACATGTTCAAGTGCCCCTTCGCAATCCTTAAGGAATAGGATTCCCTGAATCCTGTCTTTCCAAAGATCAAAACCTGTTCCATCGAACCTCCTAATCTCGAAGAGGTTCTTCACATCCGAAGAAGATGAGGCCATAGTTGCACGAAATAAGAGGGATAATACAATGAATTTTTGGGCAAAATGCGCAAAAATCGGAGTACAGCCTCACAAAGATGTGCACTACAGCTCCAAATGGTCACAGGAGCAATTTGGGGCAAAATAGATCGATTTGGGCACAAAATTCAATTTCTGAAATTTCTGCGCAAGAAATTTCAGCGAGTGCTCGAAAACAACGAATTTAGTTGTTTTTAACCTCAGAAAACATACATAAGGCTAATACACAGCCTTTAGAAGCATGTAAGCACAAAAGCCCCAATTTGTAGCATCAAAATTGCATGAAATTGAGCCACAAATGGTCATACATCGACAAAATTTGTCAAATGTGCATAGATTGCATCAATTTGCACTTTCCCGAATGTAATCGCACCATAAAAACACTTGCAAAAACCTGCGCAAATCTGAAATTTGCTTAAAACACCTGTTTTAGGACTTGTTTTTAGGCAATTTCAGGGTTTTCGGGTAGCGGAGACTTAGCAAAAGTATTCCCACACCTTAGTACATCATTTGCAAAACCTGTATTTTCGCTGTCATAACCTGTAATTTCCTGTTTTTGACCTAATTTCAGCCTGTTTTAGGTCAATTTGGGTTGCCGGGAGCTCTCTAGTGTCCGGGGACGAGTCCTTTGACGACGAAATTGCAAAATCTCGCGATAAAGTTGACCTTCTTGGCTGAAATTCAGCGTTTGCAGGTTTGGGGGCAAACCCTAATCTGGCTCTAATACCAGTTGATGAGCGCGCGACGGTGTGTGCAAGTGAAATAGCACGCGAGGAAGTGCAGTGTGTGTGCAAAGAGGGGAGGCGAAGGCCAACAGGAGAGGAAGCGCTAGCAGAAGAGAGAGGGTTCACGTTTTTGGGGAAAACTCAATAAGTGAGTTTTGGGTTTTCCCACTTTTATTATAAGTGACCTTTAAAAAATGTTGAACCTGGACAAAGTATAAAAATGTACAAAAAGGGGTTATTTAGGCCTTTAACCCAACAAGCTGATGCATAAGATGTACCCTTCATTGCATTAGCAAATGCATCATCCTTTGGGCAATCAACTTTGCTAAGCTTTGCATATGGCGGTAAAGGCACACCATCAACTATATTAAACCTGTCACAGTGTCAAAGTACTTTGCTAATGTACTTGTCTTGGGAGAGAAACAACATGTGCTTCTCTCTATCTCTTTTAATCCGCATACCTAAAATGTGTTCAGCTATCCCCAATTCTTTCATTGAGAAGGCTGACTCAGCCACCATTTAAGAGCATTCAAAGTACTCTTATGCTTTCCTACAATCAGCATATCGTCCACATATAAGACTATCACAATAAGGCTTCCATCATCGGCCTTTTTAGTGTACAAGCAATAATCAGAATGACTGCATTTGAATCCATGGTTAAGCATGAAGGTGTCAAATTTTTTGTACCACTGTCTTGGGGCTTGTTTGAGCCCATGTAAGCTGCGTTTTAGTTTACATACCAAATGCTCTTTTCCTCGAATGACAAAACCTTCTAGTTGTTCCATGTACAATCCCTCATCCAAGTCACCATGAAGAAAAGCAATATTCACATCCATCTGTGAATAACTCTAAATCCAAGAGAGCATACAATACACGGAGAGCAATCATCTTCACATTGGTGAAAAGACCTCCTCGAAGTCTATGCCTTCCTTCTGTGTATAACCCTTGACAACCAATTGTGCTTTATACTTATCAATACGTTTCAATTTGTAAACCTATTTATTAGGGATAGCTTTCCTACCCTTGGGCAAAGGTACAAGCTTCCATGTGTTATTTGCATATAGAGAATTCATCTCGTTTTGCATAGCAAGCTCCCTTTTTCTCTTGTTTTCACATGATTGTGCCTCTTTAAATGTCAGAGGCAATGGGCCTACATCCTCAACTATGTGCACACCATCACTAGGTGCTAATTTTCAGCATTTCCTTGCTGTTGTAACCTGTTTTCAGCATGTTCTTGTTGTGCTACCCCATCTGCATTGACTTGCTGTCCATTATCTTTTGGTTGTAGCACAATGGGTTGCTGCTCTTTTTCAGCATATAGGAACAAAATCTTCAGCTAATGGTTGCTGTATGGCTGGCTGCTCATGCTGAATTTTGACCTTCTTTTTATCAAGATCACCCTGTGTAGCATTGTTCACCAACTTTTCCTCATTAAATACTATGTCTCACGTAACCAAACTACTGGCGTGTCAAGCCATTGAAGAATGGAGCCAGCCTGCAGATCCTGGCCGAGGGGCCTAAACCCTAAGTGAAGAAGTAGAAGCAGCAGAAGAAGTTTTACCAACTTGCAAAGTCTTGTCGAGTGGCCTAGTTTTAAAGAAGAGTTCCCACCAACTTATGGGACCCTGTCCGATGGGGCCTAAGTGACCTAAAGTTTGAGCTCTACACGACATACAAAGCTTACATATTTTGATTTTAAAAGAAAGGTTTGGGGCCAATATTCTTTGGGGTGGAATTCCGCCATTGTGCCGTGTGTGCTCTCTCTCTCTCTCTCTTTCAGTTCAGTTGTTGAAGTGCTAAAAGTCTGTTCACTTTGTTCTTTTTCGTTGGCATATGGTGCCCGTTTCGTGACAATGGTATCAAAGCTTCAGACGTGTGCTTTTTTAAAAGCATACCGGTCCTATTAAAGAGCAGATGCGGCACTTGGGCACTCTGGAAATTGTTATTGGAGAATCTTTGAGTCCTAACCCCGGACTTACTAGCCACTGCCACCCTTACTTCATCGTGCATCGGGCGCACTCCCGTCTTCATCGCTCTGTCTTACAAGGCATAAGCCATAAAGATCACTTGCAAAGAAGGATCAAGGATTCTTTTCAAGCCGTTGTTTTTCTCAGACAGTGTCATGCAATGGTGGATGTTTATAGCTACCAAGCCGTACACTCCAAGGACTTAGCAAGCTTTCAAGAAAATTTTTGCCCAAAGTTATATGCCTTCAGATATCTTTCTTCACAGTGCAGCTTCTGGCAGAGTGGGGTATTCTGAAATGCTTGCCACGGAAACCCTTGCAGATTAAAACTTGAAATCTCTCAACAGGTGTCTTTTCTCAAGCTGATAACCTTGGAGGTCCAATGTGATTGCCAGTTTTTGGGACTACCATCACCGCCACAGGAACATTGCTTGTCGAGGCTTGTTTCGACTATTCAAGAGTTTATGGTCCAATGTGATTGCCAATTTTTGGGACTGCCATCCTGAAATGGTTGCCACGGAAACCCTTGTAGATTAAAACTTGAAATTTCTCAACATCTCTCGACAGGTGTCTCTTCTCGAGCTGATAACCTTGGAGGTCCAATGTGATTGCCAGTTTTGGGGACCACCATCACCGCCACAGGAACATTGCTTGTCGAGGCTTGTTTCGACTCTTCAAGAGTTTATGGACCATGCCAGTGGCCATAGACAGTTACAACCTTATGGAAGAAATCTAACCCTAATCTTGGTGCACATTTCAAGATGGAAAGCTAGTCATCTTTTAGAGCTCGATTGATGTCGAGATTGCCTTTTAAGTTTAAGTTCTGTTTGAGAACCTGTTTGAAATTTGTCTCAAATGGATTATATACGTTTTGAACTTGTCTTGGTGCCGATTTGAATTGTTCGACTCTGGTTTTAATATTGGTTTTGATATTGGTTTCAATGATTGGTGATTTTACTCCCGGGTGGAGAAGTAAGAAATGCTATTTTGGTATTGTTTGAACCTCGGAACGATGCAGACAGGATGTCTGGGGTGCGTTTCGTTGTATGTTTGAAAACCTCGGAACGACGCAGATGGGATGTCTGGGGACCGTGTTGTTGTATGCTAGAAAACCTCCGAATTGTTAAACTTATACCAATCTCCTGCTTCACAG
Source organism: Adiantum capillus-veneris (assembly GCF_014529385.1). Lineage (NCBI taxonomy): Eukaryota > Viridiplantae > Streptophyta > Polypodiopsida > Polypodiales > Pteridaceae > Adiantum > Adiantum capillus-veneris. The sequence goes on from NC_140952.1 coordinate 104,909,446, forward strand.
GTCTAGGGCATACTTGTACGGCTAGTATGCCTCCGGGCTGGCACCCTGAAGTGCTCACCCACTAGCCGTACAAGTATGCCCTAGACCTGTGAAGCAGGAGATTGGTATAAGTTTAACAATTCGGAGGTTTTCTAGCATACTTGTACGGCTAGTGGGTGAGCACTTCATCTATGCATGTAGGGAACTGGCCCCCCTTTTGGGACACATGTTTAACAGGGCGGTTTGTGAGGGCTTTCCAGCCAGTTGGACGGCCAATACCATAGTCCCACTTTTCAAAAGTGGGGATAAGATGGTACAGGGCAACTATAGGACCATTATGATTGGGCATTATTTGGCCAAGATTTATGGGTCTATCGTAGAGAGAGAGCTCAGTGTCTGGGCAGAGAGACATGGCCACAGAGCTAGAGGACAGGCTGGTTTTCGGCGAGGGTTCTCCACTATGGATCACATACTGACTCTTCGGGCATTGATGGAGGAGCGACGGGCAGAGGGAGACAGGAGGAGACTATATTGTTGCTTTGTGGACTTCCGCAAGGCATTTGATTCTGTCCCGAGATTTCGTTTGATGCAAAGGCTACAGGACATAGGAGTTCCAGAGGCTATCCGATGGGGGATTTATGCATTGTATGAGTCGGTGACTGGGAGGGTGAGGGCCCCAGGTGGACTTTCAGATGCTATTGAAAGTACCATTGGGGTGAAACAGGGATGCCCACTGTCTCCCACTCTCTTTGGGATTTACATCGATGAGCTCTCAGAGTATGTGGATACATATGGTGATGCAGGATCCAGCCTGGCAGGGGTGATGATACCACTTCTTTTGTATGCAGACGATGTGGTATTGATTTCGGACTCTCCAGAGGGGCTACAGAGAGTTGGATGCTCTCCAGAGATTTTGTGCAGATAGGGACTTGACAGTGAACCTTGGGAAAACCAAGGTTATGGTGTTCAACACCACACAGGCATGGGTCACTCGAGCAGAGCATCAGTTCACATTTAGAGGGGAGATGGTGGAGCAGGTACGGTCTTATGTACACTTAGGAGTGACTTTTACAAGCCCGCGCTTCTCATTGAAGCAAGCAGCAGATGCTAGGTTGGACAGGGGCTTCGCAGCTTTGGGGAGGCTTGAGAGGCAGTGTGCTCATGTACAGTTTCAGGAGCCGCGCACGAAGCTTTGGTTGTTCGATTCGTTGGTCACCCCGGCATTGTTGTATGGATCCATGGTGTGGGGGCCTAGCCTCAGTACAGAGGAGTGGAGGCGTATGGAGAGACCACTAGTTACGATGATTGCACAGATGATCCGGTGCAAGGCATCAATACCACATGCTATTGTCAGAGCTGAGATGGCAGCATCCTCCATAGTGACAGAGGCCATATTTCAGAGTGTGACAGGCCTACATCGCATATGGGAGCTCCCCCCAGAGAGATATTCGAGATTGGCACTAGATTCCTCCAGACAGTTAGCAGAAGATGGGGTTCATGATTGTTGGTATGCACAGATGCAGACATGGTTTGGGAGACATGGACTACAGATGGATGCACTTCCACCCTTCCAGTATAGCTTGGATTGCCCGCACCTCCAGCTTACGCGCATTGAGCGCAACCGGGTGGTCAGATCAGATATTGTGCAGCTGGAGACAGAAAGGACCTGGCAGCGACCTCCAGAGCCATTAGGCACGAAGATGGCCCATTACAGGGACCACTTCTTGCATGTTTCGTTGGAGGGTTTTGTGATTCGGCCAGCATACATGGATGTACATCTCTCACATGGGTTGCGCAGTGCCATTGGACAGATTCGTACCTCCTCCCATCAACTACGCATCGAGACAGGCAGATACATGCGATGGCCCGGACAGATAGGACATGTCAGCTATGCCACCAAGAGGTGGAATCTGAGGAGCATTACATTTGCCGCTGCACAGTCTATTACGAGATCAGGGGGAGATACCATTGCCTTTTCAGAGAGGGCTTTCGACCATTACGTCGGGTGATGGATTATGAGGACCAGAGATGCCTCGGACTCTTTTTACTAGAGCTGAGGAGGCACAGGGACAAACTATTACAAGACAGTTCTCCACCAACAGATCGACAACGCACTATGCGTGACTTCTTCAGTAGAGAGGGAGAGGACCTTGGGACGCAGACTCCGTCTATCGATACAACCACACCCCCAGGACCATGTCCATCGAGGCCTAGAGGAGTCCGTCTTGATCAGGCCACTGCACAGGGTCGTACTCGCCGTCCTCGACCACCCGGGCCTCGACCCAAACCCCGCCATTTGCACCAAATCAGAGGTATCATCGCTCGACATCGGAGACGAGTGCCACCTTTCAGCGGCCTCTCTATACTGGATCTACCCATCTGGGATATTCTGGGATAGAGGACAAGGAGATAGAAGTTGATGGTCAGATTTGGATGGGATCAGTCATGTATTTGTACATATTCTCAGTTTTAGCTTTGTAGACTCAAACATCACTATGATGTTGAGTAGATCTTTTTTCTGTTTCAGTAGACGAGAGATGTATTACCAGATGTATAGTTTCTTGTCTCATGGGCCATTTTGGCTCTTTCGAGACGTTAATATATCTTTCTTTCTCTCTCTCTCTCTCTCTCTCTCTCTCTCTCTCTCTCTCTCTCTCTCTCTCTCTCTCTCTCACACCCATTTTTGCTTAGTCCTTTGCTTAGCTCACATCGACCAACATAGGACCCCATAGTATATATCTTTGTTTTGTATTGTTGTTAGGTTATTTTCGTTACTCTGACTTTGTATCACATCCACCACCTTGTAACTTTCTGGTCTCATAGGTCACTATGGCCTTTTGAAGACGTTAATATAACATTTCATTTCATTTCATTTCTCTCTCTCTCTCTCTCTCTCTCTCTCTCTCTCTCTCTCTCTCTCTCTCTCTCTCTCTCTCTCTCACGCTTCCGCGCACGCGCACGCGCACACTCACATGGTATCAGAGCTTCAGGCTCTGCCTATTATGAGGCCCTACATTGCATCAAGTTCTTCTCCCAAGGGCTGGATCAGCCAGCGTTTTTGTAACTAGAGCCAGATCTGCCAGCGTTTTTAAATCAGCCAGGCAAGCGCAGAAATGGGAGCCATTTCTGTCGCAGAGGACCTCACCTCAACCTACGATTTTTGCAAGAAACATCAGATCTGCTGATTTCCCTGCTAGCCCTACACTAATGGGACAGTTTCGTCACCGGAAATGCCCCTCCTCCATTTGCGTTTTTGACCTTAATCTGCGTTTTTGGGTTTTCAGCCCATTTTCGGCGGTTTTATTGGTCACTTTGTGTCCTTGACACCTTCCACAAGTTGCTGGGCACCAAGGGTACCCATCAAGCCTTTGTTTTTTCAGCAAACAGAAGGTTTTTGGTGCCAAAAAGTGAAGCAAAAGTGGGCTGCAAATTGACCTTCGTTTTTGCAGCAAGAGGGCAGCACTCAGCTTCTGGACCCCGGATCTCGCCACCACCTACCCGGCTTTGCATCTGGTGCATTGCCGGCGAGTATCCTCGCCATCTTCATCAGATTTCAGCCATTACCCCCTGCTGTTTTCTTTGTTTTCAGCCCTCCGACGGCTGTGCACACAGAGAGTAACCTTCCCTACACCCTCTGCACCGCTGCGGACCCTACAAGGAGCGTACAAGCACGCTGAAAATCGCTGGACAGCAGTGTTTTCATCACCTCGCAGTTGTGTTTTTGGGTGGACAGCAGCCACATGGCTTGTGTTTTTCATAGAGGATGAAGTTACCTCCTGCTAGGACACCATCCGGTGGTGGTCCATGCGGTCTCTCAATGACTGCTGCAGTACACGATATCTTCGACATCGCCTTGATCATCTACGGGCATACGATCCTTGGGTCATTCCAACCATCATTCGGCAGTTGCGCACTCTAGAGGGGGTGGTGACTTGTGGTTTGCTATGGATACACCTATGCACTCATCGGAGGAGTTCATACAAGATATGGCCATGCTCATGGCATATGGGATTCCGACATTCCCAGAGAAGACACCACCATCTTGGGTGGACAGACACTTACCACTTGACCTCGACACGTCAGAACACTTGCTTACACAGGAGCATCTACATGGACTTAGGGAGAGGCTTAGATCTTTTCTTGGACACGTTCATTGCTTGGATCTACAAACTTGAGTGGGACTTCAGTACTTTGGACTCTCTTGGAGAGTTTACCTGCGAGATGCGAGAGATCAAGCATCATCCAGCGACTACATCCGGAGCTTGGCTTGGATGATACTGCAGTTGCTCTTCTACACTCCTGATCCATTTGGATTGCTACCTTCAGAGTTGCTTACACTCACCCTCGGTAACCTTACAACAGACTTATCCCCCGACCTGGGCAGTTGGCCACTCTTAGCTCATTCACATTGAGAGCCCCACCCAGATGCGGTTTGGTGGCATTGTTGGCGTAGAATCTGTTTTGGTTGACACCAGAGGATTGGAGGCAGGAGATACAGGCAAGACGGCGCAGACAGATTGGTCTGGCCTTTCCTCTTCTCAAAGGATCTTCACAGAGCAGACTATTGAGTCTGGCTTTCCCCTCATCTTGGATTACCCTACCTACTGACAGGACATCATCCAGTGGTGGTCCGTGCGGTCTACCGGTAACTCCTGCAGCTTACGGTAGCTTCTACAGTGCAGACTGTTTAGTCTGGCTTTCCTTGATTCGGAGGGAGTTTATGGCGCAGATTACTACATCTAGCCTTCCTTGAGTTTTACACAGCTTAGCCACCTGGCCACACTAGGTTGTAAGTTCATGCATTGACAGGCTTCCGTGCATTCTCATGACGGTTCATTGGCTTCTCCATTCTCCAGATGGTTTGACTACAAACACCACAGATCCTATTGGGCAAGACACTTGCAGGTCTATTGTCACTTCTTTTACGACAAGGAGATGTTTTCACACTCGGTTCGGGACCTTCACGTAGTATCTTCACCCTGTATCGACGGAGTACAACAGTTTGCTACACTGCTCGTGACCGTACTTTACCATGGAGATTTCTTCGCGGTCGGGACACCCCAGACTGCTGCTACACTCACGGCGTTCGCCGGAGTATTGTCCTTCAGTACATTGCAACAGACATCTTCATCATTTGCCTCACATCTTCGGCTTCAGCGGTTTGTTCAGCATCCGGTGCTGAGAGGGGGTGTTACACTTACACCACTCTGCTGCTTCACAGGTCTAGGGCATACTTGTACGGCTAGTATGTCTCTGGGCTAGCCACCCATAGTCTAGGTTGTACCTGGTCCGAGCGGCCCGAGTTTGGGACCGGGCGCCCATTTTGTCCGAGCGCCCACATATATTTCCATATATCATTTTTCTGTTGGGTCGCGGGGATTTTTATCAGGCCTTGCCCTACCTCCCCTTGGGCACCTATTTATAGGGCCACGGGGGTACCCACTTCCACATCTCATCTCACAAAGATCATATACTGATTGTACTGAGGGTCTTCTCCTCATGGTAGTCATGGAGGGTTGATCGTCCCCTCTGCACCATCTCTGGCGTTTGTGTTCTCTCTCTCTCTCTCTCTCTCTCTCTCTCTCTCTCTCTCTCTCTCTCTCTCTCTCTCTCACGCTTCCGCACACGCGCACTCACACGAATGACGCAGACGGGATGTCTAAGGAGTGTTCGCTTGTATGCTTGAACCTCCGGGCAACGCAAGCTGCGTTCTAGGGAGCGTTTGGTTGTACCAATCCTCTGAACTCATGGCCCTACCTTTTTAGGTTATTTGCGGGGAGAGTGGCGAGGTAGTCGTTGAGTAGCTTCATACCACAGACCGTCTGTCTCGGGGGAGTGCTCAGCAACATTGTTCGGTGTGTCTTGTAACATGCATATGTAAGCATTTCTTTTGCATTGTGATGTGGCAACCACTGAATATTCCTTTTTGGATGAGATACTTTTGGGAAGCCAATGACCCCCAAGATATCAAGAGTTCCAATCTGGAATGAGACTCCTTATTGGATGCGATTCTTCTAGGAAGCCAACGACCCAAGAAATCAAGAGCTCCTATTTGGAATGAGAAAACTGATTGTCCCTCGGAATGACCCTCGGAAATTTTTGAGCTAACTTGAGTTGTTTTGCAGATATGCTATAATCACAAACGATTACTTTCTTTCAAGATGAAAGGATGTCACTAACTGCTGATGTGTCAAACCACTGAAGAACGGAGCCAACCTGCAGATCCCGACCGAGGGGCCTAAACCCTAAGTGAAAAAGCAGAAGCAACAGAAGAAGTTTTACTAACTTGCAAAGTCTCGCCGAGTGGCCTATTTTTAAAGAAGAGGTCCCACCAACTTATGGGACCCCATCCAATGGGGCCTAAGTGACCTAAAGGCATTAAAAATTAAAGCGGGGCCAACACACACACACACACACACACACACACAAAAAGCGTAAAAATCGATGACATAACAGCTTGTACGGAATCCCTGATTTCGCGTTGACATGCTCACGTGGCAGTTCTACGAACGTCCGCAATTCGCGTTGCCATGCTGACGTGGCAGCTGTATGGATTTCCGCAAAATGCGCTGGCAGCTTTTGGTGCTAGTGCTTTTGAGACCAGTTGCCTTTGAGTTTGACTGCTTTTCAGTAACTTCTTTTCAATGCCAAGGGCCTTTAAATATGTGCAGAGGGCTCATTCTCTAGCATGCTTCAGTGTGAAACTGCAGGGATTGAAGTACCGGCATTGCACTCGATTGAAGCAATATAAAGAAATACCGAAAGGGGCTAATATTCTCTGAGGGGGAATTCCGCCACTCCGTGTCGCATGTGCTCTCTCTCTCTCTTTCAATTCAATTGTTGTTGAAGTGCTAAAAGTTTGTTCAGACTGTTATTTTCCGTCAGCACGTGGTGCCCGTCTCGTGACATCTCAGTTGCGTACTATTTTCCTATTTTGAGGTAGCCAAATTCAACCCATCTCTCCCTCATCTTCATATCCCATGAAGATGCCCTTGATGGATCTCTATTCAAGTTTGGTCCTTAGCTCTACATGTACATGCACAAAGGCATTACAACCAAAGATACACAAAGTCAGGAAGGCCATTTTTCAATGCACAATTTGGAGAGCTATTGCACACATGAATTGCAGTTTTAAGAGCCTCTCCCCACAACTCCTGTGGGAGATATGCTATGGACAGCATGGATTTGACTCTCAAAAAAAGTGCAATTGAGTCTTTTAGCCACGCCATGTGATGCAGAATTATAAGGAGCCATCAACTCCCTCTTACTGCCATGCATCTCACAAAATTTATTAAATTCTTTAGAAACATACTCTCTCCCATTATCTGTTCTAATGGCTTTCAACTTCAAAGCCCTGTGTGGTAACAAAAGCATGAAACTTTAGAAGCATCCAACAGTTCCTTTTTCCTCTTTAACACATACACCCATGACTTTCTACTGAAATCATCAACAAAGTATTGTGCACCCCCATATGAATCAACATGCATATTGCATCAAAGTGTTGAACTAAATTAAGATCATTAGACTTCTTAACAACACCGGAGTAATAAGGAGACTTCACATGTTTTCCATATGTGCAATCATTACAAAAGTTGAGACCAGCACATGAAATCTCCCTAAAGAGGAGAGAACCTGAAGGCCTTTCTGGCTCATATGGCCACGTCTTTTGTGCTAAAGCTCCATTTTAGAATGGACTTCAGCCACAGCTAAGAACTTGCCATGTAATGCTAGAAAATACAAATAATATAAAGTCCCCTTGTTGCTACCTTTCACAATCATAGAACCTTTCTGAACCTTCCAAGACCCACCACCAAAAGTAGTGAAATAGCCTTTAGCATCTAGCTGCCCCATTGATAGCAAACTTTTCTTAATGCTAGGGACATATCTCACGTCCTCCAAAACCAGCTCTTGGCCATTTTCAAGGGCCAAGTGAATGGTACGCACACCCTCTATCTCACATGCATAGTTGTTGCCCAAGTAAACCTTGCCTAGGCAATCAATGTAGGTAGAAAATGACTTCAAAGAGGGAGTAACATGAAAGGAGGGACCAATATCCACTATCCAAGGTTGGGACAGGCCATCATGGGCTAATGGCAAAGCATCAATCACCTCTCTTTTTGTGATATACATATCACCTGCTGTTACCATAACGTCAAATCAATCCCAGAAGGTGCAACAAGTACATCCTCAGTGTCTGGAAGCTCTTCAATAACCACACTAGATGCAACATTTGCCTTTGCAACTTCTTTTGAGGAAGAGTTGTCGTCTTCTTTCTTATCATCCTTATTTTTCTTTCCTTGCTGTTTCTTTCTTTCTTGCTCTTTCTTGTAGTATTTGCAATCGGGCTTTTTTATGCCCTTTACGTCCACACTGATAGCAAGAGATATCCTGTAACGTTTTCCATGTTTCTTGGTTGAAGTTGTTTCAGGGAGACCCACCAAAGGACATTTCTAAAGAAGAAGAACCTGAGATCATTGATGAAGCAGATGTCATGGAACCGGAGTAAATTCTGCTGCATCGGTTTCACCATGGTTCATAGGAACAAGCACGACAGTATCTTTTTAAGTTCAAAGATCCAGGCACCCACGAAGTAGTATGGGTTGATGAAGCATTTTTCACAGATTACCCTGAGTTGCTGGCAAACTACAAAGAAGCTATGCATCTCGGTACCAGTACCTCACCTTGAAAAGGAGGGGATGTCACGTACACATCTAACCCTATGTGCATGTGGACAAGCTATACCTACTTCTAGGGTTTAGGTAGCCTAGGAAGTGTTCTAGCACCTTTGTGAGCCTGTACGCAGGCCATGCATGTCCAGGCACTTAGAGTAGCTGCATACCCTTTGATTGCACAACCCATGATCACTAGCATTATCATCAGTACCCACCATGAGCATTTTCCACCGCAAGAACCATTTGTTGGCCCAAAGTGCATATGAACCACCTCTTGCACTTATTTATTAATAAGTGACCTTTTACCAAATCGTGGGGCTGTAGGGCCCACTGCTCGACCCACCTGCATGCACCTATATATGTGGTCCATGGGGCGCCATCTAGAGGTAGAAGTCACAGAGTCAAAAGACCAAGGAGCACAGGCAAGCAGTGCACCGCAAGACCAGCACCTCTGGCGTTTTCTCAGCTACACCACTCTGCTGCTTCACAGCTCTAGGGCATGCATGTATGGCTAGTGTACCTTGAAAGCGCGAAGCAGAAGGTACCGATAGGTGCACGTCGCGATGTAGTGCAGGATTGGGGCAAGAAGCAAGAGACGGAGTGCAGTAGAGAGGAAGCGCTAGGAATCGAAGCAGAAAGGGAGAGAGAGCTCGTACGTTTTTGGGAAAACTCACTAATCTTGAGTTGTGGGTTTTCCACTTTTATTATAAGTGACCTTTTAAAAAGGTGTCCAGGTTCAATGTGAACCTGGACAAAGTTAAAAAAATGTACATAAATTGTACATAAGGGGTTATTTAGAGCCTTTAACCCAACAACCTCCCACTTAAAGGCATAAATGATGTCTTTAAGCTAACCAACTCCCACCAGCTGTATGCAATGTTGATGTTGAGCCTTAGCAAGACTCTTGGTGAGAACATCTGCAAGGTTATCCTGTGTATGGATCTTAATCAAGGTGACTAGACCATCCTCCAATACCTAACGTATGAAGTGGTACCGCACATCTGTGTTTGGTACGCTCATGAAACATGGCATTTTTGGCTAAGTAGACAGCACTCTGGCTATCACAACCCAACACGGGTGTATGAGCAGGCATGCCAAGTTCTTTTGCAAGTCTGCCCAACCAATGTCACGTGACACATCCAACCATATGTGTCCGTGGACAAGCTACAACATGATTAGGGTTCAATCAGTAAAGTCGGTCTAGAATAGGAAGTGATCTGGCACTTTTGTGAGTCTGTTCGAAGACCATGCATGACCAGTCACTTAGATTAGATGCATTTCCTCCGGTTGCACACAGCATGATCGTAAGCATTCCAATCAGAATCCATTAGAGGAATTTTCCAAAGCAGTAAACCTATTTTCCCTATTTTTGACATTTTTCACTTATTATTTTTAAGTGACTTTTGTTGGCAAGTAAGTAGGGCAATTTTGCTAAGTTTGTATATAAGCAAACCTAGCGCGAGCACTTTCTGGCAGAAGAGGCAACAGGAGCACACGCTCAACTAACAACTTCTCAACAGAACCCCCAAGAGGCCTAGCGTTTTTGCTCCACAGCATAAACCTAGCGTTTTTTTAACCAGATCAGCCAGCGTTTTTGGATCTTGCAGATTCCTTGCGATAGCAAGAAGCAGAAGCCCCAGCGTTAGCAGATTCACCGCAGCAGGACCATTTTCAGCCCTAGCGTTTTTGCATCTGCAAGGCCTTTCAGCGTTTTTGCAGATCTTCGCGACGGAATCTCCAAAAGCATCAGCGTTTTCAGTTTTCAGCAATCAGACTCCACAGTAGAAGTCCCGAACCTCGGAGATCTCACCTTCCCGCAGCAAATCCTCGCCGCACGGTCAGATCTTGCGAAGTTTGCAGTTTCAGCCCGGGAAACGCAGATTTCAGCATCTGCGTTTTCAGCGCGTCGTTGTCGCATCGTTGCCATTGACATCATCATCGACATAGAGTCAGAATTCAGCAGATAAAGATTTGCAGATTTCAGCCATTAGCATTTGCAGATTTCAGCCCGTCTCGTCGTCGTCCTCATCGTCGTCGACATCGTCGGCAAGTCCAAGCATTGTAGAGATTTGTGCAATCAATAGTAGACCGCTCTCGCCATAGAGAGTGGGGCCTTCGGAGAAGGGTTTGACAACATTCTGGTGTCGTATTCTCTTCTCTCTCCTCTCAGTCTCATGCACCTTCACGCACAGTGTCCATTCACTTTGTTTGTGTCCATTGCACTCTCTTATTAAAAGAACGGAAGGCTCTCCCTTCCATAAGTAAAAGGAACCTTGAGCACAGTTCGGAGCACTCATCTTGAGCAAAGTTCAACATTCACTTCCGCTCCACCTTACATTGGTATCAGAGCTTTGGCAGTGTTCTGTATCACTCAAGGAAAGAACCACAAGAATTTTTTTTGCTTGTTGCGGTCGCACGTAACCCAAGTTCTCTTGAGCCTGTCGATTCCTAATCGTGTTTTTGAAGAGTGACAGGAAACCAAAGAAAGAAGGGCTTGTCCAGCCTCCCCTTGTTTCTCTTTTCACACATTGAGAGCGGACCGTGCACTTAGCGGCCGGCCAATCGACGTGAGGTGAGAAAAAGAAACCTTGGTGTGAGCGCAAGGCCGCCAAGGGGTGCGCCCGCAGAAAAGAGCAGACCTCGGGTGAAGAGAAGATTCTTCTCTAACACAGATTGCAAGCGAAAGAAGAACCTCAAGAACCTCAAGAACCCAAGAACCTCAAGACCCCCAAGACTCAAGACCCCTAAGAACCCAAGTTCCTCGTGAACTTAAGAACCCCAGAGCACAAGAACCCACAAGAACCCAAAGACTTCAGTGGATAGTCATCACTCGAAGCGGAATGGATACTTCGCTTGGAGGTGATGATCATGAGAGAGGCGAAGAAGAATTTTCCCCACCAAGAGGTTTTTCCGACCCTTCCCCATCTACGCCAAGGATTACACTAACTCGTATCGAGGAGTTGGAGCAGATGTTTATGGACAACAAGTTAGAACGCAAAGCAAGGAAGTTAGAACGTGAAGCAAGAAAAGCAGAAATTGATCGTAAGTACGAAGAAAGAGTGGCAACCATAGCGCGTGAGCGCGAGCAAGCACGCTTGGAAGCCAAAGAAAGACAAGCAGAATTTGATCGCGAGAACAAAGCAAGAAAAGAAAAGAGCGACCAACACATGAAAGAGTTCTTGCGACTCTTTTCTATTGTGCAGGCGCAGTTTGCACAGAATCAGGAAAAGGACTCTCTCTCAGTCTCTTCTTCTCCCAAGCATGACACACAGGATAAGCATGATGAATTGAATGATAATGATACGCATGATGATTTGGATGACAATGACAAGCATGATGATTTGCATGATGATCAAGATGTGATTTCTCACAAGCACGATGATTTGCATGATGATCAAGATGTGATTTCTCACGAGCATAATGATTTGCATGAAGATGATGTGATTGTTCACAAGGATGATGGTTTAGTTGATGCTTTTTCTAGCGAAGCTAACCTCGTTGCAGATTCGATCCCACACGAAGAACCGATCTTGGCTCTCAAGTCGAGGTCCACAAAACCCCCACAGGAGGATTCGATCAAACACGACGAACCGATCTTGGCTCTCAAGCCTAGGTCCAAAGAACCCTTACAGGAAGTACTATGTGTTCGAATGATTCGTCAGCACGCATTGTTCGAGTGTTTCATTCGTGATCGTTTCCTGTATTTTAGTCAGCCTCTTTATGTGATCCCTTTTCCTAGGCATGACATATTGTACGTTGAGCACATTTCACTCACGAATGAGCACAGATGTATGCAGATTACTCATGGAAAGCTGAAAAGTATGCACCCAAGGAATTTACATTCCATGTCTCTTCCTTGGCATGACACAGTTTCAAAAAGAGCACAAGAAAGATTGAGCATCAAGCATGGGCATTCCCGTTGTGAATTGCCACAGTTGATTGATTTAGATCAGAAAGACAAGATTCGATCTCATTGTTTGCGTGTGTGTGGTGAACGGTTTGGCACTCCGTCTCTTGTTTCATCTGCATTGCATGCACAGTCTTTTAGAAAGATTAGATTTTTTCCATTCACTTTACATGGAATGGGTATGTTCATGTTTTTGTGTTGGAAGTGGTTTCAAGAATTTTCAGCCATGGAGATTCTTGAAGAAGGAAGAAGCATGACTCTAGACGAAGTTGAATAAATGAAAGAGCCACAGCAGACTTTGTGTCGCTTTCGGTGCGGCCCAAAGAAGCAAGCGTTGCAAACCTTTATGAAGTTCAAGTACCGCACGACCTACACATCAGAATGGGTCGGCCAAGAGTCCTTTCAAGGATTCCGGATGCTATTGGCGATCTCCCTTGACGCCATACAGTTCGATACCAGTACCTCACTTTGAAAAGGAGCGGATATCACATGACACATCCAACCCTATGTGTCCGTGGACAAGCTACAGCATGACTAGGGTTCAGTCAGTCAAGTCAGTCTAGAATAGGAAGTGATATGGCACTTTTGTGAGTCTGTTCGCAGATCGTGCATGACCAGTCACTTAGATTAGATGCATATCCTTCGGTTGCACACAGCATGATCATAAGCATTCCCATCAGAATCCATTAGGGGAATTTTCCAAAGCATTAAACCTATTTTCCCTATTTTTGACATTTTTCACTTATTATTTTTAAGTGACTTTTGTTGGAAAGTAGGTAGGGTAATTTTGCTAAGTTTGTATATAAGCAAACCTAGCGCTAGCACTTTCTGGCAGAAGAGGTAGCAGGAGCACACGCTCAACATGCAACTTCTCAACAGAACCTCCAAGAGGCCTAGCGTTTTTGCTCCACAACATAAACCTAGCATTTTTTTTACCAGATCAGCCAGCGTTTTTGGATCTTGCAGATTCCTGGCGATAGCAAGAAGCTGAAGCCCCAGCGTTAGCAGATTCAACGCAGCAGGACCATTTTCAGCCCTAGCGTTTTTACATCTGCAACTTGCAGGGATTTCAAAATGACGTGATCACACTATAATTTCAGGTTAATAACAATAGAAATGCAAATAACAAATATTTTGTTAATTGACATTCATCTTTTTTGACCTCCAGGGAGACCTGGAGACCGGCTCGTAGCTCGCCGGGCTAATTAGCCGGGCCCGTCGGGTTAGTGAATTTTCCCGACGGTCACGCCGGGTAAAGCTATTTGCCCGCCGGGCCCGCCGTGGCTATATAAAGGTGACGCCAGTGCTTGTTTTTCACAAAAGAGGTACATTGAAAAGTTTTCACCAAACTTTCTGGCAGCTTTCCACATTCTCAAAGCAGTGTAGCAGTAATTTTTTAAACCCTTCCTTATTTTATTGATGTTTTTTTTGAGTTTTTTGCGTTAAAACTTAAAGGTTTAAAATTTCTTTTATCAAATCATCGTACGTGGATGCACTGGCACATGGTTGCAATTGCGGCTAGGTGTGTCATTGCAAAAGCGTACGATGACCAATCATTCATGCTTCGGCACATGGTTGCAATTGCGACTAGGTGTGTTGCTGCTAGAATGACAGGAGCATTTGTTTAAAAGAAGTAACCGTGCGTGAATGCACTGACACATGGTTGCAATTACGGCTAGGTGTGTCATTGCAAAAGCGTAGGGTGATTATGTTTTATGTTGCTCCCAGTCATTCATGCTTCGGCACATGGTTGCAATTGCGACTAGGTGTGTTGCTGCTAGAATGACAGGAGCATCTGTTTGAAAGAAGTCACCGTGCGTGGATGCACTTGCACATGGTTGCAATTGCGGCTAGGTGTGTCATTACAAAAAGCAAGATGACTATGTTTTATGTTGCTTCCCGTCATTCATGCTTCGGCACATGGTTGCAATTGCGACTAGGTGTGTTGCTGCTAGATTGACGGTAGCATCTAATGCATGAATGTGTGCTCAAATAATTTCATAATGCTTCATATGCTTGAATCTTGAAAGAAGACATCGTGCGTGGATGCACTGGTACATGGTTGCAATTGCGACTAGGTGTGTCATTGCAAAAGCGTAGGATGACTATGTTTTATGTTGCTCCCAGTCATTCATGCTTCGGCACATGGTTGCAATTGCGACTAGGTGTGTTGCTGCTAGAATGACAGGAGCATCTGTTTGAAAGAAGTCACCGTGCGTGGATGCACTGGCACATGGTTGCAATTGCGGCTAGGTGTATCATTGCAAAAACGCAAGATGACTATGTTTTATGTTGCTTCCCGTCATTCATGCTTCGGCACATGGTTGCAATTGAGACTAGGTGTGTTGCTGCTAGATTGACAGGAGCATCTGTTTGAAACAAATCACCGTGCGTGGATGCACTGGCACATGGTTGCAATTGCGGCTAAATGTGTCGTTGCAAAAGCGTAGGGTGACTATGTTTTATGTTGCTCCCAGTCATTCATGCTTCGGCACATGGTTACAATTGCGACTAGATGTGTTGCTGTTAGAATGACGGGAGCATCTGTTTGTATGTTGTCGTACGGTGAGGCATTGGCACATGGTTGCAATTGCGATTAGGTGTGTCACTGCAAAAGCGTACGAGATCTATGGTCTATATTGCACTTTTTCTTTCACGTAGAAAAGATCCAAATGCAGTGGCACATAGTTATATTTCACAATGTGTTGTTTGCAATAATACCATTGTAGGCAAAATGGATCCTTCTGCTACTTCAATGATAGAGTTCAAAAAGAAAATAAGACAATTGTTGATTACGATCGTCAGTGCACTAGATCCCGACGATATAGCGCAGATTGTTGCAGATGAGTCTAGATTGCAATCATTATACAATGAGATTGCCCACAAAATGTTGTTGTTATATCCAGACAAAACAACCGAATCAATAAACTCATTACTGAGCACTTGGGTGGGCAATTTGCCCAAGGTGG
The DNA here is from genome assembly GCF_014529385.1 of Adiantum capillus-veneris. Taxonomy (NCBI): domain Eukaryota; kingdom Viridiplantae; phylum Streptophyta; class Polypodiopsida; order Polypodiales; family Pteridaceae; genus Adiantum; species Adiantum capillus-veneris. Next base: position 104,924,973 of record NC_140952.1, read on the forward strand.
CCTCTGATTTGAAAGAGGAATGCCCTCAAGAAGTAGACAAGGGTAAGCTAGAGCATTGGAACACTAGATGGAGAGCTGAAAAGGAGAGGTCAAGGCGAGCATCCCACATAGACACACAGTTTGGCCTAAGCAAGAAAATGCGAATGGCTATCACCAGAGTTGTGGGGAGAAGCCAAGTTGGAGAACCGTTTATTGAGGAGGCTGCCATTGAGGGAACATCGGATTCTACTGCTTCTGCCAGTCACCTGGAGAGCAGTATATACAATTCTGAATGTAGTATGACTCTGGGCATTCCAAATAAGTCCATTATGAAGATCAAGAAACTTGGGTCAGGGGCTTATGGCACAGAGTGGCAAGTTCAAATCAAAGGGATATGTTTCCTTCTTGCAACGAATACTTATTGTGCCAAGGAGTTCAAAGGACAGGCCAAGCATCAGTGGAAAAGCTTTGCATCAGAAAGTGGGGTAGATCTCAACCATAGAGGGATTGTGAGGAGTATTGCCCACTCTGTAACGTTGCTATGGTTTCTGATATTCCCCTACTTCAATGGGGGAACTTTAGGTGATCTTATGGAGACAGTGCCCCATCCACATGGCTCTTTCACGACGCTTGTAGCGCATCAAGAGGGGAAAGGAAAGATCCCTGAAGACTTTAAATGGGAGCAGCTCTCTGAAGACCAGAAAACATGTATCAAGAGCCTGTGCAATCATGCTCCCTCGTTGATCCATGCCTTGGTGAAGGCATTGCGATTCGCACATGACGAGGGAGTGATCCACAATGATCTCCATCCATGGAACATCATGTTGGACTTTACCAAGGATCTCACTCCCCGTATTGGAATAATTGATTGGGGATTGGCTCTGCGTGTTGGCTTAGAGACACAAAAGACCGACAATATCGATGAAAACTGGCAAAAGCTTCATCCTTGGCGAGCTCCTGAGTTACTAGATGGCAATCACCCGTGCCCATGGACCAAGGCCACAGATGTGTACGCCATAGGATGGTGATATGGCAACTTTGTAAGTTTTGTGGAGAGTTCTCTGACTACTACAGCACAGATTGGTTCAAACATAAGGTTTCAGTGGAGGTACAAGCCATATCTAGGATTGTTGTGGAAGGTTGGGTGAGGAAGAAATCCACAGAGAGAAAGACCTTGGCACTTTTGGACGAAGAATTAGAAAGATTTGAAGCCCAGCCAAAACGATGCTTACGCCCTCCCTCTGAAATGAGTGTAGCCTTTTTTTGATGGATATATGATGTACTTTATGAAGCACTTTTTTGATGGATATATGTACTTTTGACTTATAAAAGCACTTTTAAAATTTGGGTTTTATGCACCATGGATGATGTATGAGTAGTAAAAACACTTTGTTATATCTCAATAGACAACAAATTTTCTATGAGTTTTGTTTTTTCTCTTAAGTTTCAAGCAATAAGCCACGTGGAATCACTGATTGTCATTCATTGATTTAAAAAATGGTGGTTACTCTTATATCAATTGATTGTCGTAAAATGGTGGTTACTCTTATATCAATTGATTGTGGTAAAATGGTGGTTACTCTTATAGCAATTGATTATCATTAAGTTTGTATGCCGTAACTGAAGTATAGTGTTTAATCAGGATATGGATAATGATAATCAAAGGGCTAAGCGCGCTTTTGAGCATCTTAGATCCATGTGTCAAGGCGGTGGAGTGAATGACACCGCTCGAATTGCAGCTCGTTGCTCCCAGTGGGCCAACCCAGTGGGTACACAATGGAAAGATGTGAACTCTAGGATTGACCGAGAAATGGTCAAATCCATATGGCCAGGCGTTGCAGATGACAACATCAAGAAAGGCCGACTCAAGCTATCACAATGCATTAATGCAGACATACGAGACAATGGAGAGAACATATATCTCGATGTTATGGGTCATCCTAATGCATCATATGGATTGTCCATTGGAGTTTGCCAAGATGTTATACATGCATTATGTCTTGGCTGAAGCAGTGGACTTCAGCTCAAGGACACCTCATATGACGGTTGAGGACATTCGTAGCAGTGCAATCACCGTCACACGGCAAGAGATGTCATTGGCACTAGAAGGTGCATCAATGGAAGCGCACCAAGTTAAGGAGGAGCTTCAAACTCAACTCAAGCAGGCATCACAAGCTACACAAGGCTCTCACGCAGAAGCAACCCTAAATAGAGACTTGCAAAGGGAGGTGAAGGTGCTATCTCGCCACGTAAAAGAGTTAGAGGCGACTATAAAAAAACAAAATGCTGCCACATTGATTGAGCACTCAACATCTATTGAGGCCCCTCCAGCTTCCGGTGAGCACGGTGGTCCTTGCCCCATATGTAGATCATTCTTTCATGAGTGGTGTGGTCACTTCAGCTTGCCATGCGGACATATGTACCATATATCATGCTTGATGCAAAGCATGATGAATAGCTTTCATTGTGCTATATGTGAGTATGAGATATCCAAAAAGCTATATGCAATGTTCAAAATGTCTGAAGACTATAATAAGCTTAAAGGTCAGCGTGAACAGGAGAATGAAGATATTCTCACAAAAACATTTCCAATCTTGATACTTATTTAAATTTGTGGCAAAATTCCACTCGGGTCCTGGACTTTTTCCACCTGCCTTTCGCTTGCCCTGCGAAGCAGGACCTGGCATCGAGGTAGGAGGTCTCCTCAAGGAGCCAGGCTTGAGACACCAACATCACCGCTCACATTCCCAGTGGAAGACATACTTATTGGATGCCTGCAATACCAATAAACATAGCTCAGTATGCTATCTCTTCTTTCAAGTATTATTCAAACCAAACATTAATGTTATAATCAATATCACACACAAGCATAGTAGTGAAGCCTGAAGGGAATAAACCTCAATCTACTCAAACATGAGCAAGCAAATACAACGGTGAATCAAATATGTGATCAGTCCATCCCAAAAGTAGAGATATCGACCCAAAGATTCACCTTCCTACCTCCTTTCATGAATCAGTCCAGTCCAAAAAAGAACTAATGACCCATGATTGGAGCTCTAATCGAAATAGCAAGCAAATACAGCAGTGAATCAAACATGTGATCAGTCCATCCCAAAAGTAGAGATATCGACCCAAAGATTCACCTTCCTACCTCCTTTCATGAATCAGTCCAGTCCAAAAAAGAACTAATGACCCATGATTGGAGCTCTAATCGGAATAGCAAGCAAATACAACGGTGAATCAAACATGTGATCAGTCCATCCCAAAAGTAGAGATATCGACCCAGAGATTCACCTTTCTACCTCTTTTCATGAATCAGTCCATTTCAAAAAGAACTAATGACCCATGATTGGAGCTCTAATCGGAATAGCAAGCAAATACAGCGGTGAATCAAACATGTGATCAGTCCATCCCAAAAGTAGAGATATCGACCCAAAGATTCACCTTTCTATCTCTTTTCAAGAATCAGTTCAGTCCAAAAAAGAACTAATGACCCATGATAGAAGTTCTAATCAATTTAGCAAATATAACGGTGAACCACACATGAGGTCAGTCCATCCCAAATGTAGAGATACTGACCCAAAGATTCACCTTTCTACCTCCTTTCAAAAATCAGTTCAGTCCAAAAAAGAACTAATGATCCATGATCAGAGTTACATTAAGTTTTATTTTTTTTTAAAGACTATTAATTTTTTACCTTTAGTTTTTCTTCTAAATTTTAAAGGATGACCAAATTTAGAGGAAGAGGTGATGTGATGTGATGTGATGTGATGTAATGTCTATAAAAGGGTTATATAGAGCCGCCAAATATGGAGGGGGTACACGACGGGCCCGGCGAGATTCTTGCTTGTCCCGTCGAGCCCGCCGGGTTTCATATTAAACCCGTCGGGCCTGCCGGGATTGTTGGTTCTCGCCAGTTCTACGTTTTCTACCGGTTTTCGTAGGTCATGACATTAGATATGTTATTAACATGAAAAAACTAGTGATAATAACAACAATAATTAACATTTAACAAAATGCGTCATCGCGTAATTAAAATCCCTGTCTGCAAGGCCTTTCAACGTTTTTGCTGATCTTCGCGACGGAATCTCCACAAGCACCAACGTTTTCAATTTTTAGCAGTCAGACTCCGCATTAGAAGTCCCGAACCTTGCAGATCTCACCTTCCCGCAGCAAATCCTCGCCGCACGGTCAGATCTTGCGAAGTTTGCAGTTTCAGCCCGGAAAACGCAGATTTCAACATCTGCGTTTTCAGCACGTTGTCATCGCATCATCGCCATTGACATCATCATCGACATAGAGTCAAAATTCAACAGATAAAGATTTGCAGATTTCAGCCCGTCTCGTCGTCGTCCTCATCGTCGTCGACATCGTCGGCAAGTCCAAGCATTGTAGAAATTTGTGCAATCAATAGTAGACCGCTCTCGCCATAGAGAGTGGGGCCTTCGGAGGAGGGTTTGACAACATTCTGGTGTCATATTCTCTTCTCTCTCTTCTCTCAGTCTCATGCACCTTCACGCACAGTCTCCATTCACTTTGTTTGTGTCCATTGCACTCTCTTATTAAAAGAACGGAAGGCTCTCCCTTCCATAAGTAAAAGGAACCTTGAGCACAGTTCGGAGCACTCATCTTGAGCAAAGTTCAACATTCACTTCCGCTGCACCTTACAACCAAATAGCTTCCTTTGAAGCTTCTGTGGCTGAAATGTATTACAATGCTTTTTGCAAGCCTATACGGTCTTGATTCGCTCGATCTAGTTGATCTACCCATTGATGATCATGCCACGTCGTCATTTTGTGACAAAGAACAATGCACTTCATGCATTTGTGGGAAGCAACCTATAGAGGCTATACCAAGGCACTCGCCACGCCGAGCTGCTGCAATTTTGGAGTTGGCTCACACCGACCTTTGTGGACCCATGCAAACTTCATCCTTAGGCAAAGTTCTATCCTGGTGGATGATTTCAATAGCTTTACTTAGTTATTCTTTCTCAAGCACAAGGATAAGAGTTCTGAGATCTTCAAGAATTGGTGTACCCTTGTGAAGAAGGAGACCAACAAGGAGTTGAAGACTATTCGTGGGGACAAGGGTGGAGAGTTTAACAGTTGAGACACCATGTGCCTGTGAGAGTGCGCGTGTGCGGAAGCGCGAGAGAGGAGAGAGAGAGGGAGAGAGACAGTAGACCACAAACGCTAGATGTAGGAAGAGGGGCGATCAGCCCCACATAACTACCATGAGCAAAAGACCCTCAGTATGATCTCTGTGAGATGTGATGTGGAAGTGGGTACCCCCTTGGCCCCATATATAGGTGCCCATCTAGAAATAACAAAAACTTTAGCACTTCAGCACTACACACACCCAGAGAGAGAGAGAGAGAGAGAGAGAGAGAGAGAGAGAGAGAGGAGAAGAAGAAGACGTCGTAGGAAACTATCCCAAGAGACCTTAAAGATCTATCCGATGAGGAGAGTTGAACTCAATAGACACAGACACACACACACACACACACACACACAGATTCCACACAATGGACACAGAGTGGCGGTGTTCCACTCAAAAATGCTTTGGCCCCAAGGCCCAAAATCCTAGTGTTCCTTTCGGTATTTCTTTTTTATTAATCTTCAAATAGTACAACTACCCGAGGGGGGGAGGAAAGCTCTATACAATCTACATTTGCTTGAATGCCAGAAGCCTCTCCTAAGGCTCATATTTAAAGGCCCTTGGCCTAAAAAGCATCAAATATCAGCTCTCCTCAGGATATTATTATGTAAAGCTTTTGGCAAGTCCGTGTCTCAGTGGCATTGCAACACTCTCTCTCTCTCTCTCTCTCTCTCTCTCTCTCTCTCTCTCTCTCTCTCCACACACACACACAGAATGAAACAAATTGCATTACAAAGACACAATCACTCTCTCTGTGTGTTACGTATCAAAAGATTGCTTGACAAGAGTTTTCCACTTTGTTCTTTGGTAGCGGGCAATGAAAGAAAGAAGAAAGAGTACTTGAGGTAGGCACTGATGACTCGTCGCAGAGACTGGATCTCGAGGGCCTCCTCGACCTGCGTCATGGGTCGCTCCATCGTAAGCGTGCCACTATAATTTCTCAAGAAAACACAGCCTCGAGGCTGCTCAAGACTATTATCACGGGATCAATGGAAGCATGAGGATCTTTCATTAGTTAAGATGAAGCTCCTAGTGACTTATAACCAATTAGGGTCACAACGAAGGGCATGGTGCGACTAGTATGTACGGTCTTCGCTCTGCCTTCATTGAAAATAGTCGAGAGCTTCGCGGGGCATGAGGATCTTTCATTAGTTAAGATGAAGCTCCTAGTGACTTATAACCAATTAGGGTCACAACGAAGGGCATGGTACAACTAGTTTGTACGGTCTTCGCTCTGCCTTCATTGAAAATAGTCGAGAGCTTCGCGGGGCTACCTTGTGTACAAGAAGCTCATTAAGAACTTTTGTGGTATCACAAGCAAACCAAAAATCAATGGACATATCATATCTGACAACCACTATTGTCCACCAACAATTGGCATACATTTTGACCAAAAAGCATTATCTTTTCCAAATATCTAGTGACTAACAATCTCTTCATTAATTTGTTTGCCCACAGCCACGTCTTCCATAATACTATGCACCTCATAATGCAAGCATAGATGACCGCATCTAGTGAGAAAATAAGTCATACCTTCTTGGCACTTCCCATTAGCCATATCACATTAAAATTAGTTCTTGGCAGCTCCTTTGTTGGGCATCTCCTCCTAAAAGTATAGACTACATAGGTAATAGAAACCTCCTTCCACACACATTGAAAACTCTCCAAAGCATCCTCACATTGCCTTGTTGGGAGCATCTTGCAACCATATCAACTAAAGCATCACCACTAACTAGCAATATCAACGTGAATTTGTTTGCCCACATCTACATCTTGCATAATGCCACATTCTTACAAAATGAAAGCATAGGTTTGACCCCATCTAGAGAAAAGTTGAGATAAGAGCAAGATCATTTGTAGAAAACAATACCAACTCTTGTTCATGCAAGTGAGATCAAGTTTTAGCTTAGCATAGGCTTTTAGATAGACATTTGGAGAGAAGCTCTTGCTTTGCATATGATGAAATTTGTGGACATCTTTAAAGGAATGCTATCCAATATTTGGAGAGAAGCCCATGGTTTGCATATGATGGAATTAGCGGACACCTTGCAAGGGAAGCTATTGAACATTTGGCACACAGATCAACCAAGTGTTGCCAAGCGCAACACTTTTTTCAACAACCGTCGACTAACTACAATCTAATCATTGATTTGTTTGCTTATGTCAATGTATTGCATAATGCTACACACCATCCCTCGCTTTGCACCAATTGACATAACTCTTTCCCTACTTAGCATATTGTATTGAAAACAATCCACCACTTTCTTGGCCAGGGCATCTCCTCCTATGTACTACAATTGTACTAAAATATCCTTTTAAATTTGTTGAAATAGCTTTTGAGGTCCTTGTTGGGCATTGCTTTCAACCATAATGACCAAATCATTTCCAAGCATAACATTTTTCTTCAATATCTCTACCTAAAAATCTCCTCAAGGATTTTGTTGCTAACATCTACACTTTAATAATGCTACATTGCTACAAAACTCAAGCATAGGTGATAGCATCCACAGATAAGCACTCAATCGACGCTTGCTAAAAATAGCCCATAGCTTCTCGCCCTCCCCTTGTTGGGCATGTCCTTCAAACAATATAGTGCAAGAGACAAGAAGATCATCAAGAATATCTCGATCAAAAAATTTGCCAAACACGGCCCACCTTTGAACAACCCATAAATAACAAATTTATATGCATTTGTATCCTCCTGGACAAGAGTGTCGCACCTTACATATATATCCATGACAATGCTACTGAGCTTAACATGATGCTCCAACATCCCTTGCCTCAAAGCCTCGTCATGGATTTGCTAAGAGCACGACACTTGGTGTACATATCCACCAAAGCAGTTGTTGAGCTTAACGTGATTTTCAACAATTAATTTCTTATTAACGAATCTCCATGACGATGGAGAGGCTTGTTGGATGGTGATATGCACAACTTTATTGGCAAGGATTACAACACGGTCTTGGAAGGTGGTCGCATCTCCTACTTCATTTGCGTGGACCTCACGCTACAAGTGTTAGAAAGGATTTTTCACTTACTCTAGTTACAATGAAGACATGTCGCTTCTCTAGATGTGAGTGTTGGACAATTACCCCAGAGTTTGCTGTGCAAGCTTTTTATGTAGCATTTTTTACATAGCTTGATCAAGGATTTTGAATTTATTCACGTGGATAACTCTCCGTGTGTCCTTTCACAAAATTGTATTAGGCTTATCGAGTAATCAATATGAACATTCCACATATGTCACTTAAGCACTCACAATATTTACAAGCTCCTCTCCATCTATATGTGGGGCTCTTTTGTACACAAGTTTCTATGCTAATAAAAGTATAAGACATTTTCTATACATTTGTGATTATTAGGCTAGGGTAATCAATCTATATCATTATGGGTGTCGTTATCTTTATCCACCACAAGTATTGGGAAGAAGTGCATGTTGCACTCAGGCAACACACTTACTTTAGTAGAATATTCTAGATTCAGTGGATATTCCACCCTCACAACATATTCCAAATGTTAAAGGAATATCCCATGTTGTAGAAGGCGGGAACCAACCTCAAGCCTAGACTGGTAGGCGAAGGAAGCTTCTAGGAGAAGTAACCAGTGAGTTACTGCAGTAGAGCTGACAGTGCATAGTCAGTCAAACACCAGTCTGGTAGCCTATAAATAGGACCTTACTCATTTTGTATAGCTTTTGACTCTTTAGAATCTTCACTAGTCTACATTCAGAGCTACTTGGGCTCTTGTAGTGTGCTCTCTCTCTCTCTCTCTCTCTCTCTCTCTCTCTCTCTCTCTCTCTCTCTCTCTCTCTCTCTCTCTCTCTCTCTCTCTCTCTCTCTCTCTCTCTCTCTCTCTCTCTCTCTCTCTCTCTCTCTCTCTCTCTCTCTTTTGTAATGACAAAGCAAGCTCCTAGGATATTGACTGCTCTCCAGTGTATTATGCATATCTCAAATACAATCCCAGTTGCAGTTTCATTACCAGTATCTTGTCTTTCAATTCCAGTGTTTCATCTTTCGGTTTTGGTGTTTCCTCTTTCAGTTCCAGTATCGTTTTCTAGTAATCATTGAGTCTTCTAAGTCTGACATCTTTAGTTCTAAGTATCAACCTGGAATACTTGTTTGAACACATCCAACTCATTCCATTATGATTTTAGTTCACTCAGTCAGTCATCCGATCAGTTCAATCAAGGAACCAGTATCAGTCATCCAATCAATCCAGTCAAAAACAAATAAAGCATTTAAAGTCCCAGCCAATCGCACGTGGAGAATGAATCTTGAAGCAAATCTCTTTAGTAATAATTAAATGGACAAGTCAATGCATGATCGACACGTCACAAGTAGAGCGCAGAGATCAAGGGGCGACTAGCTCGTGGAGAATTCATGGCAAGAATACGTATAACTATGCGACAGGTTTGCCCATCCACAGCTTACTTACAACCCTTGGCACCACTTGCTCCTCCACTTGCAGAGAGTGTGCCCGACCCACATCTACCTGCTTCTCCCTTGTAGAGCCTAACTCCTTCAACCATAACCATACCCAACACGCCACACTATTCCTTCAACGACTCATTCACGACATCAACAACATCATCAACAAGTAAGTCTTCTTTAACCGATACTTCTTCGTTTGAGTCGTGTATGGGCAGAAAGACCATATCACAATATATGAAGGAATCCATGGACAAGATGCACTCTCAAACAGAGAGCCTTAAGGAGTCGTTAGGTCTCATACAACACAACAAGATAGCGAAGTATGTATTCCAAGAAAGTCCAGAAATTGCTCAAACTATGGGGTTTAGAGGTGATTAGGGAAGCTGCAGCACTTCCTTTTGGTGGGCAAATCACGCATCTCAAACAGAGAGCCTTAAGGAGTCGTTAGGTCTCATACAACACAACAAGATAGCAAAGTATGTATTCCAAGAAAGTGAGCGAGAAATTGCTCAAACTATGGGGTTTAGAGGTGATTAGGGAAGCTACAACACTTCCTTTCAATGGGCAAATCACGCAACAGGTGCTCGCTACGTACAAAGCCGATAAAAGTACTGTAGTGATTCACAGTCGCACATTAGAACTGACTGTTGGTGAATTGGCCCACATTTTCAAACTCCCTAATGACTAGAAAACCACACAAGCAACTATTGAGGAAGTCAACCAGTATCCAAAGGAAGACAATCAGGCCAGAAAGAACAGAAAAGATGGGGCTCGGGGTCTCAATAATAAATCTATACAATAGTGGGTAGATTTATTATTGAGACCATCATCCTGAAGAACAGTCCCACATATTTGTCTGAAAAATTGTTTGCAATGCTACTAGCTAAAATATTAGACCCAGATGCTAACATCAACATTGCACAGTTTTTGTTCAGCAGTGTCACACAGTAGACTGTCAAGGCTAAATCTAGAAGCCTCTTTAAAGCTTGGTATGTCTGGCAGTTTTTCTACTGGGCGAGTCAATCTACAGTACTTGTCATTATCCACACAACATGGGACAAGGTGGATGCTTCCAAAGCCAATAAAATCAATTTAGATTCATCTGATGGGGAAATTGGATCTGATAGATTTGATTCACAATAAACTGAGTCACAGAGAAAGGAAAGCTCATCAAAACCTTCTAGGGACAAAGGCAAGGGTAAAGACTTGGTAGGGGAGAAGCGCTCAGCTACCGACATAGATATTGTTTCTTCTGTTAAAAATCCCAGAACACTTAATTTAATACAGGGATTTCAATCAAGGAGTCAGAAACCAGTCAGTACGGAGACCACCATCATTGAGCAAAACACACAAGAAATGCAGACATAGGCTGATCGCACTAACATTACTAACCAACAAACTAAAGCCATTAGAGCTACAGAAGCTAACCAGGCTTCAGGTAGTAGCTATGTACTAGAGGTTAGAAGCATAGCAATTGTCAAGTTAGATCAACTACAGAGGTTGACAATAACACCTCTTAAGGGAAGACTGGTGATAAAAAAACTAGATAGAGCTGCTTTGCCATATCTGTTCTATAACATTTAATGGCCTAAAAACTTGTGTATAGCGAAAATTAGCATGAACATAGTGGGCATTTCATTAGAATAGATTCCTAATGAGAATTACAAGAGTGCTTGGGTGGAGAGAGCAACAAAAAGCATAACACTTAGTTAGATAGCATGAACAATACTTTCAAAAGAGAGAGAAATTAAGCTACCGACAACAGTTGAGGACCAGATTTACATGGAGCCGGTCCCCCCTCCAAAAGGCTTTGTATTATGGTTTCTCCCATCAAGAGAGACATTGTATAATACAATTCTTTGTGTTCCTTCAAGACTAGCTAGTGCAATGAAGATGAAAGCTTCATGCACCAAGCAAAACACTTATCAACCACAACATCAATTGTCTCCAGTCTCAGACCCAAGACCTCACACACCTTCGAAGATGGTGAGAGCTAGCAAGGTATGAGAGTAGATTGAGAGGAAGTAGGAGTATTCTTACGAGAAAGATGTACATCTCCTCACATAATCACTCATATTAGCATAGCTTAGCTTAGTAATTAGCATGGTAGAGGAGATGAGCATGCATTGAAGCTTGGCTCTTGGTTGGATTTGCATCACAAAGCCAAGAGTTGTTGGTGTAGGCCTCCTTTCTCACAAGCTTTGAGTAGGTGATAAGCTTTCCATTAAAGCGTGAGAAGGAGAGAGAGTCTTCTTTACTTCACACATGAGATTGTGTGAGTGTGTGTGTGTGTTTGATAATGCCTTGCAAAAATCAGCCCCCTCTCTCTCTTGGTCGACCCCTCTTGCTATTTGCTCATGCTACCCTCTCATTGGACCTCCTTAGGGCTAGCCAATGACAATTAAGCAGCATAAGTGATAGCCTTTTGAAATGTGTCCCCCTTTCCCCTTTTGTGAGAGCTTTAGGTAATTTAATAATTCAACTAAACTCTCATTGGACCCCTTTGCCTCCTGGCCAATAGGAATCAGGAAAGCCATTGGGCTGTTGAATGCTCATTGGACCCCTTGGGAGACTGTCCAATAGTCTTCTAGAGGGTTTAATTCTCATGGGTTCTTTTATTAAGTGTTTTTAAATTATTAAACTAGATTTACTCTAGCCTAATTCTCATTGGTCCACCTCCAAGGCCATCCAATAGGAATTGGGTATACCTTGTGGGCATCTAGTCTAGGGAGCTGACATGTGTCTCTCATTCCCTTTGTGTAAAGGGAGCTTGTGTGTGTGTGTGTGACTTTCTCTCTCATCCCCTACAAGCAAGGCTCTCCCCCTCCTATGTAGGGATTTGTAAAGACTTTTGGGACACACACAAAGCATCCAATTCCCCCCATGGTTGACCTTTGGACACAACCTTTGAATTTTGGAACCTTAGCATTTTGGAAATCTTAATGGGATGAACCTTAGGGTCTTTTTAGCCCATTGTTGCACATGGCTCTTTTTGTAGATGGCCCCCCCTTTGGATCCCTATTTTCCCTCCTTTGGATTCCTACTATGGCCGGTCTGCTAGCTTAACCAATATTCTAGCTTTTTCTCCCCCGACACTTCCCCATATTAAAGGATCAGTTTAACATGAGAAAATCATTTAGAAGAATTAGATATTGATTATTATGACATATTCCTAGTGACAGCCTATGAAACGGATAACACAAATCTTGATGTAATCACTCAAGGCTGTGCAGTAGCCATTTAATCGGGCTGGAACATGATAGTAAATTCCATTGGTCGAATGATAGAAGCTCAAACTTGTAACGGGAATGGCCTATGAACTTTGAGAATAGCGGAATTAGGAGAATTAAAGTGCATACACACACACACACACACACACACACACACACACACAGAGTCTATCCTAGTTGTGGCTACAACTGCTCCCACCTAAACCATTAGCTCTTTACTCTCTTGCTACCAGACCAAACTCTAAGTGGCTCAAGCAAACCCATGCACACCTATTGCCTTGAGCACCCATCTTCTATTACCAAGCACTCCCCACCAATGGACAATGCTTGTCCCTTGTTCGCCTCTACATGATCATTAGTAGCTATCCTGATCAAGGTCTTGGTCTTGGTCCCGATGACCCACCTCACTCTTTCTCTTTATTCATCTCCTTGCTAGTAGCAAAGCACACATACTCTCTCTCTCTCTCTCTCTCTCTCTCTCTCTCTCTCTCTCTCTCTCTCTCTCTCTCTCTCTTTGTGAGATCACTTTCAGAACATAGAGGGTGATAATTGATGGTAGTAACATGAACATAGTACTTAATTAACTTGGCATGAACAATACTTTCAGAACATAGAGGGTGAACTTAATTGATGGTAGTAACATGAACATAGTACTTAATTAACTTGGCATGAACAATACTTTTACGAGAGAGAGAGAGAGAGAGAGAGAGAGAGAGAGAGAGAGAGAGTATTAGAGAACGTGACAATAGTTGAGGACCGGATTTACTTGGAGCCGGTCCCCCCTCCAAAAGGCGTTTGTATTATAGATTCTCCCATCAAGAGAGACATGGTACAATACAATCTTTGTGTTCCTTGTGACCTTGGTGATGCTATGAAGATGAAAAGCTTCATGAATCACGAGCATAACACAAACTTTGCGAAAAGCATTAACTATCCGAAGCCTCGGTCCCAAGGCCTCAAACACCTTCGAAGGTGGAGAGAGCTAGCGGGGAATGAGGGTAGGGAAGAGGAAGAAGAATCATTCATAGCAGAAAGAAATAGCTCCTCACTCATCATCACTCTTCTTGCTTAGCATAGCATAATAGCACAGTAATGAAGATAAAGAAGATGGCAAGCTTAAGCATTGAAGCATGGCTCTTGGTTGGATTTGCATTCCATAGTCAAGAGTGTTGGTGTAGGCTCTCCACTTCTCAACAAGCTTGGAGAAGGAGATGGAGCTCTTGCACTTTGCACTCCACACAATGAGAGAATGTGTGTGTGTGTATGGGAGAGTATACCCCCCTCTCATGCTTGGTCCACCTCTCTCTCTCTCTCTCTCTCTCTCTCTCTCTCTCTCTCTCTCTCTCTAGCCATTTGGTTTGATTTGAATACTTTAAGCACTTAGTCAATCAAACATGTGTCTTTTGTTCTTCTTAAGTCATTTGGTTTGAATTGAATACTTCAAGCCTTAGTCAATCAAACATGGAAACATTCATGCCTCTTCAGAACTTATCTTTGAATTTAACATTTCAAAAACCTTAATCATTTAAGCATAAAATCCACCTCAAGCTTTGGGCAAGGTTCCCACAATCACTTTAAGCATCTTATCACCTCATGCTTGGGTAGGATTCCCACCTCGAGGTTATCCCTAGCTTGCATAAGGTCAAAGGACTTTTTAACACTAACATTTGGAGGTCTCTAATAAAGCTAACCCTAAGGTCTTTTAAGCTCCATTAGATGCATGTTTCTCTTTGATAGACTACCTCCTTTTGGACCCCTATTGAGATGTAACCATATCTCCTCTTGGTCCCTTGCAGAGGTAAATCTAGAAGCACTTATTGCACATTGCTCTTTGGTAGACCGTCTCCTTTTGGACCCCTATTGAGATGCAACCATTCCTCTTTTTGGTCCGCTGTTGAGATAGGTCTAGAAGCACATATCTATATCCCAACTCTTCTTCCCCTTTTATCTCCCCATATTAAATGATCAGTTTAATATGAGAAAATCATTTGGTAAAGTTAGTTATTATATTTTATGACATTACTTCTCTCTTGAAATCATAGTCGTCCTCGACTATGAGGTAGAGAAGATAAAGCATAGTCATTAGTCCATGTTTCTTAGTGGGTAGAGGATCCCTTTTTACCCTACGACATCGTTCCAGAATGGATGACTAATCCATTTGGTGCTCGGGAGACTTAGCTGCCGCAAGCATGTCTGCTCTTTAGTCCATATCATACTTCCAAAGTAGAGTGACAATTTCTACTTGGTGTTTGGGAGACGTCGTCACCACAAACATGATCATAAGAATGCATACTTCTTAAATTTTGTGCACAATAAAAGAAAGAGAATGAGTCTTATAAGAGAAAAACATTGTTCATTTACATGCATTTTCATTTGCTTACTCTAGTGTAGCATTGTAAGCATTGACAAGGTTCATATTATCCTTAAGCTAGGTTCCTTGCATTCATCTAGCATCTTTAAAAGGATAGGTCTTAAACTTAACAAGACATCATTGGATAATCTTATCGTTTCTTAGTACCTTGTCTTCGTGTTGAAGAATCAATTCGGGCTGCAACAGCTCTTCTTGATCTTCGATCTCTGGCGGGTCCTCAATTATTGGTTCTTTTTGTGGCTCTCCTTTGTAAGGCTTGAGTAGGCTCACATGGTTAACATTGTGAATGAGCCAATGGTTGGGCAACTTTAATTGATAAGCCATCTCATTGATTGGCTTAAGAATTTAAAAAGAAAGGACCATAGTATCTTTTTGCTAGTTTAGTATAATACTCTTGGCGGCTCGTAGGATTCTTGCCCGTAGTATGCTTTAGATGAGCCTTGAGAAACTTTAGCAAGACGCAATCATTTTTCGTAAAGGCTAAGGCTGTTTTGTGCTTATTAGCAGCATCCCTTTTTGCCTTTGCTGTGAGATGGATATAACCTTTTTAATCTTTGGAAAAGATTCTTATCAGTCTCGGCTATATTCATCAGCACGAAGATCTTCCCATATACTTTAAGTAGTAAGGGACTTTTGGATCTTCCCTCTTTAACCTTGAAAGGCGCTTTTTCCATAGAAGTATGTACAATATCATTGTACGCATACTCTATAAGAGGTAGGTACTTTTGTCATTGAGAACGTTGATCTACTTTTATGACATAGGCTTTTAGTAAATTCAAGAATCGTTAGATTAGTTATTTCACTTTGGTCATCCGTTTGTGGATGATAGGCCAAAAAGAGAAATTTAATCTACTTCTAGATTCTCAAAGAGACCCTTTACTGGTCGTTCTAGGATCTTTGTCCGACAATGTGGATGTTGGCAAGCCATGATACTTGAAAATTTGAGATATAATGAGGGTTTGCCGTTTGGTGTGCCTTAATAGTCTTTTTGACAGGCATAGAGCGTGTTTTCTTGCTAAGCCTGTCGAGACTGAAACAATCCAAGTTGCTTCCCTCGATCAAATTTCAATTTTTGGTATACCACGCATTTTGAAACATACTCTTATATGTTTAATTTTCATGGTAGACCAACAAAAATACCTTTCTACTCCTCGAAGAGTGGATTATGGAATCCCTCTTTGCCCCGCATAAGGAGAAGCATGGGATTCATACATGACTTTCTTATTGTATTGGTGAGTAACACATAGCCTATTGTCGTTTGGAAGATAACCATCCTTCAAGGTGAATGATTTTTTTTTCTTCTTTAATGCAAATGTTGTAATTACCTACTTAAAGTCTTGGTCAATAGCATACTCATCTATCATAAAAGATAGATCATTGTGAGTTGCTATAGACATCACATTTACCCTTGGCCATTGTGAAAGCGCATCGATCAATTGATTGTGCTTGCCAGCAATGTGAGTAATATGAAATTTAAATTGCAAAAGAAAATTTTTCCCACCTCATTTGTTTGTCGGAGAGCTTGGTTTGCGTCATGAAGTACTCGAGACTTTGGTGGCTTGTTCGTAAAATAAAAGGAGTCCCCAATATATAGTGCTTCCTTGTGTTTAGGACATGTAGAACAACTAAAAGCTCTTTCTCATAAATGCCTAAGACTCGTTCATCCGTATTGAGCCTTCGGCTCTCATATGCTATGGCATGCCCGTCTTGAAGCAAGACTGCTCCAAGGCAATAACCACAAGCATCACATTGGACCTCAAATGGCTTTGAGAGATCCAGAAGCATAAGGACTAGTTGGGAGGTAAGATTCTCTTTGAGCTTTTCAAAAGAATTTTGTTCTTTAGCAGTCCATGAGACGTTCTTCCTTGTTAAGTCATGCAATGGTCCTGCTATTTAAGAGAATTTTTCTATGAAGCGTTTATAGTATGCACACATACCAATAAAGCTTCTTAGCTCATGTAGATTCCTTGATTAGGCCATGCTTTTATTACCTCCGGCTTTGATGGATTCATACATATACCATCTTAAGAGATAACGTGACCTAAATATTGAATCTCTTGTAGGAAAAAAATCACTTTTCTTTTGATTAATGAAAAGCTTATTTTCTCTCACAACTTGAAAGATTATCTGGAGGTGTCGCTTGAACTCCTCAAGAGAATTTGAGTGGCCTGAAGATATTTGTCCATCGTGAGTTTGAATGCGGCTAGAGCATTTGTCAGACCAAAACTTGTAACTTATCAAATAGATCTTCTACCCGCAGCACGAAAAATCTTTTTTTAAATAGTGATCCTATTTAGTGCTCTATAGTCGGCACACATGTGATATGTGTCTTCTTTCTTTTGCACTAAAAGTATTGGCGAACAGAATGGAGAGGAGCTAGGTCTCACCATCCCTTTTTCCACCAATTCATGCACTTGCCTCATGATCTCCTCTTGTTGAGCTTGTGAAACTCAATAAAGAGGTTTATTAGGCGGTGAGATTCCTAGTAGAAGCTCTATTGCATAGTCATCATCCCCTCGTTTTGGAGGTAACTCTCTAGGGATGTCATCAATGAAAACATCTTGGAATCTATTTAGGAAATTAGACAATTCTAATTTCTATTGATTCCCTTTATTGCTACTTGTGAAAACATTAGAATCATTTCTAACAAAAATCATATACACAAAAATAGAGCTTTTTGTTGACTTATCAAAAGCAAGCGTATTAACCAAGGATATGGTGTCCCCGACTCATTAGCATCTATGTACATGCTCTTTTCCTTGTAGGTGAAATAGATTCTCCTTTCAGGGAACTTCATGTTGGCAGCCATGCGGTTGAACCATGGTGCCCTTAGGATAACATCCTCATGTTGGAGAGGAGAGATAAAAAAAAGTATTCTTTGTCGACGTAGCTTTGGACAGGAAGCCTCAACTTCCCAATCAAGGGAGTAACGGAGGCTTCCTATCCCTTGAAAGCTCCATCGGCAGTTACAATATCTCCCATCTCAAAAGCTTGAATGCCCAACTTGGTGGCCAGCTCCATTGATATGAAGTTGTGAGTAGAGCCAAGGTCACACATGATGAAGGCATCATGTTCCCTTACGTTTCCCCAAGCATAGGAGAGGTATGAGTCTTTGCAATGAGTATCCTCTTTCGGAGCTTCAACCATGGAAGCTCTAGGAGTGTCATTGAGTATATTTCTTTTGGGGCAAGAACGATAACCATGTCCTTGCTCCCCACACTTAAGGCATTTATGGTCTTTATGATAGGCCTCTAATTCTTTGGGAGAGAGCTTATTTTTACCTTTGTAAGCTCCTTTCTTCTTGGCCTTGTTGTTGTTGGTGTTGGTGTTGCCTTGGGAAGATTTTTGATCATTGCTCTTCCCTTTAGCTTCATTTCGATCCTTGTTTTCCATGGGCTTGAAATTTCTTCTCACCCCTTGTTGGAAATCGATCCTTGAAGCAACCATAGTGTGGTGATGACTTCGGTGATAGTGCTAGGCCGTTGTGAGTTAACATACTCGGCCATTTCTTCAGGTAATACCACACAAAATTGTTGCTTTTGTTTGACAAAGTCTATCTTTTGAAAGACTGTAGCTGTGAGACATAAATCCCAAAACTACATATTTGTGAATAGACTCGTTGAAGAGTAGCTTCAAACTTTGCCATTCGATGAGTACTTTGTCCTTGGCATCGCTTGCAAGGAATTGCTTCATTATGGAAACTTGTAGAGTTTTCCATGTCTTTGGGGCTTCACCATTGCCATGAAGGCTAGCCCACCATTGACGAGCAGATTTCTGGAAGTGTATAGCTACATGGTGTAGCTTGGAGGACTCCGTGAAGCCCTAGTCTCCAAAGGCCACATCAAATTTTTGGATGAAGGCCAATACTTTGTCGGTGGCACCAAAGGTGAAATCATAGGTGAGAAAAGAGATGCTCTTTCCTCCCTCTTTGAATTTTTTGAGCTTTTGGGACCCCTTCGCCATGCACGGTAAGTTTTGCGATGTCCTCTCCTCTTGTATCCTCTAGGAGAATAACTATAGCTTTCGTTGGAAGAGGAAAAGGTGAAGAAGAAGGAGAAGAGGGTGTCCTCTTTCTTGCCTTTTTCTTCCTTTGTTTCCTCTCTTCCCTTTTGGAGTGACGAGGAGAAGGACTATGGGTTGATTGTTTCCTCTTGGGAGGAGTTGGCGATAGTTTACACCATCATCTTCATGGAGCCCATCTTTAGAGGAACTTAGGGATTCCCTTCTTTCTTGTTCTTTGGATTCCTCCTCTCTTATGGGAGAGAGTCTTCTTTTGGGAGTCTCATCTCAAGAGGCCTCCTAAACTCTCTCTTCTCTTGGAGAGGAAGGGAAATCCCATAAACACGAAATTGTTGAGTAACTTTGCCTTGCAAAGTAGGGTTGACCATAGCTTGATGCAACCTAGTAACAAAGATAATTGATAAACATGGGGGCATCATCATTAGTACCTTCATGTGCAAAATCAAAGTTATAAATGTTCATTCTACTCTCTTGGTTATTGTCCAGCCATGCTAACTATACTTATGTGTTTACTTAGTGTATTCTTTGGCAATTCAAAACCTTAGTTGTTAAGCCTCTTAGCCTTTGAAAATAAGCACTTAAGTATCTACACCCACGGCTCAAATTGGTTAATTATAGAGAGTAGTGGAGTGGGTCTAATATAGCAGAATTACCGAGGGATAGCTCCTTTTGGACTTCTTACGGTTCAATAATAGTAAAGCCGTAGGAAAGTCTAAAAAGACCCCATTATTAAAACCAAAGCTCCCGAGGTGTGCACCATATCTCACATAGTGGGCTCAACAAAACCGATAATAGATCCCAATCCCACTTACCATAATATAATTAACAAAATCAATCATTAATAGGCAACTTAAGGACCTCTCTTCTTAAGCAAGAAAAGAGAAACCAAACACTCTGATACCAATGTAACGGGAATGGCCTAAGAACTTTGAGGATAGCGGAATTAAGAGAATTAAAGTGAGCATTTTTGTGAAATCACTTTGAGAACATAGAGGGTGAACTTAATTGATGTAGCAACATGAACATAGTACTTAATTAACTTGGCATGAGCAATACTTTTGCAAGAGAGAGAGTATTAGAGAATGTGACAATAGTTGAGGATCGGATTTACTTGGAGCCGGTCCCCCCTCCAAAAGGCGTTTGTATTATATATTCTCCCATTAAGAGAGACTTGGTACAATACAATCTTTGTGTTTCTTGTGACCTTGGTGATGCTATGAAGATGGAAAGCTTCATGAATCACGAGCATAACATAAACTTTGTGAAAAGCATTAACTATCCCAAGCCTCAGTCCTAAGGCCTCAAACACCTTCGAAGGTGGAGAGAGCTAGCGGGGAATGAGGGTAGGGAAGTGGAAGAAGAATCATTCATAGGAGAAAGAAATAGCTCCTCACTTATCATCACTCTTCTTGCTTAGCATAGCATAATAGCACAGTAATGAAGATGAAGACGATGGCAAACTTAAGCATTGAAGCATGGCTCTTGGTTGGATTTGCATTCCATAGCCAAGAGTGTTGGTGTAGGCTCTCCACTTCTCAACAAGCTTGGAGAAGGAGATGGAGCTCTTGCACTTTGCACTCCACACAATGAGAGAATGTGTGTGTGTGTGTGTGTGTGTGTATGGGAGAGTATACCCCCCTTTCATGCTTGGTCCACCTCTCTCTCTCTCTCTCTAGTAAAATTTAATTATATCATTTGGTACATGTGTCCTCTTTTTCCTCTTCGAGAGAAAGAACTTAATTATTTATTTTTATGCATCTAAATTCTCGTTGGACCCCTTTAAAGCCTATCCAATAGGACCAAGCACATCATGAGGGTCACACGTGGAGATTTTTTGAACATGTGTCTTTTATGCTTCTTAAGTCATTTGGTTTGATTTGAATACTTTAAGCACTTAGTCAATCAAGCATGTGTCTTTTATGCTTCTTAAGTCATTTGGTTTGAATTGAATACTTCAAGCCTTAGTCAATCAAACATGGAAACTTTCATGCCTGTTGAGAACTTATCTTTGAATTTAACATTTCAAAAACCTTAGTCATTTAAGCATAAAAATCACCTCAAGCTTTGGGTAAGGTTCCCACAACCACTTTAAGCATCTTAGCACCTCATGCTTGGGTAAGATTCCCACCTCGAGGTTAGCCCTAGTTTGCATAAGGCCAAAGAACTTTTTAACACTAACATTTGGAGGTCTTTAATGAAGCTAACCCTAAGGTCTTTTAAGCTCCATTAGATGCATGTTGCTCTTTGATAGACTACCTCCTCCTCTTGAGATGTAACCATCTCTTCTCTTGGTTCCTTGCAGAGGTAAATCTAGAAGCACTTATTGCACATTGCTCTTTGGTAGACCATCTCCTTTTGGACCCCTATTGAGATGCAACCATTTCTTTTTTTGGTCCCCTGTTGAGATAGGTTTAGAAGCACATATCTAAATCCCAACTCTTGTTTCCTTTTTATCTTCCCATATTAAATGATCATTTTAATATGAGAAACTCATTTGCTAAAGTTAGATATTATATTTTATGACAAACTTCCTACTCCAGTGCTAGTACAACACTGCAACAAGAACTTCAGTAGGCCCAAAAGGAGCTGAAAAAGCTAAGGGAGGAGAAGACTAATCGGGCAACCAAAAACCTGGCTATTCCGATACAAGAACAGTAGCACATGAGGGAGAAGAAAGCACTAGAAAAGAAAATCCACAACCTTCTCCAAGAAAAATACGATCATTCAAGAATCAAAGGAAGATTCTTTGAGGGATGCTGATCGCTACCAAAAACTGATGGAGGCTAAGAGATCAGATTATAGAGGTTTATTTAAAACACATCAAGTGACAAAGGATGCCATATCCCAGAAATACATCTACCACAATTTAGTGCAGATTGTGGACAAGGATGGGGATCCCTCTTGATGTATCTGATCTTGAGACCTTCATCGAGATAGTCTAGGTCGAACTCAGAGAAAAAGCAAGACAATACACTACGAGATTGGTTGATAAGGATATCATTGAGTTTGTTGATAGCCATAAATAGGATGATGATTATGATGAAGATGAGGAGGACAGATTTTGGGACCAGGATCAACAACACCAGAAGAAGCCTCACAATGGCGATGATGATGATGAGAATGGAGCTGGTGGTCATAACACTGGGGCATCCGCTGGGGGGGACATCAATGGGGAATGCATGCACCTCCGAATCAAATGGTAGGAAACCCAGTGGAGCAGCATGAACCACCACCAACAGGAGATCATCCAGATTCACAACAGTAGATTGGATTCACAACTCTAAACAAAGGGAAAGTTGTGCTACTCATCACTGATTCTGTTTTTTACCATACTAGATACATTGAGTTACTAGCACTTAAAAAAGAATTTGTGGAGAGCCAAAAGTCTTCAGATTAACCAGTTTTTGGATGACGATTCAATGTACTTAGATCTGGAGCGATTTCATATGCTCTATGTGGGAGACAGAAGGATGGTGGCAGACTGGAAGTCAGCCAGCTACCATGACCAAGAAATCTGAGCTCACCTTGCATGTGTTCAAGTGTTGGAAAGGATTCCAAAGTGGGACCTCACTAGAAATGATAGAGTAGTGCATCCAAAAGCCACCAACTTAACCACAACAGATCTCAGGTCATTGGGACTTCCTGTGGAAATACTGTTAGGCAACAAGCCTACATACCAATGTATGACGGAGATCAGGTGCCAATTAAAGGATGTGCTCATTAAAATGCAAAGTTCTAGAGGAATTTTGGATCTCAGAGTCAAGGATTTAATAGAACGCAATGAGGCTAGTAGTAGAGGACCCAAGACCAAAATGTTGCTCAAAGAATAGGAGACACATCTTAGGAGTTTGTTTCACCTGGTTCGACTTACAAGGAAAATGATGCAGCAAGAAGATCAGATAGTATCAAACTTTTTAGAATTTGTCCTTGACTCTCCAACCCTGCTCTATGCCATTCCACTTGAGGAAGCTGAGTTTCCTCGATTCTTTCTAGCTTTGTACCTACCTCACACTAACTCAGCGGACCAAAGAAATATATGGAGATAGCAGATGGGCTCTGAACATGGTATGAAGAGGCAACTGCAAAATGGCTGGCAGGGAATTGAGTAGTGCAAGATGCACAACAAAAGACTGTGGCCACTGAACCTTGGGAGATCTCTATAGATTTCAGTTGTTCATGGGTCAATAGAAAATTTAGATCAAATGGCTCATTTGCATCATAAATCAGCTACTACAACTGACAATTGAGGCCTGTAAAATTCCATAGAAAGAACTGGCTTGTAAGGCGAGCTATGAACTGCAATTCAGAGAAATGGCTAAGATTTTGTTTTAAACCCGCATCAAAGGCAACCAGCCATTGCCTCAGAGATGGATGCAAACGGCCTCCTATTGTCACAAGCTGGCCATAACTTGTCTAACAAGAGGCAGACACACCCTATACGATGCTGACACTAAGACTTGGGATGCATTGACACCCTATGAAGTTGAAATGACAATAGATAGGAAGGACCAATTAGAGTAAGAGTCACTGTTCCAACTAATTCAGAAGGGAAATGTTGGACCCACTACTTCTAAAGCATCCCAGGAACCATCTAAGAGGAAGAAGGCACCTAACAAGAAGAAGGTTTGTTGGACATACACTGGGTAAGGAAGTCCACTATTGCTCAGGTAGAGGGTGCTAACAAGGTGGTGATTAAGAAAGCTGGAGATGTGTGGTATAAGATAATGATTGTCCACAGCCAACCCCTTTGGAGTCCTATGTTGACACATAGGAGAGCTGACTGTCCAAATACAAAAGAAGCAACAAGCAACTGAGAAACCTTATTGACACAATCACTAGGAAATTGGAAAACAGTCTGGAAATCGTTCACTGGAAATTTTGGTATATACCAAAATTCAAAAAAGGAGAGGAGGAATGTAGAAGGCGGTAACCAAGGACTGGCGGGTGAAGGAAGCTTCTAGGAGCAATAACCAACGAGTTATCGCAGTAAACTGATAGTGCACAATCATTCAGACACCATTCCAATAACCTATAAATAGGACCCATTACTCATTTTGTATAGCTTTTGACTCTTTAGAATCTTGACTAGTCTACATTCGGAGCTACTTGTGCTCTTGTAATCATTATGGTGTGCTCTCTCTCTCTCTCTCTCTCTCTCTCTCTCTCTCTCTCTCTCTCTCTTGTAATGACAAAGCTAGTCTCTGGGATATTGACTACTCCCCAGTGTATTCTGCATATCTGAAATACAATCCTTGTTATAGTTTCATTACCAATATCTTGTCTTTCATTAGTTCCAGTGTTTCATCTTTCGGTTTTTGCTGTTTCCTCTTTCAGTTCCAGTATTGTTTTCCATTATTCATTGAGTCTTCTAAGTCTGACATCTTTAGTTCTAAGTACCAACCTGGAATAGGTTTCTGAACGCATCCAGCTCATTCCACATGCTAATAGCACATTCAAATGGCATGGGGATTTTTTAGAAACCTTTACCAAGATTTTGGCCAAAATATCTCTCGTAGATATTTACACATGGAAAAAAAAATTAATACCGATATTCTACCTAGAATGCCTACATAGACAAATAGCAATACAAATTGTAGATTACATTCAACTCACTCCAGGCCTATACCAAATATGTTATGTCAGGATGCACTCTAGACTAGCATGGCTAACAAAAGCAATGATGTCATGGTCATTCTACCTATAGCTATATAAGCTCCATCCCTCCATAAATACACTGTACTATACACACAATGACAACTTTTCACATTAGTTGCCATTTCCCAAGGCATACCTAAGAGGGAAGTCCCTTGCTTTACCACTTTAGAGGAAGACAAGCCTCAAAGCACCCGACCATCATTAGGATGCTATTGCTTGCAAAGAAGGGGTTGCTTGGTGTCCACTGATGGGCAATCAATCATTCACCTTATTCCATCACTTAGCCAAAGCAACCCACACACCTCATCAACCATAATATAAAGTTATTACAAACGTTATAAACTCGTACAAAGTTAGAGTTTGTTGGCATACTACTTAAAAGGATATATTATGGCTAGCATTAGTGTTTGTAAGTATGGCGTAACTTTTGAGGAAATTTCAGGTGCTTAGTCTGATGAGCATAGATGGGACTTTTGAAACTTTTAAAGAACTTACTTTGTATTACATTGCAGTAATAAACTAAAAGGGTTTTTCGTAGTACACCTTTACCTTTGGAATTTACAATTAGCATCTAGTCTTTCTGTAAAGAATTTGAGACACTACCTATACACCTTATACGTGGTAAGACCACCCTATGCATCTGCATTCACATTTGCAATTAATCCACCCTTGTATTCACCTTGGTAATTTATCTATATGCCTTAAGAGGGTAATTTTTGCTCTTTCTGTTGAGAATAAATCTCCATAACTTTTCTTGTTGGCCACAAGCAATTAGCCTCTAAGCTATGCTGGCTTTTGATCATCCTCCGAGCCATGCACGAAGACTCCTCTGAACAATGTTGTTGTTCTCACATTTGAACCTATCATGATTTTTGTGCTATTTTCCCCCTTCTTTTGAGACGTAGCTTTCTCACATTAAGAGACATCCAGTAAAGTTTGATTTACCAATGTGATGAAGGAGGGAATTGTTAGCATAGGCCTTCATCCTAGGTGAGATTCAACTCTTTACTGGCATGCACTCCGTGACACATGCAATAATGTTGTGGTCATTCTACCTAGAACTTTATAAGCTCCACCCTCTCTACTTTGTATACACTCTACTCTACACTCTTGTTCTCTCATTCATAGATGTAGTAGCCTTGCCTATCTAGTTGATTGTTGAGCCAGCAGAGGATCACACCCGCATTTTTGCTCACACCCATCATTTTGTAACCATTGATTGTAATAAATGTCTTTCCGACATTAATTTTGATTTGAGCCATTCATTAAGTAACGGGACTCAATTGAGTTTCCAGCCTGTAATCCCGACGTAATTTCACCTGCTGATGTAAATAATTAGAGATGTTCTCACCTCCAAGGCTGAGGTATATAAGCCAAAGTTTTGTAACCTAGGAGGATTCAATTATTAATCAAAGTGAGTTTTTGAGCGCCGTGACTGTGTCTGAGAGAGAGAGAGAGAGAGAGAGAGAGAGTCTTATCTCCTTGCTACGCGAGCTACGGGGCCGCCATTGGAGAAGCGACACCACCATTGTGTTAGCAACGGTGAGAGCTACGCACAGATACCAAGAGTGCGCGCTATCGGCTTCTACGTGTGGTAAGTTCCTACGAGCTTCGGTGTGAGTTTTCTTCCAACTCGTGTGTCGGAATAGAGCGTGCAGCATATCTATAGAACCACAACGAGTAGAGCTACACATTAGTACCATCGGGGTCAAGTTTCGGTCACCTGTATTTTTCGACCTGTCTTCATACGCGTTTACCGCACGGAGTGGTTATAGGTTGATTTTGCAGTTCAAGTCTTTAGGGTGTTGTTCTTACCTAGTGTATAGACTTCCCCTTGAGTTTGAGATCGATTCAATGATTCTAGATCCTGTTTCGTATAGCATTCGTTCGTAGTACGGATTTCAGTCACTTGCGTATTTTAGAACTTAGATTTGATTTCCTTAGTAGTGATTGTCATTAGAAGGTCGAGTAGGTGATTTGACACCCACCTAGTTGTTTCCATGCGCCTGCGGGTCAAGCTCCGTCCTCGTCTGACAAATTCTGTTGTTGGTTGAGTTCTCGCTATTTAGCTTCCGCTAGCGGCGTAACCGCCTTAACATTTGGCGCCGCTGCCGGGGACGAGAGCCCTAAGTAGGTGACCTTAGACTAATCCTACGAGGTGAGTCGTATAAACTACTTTGTATACTTTAGTTAGAAAAGATCTAGGAGTGGTGGACTCCGAAGGTCTCGAGAGATACTAGGAAGTGGGGTATTCCTGGGTCTTCCGCGTTGACAGTATTTTTAGTTTAGCTTAGATTAGATTGTTTTTGATGGTGTTTAAGTGGTTGTTGACATAAAAAGCATTTGCTACTCCTTGTGTGGTAGTAAATCTCTTTATATTTTCAATTGCAAAAAATCCATTTTATGATTAGAAGTAGCTTAGGTAGGGCCTGATTTGATCCTGATCTAGAGCTATCAATTGGTGTTATATTCGCTTGATGTGTTTGATTGCATGTTAGATCACTGAAAAAAGTCGCTTTGGTAGTGAAATATGCAATAAACAAACTTCAGAAAAATTTTCTGTGTAATTGATTGTTGCTTAGCACTTAAAAGAGCTATTGGAAGAGTTCTGTGCTGAAAAACTGGAAATCTGCAACTTTAGACATCATACGCGTATGATGTCTTAGGACCTAAACAGAGACTAAAATTGAAAATTTGACATTGCCAGAGTGTTTAGAAGGGGGGTTTTACCCTAAGATCAACTTAAAACAAGGGCATTAACACTCAAAGAAACCCAAAAAAGACAAGTCGGAGTCCAAGAAACGCAAAGAATAGGAAATTTTGGATTCAGATCTTGTTTTTACATTCAAACCTGACAAAAACACTTGAAACTCAATTATAAACATTGGAGAAGGCTTAAAACCAAAAATAGTCAAAATCTGGGACAAAAGACATCATACGCGTATAATGTCTTTTGGCACATCCACTACTTATTTTTGAAATCTGACCTGACAAGATTGTCACAAACACTGTTGAAAGCATAAATATCAAGTTTGGACCCAAATTGATGAAAAAGACATCATACGCGTATGATGTCTTTGAACTAATTTTGGACATATTTTGATACTTTGCTAACACAGATCCATTGTAATAGCTGTCTAGAGGTTATATTTCAAGTTTCATACCATTTGGATCACAATTGACCCAAAAAACAAGTCAAAAGCGGGAAATTGCCAAGAAAAGCCTGAACTAGCCATAACTTGCTCAAACAGAGTTCAAACTGAATTTTGTGAGTGAACAGAGCATAAAGGGGCCACTGAGAGTGAGCATAACCAAAATAGTCAAAATCTGTGAAAAAAGACATCATACGCGTATAATGTCTTTTTCAGCATAACAGTAACAAAATTCTCACCTGATGAAACAGAAGTTGTCCAACTGACAAGATTAAACAATTGACCAAGTATCAGTCAGTTTGGATCAATTCTGACCACAAAAACCTGGGAAAACAAATTGCCGAGACGGAAAAGTTATAGTCCTTTAGGGGAATTGATGAATTTGAGATCGGGCAGGAATCTCCGGAATAATCAACCAAAACAAGGGGAACAAGCAAGTGTCATATCAACCGAGGGAAGTGTAAACCAAAGTTGGGTGCAACCATTGGAGCCGATCTTTGAAGGAAGTGTCTCTGATACTTCTTCGGAGAGGTCTTACGAGATTTTCACCGAACACTTGAATCTGAACAACAGAGAAAATATGGCAGCAGGATCATCAAACCCTTCCGCCACCATGAAGCTATTGTTCATAAAATACCAGTACGACAATGAGCAAGGTGCCAAGATCTACAAAGATGGAATGGACCGCTATTGTGTAAAGATAGAAGATAGACCTAGTGAGTTCAAGGACTTAGTGCCTGTGAGCTATAGCGGAGATAGATATCTAGATGACGAGGGTACCATGTACTTGGTAGTCCTAAACCCTAACATTGTGGACAAGTGGGGATTGATGGGCACCAAAGCCAAAATAGATGAAGAACTTGAGGAGAAAGCACCAATAATGAACCTCCCTAATGCGAGGTTAAGAAGAGAGAATGAAACTACAAGGATCAACACTGATAACATCTATGTGGGGCTGTACAAATATAATAATGGGGAGCAAGATCGCTATTATAGATGTGAAGAACCCTACACCGGAGAGTTGACAGACCAAAAAAGACTTTATGTCTTTACCTACACAGAGGGATCGGAAGTGAAAATTGCCGCTTACGATAAGTATGGCAGGCAATACTCAACAATGGGCAAGAAAGAATTAGAAGGATATACATACTTTGGGGGACCACTACATCAGTATTATGTTACTTCTAGCTCACATAGACCAGCACCAACAAGTGGAGTGCAAAACTCAATGACAACAGGAGGACAAAGAACTCAGGTTGCTGACTCTTTCAGTCAACCTTGGGACTCGAAGCTCGGACCAATGGGATCATTACATTCCAGAGAGTCAATGGAGACGAATCGAGGTAGTGCAGTTCCAATCCCCACCTATACCACTCCAGGTCCAAGGTTTGAAGCGGAACCATCACATTTACCTCCCAGTAGTAGATTCAGGGCAGAGGAACCGACAAGGGTAACCCATGAAGTCCATGATGCTAGAGAAAGCTTTAGCCGGGACACAGGAGCAATGAGATTGGTAGCAGATCATAGACGTATGAGACCATCTCAAGTAGCCAAGTGTATGCCAAAGAAGTATGGTGGTTCAGGAGATCCGTATGCACATGTGTCACTCTTTAAGCAAGTCTTAAGAGCTGAGCAGATAACAGATTTCCATACACAATACGAGGGATTTGGTCTTACTCTAGAAGGTACTGCATTGACATGGTTTCAACCAATGAACATTGGGGGATTCCATGACATTGACCATTTGCTAAGAGAGTTTGCTGAGGAATTCTCAAAACGAGGGATTAAGCACAATACGGTCTCACAAATATATGCTTTTAAACAGAGAGAACACGAAAAAGTGAAGGAAGCTTCACTTCGCTTCAAACAATACATTGAGAGATGTCCAGTACGTGAACGACCACAAGATGACAGACTATCTGTTCTCTTTATTGAGGGACTGAGGAACGACACTCTCAAGAAGGACTTGCACTTGAAAGCTTGTACAAGTTTCGAGCAAGTAACGAGAGAGGCATTGTACTTAGTGGATAACTGTACGGTTTATGGAGAGGTGTCAGCGGATACAGATTTTGCATCCAGTAGCTCCTCCTCCGTAGCGAGCGAGACTACCACTAAAAAGAATGTTCAAACAACAACCATGCCAAATGTAGAGCAAATGATAGAAGATGCTCTAAAAAGGATGGCACCATACCAAAAACCATTGCCAAAAACACTGAAATGGTGTGCTATTGAACAAAAATGGACAAATCATCCAACAGAGGAGTGCTATTACAACAAAGGGTATGTAAGGGAGCGCCAGTATGCACCTCCTGCTCAATTAGCACCACCTCAGATACATCCAGTACCTCGATACCCAACGGGAAATGTACCAGGACCTATGGGGATAGAAAGACCGCAACCGGTATTGGGACAACAACCACCTTTACCAGGAGCAAGACCAGTGGGCATTAGATATGCACCAACCTTAGAGAATCAGGAAGAACAAGCCTTAGTGCCTGTTCAAGCCTATTATGAAGAATCGGGTGCACACATGTCTCCGACAGTGTATTACCCACCAGAAGAACCAAAACAACCAGAACCATGGGGCATGATGGGGAATGTTGGAACACCAACAGTTACAAGTGCTTCTGATGAAGAGAGATACAATATGGACGCAAGAACCTTGATGTTCATAGCTCATGGGGGTTAGCAGGACAGAGACCATCCTATCCACAAAGGACGAATCAAATGGGACCAAGACCAGCACTAGGACCCTGTTACAAGTGTGGAGGTGACCATCTGATGAATGTTTGCCCACATACGGAAATCATTAGAATTAACGCTTATTGCACTGAGTGTGGGGTTACTCACTTCATTGAGGATTGTTCAAAGAATCCAAACAAAGTGCAAAAGACGACATTGAATATGTTAGAAACTATTCCTACCAGCAGTGGGTCTGAAAATGAAACTCTGATACCAACGCAAGTTGTTACTAGAGCTCAAGCTAAGAAAACCACTAGAGAACCTGAGAATGGAAAGTTAGCGACTGAAGTGGTTAGTCAAGGACCGCGGAGTCAGAAAAACACATGGAAAGCTAGAAAAGCACGCATGAAGTTGAGAAAAGAACGTGAAGACGCTATTCTAGCTGAGGAACTAAAGCAAACTAAAGCTAGATTAGAAAAACTTGAGAGTCAAAACGGGAAACGAGAGATGAGCCCGGAAAGAACGAAACAAAAGAGTATCAAAGAAACAACGAGCTTAAGCTCAGGGGGATCAGTGCTAGTCGACAAGTACACGAACCATTGGACGCACTGATGAGAGCTTACGAAGCTAGGTTAAAGAACAACCAAACACAAGAACAGAGGTGGATGACATACCCAAACGCAGAATTGGAAAAGCAGAGACTTGAAATGTGCCAGAGAATGATCGAGACTGCACAAGCCTTATTAGAACCACCAAAAGAAACAATGAATTGTGGAAAGGAAAACCCAATTCAGCAAGAGACTATCGTTTCACGGGTAGCTGAAAAGACTCCCAGTGCACAAAAGCCTGAAAATACACAAAAGGATGACCGCATAGTATTGAACACAACCGATCAGGAGATAGAGAGTTTTCATCCAGTCATACAGAGGATTTACGGAAAAGATGAGGATTACAATGAATTTTGGAAACAAGTGAGAGAGGCAAACTTTGCAAACGAGCTAAGTTGCCAAGCTAATCAGACAAATGGGGATAAGGACATCAGGAATCCTCCCATAGTGGAATTTGAGGCAGGATCTCAAGTGGACTTGGATCTGCAATCTTACTGGGGAGATGGGGGCTCTGTTAGAACAATGGAGAGCAAACCTCATTCACTGAAAACCTTACCTTCATACTTAGGAGAGTATGAAGCAAAATCTGAGATTAGAGCACTTCCCTCAAGAAAAATCTCATCAGAAAAAGTCATGGATTCGCAAGGATTGATAGAGATTTTGTCAACACCAGTGACATGCACTATCACTCTAGCTGAGCTTTTGAGGCTAAGACCACATATGTGGACCACTGTAGGAAAATGCTTGGAGAAATTCGGGATAAAAGATCCAACATCGAGATTGCAAGAGAGCATGGAGGAGCTGAGCAAGCCACAAAAGAACGCTAAGCCTGTACCCTTAAACAAGGTCGGAGAGTATTGCGAAGGTGAAGAGGGGAATACAACCTTACCAGTTGAATTCCAAGGAGTGAACACAATGGCAATACTAGACAGCGGAGCTGGGGTAGCCATTGCTACAAAAGAAATCTGGAAAAAATGGGGGAAACCAGCAATAAGGAAGACTAGGTTGAAACTCCAATTAGCAGATGGACACATGGAGAAACCTATGGGGTTATTAGAGAAAGTTGTAGTGACTTCTTGCGGCATTGAATACGAACATACTTTTGCTATTGTCGATTTTGGCAAGGAGAATAACTATGATATCATACTGGGAAGACCATTCATGAGACAGTTGAAAATGGTCCAGGATTGGGGCTACGATCACATATATCTGAGAAATATGGAAACCACTACACGTGTGAACCTGAAAGACCATAGCTACAAAGATGTGAACCGAACACCGGTAGAGGAGTTTGATTCAGCTACTTTGGCGGGATCCGAATTTCCAGCTTGGTTAGGTAAACCCAAGGAGTTATGGATGTGTGGAGCTTCGAAATGTGGAAGTCTGAAACGAGAAGAATGTGTTTTAGAAAGGGCTATCGAAGACGAAACTTATGTAGGAGAACCCTTTCCAGAGGACACGTTTGAACCATTAGAATGGACACACATTCTAGCAACCCTAGATGTTTGTGCAATTCCGGATGGTCCCACAACGAAATTTTGCGACAAGGACGGGTACGACGTGGTTCCGTATTTCATGTTGAGAACTGTACTCGAAAAAGAAACTGAAAAGAACGATACACTGGAAAAAGAAGATGAAGAAGAGGTGTTTCACGACATTCCAATCATCCAGAGTGGGGAAATGAAGCAGACAACGAGTCAACGGACAATTCAAGCGGAAACGAAGAAACTATAACGGATGTCCGATTTTATGATTTTCCGAACCAAACTAAACAACGCCAGAAACGCTATAGAGCAAAGAGAAAAACAAAAGGGGTTAGAACCAATCCGATGCCTAGAATAAGAGGAAAAAATCAATTCCTAATGCTAGTAAAGGCTGAAGATTGTGTTAAGGATAAGATTTCTGGAAGAATGAGAGGCAGTGATCAAAAGAGCTTACGAAAAGACAAAAGAGGCTCAAGAAATCAAGTTCAAAAGAATGGAACGAAAACTGAAACAGAAAAATCAGAAAAGAACAAGCGCAACAGAGAACACACGGAGTCCAAGCTAGAACGTAGAAACAAGTACAGAGAGCTCAAGAAAACTCTGAAAGAAGTTTGGACGACAGAAATTGAGAGTGGAGAGGACGAAAACGTCAAAATCAAGGAAAACATGGATGTTCCCTCTCACTATAGGAAATTCACAATAGAGGATAGGAAGGTGATATTAACCCCACCTATTCGAGAGAGGAAGGAGAACGAATCTTATGACGGACCGGAGGATGCAAAAAAAGTTGATTTAGCAGCTCCAGGTGAGACGCCTAGACCGGTGTACATAGCCACAGATTTGTCTCCAAGGAGGAAGAGAGACTTTTGAGTCTTCTCAGAGAGTATAGGGATGTGTTTGCATGGTCTTATAAGGACTTAAAGGGAGTTGACCCATCGATATGCCAACACTCAATCCCACTGAAACAAGACGCAAAGCCTAGCAGACAGAGACCATACACATATAATGATACTTTTGCTAAGCGAATCAAGGAGGAGATAGATAAGCTAATGGAAGCTGAATTCATATACGAGATTGAACACACTGATTGGGTATCTCCGATTGTGGTAGTACCTAAGAAGAACGGAAAACTCCGAGTGTGTGTCAACTTAAAGAAAGTGAATGCTGCAACAATCAGGGACAATTATCCCCTGCCGATAACTGATCATGTTCTAGAGCGTGTATCAGGGAAAACAGCATACTCCTTTCTTGATGGTTTTTCAGGATATAACCAGCTAGCCATAGCACTGGAAGATCAACATAAAACAGCTTTTGCAACGGAGTGGGGAATTTATGCTTATCGAGTTATGCCTTTTGGTCTAACCAATGCTCCCGCAACCTTCCAGAGGCTGATGACGCATGCTTTCAAAGCATATTTAAGGTTGTTTCTAGAAATCTACATGGATGACTTATGTGTACATTCTCTACTGAGAGATGAGCATCTAGAACACCTAAGAAAAGTATTTGAGAAATGTAGGACATATCGCATTTGTCTCAATCCTGAGAAATGTGTGTTTATGGTCCGACAGGGCAGAATTCTGGGACATATTGTCTCACAAAACGGAATATCCACGGATTTAGAGAAGATAAAAGTTATAGTGGATATGCCTAGACCAACCAATGCGAAACAAGTACAGAGCTTTATGGGACATTGTGGATATTATAGACGATTCATTTACATGTACGCTATAATAGGCCAACCACTTTACAGGCTAATAGTGAACTTTGAATGGACAGAGAAATGTGAGGAATCATTCAAGAAATTGAAAGAGGCACTCATTACTGCTCCAGTCTTGAAATCACCAGATTGGGAGAAGATATTCCATGTGCACATAGATGCTTCTGCATATGCAATAGGATGCATTCTGGCTCAGCCAGAAGAAGGAAACATGGATTTTCCTATCTGTTACGCCAGTCGACAGCTCAACCATGCAGAGAAGAATTACACCACAACAGAGCGAGAGGGATTAGGAATGATATATGCTGTGAAGAAATTTCGGCATTATCTTCTAGCCAACAAGTTTGTGTTTTTTACGGATCACCAAGCCTTGCTCTACCTAGTGAATAAACCATGCAATACCGGGAGAATAGTGAGATGGTTCATTATCTTACTGGAATTCGACTTCACGGTAGTAGTAAAGAAAGGAAAAACACATCTTAGAGCTGATCATCTTTCGCGATTGACGAATGGAGAAGACCCTATAGGAGTAGATGACGACATGCCAGACGCGTACTTGTTCAACATAGAAATGATACCTAAGTGGTCTCAAAATGTCGTTGACCTATTAACCTATGGAGGAGAGTTCGATAGAAGAGAATACAACCTGAAACATATTGCTATTCAGCAATCCAAGAATCTTCAATTGATTGCAGGAAGGTTGTATCAATTGGGAAATGATCATGTTTTACGACTATGCATCAATCCTGAGGAATATAATATATATCTGCGCGAAGCACATGTTCAGGAATGTGCATTTCATTGTTCAAGAAGGAACACATATAGGAATTTGTTACAATTGGGAGTCTATTGGCCAGGAATGAAAGAAAGCGTACATGAATATGTCACAGTATGTATTGTATGTTCATCAAAACCGCCAGCCGAGTATTCAACATTATATCAGATAATGATCGCTCCAGAATGGAGTCAGTATATTGTTGAATATCTCACAAATAGAACTTTCCCAGAAGGAACGTCAAAAGCTCGTCAGAAATCTGTAGAGACAGAAGCTAGAGATTACGCTTTAATAGGAGATCAACTCTATAAGAGAGGTAAAGACAACCAGCTTAGGATTTGCGCATCAGAGTCTGAGTATGTGATAATCCTGGAGCAAGCTCATGGAGGAGTAGGTGGAGGCCATTTCTCAGGTGATAAGACAGCAAAACTTGTCTTAGCCGCAGGAATATGGTGGCCAACATTACATATGGACGCTGAGGAATACGTTAAACGGTGTGATGACTGTCAGCGGACCAAAGTACCACTTAAAAGAGATGATATGCCGCTTAGACCAATGATGGGGGCAAGAGCTTTTGCAAAATGGGGGATTGATTATGTCGGACCCATTTCACCTCCTGCATATAAGACTCATGCACAATACATCATTGTGGCTACAGACTATCTAACAAAGTGGGTCGAAGCAAAGGCAACTCAAAAAGCAGATGCCAGGACCACGGCACAATTTCTATATGAATACGTCTTTGTACGATATGGATTGCCAATAGAAATTGTGAGTGATCGAGGCACACATTTCATAAATGAAGTGATAGAGATCCTTCTAGATGAATTCATGGTAATCCATAGGAAATCAGCCCCGTATCATCCACAAGCAAACGGACAAGCTGAAGCAACAAACAAAACCATATGCACGGTCCTTACGAAGATTGTATCTGAGTCGAGAACTGACTGGGACCAGAAGTTGCATTCAACATTATGGGCATATAGGGTAGCATATAAAACATCAATAGGAACGACCCCATATAACATGGTTTTTGGGCTAAATGCTATCTTGCCAATAGAATTCTTGATTTCAACCTTAAGGTGGCTAAGGATCTAGAGTGGACAGGGCACGAGCTCTCTGATAGAATAGATGACCTGGAAAAGCTAGATGAGCTTCGCCTAAAAGCAGTAGCTTCCATCTACGCTCAAAAAAGGCGACAAAAGGAATTTTTTGATAAGCATGTGCGGACTAAAGAGTTTAAAGTTGGGGACTATGTCCTAGTTTACACTCTGAAACAGCATGCTAAAAGCTTAAAAAGCGAGGGATGGGACCTCTGGTGATTAAAGATCTATCACCAAGTGGAGCCGTCAAGCTTGCTACATTAGACGGAGAAGAAATGCCCAATTGGATTAGTGGATGCAGAGTGAAAAAGTATCTTTTGCCGCTAACCCAAGACATGCTTCTCAAAATACATCAAGAAAAGCTGCGTGTCCAAAAAAGAAAAAGATTGTAGAGGAAGCGCAAGCCGAGGCGAAGGAAAGAATGGAGAAAAGAAGACTACTGCGTCAGAAACAGCGCAATGAAGGAGCAATACGAATAAACGCAGTTAGTATAACAGAAATGGGGAATGACAAAGAAGAACCCATCATTGAATGCAAAGTAGGGACCAACCAAATTAAAGCCAGAGCACTATTGGATTCAGGAGCTCAAGCTAACCTACTTTCACTCAGTTTGTATAGACAATTGACAAATGACACGAAATTACAAACTGCCAAGCAAGAGTTAAAAAGTTACTCTGAGAATTCAATCAAAACTGTCGGATGCACAGTTCTACATATACAGATTAACCAATATGTGTATCCTCATATGTTTTACGTGGTTGAAGACCAAGCTACACAACATCCATTATTGCTAGGACAACCATGGTAGAAGCAATACAATGCAATGATTGACTGGAGTTCTAAATCAGTGCTTATCAAATACGAAGGTGAAAGTCAATCAGTTAAGTTCACCAAAGGAGAAGAGCCAACTCTAAAGGATGATTCCAAAGACAAAGATGAACAACAAACAGAGGAAAAGAAGAAGCCATGGCAACCAAAAGTTTCTATACAACCGGATTACTCTTCGACGAGGAATTCTCAACAGTGGATAAGGAAGACAAGCAATAATATAACAGCTCAACCTTGGAAAAAAACGGAGTCAAAGTTGGGATGGAGACCAAAAAAGACTGTGCCAGAGAACACAAAGGTGGAAAACAGAGTCTTCAATACCAGACAACAGAGTGATTCCAGACAATCAAGGACAGTGAAACAGATCTGGATTCCAAAGAAGTTCATGACGGCACAAAGCTATAGCAAGCAAATTTGGATCCCAAAGATTTGTAAACAGGAACTCCCTTCAATACAATCAACGGAAACTCCTAGGTATTTCAAGGCGAGGAAATCAACACACAGAACAAAGCAGGTTTGGGTCGCAAAGAGTTTGTGGCAAGCACAAGCAAAGCGGAAGCAGATTTGGATTGTGAAAAAAGACAACAAGGTAACGAAGAATCCATCTACTGATTCTACTACCGAAGTGCCAAAACCAACCCAAAACCCGACCACCAATCCTTCAATCAAACAAAGAGCAGCTTTATTGGAAAGACTGTTGTATCATCGCTCTACAATTGCATTGGGAACTTATGACCAAAACAACTACAATGCTTCACCCACAGACACTTCATAGTCGTCCGGGAGGACTCAACTAGGAGGGGGGGAGGTATACAGGAGCTACAAAGCAGCTACAAGCGGAAAAAACAAAGAAAAACAAAAATTATATTACAAGGGCAGTGTCTTACATGATTTTGCAATTTTTTATGTTTGATTGCGGATATTGATAATATTTATGCCCTTATATACCTTGTTTTGCAACAAGAAGAGATCAAATGATGAATTTGGGTCTCTAGATGTGTAAATATCACTAAATAAGAGTGTTTTTGGAGCTAAAAAGTGGAAAAAAGTGGTAATCCAAGTCCAAAAATCACAAAGAAGTGTATATTCATATACACAGGGTTACCAGCTATTTATCGTGTATGTTTGTAATTTTTTGGCTTCAATTTGCTATTTTCTTTATTTTTTATGATTTTCTTAATAAAAATAAAAGAAAAATAAAAAAGCAGGTGAAATGAGATCGGAAAAAAGAAAAGAATAGACGGTGATGGTCCTAATGACAAGGGCAACCCATGGTAAAAATGGGGTACAATTCTGAAAAAGTTGCGGAAAGCCCGAAATGACAGAATTTTGGCAAAGTGGA
Source organism: Adiantum capillus-veneris (assembly GCF_014529385.1). Lineage (NCBI taxonomy): Eukaryota > Viridiplantae > Streptophyta > Polypodiopsida > Polypodiales > Pteridaceae > Adiantum > Adiantum capillus-veneris. Next base: position 104,963,506 of record NC_140952.1, read on the forward strand.
CAGATTTCTCAGAAACAGGTCAAACGGAGTCCAAATTGAGAAATTTCAAATCCTAAAGTGCATTTCACGACGAGATAGGAGCACATGTCAAATTTGGTAACAAGTGATCCGGGAAGCCCGAAGTTAAGTATTTTTCACTTCACTATCAAGCTCATTTCCACTATTACCTTCTTGGAGAGAGCAAAGAGCACACAGGAGCATCCGACCTTCTACCGCCTTCTACGACTGCTACGAGAGCTCAGAGGACACCAGACATGAGAGGTAGACTCGTTGCCATAAGCTTTTGATGCTTATCGTTAACTTTTGTCGCGAAAACTCACCAAAACCAAAAAACAAGAGCAGACGGGGAATGGGGAAGAACGCTAGGTAGGGGCACAACCGCCTAACCAAACCTTGCAAGAACTTAGAGGTGGGTTACCCTAGTATAGGAGATGAGTTTCTAGCACTCAAAGCTCGAGAAAGAACGACTGGAAAAACCCTAGGTCAACAGAGCCTGCAAGAGGCAAACAGAAAAAAGTTGTCGGAACGACACAAAACTTCTCAGGAAGCTTAACAACATCGAGGGCAATGCAACCATGGAGTATCTCCGGGTTTGGATCACCAAAAGTAGGTCGGAACAACCGATTCGGCTGTGGACACACAAAGCGTCATTTTGGCATAACGGCTAAAATTGACGACCAAATGACATGAAACTTCACAAGCAGCTTCAAATATACATGGATGACTTATGTTTGCAAGCAAAACCCAAAAGAAAGCTGATTCACTTACCGATGGTGAAAAAGACGCTTTCGGGCAACCAAATGGAGAAAGATGGAGAACGGGGAGCCAAAGTCAAGTTCAACCGAATAGGTGGCTTCACAACATATCCAATGAGCTGGAAATGCAACTCTCAAGAAGAAAAGTTGAAGAAATTCAACTCCAAGGCAAAAAGACGACTTCGGAGACTGAAATGCCTATAAGGGGGCTTTTTAGCTAAACTGATGACTTTTTAAGTTGAAAACTAGTTAGCAGGGCTTAGGGCACTAGCACAAAGCATTCTTTGCACAAAAAGACCAACATTTCAAGAAAAGACATCATACGCGTATGATGTCTCACAGCATGATTTTCACATCCATTTCAACATTTGAGTGCATAGCCTCATTCCACATGTTAATCACATCCTATGAACCAAGTATCATGAGAATTGGAGTTAGAAAACCCAAGAAAACCAAAAAGACGCAAAGTAGGCCATAAAATTGATTTTTGGTCCTAATTTTGTCAAAATAACTCCAAACTCATTGAAACTTTGTAGGATTGTTGATTAACACATCTACAAGCTATCTGGAACCAAAAAGCACCATTTTGACACAAAAGACATCATACGCGTATGATGTCTATTTGCACTTACAGAGCCAAAAATGCTCATTTGTCATCATACATCCATTATATATATCTAATACATGCTACATATGAAGTTTGGAACCATTTGGTCAAGTGGATCACCCCATTAGCCCAATTAAGAGAAAATCCTTCATACAAAGCCTATTTTTGTCCCAAATCCAACATATTCAAGTCCAAACCAAGATTTGAGTATAAACAGTCCTTCACTAGCACATGGAGAGTCCACAGAACCAATCCCATGAAAAATTGATGAAAAAGACATCATACGCGTATGATGTCTCCAGAGCCATTTTTAGTCCAAATTCTATCCAAACTTGATAAATCCACTGAATAAGCCTATCTAAAGCCAAAACCAAGCTTATAGAGAAAATTGGTCCAAAAATGCACTAAAAGACATCATACGCGTATGATGTCTCACTATGTGATTTTGGCACCTCAGGGCTTCAACCACCAAACAGAAGTGTTCTACATGCCATTTGAAGGTAATCCACCAAGTTTTACCCAATTTGGATCATAAAATCCATTTCCCTTTCAAAATTTTGCCAAGAGCCTGAACTGGACTAAACTGGCCAAAACTTGACCAAATGGGATCCAAACTCAAATCCAAGCATATGATACTCATGTATACACTATCAGCTACAAGCACAACCAATATGAAGTCATTCTGACACAAAAGACATCATACGCGTATGATGTCTCAAGCATGTTTTTGAGCCCAGTTTGCATATTTTTTCACCTACATTGCATCCTTAGGCCCTGAATAGCTCATGTTTCAATTTTCAAGTCATTTGAATAGTTAAAAGCTTCATTTCGGCTTTCAGTACTAAAAAGACGCTAACTTCTGAAATTGGAGTTACAGGATCCATGGATTCCGCTAAGTCATCGGCAACTAAGAGAAAAAGACCAACCATCAAAGATGCTCTTGCAGAAGCAGAACCTTTTGATATTCCAACAGAAACCCTCAAGCCAACCAAGACTTGGGTGGAGGAAGCAGTACTAGAAAAAGAGGGAATAAAGATCTACCAGGGGACTTTCAGAGATCCTCAAGGGCAATCGGTCGATGTACCTATGATCCCACGAGAATTAGTGGATTATAGCAGATCAGAGAACATAAGCAGATACCTGGAAAAGGCTGACTTACACAGGTTCTTCACCTCGAGACCATCAGGTGTAGACACAAGAAGAGTGTATGAGTTGGCAACATCCATTCAGAAGGATGGGAAAGCCACGTTGACAGCCATGGATGGAGAAACAGTTGAAGTACAGATCACTCCACAGCTCATTGCAGATGCATTGAAGCTGCACAACAAAGGGAGTTCTGTCAGAGAAAGAAGGGAGGCCATAGAGGTCTATGGATCAAAGAAACAAAATACAACCTACGGAGATATGGCAGATCAACGAGCGGCAACCCTTTGCCGATTATACAACCAGTTTTTCCATGTGTGCAGTAAAAGACCGCAGAAGTATACTACACCACCCCATGCCATTGCGACAACCATCACATGGGCACTAAAGAGCAACATGCCAAAAGAGGTGAATTATGCTCAATACATCCACGAGCAAGTAATCGCCATGCACAACCAGAAACCAAAGTACATAGGAGGAGGAGAAATCCTAACAAGAATAGCTTATGAAGCTATTGGAGCTAGAGATCAAGGGCCACGGATTCCCTCCCAGAATGAGTGGCTTAGAGAAGCCGATGAGGAGGAAGAACAACAAGAAGTATCCAAGAGGGCGTCCACAAGAGCACGCCAAAAACTAGAAATAGTTTCAGAACCTGAAGAGGCCGTGGACGAGCCGCTCAAGAAGAAAGTGAAGAAGAAGGCCGATCAAACCAAAAGTCAAAAAGCCGCAAGAATGGAAAGGCTGGTGGAGCAGTTTAGAGGGGAAAGAGCTCTAAAGGGGGACTTTGAAGAAATGTGGGTGCCAGACCCCAGTAAAGTCGGAACCAGCTCAGCCAGGCCACATGTTGATCAATATGATCAATATATTAGAGCTTATGAGGAGTCGGAGGCCATACTGGAGCAGCAACCTGTCGAGCCTTATACTGAAGAGGAAGTACAGCTTTTAAAAGCTGAGCTGCAAAAGGACGACAAGGGGAAGAAGAAAGTAGATGAGTCTACTGAACCTCAAGAGAAAGACGGGCAAGCAAACAAAGGGAAAGCCAAGATGACTGAGGACAATCAGCCCTCTTTTACTGTTGTACCAAGCCCGAAGAAGATGGAAATTATTGTGGAGGAAACCACAATAGAAATGGAAACAGAAATTATGGAAAAGCCGGAGGCCGGGACCAAGGAAAAGGAGATAGATCCAGTTCAGCAAAAGAAAGATGATTATGAGGATCTGGTAGCTATCGGATACAGTGAAGAAGAGGCCCTGGAGGCAGTTTATGGGATATCCCTACGGAAACAAGATGATCGGAAAGGGACGAAGGAAAAGACAAAGGGTACAATGGAGAGTGAAGGGAAAATGGACGAACAGAACATACTAGAAGAGCCGAAGCCATTGGAGGTGGTGGCAGAAAGAGCTGTCAAGTTGACAGATGAAGATGAAAAAGACATGCACATGGTGCATGAACTGCTCAGCAAGATTAAAGAAAGATCCAGAGCAAAGGAAGTAGCACTTGAGACAGCAAAACAAAAGGAAGCAGAGTTGCAGAAGAAGTTAGAGAATGCTATGACTGAATCTGAAAGTCATAAAGCATCACTCTACGACGCAGAAAACGAGAGAGACGGCTTGATACTCCAACTAGCCGAAGCTTCAAGAGAGGTAACAAGTTCACAGGAAGCAAAGGAGCGAATAGAAGATGAGCTGGAGGCAGCCAAGGATGAGCTCATTGAGCTAAGGGAAAGAGTCGAACTTCAAGAAAGGACAATCATGAGACTCAGGACCACCCCTAGAGTTAGCAGAGCAGGAACAGAACAAGAGGGAGCCCTCGTACCAGCTCTGGAAGATCAGGTCAAAAGTCTGCAAAGAGAGCTGAGGTTAGAGCAAGTGCAAAGATTGCACATGGCGGAGGGATCATTGGCTGCAGAGGAGAGGCTCACATCAGAAAACCAAACACTAAGGACAGAAAATGAGGCCCTCCGCAAACAGCTCCAAGACCTCCAAGAGCAACAAAGAAGAGAAACAGAGACACCACAAGAAGAAGCAGGGGGGGCAGCCATAGAGCTACCAGAAACTGGAGAGGCAACCACAATTGAAGATCCAGCCCCAGTTCAAGAAGTGGCCTCGACTTCAGGAATCTCTGAAGAAGAAGAACAAAGGCTCCAGGACCAAATAGAAAAGTCAACAGAGAAAAGTGCCAAGGCGGAAATGGAATGGGAAAGGAGACTCCTTATCTCCATTAGACTTCAAGGTTTAGACACAAAAGTGCTCCACGAAGAGTGGATGCAACCCAGCCTGCCTTTCCCTCTGATGAAATTTGAAGTGATAAAGACGAAAAAGAGAATAGAGGAGGAGCAGTATGTCGCTCTTTACGAAGGCGACATCACAAAGGATGAACAATCAAAGAAGATTGTAGATTCTCAACCTAGATGGAGGAAAGGTTGGCTGAACAAATACCCAGCCTACCTCATCTACTTGGTAGAGGCTCCAAAGGAGATTCGGGAGGATGCAACCTTCTGCCCGGTGCCAAGAGTCAGAAGCTGGAAAGAGCATGGCAGGATTGCAGAAAAGAAGCCAAATTGGCTTAATTACCCAAGGATGCCAGGACCAAAGGCAGGAGAGAGAATAGGTAAAGCCTACATGGTGAAAACCCTAACGGGCACCATCAAACTTTTTACTGGCTCTCCTGACCTTTCGTGTCAGATGCTAAAGAAAATCTGCAGGACTCTCTTAGCATGCATTGAAGTGTTCGCGCCAGATAAAGCCACGACCTCGAGTCTACTATCGACGGCCGACACAGTGACGGATATGATGTATGATCTTTCATTGCAGCCATCACCAAAGGTGTTACATCTCTTATACCAAAGAATTATGTTTTTGCCTAGCTTCCACATGCCAACATTCGAAGAAGCTTTCTACACCGGCTTTTTCACTCACGAAAGCAAAATATTCGGCCCAACCTTGACCATCGGCAACCTACGCTACGAATCACATTTGCAGATGCTCAAGACGACAGGACTCTATTGACCCAGCCTCAAAGTCATGTCAGGGACGACATGAACGCGGAGGGGGGGAGTGTTGAGCCAGCAGAGGATCACACCCGCATTTTTGCTCACACCCATCATTTTGTAACCATTGATTGTAATAAATGTCTTTCCGACATTAATTTTGATTTGAGCCATTCATTAAGTAACGGGACTCAATTGAGTTTCCAGCCTGTAATCCCGACGTAATTTCACCTGCTGATGTAAATAATTAGAGATGTTCTCACCTCCAAGGCTGAGGTATATAAGCCAAAGTTTTGTAACCTAGGAGGATTCAATTATTAATCAAAGTGAGTTTTTGAGCGCCGTGACTGTGTCTGAGAGAGAGAGAGAGAGAGAGAGAGAGAGTCTTATCTCCTTGCTACGCGAGCTACGGGGCCGCCATTGGAGAAGCGACACCACCATTGTGTTAGCAACGGTGAGAGCTACGCACAGATACCAAGAGTGCGCGCTATCGGCTTCTACGTGTGGTAAGTTCCTACGAGCTTCGGTGTGAGTTTTCTTCCAACTCGTGTGTCGGAATAGAGCGTGCAGCATATCTATAGAACCACAACGAGTAGAGCTACACATTAGTACCATCGGGGTCAAGTTTCGGTCACCTGTATTTTTCGACCTGTCTTCATACGCGTTTACCGCACGGAGTGGTTATAGGTTGATTTTGCAGTTCAAGTCTTTAGGGTGTTGTTCTTACCTAGTGTATAGACTTCCCCTTGAGTTTGAGATCGATTCAATGATTCTAGATCCTGTTTCGTATAGCATTCGTTCGTAGTACGGATTTCAGTCACTTGCGTATTTTAGAACTTAGATTTGATTTCCTTAGTAGTGATTGTCATTAGAAGGTCGAGTAGGTGATTTGACACCCACCTAGTTGTTTCCATGCGCCTGCGGGTCAAGCTCCGTCCTCGTCTGACAAATTCTGTTGTTGGTTGAGTTCTCGCTATTTAGCTTCCGCTAGCGGCGTAACCGCCTTAACATTGATTTATTGTGTGTCTCTCTTTTTTCCATGATTTCCAGGAAGGGAACCTACACACCATTGTATAACTGTGTTGATTAAAAGTTGCATAATTGCGTTTAAAAACATATTAGTGGTGCCAAACGTAGGAATACTATCCATTAGGAAATCACTAAAGAGGATAATTAGCATCTTTACTAGCTAGCTTTTGCTATTATTTGGGGACAAAATATCGTTCAAACCATCATCTTTCCTTTTATCCCAAGCTCCATCTTGACTAGCACAAAGACTAACATGATTATTGAGAGCCTCAATCATTGAACTCTTGAACTTACTTTTGTAAAGTCCTACGACCAGAATAGGGGTATGGAGAGAGCTTTGGAAGGAGCTTTTTATGAGAATGGACCGGTTGGTAAATTCTTGAAAAAGCTCTCTCCATCAAGTTTGTGCTAGATTCCCTAATCTTTTGCAAAAAGCTCGCTCCACCAAATGAGTGATAGCCGCTCATCACCCACTTCATGTCACTCCTCTTTCCCAATTTCTCTCTCCTCTCTCTCTCTCTCTCTCTCTCTCTCTCTCTCTTTGTGGCACACATCAAGTCTCTATATCTCTCTCACAGTTCACACAAAGGATTAAAGGAACAAAAAAAATCCACATAATTATAATATCGGACCACCTGACAATAAAAATATCTCTATTCAAAAACATATTGAAAGCGACCGTTCATAATGGTTTACAAAAAAGATCATTGTCTACATAATGCAAGGTGCAGCCTAAAATATCCACTCTAAGTCATGGGCTAGTGGATCTAACTCCATAGTGTTTGGTAGCGTCCCCATCAAAGATGATGCCTTGAGCGCATGATCTGCCTCATCTTCATGCCTCTGGTCTTGCTCATGCATCTCTCTAAGCCGACATGCTTGCATTTCCAAAACGGTGCGTAGATTGATAGAGAATTCTTCATTGCTCTCAAATATTGTCACCATACGGCCCATCTGGCTTCCCAACAAAGTCAACGACCCATAGTCTCCTCCATACTGGATGACAACGTTATGCTCGTTTGTATAATGCACCAGCAATTGCCAAACAAACCAATGCCCACATTTCGTACGTTTTGCACAACAAACGAAAGTTAAAGCAAGCTGAAAAACATTATTTTCAGATAGAAGTTTCCAAAGTGCACCTCACAGAGGTGTCCCATTTGCCTCTTTTGTCCAATCCTCCTCCTCAAGCAAATCAAACTAGGCATCATCTTCTAGTATCTCAATGGCTTATGATGTCCCGGTGTGCTCTTTCCTCATTGCATACACCAACAATGTGTGCACAGTCCTACTTTCTTTCTTGAAGATTGGTGTCTTACAGACAACTACGTTTAAATGGTCTTCACGCCATCCAGATGCAACCGATATCACGAATGATGCCATAATGATGTAACTGGCAGACCACTACAAACACGTCTTTGTCATCGGCTATTGCTAGTGCAACTTGAGCAAGTTGTCCAAAGTGGCATGCTTCCATTTTGTTCCAATCTGACACATGAGAACTGGAAAGCCCATACACAATAGTATTGGACGACAAAAACAAAATCAAAGCATTCACTACAGACTCAACCGATCCATCATAAAACGGACAAAGGCTTTTCTCCACAACGTGTGGCCTCACAATGCTCAGCAAAGCATTCTTCAAGTCATCCTTTATCTTGTCCGAGCCAAAATGTGAAATTTGAATATGATTGCCATTACTATCTGCAAAAATCCTCAAACAAGAGCACGCCACGAAATCATATCAAGCAAGATCCTAATCTAAACAACAACTTCCATTCATGAAGGCAACTTATCGATCGATGGGTACGTAACTAATAGCAATTCCAAGACATGCAATATTTTTGTTTCCAGACTCATTGCAAAGTCAATTTCTTCCTTTTTAGACATTCCACTCCTTTTTCCTGAACACGACAAAGGTAACAATAAAGAAGTGAATCATGCTTTTGTATCCCACGAATGGCAACACAACTCATGTTTTTCCTTGCTACGAGCCAGTCCTTGTGATCGGGGGTGTCTAATCACCGAGCAAAAAAAATTGAGCGAAGATAAATTCGAGCAAATTGATACAATAGCAACAATAGTGAAAGAAAAAAAATGATGTCATGCACGTTACTTTCACTACACAAATGTAACACTCAATCGACAAAAAATGAGATTTTAGAATCAATATGAAAATTGAATACCCGAGGCACAAGCAATCTCTTGATACTTGAAACATATACAATTCAATTCCATGTGGCATACCTCCTCTCAAAAGTAAGTTGTAAAGAATATGGCAAGCTCCATTTTACTAATTACCAAAAGTACAAGTCAAAACTTCTTGTCTCGCTTAAGTTCGTTGGCAGCTTGTGCAACATTGGCTTCTAAGCTGCCTCTTAATTCTCTGAGCCCTCCTAATTACAAATTTAAGGATAAAATAAAGCTTGAAGAGGTGCCTTGCAAGACCTCCAAATTGGTGCTTTATCTGATCATTTTCCTTGAGATAATATCTCGCCTGACGAGTCTATTGTGAGATCAGTAGACAAAAATGATACGATCCAGAGACAAATGCAAGTTCTTCTACACTGGAAAGGCCCAAGTCTCAGGTGCATTTGCCTATTGGATGCAGAGATAAAGTCATGAAGCAACAATTCCTTAAAAGTTTCTATACTGTGAGTGCTCTCATTGTTAAAAACACCCAAGGCCATGGCACAACTAGAGAATCATCTAATCCTCGGATATCCACGCAAGATTGAAAGAATCTTTTAGTCTTAGCTCAGAGAATGGTGATTTACAACTTCCAAAGCCTGCCAGATCTTTTGCAGTAATAGGTAAACAAGAGCAACCATCACGAGAATAGAGGTACAATAGAATTGTTTCTTCTACATGCCGACGTCTATGGCTAAAATCCAATGTCCCTCCAATTTGTCACAGTACTGTCGTTTGTGACTTAGGATAAATATCAGACTATAAGCGAGCGTCATTAGCGCTATGGGGTATACCATGTTGGAATGAATCGAGAGTGTTGGTTCAAATCCTGACTTGTGTTGAGCAGAGTTCGTGCTCATTGATAGCCCGCCCTAGTTTGAATCCCGAGCTGTGTTGAATAGAGTTTGTGCTCATTTGTAGCCTATGTTCAAACACGTTTGGTTGAACGAATTGTTGACTAGTTAATCTACTAAGTAGGTTGTCCCCGCTGCTACATGGCAGGCTCTCAAGGATCCCATATCCTTGAGAGTCTGATATTTAACAAGAGCCGGATTGTGTGGGCTCTATCCTATGAGCAGGAAACAGCAAATGGACAAAACGCAGCAATTGTAGGTACGAGTGAGACAAATGACAACAAAAAATAAATCATTCCCAAAAGCTTGGAATCCAACTCATTTTGACAAATGCTATTTTTTTAAAGGGAAAATTATCAAAGTACCCCTCTAATTTGTGGGAATTCTCAAAATACATCTCAAATTTTTGAAGTTCCCAAAATACCCTTGATCTATTTTGGTTGGATACTTCAAGATTTTCTAATCTTTATTCCTTTTTGACAATTGAGATCCATTTTTGAGTGCTTAGCAAGGAGTTTGTCACAAATTACCTCAAAGGAAAATTGTGTTCAAAAAATAATGAAGCGATTCGTCTCCAGAGCCTACATAACCAACTCAATTCTAGTTTTAGCATCTTGTATTGATAGACAATCAATCTTCTTATGAAAAACTGCAAAAAAAAAATCTTTGGAGAAATTTATTCTCATAACTGGGCATATTTTGGGAATTTTGGAAAATGTAAAGGGCATTTTGAGAATTTAGGACAAAATATCAGGGGACTTTGGGAACTTTTGAAATTTGAGGGAAACTTAAAGGGTTATTTTGGTAATTTTCCCTTTCACTGGTTTGCTACTGCAACCAATCCGCGTCGGTGCGGAATGGTTACAGAAGTAGACCAGGGAGCTCTTGGAGCGTGCGCTGCCATAGGTAGACGAAGTCTTCGAGGTAATAACTATCTTTGTTGGCGGCTCCAAACCCTTCCCTCTTTCTTTCTCACCAGTCGTGGCACGCCTCCTTGGTGGCCTCAGCCATCCATGATTCTTCTTCTGCAACGGCTATGCATGCTCTGGTCTTTAAGGAGGGTTCCCACCCCATCCAGCTACTGCAGGCGGGCGGTCTCTTGGGGAGTGAAGCGGGCGGCGAAGCCTTGCAAGGTGTAGGAGTGGCAGTAAAAGGGGGGGCTTTCATGGGTGCCAGCTATTGTACCTAGTGTGAGAACTTCATTAGGGAATATGTTGTTGAGAGTCTGTCAGCCTACACTCAACTACATTTCCTCGCAAGGTTAAGCCAAAATACCCAGTTCTTAGCATCTAATGCAAATATCATTCAACATTGACTGACCCATATTTGCACTTCAATATCCATTCAATGACCAATTTGTGTTTATGTCTCAGTTCAATGAATGTTCATAACCATTGAAAGCTATGGTGCTTGGCAATTATGAGCATATATGAGAGACAAGGACCTACTCATAAATTATGCCATTTTCATCCAGCTTGTATTCCAAAGTGTTGTGCACTCGGACTATGGTATGATCACGCTCTTGGCAACCGACGGTGTGACAAGTCTACATGTATTTTTATCCGCTACATGCCTTTGTACCGGTAGAAAGAGCGGGACGGGGGACTCTTGATATCTTGTCTAGGTCGGATTCAAACGGGTGGTAGAAGGCTTTCGAAGCCACGTTGGATGTTTTTCATTGAGGTCAAAGAGGAGGCTGAGAGCTGCATGGGGACTGAAGGTCGCCAAGGGCCAATAGGGAGAAGGGGGGAGGGCGAGCATGGTGAGATGGGGATGCCTAGGTGTCTTTGAAGGCAGAGAGAGAGAGAGAGAGAGAGAGAGAGAGAGAGAGAGAGAGAGAGAGAGAGAGAGAGAGAGAGAGAGAGAGAGAGAGAGAGAGAGAGAGAGAGAGAGAGAGAGAGAGAGAGAGAGAGAGAGAGATTTGTTCTCACATTATGGAGAAGATTAACAATAAACTTCTATGTGAAGAGGTGGAAATAGTAACATCAGGGCAATATCTCCTGAACTTGCCAATCGCAATTGATTCCTCAAAGGTGTTAGTGCACTCGACTTTCGTTTCTTTGTGGAATACAATTGCTCTATTGTTAGCTGAATAAATGTGTGTATTTTCTATGTAGACCCAGTAGTAAGGAGGGCCCAATGATTTTAATAAAAAATTGAAATCATCAAACGAGGGGCCAATGATTTTAAATAAAAAACTTAAAGAATCGACGACGAGATACTAGCGGTTTAGCACCATTAAGTGTGAAGGAGAAGGCTAGTCGATGCAGACAAGTAGTATTGGGTGAGGTGGGGGGTGGACAAGGAGGGAGCGCGTAAAGCCAAGGGGTCGTGGCACCATGCATCAAGTAGGTGTAGTCTTTAATTATGCGAGAAGACATGCAAGTTTTTTTATTTTCACGACTACACTTCTGTAGCAACTCATATGATTGCCCGAGTTGTTGTGGGAGTCCGACATTAATCATATGTCAGGAGTGTGTGTGTTCGAGCCATTAGGATAGATTGTCTTTAAGATATGCACCACCGCCATGTGTTGTGATTCGGCCAGATTACTTTAGTCTTCAAGCTCAAGAAATCATATAACTTATAAACTCCTTTAATCTAGCTTGTCCACAAATGACAAGGAAAGCTCTCAAATGCTAGGTACTCTCAACTACTAATTGATTACTTTTTTCTCATTAATGCTTAGGTGGTGCAAGGCTAGAAAAATACATTTTTCCTAACCAGTGAAAATAAGGGCAAACTTGAAAATCTCCCAATTTTTGGTCAAAATTTGAAGCTTTTCCGGTAATTACACTAAAACTTGTGTAAATTTCTCGGTTTTTTAAAGATAGTCTCAAAATCTAACTGGGATTTTACAATTTCATTTGGTTAAAATACACTGAAACCTGGTTATTTTCTAGCATTGCTTAGGCCCTTGGTTGGGGTTGATCACTTATTACTTTGAGACACCATTTTACACTTTGATAAATGGCTACCCATAGGGGAGTGAATGGTAGAGCCCTACGCCAATGGTACAAACCACTATAAACATTACATGGTATGCAATTGGAAGTCATGTTTGAGAGGTTGAAAAAGTGGGCTTCGAAGAATTCCGAAGACTATAGATGGAAATATATTCCAAGTGGAGAATGTAGGTGGAAAGTGCTAGAACAACATATACTAGGTGCCCTTGGCTTGTCGCAAGCACTGATGTGGAATGGTTTCGCCAACACTTGCGACAAGCTGGGGGCATTTTTTTTTTCCATGATTGAAATTGGCTCCAAGTTTGGTTCCATGGGATTAGTCATCATGGGATTTGAGTTTGGTTGTGGGGTTAGTTTGCAACAATGGAAAACCCTCTTGTACTTCTGCAATTTTCTTTTAGTAATAAAGAATGTTTGAAGGGACTTGCTCGATTATTTCATTGCCCGAAAATGCCCACTCACCGATTTGTATAACCCCTTGCGATCCAGTAGCTTCCCCATAATGCTCCATCTACACAACAATATCAAAATGGATATCGAAAAGCTTCCATGAAGATTCATGGAAAAAAAACTTGCTGAAACTACCAATTGTGTTACCTGAGATGTTGTAGCAAACCCCTCTCCCCAGGGATTTAATATTTACGTAATTACCAAAAAATTTGTGTGATCACAATGTCTTATTGACATATTTACACAATCACAATTAACATGATCACAAACAAGCCGGTTTCAGTGACCTGGAAACCCACAAAAAGCCCGCCGGGCTTTTGCATTTTCCCTGTGGGCCGGCCGAGAAAACACTAAAGCCCGGTTAATATATAGAGGGCCCTAATCGGGCCCACAGGGTGTTTTTTGTTGAGCCACCCCCCCCCCCCCCCCCCGCCCCAACACACTGTGTTACTTGCCTACAGGTTCTTAGCATATCAAAAAAAGCTTTACTAAACCACACAATGTTGACATTCTAGATTTATATAGTCCAACACTCTTCTTGGTCTCAAAGTAATGTGGTTAAAATTTACTTACTGCCCTCACTAACCCTACAGTGAAGGCGCTATGGTGGTTTTGTTGTGCCGGACCGCAACACAGGCGGCTACTCATTCTCGGGTCCCCAGGAGGAGCTCTCTCCACTCAGTACTCTCTACACGCTACACGCCATGAGTGATGGCGGCCTTCATTCTTCTATTTAAGACATGAGGGTGCACTCTGCCCCTCACTTAGCCTTGTGTATGTTCTACTTGCGTAAAGTGTAAGGACTGTGTGTTTATTCTTTGCTGGAGCTTGCAACACAAATGACACAGATTGGCCACTAAGCTTGGTATTAAGGGTTTTGTTTCTTTCTTTTTTTGCTTGGGATAATGTAAAAGATATGGCAAGCACTGTCACTTAAAGCTTCGTAAGGCCCAATGTTGGGTTGGCTCTACTTGGCAGTACATGATAAATGGTGGATGGTTGGTAAAGACCACTGTGTGGTTAAGCTTTGCTTGACAGCTAGAGACACTACTGAGGAGTGTTGTTCCTCATTACTTAAGCCTGGTAAGGCCCACTATGTGGGTTGGCTATGTGTGACATTATATGATAAATGGTTGAGTGGTTTAAACACTCTTGGGGCATGGCTATGATCCTGCCTACTGTTTTTTTGGCTGCTCTGTGTAAATTGTTCATTGGTTTGTTTAATTTTATTTGGGGAAACATTAAAAGGGGTTACTGTCACCTAGCTTGTCCATACAATACTCCATTAAATCTATGCATGATTATATGACGAATTGCAGGTGCATACTGTTCAAGAAAATCTTGTGGAGAAAAGGGGGGTCTACCCCGGTGGTTACTGGTTTTTTTGCTAATGATGGCAATACATAACACATGGTTGGCATAACCTTCTGCTTAGCCTAGTAAGAACCAATGTGTGGTTGGATTTTCATAACAAATTGAGGCACTTCTATTGATTATTGTTCCTTGTCGCTTAACCGGGTAAGGCCCACTATGAGGGTTGGTTAGGCTTGATAATATGTGGTAATGGTTGAGTGAGTCAGCACTCTTGCGCTAAGATATGATCCTGCTACCGTTTTTGGTTGTGCTGCATACAATTGAACATTGGTTTGTTTGAGGTTATTGGGGAAGCATTATAAGGGTTTATTGCCGCTTGGCTTGTCAGTGCTATACTCCGGTATTTCTATGATGAACTGTTGATACATACTGGTAATGTTTTTTTTTTTTTGAAAGGAGGGGATTTACCCCAGTGCTTACTGGTTTGGACTTGATAATGGTACTAGTTGTTTTTCCTTAACTTGACACATGGCGCATGAATTACTGGCTAAATGAAAATGTGGGGTTTGGCCTGACGTCATACTGCCTTTTTTGGATAATAGTTGCTCGGGGATGTGTTTGGGGGGGATCCCTTGGCTGCATACTGTTGCTAGACTTGGTTGATTATTGGTTGTTTTTGATGGGGTGATGCTATAAATTTTTAGCATTCACATGATCGGACTTAGTTGGTAAAAAAAAGCCCATAAAGGCATCTATTCCTTTTACTTCATGGTTGAGCATTCGGTCTCGCTAGATGCCGTGTCTACATTAAGGGTTCTCTGCCACTTGGTTTACTCAAGAGATGTATAATGAAGATAAGTGTAACATTTAATGGTCTAAAAACTTATGTGTAACGGAAATTAGCATGAACATAGTGGGCATTTCATTAGAATAGATTCCTAATGAGAATTACAAGAGTGCTTGTGTGGAGAGAGCAACAAAAAGCATAACACCTAGTTAGATAGCATCAACAATACTTTCAAAAGAGAGAGAACTTAAGCTATTGACAATAGTTGAGGACCGGGATTTGCATGGAGCCGGTCCCCCCTCAAAAGGCTTTGTATTATGGTTTTCCTCCCATCAAGAGAGACATTGAACAATACATTTCTTTGTGTTCCTTCAAGACTAGCTAGTGCAATGAAGATGAAAGCTTCATGCACTATGCAAAAACACTTAGTAAACACAACTTTAATTATCCCCGTTCTCAGACCCAAGACCTCACACACCTTCGAAGATGGTGAGAGCTAGCAGGGTATGAGAGTAGATTGAGAGGAAGAAGGAGTATCTTACGAGAAGATGTACCCCATCTCTCCATAATCACTCATATTAGCATAGCTTTGCTTAGTTATTTAGCTTGGTAGAGGAGATGAGCATGCATTGAAGCTTGGCTCTTGGTTGGATTTGCATCCAGAAGCCAAGAGTGTGTCGATGTAGGCTTCTATCTCTGACATGTGTCCCCCTTTCCCTTTTGTGAGAGCTTTAGGTAATTTAATAATTAAACTAAACTCTCATTGGACCCCTTTGCCTCCTGGCCAATAGGAATCAGGCAAGCCATTGGGCTCTGAATGCTCATTGGACCCCTTGGGAGACTGTCCAATAGTCTTCTATGAGACTTAATTCTCATTGGTTCTTTTATTAAATGTTTTTTAAATTAATTAAACTAGATTTACTCTAGTCTAATTCTCATTGGTCCACTCCAAGGCCATCCAATAGAATTGGGCACACCTTGTGGGCATCTGGGCTAGGGAGCTGACATGTGTCCCTCATTCCCTTTGTGTAAAGGGAGCTTGTGTGTGTGTGTGTGTGACTTTCTCTCTCATCCCTAGAAGAAGGGGCTCGCCCCCTCCCATGTAGGGATATGCAAAGACTTTTAGTTCACACACAAAGCATCCAATTTTCCCTAGGGTTGACCTTTGGACACAACCTTTGAATTTTGGAACATTAGCATTTTTGGAAGTCTTAATGGGCTGAACCTTAGGGTCTTTTTAGCCCATTGTTGTACATGGATCTTTTGCAGATGGCCCCCCTTTTGGATCCCTATTTCCCTCCTTTGGATCCCTACTGTGGCCGGTCTGCTAGCTTAACCAATATTCTAGCTTTTTCTCCCATGGCACTTCCCCCACATTAAATGATCAGTTTAATATGAGAAAATCATTTAGGAGAATTAGATATTGATTATTATGACATTCCTCTCTCTTGAAATCATAGTCGTCCTCGACTATGGTGTAGAGAAGATAAAGCATATTCATGAGTCCTTTTCTCAGCGGGTAGAGGATACCTATGTTACCCTACGACATCATTCCACAATGGATGACTAGTCCATTTGGCGCTTGAGAGCCTGAGGCTGGCGCAAGCATGTTTGCACATTAGTCCTAGCAGTCTTCCATAGTAGAGGGACAAGCTCTACTTGGTGTTTGGGAGACGTCGTCTCCGCAAACTTGATCTAAGCATGCATACTACTTCATTTTTGTGCACAATAAAGAAAAAGAGAGTCTTATAAGACAAAAAAACTTTGTTCATTTTTAACATTTTGTACATTTGCTTACTCTTGGGAAGCATTGTAAGCATTGACAAGGTTTAGGTTATCCTTTAATTATATGCCTTGCATCCATCTAGCATCTTCAAAAGGATAATTCTTAAACTTAATAAGATATCGTCGGATAGTCTTACCGCTTCTTAATACCTTGTCTTCATGTCGGAGAATGGGCTCAGGCTGCAGCACCTCCTCTTGGTCCTTGATCTCCGGTGGGTCTTCAATAGTTGGTTCTTGAGGTGGCTCTCCTTTGTAAGGCTTTAATAGGCTCACATGGAAAGCATTGTGTATGAGCCAATGATTGGGAAACTTGAGTTGATAGGCCATCTCATTGATTGGCCTAAGAATCTGGATGGGACCATAGTACCTTTTGGCTAGTTTAGCATAGTACTTTTGGTGGCCAGTAGGATTCTTGCCCATCGTGTGCCTTAATCGAGCCTTGGGAAACTCTAACAAGACCCAATCGTTTTCTTTAAAGGCTTGGGCTCTTCTATGCTTGTCAGCAGCAGCCTTTTGCCTTTGCTGTGAGATAGAGATAGCATCCTTAATCTTTTGAAAAGATTCTTGTAGGTCTCGGCTATACTCATCTGCAGCGAAGATCTTCCCATGTACCTTAAGTAGCAAGGGACTTTTTGATCTTCCCTCAATTACCTCGAAAGGTGCTTTTCCCGTGGAAGTATGTACAGTGTTATTGTAAGCATACTCCACTAAGGGTAAGTACTTCTCCCATTGGGATCTTGATCTACTTCCGTTACATAGGCTTTTAGTAGATCGAGAATTGTTAGGTTAGCTATTTCACTTTGGCCATCC
This sequence comes from Adiantum capillus-veneris, assembly GCF_014529385.1. Taxonomy (NCBI): domain Eukaryota; kingdom Viridiplantae; phylum Streptophyta; class Polypodiopsida; order Polypodiales; family Pteridaceae; genus Adiantum; species Adiantum capillus-veneris. Next base: position 104,981,186 of record NC_140952.1, read on the forward strand.
GTTTGTGGATGATAGGCCGAAGAGAAGTTTAGCCTTGTTCCTAAATTCTCAAAGAGACCCTTCCATAAATTACTGGTCATTCTAGGATCTCTATCCGACACTATAGACATTGGCAAGCCATGGTACTTGAAAATTTGTGAAATGAAGAGGGTTGCCATTTGATGGGCTTTGATAGTCTTTTTGACAGGTATAAAATGAGCTTGTTTACTGAACTTGTCTACTATCGTCCATATTCCCGTATTCCCATGGATAGACTTAGGCAATCCAAAGATAAAATCCATGGATATGCTCTCCCATGGTGAATTAGGGATTGGCAAGGGTTGAAGCAATCCAAGTTGCTTCCCTCTATTAAATTTTGTCTTTTGGCAAACCACACATTTAGAAACATACTCTTGTATGTTCACTTTCATGGTAGGCCAATAGAAATATGTTTCAATTCCCTTTAAGGTAGACTGAATCCCTCTATGCCCCACATATGGTGGAGCATGAGATTCATACATTACTTTCTCACGTAGTGAGTTAGTAACGCATAGTCTATGGCCATAGAGAAGATAACCATTTTGTAAAGTAAATGGTTCTTCTTTCTTCCCTAATGCAAGGGCTGAAATCACATCTCTAAAATTGGGATCAATAGCGTACTCATCTATCATTGAAGATAGATCATTGTGAGTTGCTATGGAAACCGCATTCATTCTCCGCCGTCTTAAGAGTGCATCAGCTACTTGATTATGCTTGCCAGCAATGTGAGCAATATGAAAATGAAATTGCGAAAGGAAATTTGCCCACCTCATTTGTTTGTCGGAGACCTTGGTCTGCATCATGAAGTACTTAAGACTTTGGTGATCCGTTCACAGAATGAAAGGAGTCCCCAATAAATAGTGCTTCCATGAGTCTAAGGCATGTAGAACTGCAAGGAGTTCCTTTTCATATATGCCTAGAGCTTGCTCAACAGGGTCGAGCCTTCGACCTCTCATAGCCTATGGCGTGCCCTTCTTGGAGCAAAACAGCCCCAAGGCAATCACCACAAGCATCACATTGGACCTCAAATGGTTTTGAGAGATCCGGTAGTGTAAGCACAGGTTGAGAGATAAGCTTTTCTTTAAGCTTTTGAAAGCATTGTTCTCCTTAGCAGACCATGTGTACCTAACGCTTTTCTTTTTAGGTCATGTAATGGTCCCGCAATTTGTGAGAACTTTTCTATGAAGCGTCTATAGTATGCACACATACCTATAAAGCTTCTTAGTTCATGAAGATTCCTTGGTTTAGGCCATCCTTTATTACCTCTAACTTTGATGGATCCATTTGGATGCCATCTTGAGAGATAATGTGACCTAAATATTGAATCTCTTGCAAGAAAAATTCACTTTTCTTTCGATTAACATAAAGTTTATTCTCTCTTAAAACTTGAAATATTACCTGGAGGTGTTGCGTGTGTTCCTCCAATGAATTAGAGTACATGATAATAACATCAAAGAACACTCCAGTGAAGGGTTCGATGAGTTGAACAGCTTCTCCATCAAGCGGTTGAATGTGGCTGGTGCATTGGTCAAGCCAAAAAGGCATGACAATGTATTTGTAAAGACCAAATGTAGTGCGAAATGTGGTCTTTACAATATCTTGATCAACTATCCTTATTTGATGATAGCCACTTTTTAGGTCAATCCTACTGAAGTAGGTCGATCCTTGTAGCTTATCAAATAGGTCTTCTACCCGTGGAATGGGAAACCTATTCTTGATAGTGATCCTATTTAGTGCTCTATAGTCGACACACATACGATATGTGCCGTCTTTCTTTTGCACTAATAGCACAGCTGAGCAAAATGGAGATGAGCTAGGCCTAACCATGCCCTTCTCAACTAACTCATGCACTTGCCGCATAATCTCCTCTTGTTGATTGAGCTTGAGAAACTCAATAAGAGGTTTGTTAGGCGGTGAACTTCCTGGAAGAAGTTCAATTGCATGGTCATCATTACCTCGTTTAGGAGGTAGCTCACAAGGGATGTCGTCAATAAAAACATCTTGAAACCCCTTGAGAAAATTGGATAACTCTAATTCCTTTTGGTTTCTTTTATTTTCTTTGCTAAAGCATTAGGTTCATTTTGAGAATCTTTAACAAAAATCATGTACACGGAAATAGAGCTCTTTATTGACTTGTTGAAAGCTGGTGTATGTACAATGGGGATGGTGTTACCCATTTCCTTAGCATCTATATACATGTCTTTTTCCCTGAACATAAAGGAGATTCTCCTTTCAGGAAATTTAAACATCGGTAGCCAGGCGTCAAACCATGGTGCCCCTAGGATTACATCCTCATGCTGAGAGGAGAGATAAAGAAGTCCTCTTTGTCCACATAGCCTTGGACATGAAGCCTCAATTTCCGATTAAGGGAGTGACTGAAGCTTCTTGCCCTTGAAGGCACTGTCTGCGGGTAGGATATCTCCCATCTCGTAGGATTGTATGCCTAGCTTGGTGGCTAACTCCATAGATATTAAAATTGTGAGTAGAACCAGGGGTCAAAGAGAATAAAAGCATCATGTTCTCTTACCTTTCCCCAAGCATGGCATAGAGGAGATCCTTTGTGGTGAGTTTGGTGAATCTCCTCCTCTTGGATTTTCAACCAAGGAAGCTCTAGGAGGATCTTGGCGGTTGTTCTTTTGGGGACAAGTGCGGTACGCATGCCCTTGTTCGCCGCACTTGAAACACCGGTTATCCTTACGATAACGCTCAAGCTCTTCAGGAGAGAGTTTATTCTTACCTTTGTAAACTCCCTTCTCTTTAGCTTGTTGGAATTGCCCTTAGGAGACTTTTGGACATTGTCCTCCCCTTAGGCTCATTGGAACCCTTGTTTTCCGGGGCTTATTATTTCTTTTAGCCCCGTTTGGAAATTGATTCGAGAGGCCACCATAGTATGGTGTTATTTACGCCGATATGGTACGTGGCCTTTGGGAGTTGACATACTCCGCCATTTCTTCGGTTAAGCCCGCACAAAATTGTTGCTTTTGCTCTCCAAAATCCAACTTTTTGAAGACAGTGGCTTTGAGTTGTAGGTCCCAAAACTTGTCTACATAATTGTGGATGGATTCATTGGAGAGAGCTTTAAGCTTCGCCATTCGGTGAGTACTTTGTTTTTGGCATCGGTGGCCAAAAACTGCTTCATATGGAAGCTCTTAAAGCTTTCCATGTTTGTGGAGCTTCACCGTTGGCTCGTAGGCTAGACCACCATTGTTGGCGGACTTTTGAAAGTGCATAGCTACATGGCGTAGCTTAGAGGACTCCGTGAATCCCTCATCTCTAAACGCCGCATCAAATTGCTGGATAAAGGCCAAGACTTTGTCCGTAGCACCAAAGGTGCCATCATAGGTAAGGAAAGAGATGCTCTTCCCTCCCTCTTTGAATTTCTTCAGCTTGGATGACCTCTTCCATGCGGCATAGGATTTCCTAGGGCCTCTTCTTTTTGATGGTTCAAAGGTTGCACCATCACTTTCTTCAGAAGGTGAAGAAATTTGAAGAAGAGTGGAGAAGAGGGTGACCTCTTTTCTGCCTTTTTTCTTGTCTTGATCTTCGTCGTCTTCACCATCACTTTCATAAGAGGAAGAGGATGAAGAAGATGGAGAAGAGGGTGTCCTCTTTCTCGCCTTTTTCTTCTCTTGCTTTTTATCATCCCTCTTTGAATTATGATGTGGAGAAGGGTGTGATGGTCTTCTCCGCTTTTGTGGTGATGGAGAGAGTTTAGCCCGCCGTCTTCGTGGAGCCATCTCCGCCGAGGTGGCGGGAGGCTCACTTCTTTCTCGTTCCTTCGGTGGAGGCTCTTGAGTTCTCCTTTGGGAAGGAGATGCATCATCAAGAAGTGAATTCTTGAGCCCTTCGTAGGGATTCTCTTCTTCTTTCCGAATCGGAAGGAGACCTCTTTTGGGAGTCTCACAAGGAGGCTTCCTGGGTGTTCTCTCGTCATGTTGATGAGCTTGGAGAATACCATGAGCACGGAGCTGCTGTTGCACTTCACTTTGGAGAGATGGATTGCCCATGGCTTGTTGAAGCCTAGAAACAAGATAGTTAACAAGCATTGAAGGATCATTAGTAGCTTGCTCATGAGCAAAATCAAAGTTATCAACATTAATTTCACTCTCTTTACTATTGTCAACCATTCTAACAACTTTTAGGTGTAAACTTTTTAGGTGTACTTTGGCACTTCAAGCCCTAGTTGCTACTCCTCTTTACCCCTTTAGAAAAAGCACTCAAGCTACCGTACCCGTGGCTCGAATACCATTAATTGCAAGGAATAGAAGAGACTGTCTTTCGACACCAAAACAACACCGGCTCCTGTCAAGCTTCTAATAGCTCAATAGTGGTTAAGCCGTAGGCAAGCCCCGTAGGACTCCACTATTAGGACCATAGCTCTCGACGGTGATGCCCCGTTAACTGCACAAAGGTAGGCGCACTGCAAGGCTGGAAAATCCCTATTCTACTTACTCATAAGCAATTAATAATACCAACCATTTATAGCTAGCTTGAGGACCTCCCTTCTTGAGCAAGAAAAGAGAAACCTTGTGCTCTGATACCAATGTAACATTTAATGGTCTAAAAACTTATGTGTAGCGGAAATTAGCATGAACATAGTGGGCATTTCATTAGAATAGATTCCTAATGAGAATTACAAGAGTGCTTGGGTGGAGAGAGCAACAAAAAGCATAACACCTAGTTAGATAGCATGAACAATACTTTCAAAAGAGAGAGAAATTAAGCTATTGACAACACTTGAGGACCAGATTTACATGGAGCCGGTCCCCCCTCCAAAAGGCTTTGTATTATGGTTTCTCCCATCAAGAGAGACATTGTACAATACAATTCTTTGTGTTCCTTCAAGACTAGCTAGTGCAATGAAGATGGAAGCTTCATGCACTAAGCAAAACACTTAGTAAACACAACTTTAATTATCCCCGTTCTCAGACCCAAGACCTCACACACCTTCGAAGATGGTGAGAGCTAGCAGGGTATGAGAGTAGATTGAGAGGAAGAAAAGGAGTATCTTACGAGAAAGATGTACATATCCTCACATAATCACTCATATTAGCATAGCTTAGCTTAGTAATTAGCTTGGTAGAGGAGATGAGCATGCATTGAAGCTTGGCTCTTGGTTGGATTTGCATCCACAAGCCAAGAGTGTAACGATGTAGGCTTCTATCTCACAAGCTTGGAGTAGGTGATGAGCTCTCCATTAAAGCTTGGGAAGAGATAGCTTCTCTTTCTTCACACATGAGATTGTGTGAGTGTGTGTGTGATAATGCCTTGCAAAAAAATCAGCCCCCTCTCTCTCTTGGGTGAGCCCTCTTGCTATTTGCTCTTGCAGGCTCCCCTATTGGACCTCCCCAAGTCAAGCCAATGGCTATTAAGCAGCATAAGTGATAGCCTTCTAACATGTGTCCCCCGTTCCCCTTTTGTGAGAGCTTTAGGTAATTAAATAATTAAACTAAACTCTCATTGGACCCCTTTGCCTCCTGGCCAATAGGAATCAGGCAAGCCATTGGGCTCTTGAATCTCATTGGACCCCTTGGGAGACTGTCCAATAGTCTTCTATGAGACTTAATTCTCATTGGTTCTTTTATTAAGTGTTTTTAAATTAATTAAACTAGATTTACTCTAGTCTAATTCTCATTGGTCCACCTCCAAGGCCATTCAATAGGAATTGGGCACACCTTGTGGGCATCTGGGCTAGGGAGCTGACATGTGTCCCTAATTCCCTTTGTGTAAAGGGAGCTTGTGTGTGTGTGTGTGTGTGTGTGTGTGTGTGACTTTCTCTCTCATCCCCTAGAAGAAGGGCTCACCCCCTCCCATGTAGGGATATGCAAAGACTTTTTAGTTACACACAAAGCATCCAATTTCCCCTAGGGTTGACCTTTGGACATAACCTTTGAATTTTGGAACCTTAGCATTTTGGAAGTCTTAATGGGATGAACCTTAGGGTCTTTTTAGCCCATTGTTGTACATGGATCTTTTGCAGATGGCCCCCCTTTTGGATCCCTATTTTCCCTCCTTTGGATCCCTACTGTGGCCGGTCTGCTAGCTTAACCAATATTCTAGCTTTTTCTCCCCTGGCACTTCCCCACATTAAATAATCAGTTTAATATGAGAAAATCATTTAGGAGAATTAGATATTGATTATTATGACAATAAGTGATATACAAAATTGGGAAGGTGGGTTCCATAAACCCTAATTGGGGGTATACTTCATCTGTCTTAAATAATCAAAAAACTAGTTTGATATTCTTGAACTACTAAATAGAAATTTTCTTTAGGCTTAATTACTTTATGGTGTAGAATGTATTATGAAATGGAAGCATCATTTGGAAACAAAAAGGATTTTATAAATTTGGGGATGATTCACTGGATTAGAAAGAGTTATGGCCTTCTAAACAGAATAATATTATAAACTTTGGGAAACATGAAATATTTTTTTAAAATACAAATTGGGAAGGTGGGTTCCATAAACCCTAATTGGGGGTATACTTCATCTGTCTTAAATAATCAAAAAACTAGTTTGATATTCTTGAACTACTAAATAGAAATTTTCTTTAGGCTTAATTACTTTATGGTAAGTGGAAATGGAGCATCATTGAAAAAAGGATTGATATAAATTTGGGGATGATTCACTTGGATTAGAAGGAGTTATGGCCTTCTAAACAGAATAATATTATAAACTTTGGGAACATGAAATATTTTTTTAAAATACTTTGGGCTAGGCTTGAAAGTTTTAATTGTTTTTAAAGATGGACATGGATAACAACTAGTATAGTCCATTGATACCTGTAGAACACAACTAAGGCTAACATATCTGTTGTCTTGCTTGGATGGATGCAGGTAAGGACTCTATCTTATCTTGGAAGGTTTTTTTTGGCTTTAAGCAGTTGTCCACACATGATTACACATACACCTACTGCAAGGTACGTACTTTCGATATTTGTATACTGGAATGAGGCTTCATTCATATAAACATTGTACAAAGATAATTCTAAAACTGAGTTGTTTTTGTACTTATCATTTCCCTTTCTCTAGAGCCAACTGTCTTTTGGATGTAAAAGTTCAATTATGTCTTATTATTTATGTTAAAACAACCACACACACACACACACACACACACACACACACACACACACACACACAGAGAGAGAGAGAGAGAGAGAGAGAGAGAGAGAGAGAGAGAGAGAGAGAGAGAGAGAGAGAGAGAGAGAGAGAGAGAGAGAGAGAGAGAGATCAATGATTGCCTTTGTTGCGGGACTTACCTAGTGTTGCCACAATTATAATGACTACTTGCACGCAAAAAACATACATCATTCGATACAACCACAAATAGCTTGTAGATGCGTTAGAATACGTGCTCCGGTTCACGAGGAATGCTTGGCATTGTTGTGTAGCTCTCTCCAAGCCAATCGTGATGGTGCAATTGAATCTCCAAATTGATGAGTGAGCAGGAGGTAGCATCAGAATGAAGCTCACTCTCTCTCTCTTTCTCTCTCACACACGATCAATGACAACTTAAAACTTTGATTATGATTAAGTTATCTTTACAAAACGACCTAGGTACCTTATATACTAAGGCTACCATAGGTTAATTCCAAATAGAGTTCAAGGGGTCAAATGGCTTTGTATTTACAATCTAGAAGTGCCATTGCACCCGGCTTCTACAACTAGAATAACTACTCATTATACATGATGTTTTTAACCATAATCCGCATCATTTCATAACTCTCAAAAAATAATACTTTGGTATGGAAATTGAGTTATGTCGTGTTGTTGACCTATGGGTCAACACTCCCCTCCTCCGAATCATTTTGTCCCTGACATAACCTCATTGTCAATGTCGGTGTGGCCTTTGTTGTTGTTTTGCTTTCTTGTGCTTTATGTCCTTTACATCCAAAACCTGAGCTGAAACATGTGTTGTTGTCATTACAGGGCTATTGCTAGATCTAAATTCAGAAAGAAGCCAGTCTCGTTCAGCTTGACTTTTATCATCATGGATAGATAAAGCTACAAATTCATCCATTCGAAGTTGTCTAGTAACTTGATCACAACCTCTTTTTGTTTCCATAAATATGATCACTTTACTTTCATCCATCAATCGATTCAGTAAATCTGGCAATTTTGAGTATTTCTCATTCTAAAAAACAACTTCTACAATCTGTAGAATTGAAAGATTGGCTTTCAGAGCTTATGAACCAATGATAACTTTGTAAGGATTCTGTAGAAATTGTCTAGCTAAACCTTCAACTTGTTTAGGCCAAGTTATAGTCAAATACTAAGTCTGTCCGTCAGGCCAAATGTGAGAGATTTTTTTTATATTTGAGATTCAAAACCCATGTTTGCTTCGGGATTTTTTATTCTTTTCCTTCTTCGTATCACTTGTGCCGACATTTTGCTCCATTGTTTTCAATATAATACTGAAGACATAAGACTTGCATCCATAATAGACCTATATATATACTGTCTCTTGCCACCTTTTCTGGCGAGCTCTTCTCTCAAACGCTTTGCAATTGCAGGTGCCTGAGGATGTTCACATTCTTACAGCTCTTTTTAACACTTCCTAGAAAATGGTCCCTAATACGTGGTGCACTGCCTGATTTTGTTGTGAAGCAAAATTTACATTGCCACTCCATATATCGACCGCATATGTTATGATCATAAACCCACTCTTTGCCATGAGCTTTTTTATTCTTTGGCTTCTTTGTACCACTTGTGCCGACATTTTGCTCCGTTGCTTTCAAATTAAACTAGATGTTCAATTTTTGAAACATTTTTCCCCTTTCAATCAAATCTGCATGATATGAGATTTGCAATGCAAGCTAGTCAATCCACATATCGATCACCTATGTTGTGAGCAAACATACATCACAATGCACTCTTTGTATGGCATAATAAATACAAAAATGCTATGAATTTCTTAATAAAATTATTATTATGATGATTATTTAAACTTCCTCTTTGATTTGGAAACAATAAGAAACATCTAATTTCAAATGCTACAAAGAATAATCAACTTCTACACTGAACGATGTCGGTTGTTTACAAAAAACACACGAAAGCAATAAAATCTATGATTGGTCATGTCATACACTAATAATCTTTCATAATACATAATGCACTCTCTGTATAAACCAATGCATGAAATTACACAATGAAATCTTCAATATAATCACACAATTGAGGACTTCTTGTACACAGTCAAGGATTGTAGCCCCCTTATGCAACCAATTCAACATATAAAAGTTATTTTCACCCAATTAAGGATTATAGCTCTTATATTGTGCAGTGACAATGTATATCTACTCAAATCTATTATGGTGAAAAATACAAGACCTCAAGGATCTTTATATGCCCAGTACACTAGTACAGGACATCCAACCCTTGACTATCGACTCTTCATTTGCACATGCTTATCTTCTAAAGCCAAGTACAACCCTCATTTGGATCAATGGCTTCATTGCAATGAGCATGACTCTTCAAATTTTCAATTGTTTTGGTTTTGTACCTTTATGTTCGGTAAAGGAATTAGATATTTTTAGAAGTGGTTACCGAATTAAGAACCACATTCAGCCCCAAAAAAAGGACCTGTGACTTTGTAACGTTAGGTCAATTCACAAGGAGATGACAATACTTGGCACTCGGATACACTCCCCAGGGATTTGCCTAGACAAAGCACCACGGTAACCATGTTGTTTACTTTATATAATTATGTTCGTTGGGATTTTTTATTTTCCCAACGGGCCCATCGGGTAAAAGGCATTGCCTGGCGGGCCCGCTGGAAAAATAAAAAACCCGACGAGACCCGTAGGGAATATTCTTTCACCCGACGGGCTAATCGACTCTATGGATTTTTGCAGGTCATCATCAAAGTCACGTTAACAATTAACGTGATCAGGTGTTTTTTGTGTATTGCTAGAGTTATTAATGTAATCACACAATCATGATCACGTCAATAAAATCCCTATCAATCTCAAAAGACAACAAATTATCTTGTTTCAATTAAACATTATATATTTCAAATATTTTATACGCCGAATTAGAGAACAGGAAGGTTGAGTGTCAATCAACTTATCAGTCTGAGGGATGTCCAAACTCTTCCCATATGCTGGCTAAAATGTGTGTGTTTTTAATAGCAGGGAGGTCCACACAAGCCAACCCGTACAATCGTTCCTCCATCACCCACTTTGGACGGTTGGTCCACTCAATTGTGCGCAATGTCCTGCATGAACTTCCATATGGTTCAATATCAAATTGTACTCTAAGCATGTTTTCTTATACCAGTAGAGAATTACAAACAACCAACCTCCACCAATCATTTCCCAAGGCCCCATCAACAATGGCCAATGCATGTTTTGTCATTCTTCTGTATGGCCCGTTGATTTCAAAGAATGCTTTTTTTGTATTGGGCTTGAAACTCTAAGAGAAGCATTCTATCCTTCTCTGCTATAATCTTTTTCAAGGCAAGGCTAAACTTTTTCCACACATGGTTCCAATGATGATTCAATTCGTTGACATCAACAAATTGTGCTAATTATTAATCAAGCACTTTGATGCAACTTACAGGATGAAGAAGATGTGACATCAGAGTGACGGGCACATTGTACCATGATTTCTTTCCAACCCTCTTGCTTGTATCCATAGCTATAAACTACACCACGATAGTTTCTCCATGATAGCCTCTTTTGAAGCAAGGCCCATTGCCTGCCCCATTCAAAGCATGTCCATGTAAGAGGTAGCCATGTATCTTGTCTTGTTCAATCTACATGGGATTGGGGAAAAAAACATCAAAACAAAATGATATCAAAGCAGCTCATGCAATAAGAACCAAAGGATATTACTTGTTTATATGCATAGCAATGCTCAACATATCAGCCTCGTTTGAAGAATATACTGTCGTCAGTTCAACTCAAACTCTAGGGTGCAGATTGACGTCTTTCTCATACGCAACACCTAATATCAAAGAAAAAGACACATAATAAGTGCATTTAAGAATACATATGCAAATTTAAACCATTAACAATGGAACTTACACTCTTTAAAAACTTCCATTGATGCGGCCAACCTATGATTGCCATACCAAATATACAAAAATTATCCGCACAAGTCAACCCCACCAAGTGTCTTTGATTTTGGCCTTCAACTCCTCGTTAGCTGCTCACCAAAAGGGATCCCATTTCTACAAGATATTGTCATCTGCATTGATGGAAGGATGGCCCGGTGCATCAAGTGAGCATATAAGCATCCTTTGGGCTCATAATACCCCTCCAATAAGAATGTCGGCCAATGGTTGTATCCGCTTGGGGTCCCACCTAACCTGTCTTGCTTTCTCCAGCTGTATCAAACGGCAAAGAGGAACCCAAGGCAATGGAGTGTCATGCTCTACTTGTGTGGTCCAAAATATATTAAAACCCAAGCTTTACAACATCGATTGATTCTTTATACTCAAATTCCCTTATGTACCTTCAAATTTCCAAGATGTTTCAACATATCCTGGCGAACTGTAACATCTTTATTAATTGAAAATTCACCTCCAGCATTTTCTCTTACTATCATGTATGCCTCCATTTCCTTGTCTTGTCAATCTCTTCTTTGGAGTTGTCAACATCAGCAATAACTCCAGATGATGCTCCTTTCCTGCACTTTTGCTTTACCTTTTGCTCCCTCTTCAATTGTTTTGGTCGTCGCGATAAGTGGTTATGGCACATTGCTAATTGGCATGCTCTTGGAAAGGGATATACTAGCAAATTGTGACATTTCTTGTGGTTTCCTTGCTATCTTGGAAACTCGCTACAAAACAAATAATACATTAATGGTCATTTAACGAATAATTTTGTAATGGCCAGTTGAGATAGAGTAAAAAAATAACAGGTCGCTTTTAGGCCAAGCAACAAGACTTTTTTCTGCCTTCTTCAGGGTCGTCATTTCTTCATTTGTCAAAGGAACATGAGGGAGAGGAGCATCCTTGCCATCATATACTTCTAACATTGAAATGGAGAAGCAACCAGATGGCAATCTGCTCCCATGAAGCTTAACCAAGTTTGAAGTCTTGTCTATTTGACCTACACCAATCGCCTCTCCATTGTAAATAAACTCTACATAACTCCCACTCCATTATAAGAAAACCTGACTGTAGATATGTTCAATTGCTCAAAGATAGTCATCAAAGCTTTCCACGATCACAATGTCAACAAGCTTTGTTGATTATGAGATGCTACTATATGAACTCCAATAGTATCTGGGTTGTTCACTTGCTATCACAACCAACACACACAACAAAGTCTTAGAGCCATCTATTATCAAATATCTACTCTTAAACATGATGCTTGATTAATTAATCCATCCTTTTACCACTAGTTTACACGAGTTAAGTATGCCATCTACTCTTGCATTACAATTCTTTTTATCTATCCAACAATGTAAAAACCTCTTCAACTTCTTCTTCTTCTTCTGCTTTTTACAAGTATTCTCATCTTAAGCATACATCCCCTTATCTAAGTTTCATGTTATCAATATGGGCATGATATCCTATATATCTCCTTCTCTAACAATACTACTCAAATCATGCACACACATTGCCTTGTGTCAAGATCAATGTCAAGACTTGTGATAGCCAACTAGGCAAGAGCAAATATTAGACCATAAATGTCATACAGATGTATCTGAAACTTTTGACTAACAGATCTATTGTGTGAGAACCTATAGCTTGTTAAGTATGGAGACTGATTTACCCCTTGTAATTTAAAAATGCACATTTGTAAGGCCCCCATTATGAGGAGAAGCCATCGTGCATAATGAAAAATCACATTGCCGGAAACCTAAATCACTCGCCGGAAACCAAAATTTTCACGGCCAGTAGTCTCGAGCCCAAGCTCGAGACCAAAATCGTCAGAATATTCCTTTTCGTCGAAATATTATGGCCGGCGGGCGGTCGAACAGTAGTCAAAAAATGACCGATGGGTTGGTCGGTTGGCCGGTGTCCGAATTCAAAAGCGGAGTTGTCTTCTCAAGGGTGGCCACACATGGGCGGATTGGAGGGTCCGATTTGGACTTATCTACACAAGGGTGGCTACACATGGCTACCTCTCATGAGAGAGGGTAACATTTTTGGCCTATAAAAGGAGGCCATTTCTACACACATTTCATAGTGTGAAGTTGATGCAACAAGGTGGGTGTGAGATGATGAGAGTGAAGCAAGGCAGGAGCTCCAAAAGGGTATAATCCCTTTGTAACCTTCTTCTTGTTTTGAAGTACTAAAGCCATTGAGTGGCTGCTTGCCCGTGGACGTAGCCCACATTGGGTGAACCACGTATATCGTGTGTACTCTCTCTCTCTCTACTTTATAATCTCTTGTGTGTGAAAATTATCTCTCTCCATTAAGTAATCTACTCAATTATCTACTAAGCTACGTCATATTTCCTAACAACTAGTATCAGAGCAAGGTTTGCTCGTAGCTAAATTATCTCAAGGAAGAAATTCCTTGAATTGAGTGGGAGTAATGCCGGAGGAAGGAAAGCTCAAGATTGAGAAGTTCAACGGTAAAAACTACCAACATGGGAAGATGCAGATTGAAGACTATCTCTACCAGAAGGACCTCTATTTGTTACTAAGCGTTCTTGCAAAGAAGCCCGCAATGATGGCAGATGAAGCATGGATTGTCCTTGATCGAAAGGCACTGGGAAAAATCCGATTAAGCTTGGCATCAACGGTGGCCTTCAAGGTTTCGGAGATGAAGACCACGAAGGACTTGATGCAGTCACTTGTCAACTTCTACGAGAAACCATTGGCATCCAATAAGGTATTTCTCATGAAGCGCTTGTTTAATATGAAGATGGTAGAGAATGGTTCAATTGCAGAACACCTAAATGACTTTAACACCAACATAAGTCAACTTTGATCAGTGAAAATAAATTTCGATGACGAAGTGCGAGCTCATCTTATACCATCATCTCTACCGGATAGTTGGGACAACCTTATGATGGCTGTAAGTAATTCTATTTTTGACACAAATACTCTTAAGTTTGATGATGTTGTGGGTGCTCTCCAAAGCAATGAAATGCGAAGGAGAAGCACAAGAGAATCATCAAGTGCTGCACTTTCAATGGAAACAAGAGGAAGGCCTAAGGAGAGGTTCAAAAAACAAAAGGGTCGTGATCGGTCAGGGCGGAGCAAGTCACGCACAAAGTCAGTTCTTGAATGCTAGAACTGCGGAAACAAGAAGAGCCATGTCAAGAAAGATTGTTGATCCAAGAAGAAGAAGGAGTTGGAGTCTCAAGACAACAAGCCAACATCGAAGGCCAATGTGGCAGGTAAAGTGTAGCAAGATGCTCTAATTCTCTCATTAAACAATGCGTCTAATTCCTGGATAGGAGATTCCGGGGCTTCATTCCATGTGACACCACACAAGCAGCATTTCCAAGATTACACCAAAGGTAATTTTGGGTATGTATACTTGGGAGATGACGAAGCTTGTGAAATTGTTGGCAAAGGTACAGTTTGTGTCAAAACTACTAACGGAAATGAATGGAAGCTTAAAGATGTTAGGCATGTTCCTTCTCTTTGCAAAAAATTGATCTCTATAGGACAATTAGACGATGAAGGTCACAACATTGCATTCAGAAACAAACGATGGAAGATCTCAAAGGGATCTTTGGTGGTTGCCAAAGGAGAAAAGGTTGGTACACTTTACTTGTGTACTGTTAGCACACAATCTTCAACTTGTGCCATAGCTATGGAAGTTGACAGTGCGGTGTGGCACTATCGGCTTGGGCATATGAGTGCCAAAAGAATGCAAATCCTTCAAACAAAGAAGCCTCTACCAGGGTTGAAAGAAGTGGACTTAGAGTTCTGTGAAGATTGTGTTTATGGTAAACAAAAGAGGGTAAAATTTCAAAAATCAGGAAATGAAAGAAAAAAAAAACTTGAGTTGATTCATTTTGATGTTTGGGATCCTGCAAGTACACCATCACTTGGTGGCTCATTGTATTATGTAACATTCATAGATGATGCGACAAGGAAAACATGGGTTTATATAATGAAGAATAAATCCGATGTGTTTTCCATATTTCAAAGGTGGAAAGCCTTTCTGCAGAATGAAACATGTACTAAGGTTAAATACCTCACATCCAACAATGGAGGTGAATATTGTAGCCAAGCTTTTGAAAGCTTTTGTGCTAGCAATGGCATTCAGAGGAGGGAAAAGACAATCCCAAGGACACCTCAACAAAATGGAATTTTTGAAAGGATGACAGAACGATCATGGAGCGAGCAGGAAGCATGCGGCTACATGTAGGCCTACCGCTTGAGCTTTGGGTGGAAGCGGTAAGTACATCTGTGTACTTAATCAACCGGTCACCCTCAACGGCATTGGATGGGGGAGTTCTAGAAGAGGCATGGACACGTAAACCGGTGAATTATGCATTTCTCAAGTGTTTGGATGTGAGGCTTTCATGCACATAGATAGAAGCCTAAGATCAAAGCTAGATGCAAAGTCCAAAGAGTGTTTCTTCATTGGCTATGGAGAAGGCGACTTTGGATATCACCTATGGAATCCTAAAGATGGTAAAATCTTTAGGAGTAGGGATGTAATTTTCAATGAACAAAATATGTACAAAGATTACTTGGAAAGAAAATAAACAAAAGAAACAGGTGATGAGTACATGGAGCTTAAGGACGGTGAAGACTCAAGGACTGCAAAACGGTGACAATATGCAACGACAACCAAATGAGGAGCCTCAACCTATTCTCCAAAGATCTACAAGAGCAAGTAGACCTCCAGAAAGGTTCGTTCCATCCTTCAACCATCTCTTGATCTCAGATTCTGGAGAGCCAAAATCATACAAAGAAGCTATGCAACAAGAATTCGCCTAAAGGTAAGCGGGCACTTCAGAACAAATGGGTGTATAAGCTGAAGGAAGAAGAAGGTGGGAAGAAAAGGTACAAGTGTAGGCTTGTGATAAAAGGGTTTTCTCAAAAGAAAGGCATTGACTTCAATGAAATATTTTCTCTTGTTGTAAAAATGAACTCAATTAGGCTTGTCTTAAGCCTTGTGGCTGCTCATGATCTAAATCTTCAGCAAATGGATGTAAATACGACATTCCCTCACGGTGACTTATAGGAGGAAATTTACATGCTTCAACCAAAGGGGTATGAAGTAAAAGGTAAGGAAAAAATGGTTTGAAAATTAAAGAAGAGCTTGTATGGTTTAAAGCAAGCATAAAGACAATGGTACTTGAAGTTCGATCGATGGATGTTGGATCATGGATTCACAAGATGCAACTCGGATCACTGCGTCTACACAAAGAATTTGGGAGATGGGAAGTTCATCATCCTAATGTTGTATGTTGATGACATGTTGATTGCAAGTGCTAACATGCAGGACATCAAAGACCTAAAAGAGGAGCTGTCTAAATATTTTTCAATGAAAGATTTAGGTGCTGCAAAGAGGATACTTGGTATGAAGATATCAAAGGACAGGACAAAGAAGACAATAAAGCTATCTCAAGAGGATTACATCAAGAACGTACTAGAAAGGTTTGCAATGAAAAATGCAAATACAGTTTCTACACCTTTGGATGGTCACTTTAAACTAACCAAGGATATGTGTCCAAAGGCACAAGAGGAGATAGCCTATATGTCTAAAGTTCCATATGCTGCAACGGTAGGTTCTCTTATGTATGCTATGGTCTAGACAAGGCCAGACATTGCACATGCAGTGGGAGTTGTAAGTAGGTTCATGGACAACCCAGGTAAAGAGAACTGGAAAGCTGTGAAGCGGATACTTAGGTATCTAAAAGGGACAACAACAAATGCTTCGTATTTTGGAGGAAATGACATTTTTCTAGAAGGGTATGCTGATGCAGATATGGCAGGTGACAAAGATACTCGAAGGAGCACTACTGGCTATGTCTTCAGGTTGGAGGCACAGCAGTAAGCTGGGCTTCAAAGCTACAGAAAGTGGTCTCACTTTCTATCACGAAAGCAGAGTATGTAGCAATGACGGAGGCAAGCAAATAAATTCTATGGCTTCACAGATTCTTAGAAGAGCTTGGATTTAAACAAGACAATTGTGTCTTGTACAGTGATAGCCAAAGCACTATCCATCTTGTGAAGAACTCAACCTTTCATTCAAGGAAAAAGCACATTGAGGTGAGATATCACTTCATACGCACTCTTTTGGAAGAGGGTAACTAAAGCTAGGAAAGGTGCATACAAGTGAAAATCCTGCAAACATGTTTACAAAGGTGGTCAACAAGGAGAAGTTGAGATTTTGCTCATCTTCAATTGGCATTCAAGGATAAGAAGCCAGGATGGAAAGCAATCACATGTTTGGTTTGGAGATCAGTCCCAAGTGGGAGATTCTTAAGTCTGGAGCCTGATTTACCCCTTGTAATTTTCTGTGGTAAAAAGGCACATTTGTAAGGCCCCCATTATGAGGATAATGCATCGTGCGTAAAGAAAAATCACATCACCAAAAACCTAAATCACTCGCCAAAAACCAAATTGCCGAAATTTTCCTTTTTGCCGGAATAGTATGGCCGAACACGGCGGACGGAAAGTGGTTGAAAAACGACCGATCGGTTGGCCGGTTGGTTGTGGCCAGTAGTCAATGGCCGGTGGTCGAAAGTCAATGGCCAGTGGTTGGAGGCCGGTGGCCAAATTCAAAAGAGGACTTGTCTTCTCAAGGGTGGCCACACATGGGTGGATTTGAGGGTTCGATTTGGACTTATCTACACAAGGGCGGCTACACATGGCTGCCCCTCATGAGAGAGGGCAACCCTTTTGGCCTATAAAAGGAGGCCATTTCTACACACATTTCATAGTGTGAAGTTGATGCAACAAGGTGGGTGTGAGGTGGTGAGAGTGAAGCAAGGCAGGAGTGGAGCTCCAAAAGGGTATAATTCCTTTGTAACCTACTTCTTGTTTTGAAGTACTAAAGCCGTTGAGTGGCTGCTTTCCCGTGGACGTAGCCCACAGTGGGTAAACCACGTATATCGTGTGTACTCTCTCTCTCTCTCTACTCTATAATCTCTTGTGTGTGAAAATTATCTCTCTCCATTAAGTAATCTACTAAGCTACACCCTATTTCCTAACATAATTGTCGTTGTACCTATGAAGCTGTCAAACAGGTGTTACTTGATGACCGGACACGACTATGCTCATAATTAGAGAGAACTAGTCTATGAAACCACATGAGGCATATAAATAAATAAATATATATCCATGGCACATATGCCCGCCAAGATCTCAAACTCTCTCTGCCTCCCACTAGCGGTAATATCTCTTTGTCTCTTGCTATCTATGACACTAGAGAGCGTGTATTCGTGTGACAAATCAACAAAGAGAGTGCACGTATATTGAATCTGTGGGAGAATCAGTGTTGGAGTCAAGTATCGCTATGTCAAAGCTGATCCCAAATAGGAGAAGTTGATGTTGGATGGAAGTACTTGCTGATACCAAATGCCAAAATGTGTGTGTGTGCATCCGATGCCAAGAGGGTTTTAGCCGATAACTTCCCTCTCTCTCAAACCAAGAAGGGTTGTGGTTGCCCTGCCCTTTCATGTGTGTGTGTGTGTGATACACACACAACCACCCAAGCTTTCAAGTCTTGCTACTCTCCCCCACACACAATCTCCCAATCTCCTAGCAATGTTTTTGTGAATGTGTGTGTGTGTGTGTGTGGTATACACACACAACCACCCAACCTTTCAAATATTGCTACTCTCCCCCACACACAATCTCACAATCTCCTAGCAATGTTGCTTTTATAACTTCAACACTATATTTTTTGAACTTTGTGATATTGTCCAAAATTCTCCATTTTGTTTTGTTTGTGGCTGATTTGCAAAATTTAGTGCTACAACTAATTTCTAGCAATGACCGCTACCCTTTGTTTGCTTAGCCTTGAGCTTCTTGTAATCTGAATTGTAAAAAATTCAATCGACAAAATTTAAAAACGCTACTATCTTTTGCTTGCATTAAAAAGAACTCTTACCAACGTTGCCTTCTTGTGTTGGTTTTCACACTTCAACTGCCCAACCAGGCAATGATAATCATAGGTTGTGTGTTGCAAAAATTTCACTTTTCTTGTAAATCAATTGCTTTCACACATGGCCTTCAAATTGCTACTTCTTTACATAGAGATTTTGCAATGCTCAAAATCTCTATGTAAAAAAGTAGAAACCTCACAGAGAGTGGCTACACACACGAGCAGGGAAGTGCCAAACTCAAAGCTTTCTTTCTCAAGCTTATAGCTATGGAGCTTTTATGTCAGATCTATTTACACATAGAGATTTAATTCTCTATCTCAAGCCTCCACCAATATAAGCTCGGTTGAAGCCGATGCACACACCGGGTGTGAGGTCTCGATGTTGCTACTTCCTCCTACTAAAGCTCTGATACCACTTGTGGAGTACACGTGTGCACACACCGAGTGCAAGGTCTTGACACTACCACTTCCTCCTACTAGAGCTGTGATACCACTTGTGGAGTAATGTGTAAGGATGTAGAGCACAATGTGGGTAGAGCTCAGGGTGAGTGGTCATCACCATCCTTATTTTATATTCTGTGTATAGAATAAGTGAGTTAGTGATGGGCATCTAGCTAGTTGGCCTACACACTAAAATTTTGTCTTAAAATTGCAAACAGACTTCAAAAATGGCTTGCCCTCTTGAAATTTTTGCTAACAAGAATGCACACAGATTGTCATTTTGCACACGTCTCAAGAAAACAAGAAAATTACAACTTGCAGATGGTTATGTTGAGCAACTTGAAACTTCTTGTGGGATAAAATATGAATATACCTTTACAATAGTGGATTTTGGTGAAGGCAACAACTTTGATATCATTTTAGTTGCTCTAACTAACCATCAATAGAGAGAAGGAAAAGCCGTGCGCAAAGTGATGAGCAAAAATGGCAAGTGCGCAAGCCATTTTTGAAGTTTGTTTGCATTTAAAAAAAAAACTCTATTAGACTTCAGAAATGGCTTGCACACTTGCCTTTTTTGCTTGTCGCTTTACATACGGCGTGTGTTTCTAAATTCCCAAGGGATCACTTACCTTTGAGTTGTGGTGTTGTTTGTGTCTTGAGCACTATTCCTCGCTCTTATTTTTCCAATGTCTGCTTATTACTTCCTATATGGATTTCTCACTTTCATATTATTGGTTTAGCCAATTCGTGTCCATACTTGTTAGTGCAAACAACAGAGGATAAGCCATTTTTAAAAATATGTTTGCATTTTTTCTCATGGAAATAGAAACAGACTTCACTACCACCTTGTCCTCTTGCCGTTTGTGTTTTTCACTTTGAATATGGCATACCCAAACCATCAATAGGCACAAAGGCAAGCTCTAAAAATTGGCAAGCAGAAATGGCAAGTGTGCAAGCCGTTTCTAAAAGTCCGTCTGCATTTTTAATAGAAAAAATGCAAACATACTTCAAAAACGACTTGCACACTTGCTGTTTTTGCTTGCTGCTTAACATATGGCTTGTACACTTACCTATTCATGGTTTGAGTAAGCCATTTGTGTTCTTGTTAGTAGTTTCTAAATTCCATTTCCATTTTTTGTGTAAGATTACGTTTAAGTTTGGCTGGAGTGACATGATTGTTATAAAACTTTTCAAGTGATTGTTCATGCTGTGGAGGAGAAGATTTGGTGGCTTTGGTAGCCAAGGAGGGTGGCAATAGTGGTGGACAAGGAGGTGGTGGAGGAGAAGAGTTGATGGCGTTGGTGGCCAATGAGGGTGGTAATGGTGGTGCACCGGTGTCCCTCCCCTCCCCCCCAAAAAAAAGCTCACTTCAACAAGATCGCTCCATATCCTAAATCCGTTTGCAAGGCAAGGCTTGTTTGACCTTTGGCAACTCTGTTAGTTCCCAAGTCTCATTATCCACCATAATCAATCTATACTCATATTGCATTGCTTGCTCCCACTTCATGCTATCTTTCATCTCAATAGCCTCTTGGTAGCAGGTAGGCTCTCCGTAGACAGTGACCAATAAATAGTCTAATCATGACTGAACATGCTCAGGGGAACACAATACATGTGTAGATCTCCCCAATGCTTGACTCGTGGACTCTGATATCTCAGAAGCATCACTAGATCTCTTGGGAGCACTATTAGAAATAGATACTTCTCTAGTAGACTGAGTTGTTTGTGTAACTAGACTTGAGAATTCATCCTCAAATCTCAATCTATGATAACCTCTTTCATGGGATATCTATGCATCTTTGATTAATTAAAAATCACTTGTGAGTTGCGAATAAATCTATGAGATTTTGGGTGCCAAAGAGGAGATCCCATCTCTCCATCTACATCATAGCCAATGAAGATGCATTTGTGTGACGGGTTCCAACTTATTTCGAAGCTCTTTAGGCATGTAAGAATGCCTCACACCCAAGCACACATAATTTGTCATAATAGGCTTCTTTCCTAATTATGACAAATGAAGATGCATTTGTGTGACTTAGGGTCCAACTCCTTTCTAAGCTCTTCAGGCGCATGTGAGAATGCCTCACACCCACGCACACATAATTTTTCATAATTAGGCTTCTTGCTTGTCTACATCTCCTACAGAATCTTGTAGTTTAACAATATAGTAGGTGACCAATTGATTATATGCACCACTATCATAATAGCCTCTTTCAAAGACTCTTGAGGTAAAATTTCCATAAATAACATGGAGGTGACCCTCTTCTGAATGGTCCTATTCATGTGCTCAGAAATCCATTCTGAGTAGATGTGTATGATGTAGTAAAGTGTCTCTTGATGCCTGATTTTATACAAAAGTCCTTAAACTCAATAGAGAGGTACTCTCCCCCGTTGTCAGTGTGTAAAGGCTTCAACTTCTGGCTTGAGTGGTTTTCTGCCATAGAGAGGAAATTCTGGAAGACATTAATGGATTCATCTTTCCTCTTCAAGAGATGGAACCACACCTTTTGAGTAGAGTCATCTATGAAAGTCAAAAAATATAATGTCCTCTTTAGTGATCTATGCGGCACAGGCCCACATAGATCACTATGAAACAATTCTAGAGGATTCCCTTTCTGTTCAATGGAAAAGTGGTAAGCCTAGTTTGTTTTGCATGTATATAATGCTCACACAAACTAAAATCATAATAGTCTAACACATAGATATAGCCAAAATGCTATAATTGTTTTATACCCTTCCGACTCATGTGACCAAGCCAGCTATGCCACAACTCAGTAGAAGACAACTTAGAGTTCTCTTTCACAAAAGAGACATACAAGGAATATAATGAGCCAGACTTTTGGCCTTTCAGCATGACCAAATTACCTTTTTTGATCATCCAAGAACCATTGTCAAACATTGTACTGTATCCAAGATCATCAAGCTAACCTACTGAAACCAGCTCCTACTTAGCTTTGGACATGTCTAACACCTTGCACCGTGAGTTTGGTATCGTTGCACATACACAACGTCACATTTCCAATACCACATATCTTAAGCTAGAGCTAATGAAAATTACCCAGCTTAATTGAACAATATATAGGAGCATAACTAGCAAACTACTCCTTATGAGGAGTAACATGCAAACTGGCACCCATAGCATTTGTCAAGAGCTAAAAACACCTCTGGACTCAAATTAGATGTAAAGATTAGTACATCTGACGGTCGTGGCATGTCATGAACAATATCAACATGTGGAGACTCAATGACATTGAGGTCTTCTATCTTCACAGTGATCTTAAGAGGTGAAAACTTATGGCATTGGATTTACCCTTCTCTCTTTGCAACTCAAATGGAAATTTCTTCACGTGTCCTTCTTGTGATAATGGTAGCATTAAATGTTCCTCGTGTCACGTCCATGGCTCTTGCTACATGCATTGTTGTGACCGTGAGAAGGACCACAACTATGACTATGACCTCTCTGTCTTTGATTGCTTTTATTTTTCTGGCTACTTCCGCTTGCCATATATGTATCACCATGCCCACTAGTGTCAAGAGACTGATGTCAAATATCTTTTATGAGCAAAGCATTGTTGGTAAGATCACTAAAAGCAAGCTTGCCCTTAGGGACGAAGTTACTAATGACAATATTGAAAGTGTTCTACGATGTAAGCAAAGAACATAGCAGGAAAGTGGCTTTCATTTCATCATCAAAATCAAGCCCCTTTGATGTCTGAATAAACACACTATTAAACTCGTTCAGGTGTGAATTGACACTAGTATCTTTTTCATGTTAAGAAACATATGCTTCTTCATTAGAAACACTTTGTTTGATCACTTCTTCCTATCCCATGCTAAGCATAAAGATTCCATATTTCTTTAGCATTGATTTTCCATAATCATGAAGAATATAAACTCACCAAGATGCAACCTAGTAGTTGCCCATGACACAAGCATCAAGCTCCTCCCACTGGTCATTAGTGTACAAACCCTCTATGTGCTCTCTCAATGGCACTGTAAGTCCTTTGTTGATTAGCACATCAAGCATTCTCTGCTTCCCAATAGTGAAATTTGCGCCATCAAACTTCTTAATGTAGTGAGCTTCTTTCCTAGAAGATCCATCCATACTGACAAGAGATAATTGCAAGAGAGTAATGCTCGGAACTTATGGAAAATTTTTTGACAAAGAATTTTGGCGGTCTCCTTCATGAAGATCAAAATTTCAATTAGAAACTTAGAAAAGTCACTGCCAATGTCAATGCAAAGGAGTGTTGTAAGCAAACTAGAGGACTCACCGGAAAAATCCAGTATAGTCTCCTCTGTATGGGGAGCAAAATCTCAACCCAAATTAAGAAAAAATCAATGCATAAAAGATCAAAACTGCTCTCTAAGCATAAGTAGCATACAACTGATCATGATAACTAACAAATGTGACTGCCAACAAGGCAGAAAAGCACCTATACCCTTCTAGGTGAAGAAGCATTGAGAGTCAAATTCAATACCAAAAACATCGGCTGAAAACTACCTTCTATTGTGTTGATCAAATGGAGATTTTGATAGCATAAATGGCTTTGAAAGGGGGATAAAATCACAAGATACCTACTGGTAATACTCCCACCACATGATGAAGAAGTTGCAACAACAAACAAAACCAAAATTTAGCATGAAATTGCACGCACGGAAACACAAATTTTAGCTCTCTCTCTCTCTCTCTCTCTCTCTCTCTCAACTACTCTAAGATTTCCACTTCACTAATGTGTGTTGGATTCAAGATATGAAGCTCCTCTGTTCAAGATTTTGCACAATTTACAAAGGCTCTGCATAGTGTACAATATTTGTTGTGTCCTTCAGATAAGGCCGCAAGCTTTAGCTCATTCTGAAGCTCGTACATGCATGACAAAGGAATACACCATTGTAGATCTAATACCACTTGTAGAGTGCATGGTGTGCACAAAGTGCGAGGGAGAAGAAGAGTACACACAGAGAGTGGGTGGAGCATAGTGTGAGGATAACAATGCCTCAAATCTCCTTACTCTATTATCTATAAAGAATAAGGTTACTGATGGGTTAGTAAGTTAATGAACATTCGGCCAACTAGCTTGGACCCCAACAATTCACACAAGTTGATTAGGGATACCATTGGTTTGCAATAGATTAACAATCTTCATAACCTTGAATTTACAAAATAGGGATGACTTGACTAAAATTTGCATAGGTAGACATGGATGATGGATTGCAATAGGTAAACGTGGCAATATTGAGTAAACAATGGCAAAAAATCACAATGTTGAGTGACATGAAACATGTATAAGTAAAATAGAGTTGTAGATGCAAGTAGATTAGGGGGATCATTGCTTTAGGATTAAACAAATACGTGTTTGGTAACTGAGACAAGTTTGAGTAAAGACGTAGGCCTATGTGAATAAGGGAAACTTCAAGCAAATGAGACACCACTTGAATGTTACAAGTAAGCAAAGACCTTGCATAAACTTGTACATCTTTGAGCAAACAACAACATAACCTTGTTCCAAAAACAAATAAGGATTGGGGACTACATCACATAAATAGAGAGTTGAGGTTTGGAGGAGCGAGCTTTAGAGAGATTTTTTAAGATATTGTTCAGTTGACCAAATTTAGCAAAAAACCTCACTCCAAAAAGAGTTTTCAAAGTGAGCCTTTTTTTCCTCTCTCTCTCTCTCTCTCTCTCTCTCTCTCTCTCCCCCCCCCCCCCTCTCGCCTCCCTCTATCTCCTCTCTCTCACTCTCCTTCTGTCTCCCATTACCTCTCCCTATCTCTATTTCTCTCTATCTCCCACTCCTTCAATCTCTTTGTCTTGCTCTCCCTCCCTCCCTCTCTCTCTCTCTCTCTCTCTCTCTCTCTCTCTCTCTCTCTCTCTCTCTCTCTCTCTCTCTCTCTCTCTCTCTCTCTCTCTCTCTCTCTCTCTCTCTCTCTCTCTAGATCCCTCCCTTCCACAAGACTCCCCCTAGGCGACGGGTAGCCCTGTGGGGGGGCGTTAAGGCATAGCCCTACCCTGCTTCCCACTCTCTCAAGCCCAACACAACAACCTCTAGCCCAACTTGAACTACTGCTTCTGTTTTGTCTTTCTCATGTGCTATGTCTGCTTCTTCAGTCACATGTGCACATGCTCCTCTTCCTCGTCTGCACGAGTCCGTGCATTTTTAGACTTTCATGAGCCCAATGTGCACAACTCTTGGTTGGATTTTCATTCCATAGCCAAGAGTGTTGGTGTAGGCTCTCAACTTCTCTACTAGCTTGGAGAAGGAGATGGAGCTCTTGCATTTTGCACTTCACACAATGAGGGTGTGTGTGAGTGTGTGTGGGAGAGTATACCCCCCAAGCAGTCCCCCTTCTTGCTTTGATCGACCCCCCTTGTAGCTCATGCTTGAATCTTATTGGCCCCTTTCAGGCCTAGCCAATCACATGCAAGAGGCATATCAAGCAACAAGGGTAGCCTTGGGACAAGTGTTCCCCTTTCCCCTTTGAGAGAGAGGACTCGATAAATGCTAAAACTATTAATGAAATTAACTAATTTATCATTGGAACCCTAGGGAGGTCAACCAATAGGCTTTAGGAACACCATGAGGGCAACATGGGTAGGGGCTTGACATGTGTCCTTACTGCCTCTTGAGGCTTGGGCTTTCCTTGTGTGTGTGTGTGTGTGTGTTCTCTCTCATCGCCCTAGCTTTAGGGATCGCCCCCTCTTGAGTAGGGATTGGATTTGAGTTTTTGAACACCTTACCCTCAAGCACCTTAGTCAGCAAGCATGACAAAGCACATCAAGCTTGGGTAGTGTTCCACAAGCACCTTAAGCTCCCTAGTCGTCAAGCATGACAAGTACCTCAAGAATCTTAGTCAGCAAGCAAGACAAGCACCTCAAGCACGACAAACACCTCAAGCACCTTAGTCAGCAAGCACGACAAGCATCTCAAGCCCTGGCCGGGTTCCCAACTCAAGCACAACCCTAGCTTACCTAAGGTCAAAGGACTTTTAACACTAGCTATTGGAGGTCTTCAATAAAGCTAACCCTAAGGTCTTTAAGCTCCATTGGCTAGCCTTGCTCTTTGACATACCATCTCTCATTTGCACCCCTTTACCATTGGCCCCGTGTTGAGACAGATCTGTAAGCACATGTCTATATTCTAACCCTTGTTCCCATTTTTTCTCCCACATTAAATGATCAGTTTAATATGAGAAAATCATTTGGGTTGGTTAGATATTAGATTTAATGACATTGCGGTAGCTATGTCTACTCTTTAGTCCATTTCATTCTCCGAAGTAGAGTGACAAGTTCTACTTGGTGTTGAGGGACGTCGTCATCACCAACATGATTCTAAGTATGCATATTACTTAAATTTGTGCACAATAAAAAGATAACTAGTCTTATAAGACAAAAACATTGGTCATTTAAAAGAAATTTGTACATTTGCTTACTCTAATGTAGCATTGTAAGCATTGACAAGGTTCATACTATCCTTAAGCTGTATTCCTTGCATCCATCTAGCATCTTCAAAAGGATACTTTTTGAATTTAATAAGATACTATCGGATAATCTTACCATGTCGTAGTACCTTGTCTTCGTGCCGAAGGATAGCTTCGGGTTGTAGCACCTCTTCTTGGTCTTCGATTTTGGGAGGGTCTTCAATAATTGGTTCACTTGGTGGCTCTCCTTTTTAGAGCTTAAGTAGGCTCCCATAAAAAGCATTGTGTATGAGCCAATGGTTGGGCAACTTGAGTTGATAAGCCATCTCATTAATTGGCTTCAAGATTTAAAAAGGACCATAGTATGTTTTTGCTAGTTTAGCATAATAGTTTTGGTGGCCCGTAGGATTTTTGCCCGTCCTTTTCCTCAATCGAGCCTTGGGAAACTTAAGGCCCAACCATTTTCTTTGAATGTTAAGGCCCTTTTGTGCTTATGAGCATCAGCTTTTTACCTTTGTTGAGAGATGGATATAGCCTCCTTAATCTTTTGAAAATATTCTTGTAGGTCATGAACACTTGGTAATAAAAAAGTACACCTAAATCGCAAAAAACACTACAAGAGGTACTTCACATTAGCAACGCTTGTAGTGGGATGCTCAAAAGTGAAAATCCACGGCGTCTCTATGAGCATCGCTATTCTATTTGTTGCATAGTGACGTCGACATGGGTAAAAAATAAACCGAGAGCGCCTGAAACTCAGATCTCAGATCTGAGTTTTCGGTGCTCAAGCGAAAGAGGTAACCCGCGCTCTCTCTCCCTCTCTCTCTTTCTCCCCCCTCTCCCCCCCCCCCCCCACACACACACACACACACACACGAGGAGAGGAAGAAGAGCCAGGTATGCTCCTTCCCTCTCCTCTCTCTCATGTTCACGTCCCCTCTTTCTCTCTCTCTCTCTCTCTCACACACACACACACACACACACACACACACACACACACACACATTGTGTCTTTGAAAGAAAGAGAGAGAGAGAGAGAGAGCACATGCATAAACAAAAAACACATACACACACACATATGCATAAACAAAGAATGTATACACACACATTGAGAGAGAGAGAGAGAGAGAGAGAGAGAGGAGAAAACAAAGAGAAAGAGAAAGAGGGAGAAAGAGAGAGAGAATAAAAAACCAAAAAGAGAGAGAGAGAGGGAGAAGATGAAAGAGAGAGGTAAGGGGAGAAAACAAAGAGAGAGAGATTAGGCTAGATTGCGTTTAGATTTATGCTTATGTTGAGTTTAAGATTATGTTAGATTTAGATTTACGTTAGATTAAGATTAGGTTAGATTTAAAATTAGGGCAAGATTTAAGATTAGCTAGCTATGTTAGATTTAAGTTATATTACATTTAGGTTTATGATTTAAGATTGGATTAGATTTAGGTTTATGTTGAGTTTAATATTAGATTAGATTTAGATTTAAGATTAAGACAAGATTTAAAATTAACTAGATTAAATTTAGATTTAAGTTAGATTACGTTTAGGTTTAGGTTAAATTTAAGATTAGATTAGATTTAGGTTTTTTGAGTTTAAGATTAGATTAGATCTAGATTTATGTTTGATTTAAAATTATATTAGATTTAGGTTAGATTTTAGTGCATGTCAATGAAGGCGTGCTTTGTCCAAAGAGCAAACACTAGTTACACAACATTATGTATATTCCCATCAAAATTTGACACCTATTAACTCACACACTAACCATATTCAATTAGCCGCGAATTACCACATGTTCAATCAGGTTAGATTTAAG
The DNA here is from genome assembly GCF_014529385.1 of Adiantum capillus-veneris. NCBI lineage: Eukaryota > Viridiplantae > Streptophyta > Polypodiopsida > Polypodiales > Pteridaceae > Adiantum > Adiantum capillus-veneris. Next base: position 105,009,853 of record NC_140952.1, read on the forward strand.
ATTAGATTTTGGATTAGGTTTTTATATTATAGTCTACCTTCGGGATTACGATAAAAAAATCAGAGTTAGATGAACAATGATCCCTCTCTTCCTCTCTACGGATGTGACCTTAAGTTGGAAAGCTTTCAACCACATGATACTCAGATTGGAGGCCAACATGTAATGTGCTGAGTAATCCCTCGAACAAAGATCTACTATGAAGAGATGTTAAGATGCTGTGAATTGCTACAGCTAGAGAAGAGGCAAAGGGGTTTTGTCCACTACATGCACTATCATGTAGACGTAGGTGTGTAGATTTCTCGTACCCACAAATATAGGCATTGACCAATAAAGATGAGATTATAACCTGGTGGTTCTGATCTCCGTGCACCTCTAGACCGAGGTGTGCGGGGATTGCACATGACTAGAGAATGTGAGGTAGATTACAGTGTGAACAAAGAGAGAGAGAGAGAGAGAGAGAGAGAGAGAGAGAGAGAGAGAGAGAGAGAGATAAAAGACGGAGGATGCCAATAGAAGATTAAATTTATGTTTAGATTATAAGGTGTTTACCTTCAATATGAGTAGTGACGAGGATGTGGCGCCATCCAACCGAAACACCTATCTCTCAACAAGGATCTTATGTCCTTGTAATCAATGCAAGCATGTTGTGAGACGGACAAGACCCGTTTCTTTACAGCACATTCGCAAATTTGGCGAGGTTGATCCATCTATTATAGATTGAGTTGTTGCCAGTTATAACTCGTCGAAATCTAACGCTGGCGAACATGCAGCAATATTGCAACCCAATAGACGTGTTCGCAGGCGGTTTGGTCAAGCAGCATACGTGAGGCCACAAGATGTAGCCTCTGATAGCTCGGAGGATGATCATGCAGACCACATTCCCAATGAGGCAATGTTTGAGCCCGAGATTGATGAAATGATCGAGACGATCATGGATTCAGAAAGGCTTATCTATGACGATATGAAATGTGAAGCCGATACGCCATTGTATGATGGAGCACGTGTGTCTAGATTGAAGGCGCTCCTGGTTCTTCTCAACATGAGGGCAAATTTTGGATGGAGTGACACTAGCATCACAACGCTTTTCAGGTGATCTATTACAATGTGTTTACTTTAATAAAAAACTTTAGACGTATAATGATATGATAGATTACTTACACAAGTGCACCGTATTTTTTCCGCTGTGTAGATTGCTCAAAGAGCACATACTGCCAGTTGATAATGTGATACCAGATTCCAAAGAGGAAGCAAGAAAAATGGACTGACCTAAGAGATACTTTCGTACTACCCAAGCATTGTGAACAAGTAAGTTATGTGCTTGGAAGCTATCCAATTTTAGAAGTTATGTGCTTGGAAGCTCTCATGTAAGTTATGTGGCTCTGGCAAGTGATATTTCATCCTACAAAGTCTGCATCAAACTGGTGGTATGCATAGAGGTAGCCCCTCGTAGTGCACGGATGTATGAGGGCTACCATGTGCCAATCACAGTAGCATCAATGGAGGAGATTGGAGAAGATGCTTAGTCAGAAGCCGCTGAAGTGGTGCCAAACGAGCATCAAGCTGCTACTCTCTATGGGGTGCATGCAGAGGATCTACAAAATGAAACGGAGGACATTTGCCTAAACGGAGAGCTCTATATACATATAGGGAGTTATGTTGAGTTATGCGAGGATGAGAGAGAGACCTCTTAAAGCCGTAAACATTGTATTTGAACAATTTTGCTCCGTTTTTTAATATATATTATATTCACGTGGCTATACTTGAGAAATTTAAATTGTGTTTAATCATCATTGTGTCCACTCCAGGTATGTATGCTCCAGGTATGTTCTCACAAGTAGGGATACTCCTCGGTGTGTCGTGAAAGTCTGATATGCCTACGAGCACTACGCTTCGAGTGCGATGGAGACCAAGGCTGCAATTGTGAAGGAGGCGATCCATCTCCGCTCATAGATGCTGCTCGTCCCTCCACTAGATCTAGTTGATCGGATGGAAGAGACGCTAAGAAGCTCTACTACTGCTTCTTAGCGTCTCTTTCATCCGATCAACTAGATCTAGTGGAGGGGCGAGCAACATCTATGAGCAGAGACGGATCACCTCCTTCGCGATTGCAGCCTCAGTCTCCATCGTACTCGGAGCTGTTGGGGGTCCCATCGTTGCAATAGCTCCAATGAACAAAAAAATTATCAATCCACAGGGATGAGCTACCCGGCTAGGGAATAGAAACACTCACACAGTTAGTGAGCTAGGTTAGTGAGCTAATAGTGGCAACACAAATGGTTAAATCTACGAGGTGAGCTTGTTGGCCTATGGAGGAGCTAATCCGCAATGAAGGGCAATCTCCATATCCACTTCTCTTCACCTCTAATCAACCCAATCACACACACTACACATTAGGAGAAAGTTGGACTCACTTTTGGGCCCTGTAAGAAGTGCCACGTCGGATTAGAGAGAGAAAATGAAAATGTTAACTTGTGCATTTTATGTGATACTTTTTTGCGCAAAAAAAAGCCAAAATGACATTCTTTGGTAGGTAGCCGCCGTCTTTATCATTCTTATCCTTCGTTCTCTTGTCAGGAATCCAACTAACCGTATGACTAATGATTTGAAATGCCAACTTACAAGCGTTCCCTCCCGAAACATAAGCCACACGAACTCTATCAACTCTAAACTTGAGAATATGGCTTTCTCTCCCAAAACCTGAGACATTTCTCCATCTTCTTCTCTATCAACTCTAGGAATGGAGAACGCATCTTTTCCTGATGAAAACACTAATTTGAACTTACAATCCTCAGCCCCTTCATCTTTAACACTTACCCAAAAAAAGAATACACATCATCTTCATGTTGATGTATTGCAAGAGTACGCACCATTGCAGAAACATAGGAGGGAGTCTTTCTTATCTCAACGAGAGAAAGAACTTAGAAGGACAAACAAGGAACATCATTTGGATTTGTGGATCGATGGGTCTATTTATCCAAAGGATCCTACGACAAATGCGCCACCTCCCTTTGCTAATATCACTAACCTCTTACATTTCACAGGCGATGGCAAGGATGGGCTATTGGGATACACCGAACATTTGGAAATGAGAGGATTGAATGCGGAAAGGCAAAGAAACTTCCTGGCAATGGAGAACATGCAGCTGAAGAAACTTAATGAAGTATGCTCTCAAAAGATTTCATCAAACAAAGAGACAATCCAAGGCCTTGAGAAGAAGATCACAAGTTTGCGAGAGAAAGACACCGTGCTTGGTAGTCGGAAAAGAAAACGAGATCTGTGCAACCTTGTGAACATGAAGGTTGGTAGTGGTGGCCTAAAAAAACGAATACGAGCTTTAAGGTAACTCAAAGTTTGTTTCTTCAATGTGATTCATTAAGAAGTGGATACACTTACTTTCCTATACAGGATCATAACGCATTGTGCTTTTTTGGTAGGTCTTTACTGCATCCAAACTCGAACAGTGCAGGCTTCAATGCCGGAGTGCATTACAACCGTCTAGTTCCAAAAGAAGTAGTTGAAGAGATGATAACTCAGAAAAAATTTCATAATTTGAAAGGGAGGCTACTTACCTCCTTCATGAACGAGAATCAGCTGGAACCAATGGAAGTGCAAGCAATACTTGATGAGAGTGGCATCTCGCAGATGGGATACAGGGAACTCTTCAAAGCATTAGCTAAAAAATCTCAAAATAAACTACAGAGAGGATCATTGTTGCCAAAGCCATCACAAGTAAAGGCTGCTCGTCGGCACGTAAACGATGAGGTTTTTGAGAAACTTGGGTCACCATTCCATATTGAAGCAACTTTCTTAGGCAAGGGCAGCAGAGAGGTACAATTTAACGAGCACAACAACCTCTTCGTTGATCTTGAAGCATTGCAAAGGTATGCAGTTCACTTCTTTGACATTAGTCGAAACGAGTGCAGTGGGGTTCTCAAGTTTGTTTTGAAGCTCGACGAGTGCGAGGTCCTGAAGAACAAGAAGTTGGAGAGAGTCACCATTACCCTCATGAACAGAGCTCTGGATCCATAAATAACGAAAGAGGATCCACGATACTTCAGCGTGCAATCAGAAAACAACATTCTATCTCTAGGATCATTTCAGGTATACTTCGTTCAATCTCTGATAACAAAAATATTGATTATTTTGTTGTTGATTTTGTGTTTTCATTTTTCACTGCAGGTTGATAAGGAAAATTTTGAAATCCTCGATTGGGTTTTTAGTCAAACCCAAATTCCTTCTATCATCATTGAACAAAGAAACGGAGCTGTTCTTTCAGTGGAAGGATTTGGCAACTACACAGTGGAATGGCACATGGCAGGTGACTTAAAGACTCTTAAGTGTATGTACAATATAACACACGGAGCAGCTATGGCAAATCCATGCTTATATTGCATGGCTGATGCACAATCACTTGAGAGTGTGTAGTGGATTAGAGCTCCCAACAGACATCTTCAAGATAAAACTTTTAAACCAGTGCTTGATATTCCTCTGAGTAGAGTTCACGTCTGTACACTTCATGCACTCTGTCAAATAATTGAAAAGGTGGTTCATTTGTACATATGTTTTGCATGGACATTAAAGCCAGAGAGTGAGTCAAAAAGAGTGATCAAAGCATTAGAGGGAGTGCTCTCAGACATTGGTTTGCATGGAGACAATGTCAAAATCGAAGAGGATCCTAAGATGTCTCAAAGTCGGTACACGGTACCGAGGAAAGCATCGATAGGCGGAGTGAAGGCAAGAAGGTTTCTTGGGTTTAGCCTCAAAGATTGAGATAGAGAAGAAAGGAGAATCCTGTTCAACAAATGGAAACAGTTACATAAAGTGGTTAAAGACAATGCTGGTGGTGGGGCAATCCAGAATCACAAGGCGAACGTGTGGAAATGACTAGATAAAATTTTCCACTACCTTGAGCAACATTCTTGGGACCAAAGTAAGCTCACATCATTTCAAGCAGCCTTGCTGGATTGGAAAAAGGCTTACCTTACAGGGTGGGGTGGGCAACATATCACACATTACATGGTAGGTTGGCATTCTACGTATACAAAACAAAATTTTAAATTGTACTCAACTGACCATTTTGTTTTATTTCAATGCAGCACATACTGTTCAACCATGGTCCATATTTTGCCAAGACATACGGCTCACTATCAATATGGTCCACACAAGGCATGGAAAAAACCCACTACATGGCAAGAACAGGTTATTTTAAGCACACTCAACATGGGGGAGGAAAAGAAAAGGCCAATAGCCTATTAGAGTTACACCAATGGACTTATAGACGACTAATTCATAGAGCAAGGCAGAAGGAATTTCTTAAGAGCTTAGAAATTACACGGTCTTTACAACACATCCGCAAAGAGAAGAAACAGATGGCTTGGGGAGATTCAAATGCGGCGGAGCGCCATGCGAGGTGGCACCGGTCACGAGTCAGGAGCGAGAGAAGATGGACCTGAGCCCGTCGTTTTTATTCTCTTCGATGCACCTCCTTCCTCCTCACTTTGTACCTCTTTGATGTGCAAGCTCTGTAGACGAGCTCGTTCCTCTGTTGATGGCAGCATCCGTACGGGCATCATGCGTCTTCTTTCCCTCAGAAACAGCCGCTTATTGTATGGATCTAAGCTTTCCGGGTCTTCAACCCATGCAGCCAGAGCCTGAGCTGTGTAGGACATGAAATAGGGGGCTCTGAGTGCCTGGCACCCATACCCAATGCCAAATACACGTAGAGAAAACTGTTGTTCAATCAGAATTACTCTTTTTGCGTTTAGTGGGAGGGGGTGCCCACCACACAATCTTGTAATATCTTTCATTGCAAACAGAGGGAACTTTGCATTGTCATCGGAATATTCCTTGTGGTATATTATGATATACATAATAATTGCAATGAATTTATGGGCCGTAAGTGAGATGAGTACAATTGTCAAGTACTTGAATTGTTTCTACAAACCTTTTTGTGGTTGAAAGCCCGATGTAGTGAGACAACGCCGCATCCTTGCCTTGGACTCTAGTGACAAGCCCTTGGCGTGAGCCTCCCGCTCTTCTAAGGAAACTATCGTCATACACTAGCACCTGGCAGCAAAAAAAAAATGTTCATGATGTTTTATCACTTGGCCATCTCTAATACCATCTGAATGATCGACAAAAATTACCATCTGATTCTCATCCATTTCCAACATCGACCTCCCCCACAAGTGAATAGACTGACTATTCATTACATGATCTTCGGGTGCCACGTGTCTACCCATGTTTTCCAAGCCGAGTTGTTTTGTTGTCAATTCAAACTGCTCATATGTTGGCAAATTGGCCTCTCCGGACATCGCCTCATATAACGTATCTTTAATCAGTTGCGACCCTGAAGTGAACTGTGAGTCGCGGATAGCTGTGTCAGCAATAAGATGTTGGTCCACTCCATCATCGTCCACAAACCCCATGTCTGCTTCGCAAAAATTTGCAATTGCCGCTAGGAAGTAGTCCTCCCGTATATTGAGCTCATGCATGATATCTGTGAGCAGAATATAGTGGGTGTCGCCCGCCATAGCAAAGCTGGGGGCACAATTGAGAGGCAAAGTCGTTTCCATACTTGGGCTTTCTTGCCTGCACCCTATTGCTGCATCCACAAGAGAAACAAGAGTTAAGCCCGCATCAAATGTTTCCTTTAGTACCTCTTCCCGCTCTTCTTCTGGATTGAATTGCACCTCCACATCCTCTACCTCTTCCTCCGGCGCCAATGGACAACTATCGAAAGTTGTTGACTGCGAAGTCTCTGACCCGCCATTCGTCTGCAAGTATAAGTAACAGACAAACCCACGGTAGAATTCCAATAATCGACATTTTTTAAAGTGCTTCATACACCTGTCTTGTACAAGCAGTGCATTGGAGGGACACTTTTCAAGACAGCGATTCAGTCTCCTTGAAGCACTCTTGTCAGGGTCAAGGTCGGCAGGGTGCACATATCTCATGCCATCAAGTGTCATGGAATTGTCACAAGTGACTGCCTCATACTATTGCAAATGGTTTTGTAGGTACTCAAAGGAGCAATCTATAATCCTCTGTATAGAAAACTCTGCATTGAACATTCCTGATAGTTCTGGTGCACGGTGATGAGCACGGGCGTTATATAAGAATGTGAATAGTTTTTCTTCACATGTATCCTCTCTCACGTCTGTCTCTAGGACTATGATCCCCATGACTGAAAAAAAAGCAAGCCAAAACTATTTGGTGTCATAACAAAGTGAATGTTGGGCCTCGAGTACCCCTCAATGTCCTATTTTGCTTGGTTCGGCCCCGTGCACTCATGTCATAAGAGGTGACGTTAGTTGAGTCAAAACCAAGCGAGTAGGGTCCCCAAGAATTTCCGAAGGAACCTCTTCGCTTGGTTCTGTCCCGTGTGCTAAAGTCATAAGAGTTGACGTTGAGTCAGAACCAAGCGAGTAGGGCCCCCAAGAATTTCCGAACAACTCTATTCGCTTGGTTATGTCCCGTGCGCTAATGTCATAAGTGGTGACGTTAGTTGAGTCAGTACCAAGCGAGTAGGGCCCACAAGAATCTCCTAAGGGCCCTATTCGCTTGGTTCTGTCTTGTGGCATTCGGAACAGGTGGATAAGAACAGAGCATATTATGTTATTAGTGATAGATTTATAGGCCTACTCACTACTATGCCCAAACTCAGGCACGATCACATCAGGAGTAATTATTCCAACCATGAATGCGATACGGTCACCACATAAGGAGTAATTATTCCAACCATGAATGCAATATGGTCACATAATGAGTAATTATTCCAACCATGCATGCGTTTTTACCCTAACGTAGTGGTTTCGGTGCGCACACAGTTAACAACACACAGGAAGGGGAGAGGCAGGGAGAAAGAACCTGTCTCTGCAATATCCAATGGTGCCGAGTTGGATGGTGATGTCGCAGGCCACCGACAGCAAGAACCAGTAGGGGGCCGATGGCGACGGCGACGCGGCAGCAAAGGACTCGACCCAGTGGAGGTCACTCAATGCAGGATCACGAGAGTTGGGCAAGGGGAAGAGCGCAAAAAATGCAAAGGCGATGGTGAATGCAAGGGTGATCGGCGTCTGACTCTAAACGCAGGATCACGAGAGCTGGCCAAGGGGAAGGGCGCAGAAAAGGCAAAGGTGATGGCGAATGCAAGGGCGATCGGCGTCTGACTCTAAACGCAAGATCACGAGAGCTGGCCAAGGGGAAGGGCGCAGAAAAGGCAAAGGCACGAGAGCTGGCCAGGCAGAAGGTGCGAGATGGAGATGGTGACTGCAAGGGCGATTGGCGTCTGTCTGACCCTTAACGGTCACTCAAAAAGGCACGTGGGCTGGGCTCTCAAGGACAACCAGTATTAAATGGTCTTAGATTCCCATGCAGTACGATTTACCAACCGCAATCTCGCGCATAAGTGAAGTTGTCACCCTCCCCGAGGTAAGCATTCTAAGTTGAGGCATTACCCCCGCCAAACATCTCAAGTTTCAACTATTCTGCCTCTTTTCGCGTCCTCTACTGCGCATCATTCTAATTAACTCTACCCCCATCGATGCTATGCGGTAAGCAAACTCCACCACCTCTTACTCTCGCGCATCCTCCTTCTCTTACTCTTGTTCTGCAGTGCTTCAGCGATGCGAAACTCTACACACAGTGAAGAGGTATGCTACTTACTTCCCTTCTGTGCACTTGTATTTTGTGTAGTTGGTCAGTACCAAGCGAATAAGGTAAGGTCACTTAGTCCGAAGGGCCCTATTCGCTTGGTATTGACCAAAAGAAAAGTTAAGTGATGTCTACTAGTACAGAGGTCAATACTAAGCAAATAAGGGGAAGGTAACCCCTGCTTGTTGCGGATTAAGGGTTTTCTTTTGCCAAATACGCCTTTTGATTTCGGTCCCGTGCGCTTTAATTTTGTGTAGTTGGTCAATACTAAGCAAATAAGGGGAAGGAAACCCTTGCTTGTTGCGGATTTAGGGCTTTCTTTTGCCAAATACGCGTTTTGATTTCGGTCCAGTGCGCTTGTATTTTGTTTAGTTGGTCAGTACCAAGCAAATAAGGTAAGGTCACCTAGTCCGAAGGGCCCTATTCGCTTGGTACTGATCGAAAGAAAAGTTAAGTGATGTCTGCTAGTACAGAGGTCAATACTAAGCAAATAAGGGGAAGGAAACCCCTGCTTGTTGCGGATTTAGGGCTTTCTTTTGCCAAATACGCGTTTTGATTTCGATCCAGTGAGCTTGTATATTGTGTAGTTGGTCAGTACCAAGTGAATAAGGTAAGGTCACCTAGTCCGAAGGGCCCTATTCGCTTGGTACTGACCAAAAGAAAAGTTAAGTGATGTCTGCTAGTACAAAGGTCAATACTAAGCAAATAAGGGGAAGGTAACCCCTGCTTGTTGCGGATTTAGGGTTTTCTTTTGCCAAATACGCCTTTTGATTTTATAAGAAAGAAACAAAATTACAACTGAACACCGGGTTTGAGTTAGAAAACACTTCAGACTTTACAAAGAGTGGCCTATTAATTTCCGGGGGGTTTAGGGTTCACAGCCAGGCTATCTCTTCGCAAAGCATGTTTGCAAAGTTAATGGCTTCCTCATATTTACTGGCTAGCTCAAGCACTTCATCCTTCATTTCCTGAAGCCAATTAATGATTGCCTCCATAGAGCCATTCTCGGTAAGAAATCGCTGCATGTCTTCAGGCCTTCTTGCTTCTAGAGAGTTTTTAAGGATTGAGACCCTCTGCCTGACGATCAGCATTTGCTGCAGCTTCAGGCTAGCATCCTGCACAGAGCGTTTATCAAGTAAGCTCTTCAAACTAGGAGCTTGGAAATTGGGAGCAGAAAGCAAAGAATTACTAGCAACTTACCTCGAGAATTGACTCCCGTGTTGACAGCAGCCACTCCCGAGCTGTGTCGGTCGAGAACATTAAAGGTAACATCGGAGGAGGGCCAAGGGGGGACCTCATGAGGAGGGCCCGGATGCGGTGTTGCTGGCGCTGCGGGAGTATACCTTGGAAAGGCATCGCCACTATCCTAATCTTCTTTTAATTGTTCAGCGAAACCCTGAGGGAGGTTCTGAAACAACTTCTTCTTAAATAGACTTTCAGACATGCCTAAAAAGTAGAGCCTGGGCTCTGGCTTATGAGTGAGTGGTCTGTGAGGGGTGGTACTGCCATGAGGTTTCATGAGAGGTGGACGTGGGAGAGAGAATCAATGGTATCATCCCCCCGATATTAGGGGAGGTGATCGGAGGGAACGACATGACAGTTAGAACCGCATCGATTTAAGATCTCCTTCACATTGCTATTTTGTATCAGTGGATGCAAACCTGTTCGCTTGCTTGTACACTTTTCTGAGGTCACCACCTAGCGAATAAGGTATTTTTTTGCAGGGGTTGCAAACCTGTTCGCTTGGTAGTGATATCTGCTATTACTATTTTTGAAGTCACTACCGAGCGAATAAGGCAAGGCAAACTCTTTCCTATGCATCTATTTGTTCGATAGTGACCTCAGAAAATATAAGTCATGTCTACCTTTACTATTTTTTGAGGTCACTACAGAGCGAATAAGGCAAGGCAACTCTTTCCTATCCATCTTTTCGCTTGGTACTGACCTTTCCTTAAATATGAAGTCCCTTGTGCTGACAAATGAATTGTCTTTTGGTGTTATTGTATTTGTAGAGATGCCTCGTATAAAGGCCTGCGCTAGGAGGGCAACAAGTGAATCTTCGAATGCTCAAGCAAGAAGACGCCGATATGAGGTGCACAGAGGTGTACTGCAAGAGCTGCGCAGGATAGAACGACACGTTCAACTTGCTATTCCACGTCTTCCTTTCCAGCGAGTAGTGCGGGAGATTTGCGAGCAGTGGAGACTCGGCATGCGATGGGCCAGCAGTGCACTCCTCTGCCTTCAAGAAATTGCTGAAGACTACCTCGTGAAATTCTTCAGCGATGGATATATCCGGCTGCCCATGCACACCGGGTCACTATCATGCCGCGGGATTTTGATACTCTTCGTAGGCTTTGTTTCCGCTACGATGGGCTGCTTCAGCCAGTGCCTATCCGGGATAGTAGAACCATGGATATTCTCAACATCCCCCCTCACCATCCTCGTGCACGACAGACAGAGCCGTCTAGGGCTGAAACAAACAGCAGAAGGACCCGATCACGGGTCGAGAGAAACGACACAGATGGGCAGGCTGAGATAGCCGCAGAGGGCCAAGAGCAAGCCAGAGTGGACCCCGAGGCAGTCATGGAAGAAACAGAGACAGTTATCGAGGAGCCAACTAGACACCAAAATGAGCAAGTCATGGAGGATTCGCAGCCCATCGTGGATGATGAGGGACAAGAGCAGGTCAGGGTGGAGCCCGAGGCATCTATGGAGCAACCAATATTGAAGGAAAATGATCCGGAGCCTGAGGCTGTTAGGGAGGAGCCTCAGGCAGCCAGGGAGCCAGCTCAAGAAAGGGAAGGGCAAGGCTCTGCATCAGAAGGGCCATCCAACGTATCGGATAAGTCAATTATTTTAGAGAAAATCAACAATGAGAATGAAGAGGAGTTGAGAATTTTTTTGAGCTGAGCGCCTCTGCATGCGCACATACAACTACCTGCAAGGTCAGAGGAGGCCTGCATTACCAACCTCGATAATGTAGACTTCATGTGCATGCGCAATTTCACCGACTCGCTCGCAACAAATGAGGTCGTCAATGTTGCTTTGTGGTAATTCTCATGCTCGTTAATTCTTATGCTCATTAAATGGGTCTCTGCCGAAACATGGGCCAATACCAAGCGAGACAGTGGCTAATGAAATTGAATTTTGGTACTACTCGCTCGGTATTGACCCATGTCTCTGTGGTAGTTGCCAAGTTTTTCTTTATAATGGTTCACTACCTTAAAGACATGGGTCAATACCAAGCGGGTCAGTTGCTTATGGAATTGGAATCCGCCGCTGACTCGCTCGGTATTGACCCATGTCTTTGCAGTAGTCGTCAAGTTCTTCATTTCAGCCAAGACAATGGTCAATACCAAGCGAATCAGTGGCCTATGGAATTCGATAGCTGCCCCACTCGCTCGGTATTGACTCACTTGGTGTTCAAGTCTAATCTTTGCCATTTGTTCATGTTAGCCACGCTGTCTCGCTTCTGCCCCCTGAGGTTCAAGAGAAAGTTTACGTAATAGATCCGCTGATATCGCCTTATTTGTAGAACAACTCAGTTTCCTTTTTGAGTCTGATGAACTGGTTTAGCAGAGTCAACTTTGATCTAGCGCGCTTTCTGGTCACTGCGTACAATCAATCGTGAGTATTTTCTTGCCTTGTAAAAAACATCTTGCATTGCGAATCTCTCCTAATCTTTGATGGTGTCTTTGTAGTGATCATTGGAGTCTGATGTTATTTGACATGGAAGCTAAGATTGTTTACTACGCAAACTCCGGGCAAAGTAGGGCGTTTCACGGTCGTGTAAAAATGTAAGGTCCATTTGGGTACATTTGGAAAGCAGTGTAGTGTCTCTTTGGAATGTGTTGCTGACTCAAGTGGTTATGTATGTAGTGTCGTGAAAAAACTTGTATGTTGTGTAGAGCATCTTTTGTTAGAACATGATCTAGGAAATGTAGTCAAGCACGAACGGGTAACCGTGCCCATGCAGACTGATGACTATAGCTGTGGCTGGCGAACCTGTTTGAATGCCGTGTTGCTCATCAGTCAAATTATGGATATACCAAACGTAAGTATCTGCTGTTTTATTGTTTGCTGCAACGTATGTATGAAGCAACAGATGTCTGTATCACGCTTCTACATGAACTTCGATTCCATAACTACACCAACAACGATGTGCGAAATTTTTCTGTAATGGCCATCCAGCATATTATAATCTCGGTAAACAGACGCACAAGAGAGGAAGCGGCGAGAGCTGACGAGTTCGAAGAGGCTCGCATTAACGAAATGACGCAACGCCACAATCAGACTCAAGAAAAAGTTCAAAATATGCAAGAAGCAATACACCACTATTATGCGGACGCCGCAGAAGTAGAGGAATGGGCTGCACGTCGACGATAAGAGCAAGAACAACCGGAAGCTTCACAGGTGCAAGACGCATGGGAAGCCATGGAAGAGGCCCATGATTTCGAGCGACGCGAAAGGATGCCCGAGACCAGCGTCCCCAGAGGCAGAGGTAGCAGCAATCGGAGCAGAGGGCAGGGGAGCAACCGGAACAGAGGGCAAGGGACGAGTGGCACAAACCGGGGGAGAGGACAGGGGACGAGTGGCACAAACCGGGGGAGAGGACAGTAGCTGGAAAAGGGAGCAAATTTCTCTTGACAGAAACAACACAATATGTAAAGTTTTGAAACATTGAAAATGTACATTTTTGAAACATTGTTTGACCGCCAAAAAATATCTCTGCATTAGTCATTTTGAAGAGTACATCATGGTTTGCATGGCATCAAAGCTCTTTGCGTGCACAAGGTATGTGACCTAGCTTCCGGTGGAAGCAATTAAGTGAAGTGTATTTGTTATGGACTCCTTGCACAATGTTGTTTTCTCCTTGCGCCTTGGAATCTGAAAAGAAGAAAAAGTTAGATTCAGTCATAGTGTATTAAAGACAATCAAAATTTATCGATTTAGTAAGCACCTTTCTATTATTGAGACTGAATGCATACAATTCCGACAAAAGCGGAAGTTCTTCACATGTAAGATCTATCCTGAGCTGTGCCAGAGTTGTGCTTGACATTGTCTCCATCATAGTAAGTAGGCTGTCTCGAAAGTAGAGCTCCATTGATAAAGGTTTGTTCTCGAGGCTGTTCTCTGTATCTTGGTCGAGTGGAATAAGCTGCCCACTAAGAAGATGATATCTAATATAGTAAAACGATACTAAGAAATTTTGAGAGCTTATAATGAACTTGCAAATTATGGACTTCTTTTGCAAAATACAGATTTTGTTCTGTGATTGTTTCCTATCCCAGTTATCATCTAAAAAGTCCAAAAAGCTCTCAGACTTGCAAATGAACATTGTTGCGGTAGTTCTTATTTGCTCATTGAAGAAAAAATCTGCAAACACTTCAAGAGGCATAAATAGTGCGAGCCGAACTATTTTTGTGGCAATTGAATACTTGAGGGACTTTTGTATATCCTGAAACAACTTATTCCTAAAGCTTTCACTAGTTTGCGAAGTAGGCAGGGACCAATCCTTGCTGTCAAAGGATGGAAGTGACAAAGGAGCTACATGACCCCAACCAATGGAAGTTCTCGGTTCCACATATGACATATCATAAAAGAAAATTCCATTATCTGCAAGTTCCTTGTGTTGTCTTCCTCGGTACATTTGCTCACCAATAAATGCATGGAAAGCATCAAAAATCCCAACTATACTCTCAACTGGTTGCCAATCTGTCCTATTCGATGGATAAATATCTGAAACATACCAAAGATGATATCCACCACTTAATATTCGAATATAATCATGCACTAAGCGAGATGATGAAATAAATTACACTTGGGTTGATGCCTTGGAAAACTTGGAGGAGATGTTTGCAACCTTAAGTCTGCATGCTGGAAAGCATGTTGTATGAGGACCTCTTTCACCCGCTTGCTTTGTGCACACACTTTAAACTCTTTAACTTGACCCTTGAAAGCCTCCACGAAATCATTGCGTTGCCTCCTCTTCCTCCTCCTAGTTTGCAGTAGAACCCAACTTCTGATAGTTATACGAGATGGAATCCATGCTTGATCGTGTGCAATATTACTGTTAAAAATGCTAACAGAGTCAATGGTAGTGCTAGGCCTTCGAGAAGTAGACATGGTGTGCAGTAGAATGAATACACAGAAAGGTTAGCACAAATATAAAAAAGGGAAGAAGTTTTGAGAGGGAAGTAGAGCTACTCAAAGTCATATTTGGGCGGGAACAAAGTAATAGATAGAGTCTTCAATGAAAGTCTTGAAATTCCTCGGTACATAGTTAGTACGACTTACGGCATTTATGCCTTGAAAGAGTGAAATTGTGCAATTTGATGAACCAAAATAAAATTTTCTCCCTTTTTTAAAAAAGAGCTTGACTCCAAAATGTCGATTTTTAACGTAACGTTAACCTCTTCCTCATTGGTCGAGCGCCACTCTCTCTCTAGAACTGAAAGGCCCAAAAGTGAGTCCAGCTTTCTCCTAATGATTGCAAGACGTACACAACACTAATCCTATCATGCAACACACTAATTGCAAGCACACACACATAGATCTATCAAGCACCACACTTCCATCAAACCTACATGCACACACAAGCAAAAGAGGGGAATCACACAAGATTAGAGAGGGATTAACCACTAATTAGTTAAGATCTAGATAATCTAAGCATCATAGGCAATCATAAGAAGTAGGAGAGAGGCATAGTGAGAGAATGAATCATTGATTAGTGTTAATCAAGTCTCATGAGCAAGGAGAAGCTCAAGGACTCCATAGCCACACATGTAAAGAGCTCTCACCAAAGAGTTCTCTCCACAAATGACTTGAGAACCCTAATTTCTTTTACACACTGCCTTATATACCTAGGGTAAAAATATGCAATGTCCGGGCGCCCAAGGCCTTTAGGGCTCACCACTTACTGAATCTGCAACCTAGGCGCAATAAGTGACCTACTCTTTACAACTTGGAACTCCTCATTGAGCTCGTAACACATTAGAAATATTACAATGGCTTGAAATAAATCGAGAATTTACAATATGTGACCATTTTGGGAAAACGTGGAAAATGTGTAACTCCAATCTTTACTGCTTCTTCGCATTCATCTGCGATGTGCATTCGTACGTCTTCAATCTTTAACAGCTTCTGTTAACTGACGTTGACTCAGTTAACCTTCCCCCCTTCCTATTTTAATGCCCGTCCTCGGGCACTATTGAAAAGTGTCCGTGGAGGCTGTGGAAGGTTTTGATTGGTTGTTGTTGGGCTGATTGTCTTCATTTGTTGTTGAATTTGTTGATGAGGTTCAATTTGTTGCAGCATCTTCATTGGTCCGAATATGTTTGATGTGAGAGATGACGTTGCATTTGTCGATGTAATAGCATAATGATGAGGCTTCTGTTTATTTATAAAAAGTATATACAAGAGAAGTAGAATGATGAGGTTCTAAATTAGGGTCTATAATCTGGATGACCAAAGGGAAAAAACCCAGTGGGAAAAAAGTACCTTTGGTATACGCGCATTATTGGAGTACTTATTAGCATGGAAAATATTGATAAAGTACTGAAGGGATTATTTGCTGATAGATATGGAATTAAAGAGGCAGCAAATATGAAAGGGTAGCATGATGGAACATTGGTTTGCCTGTTGTAGTCCACTCAAGGTGCATAGGTGGAAGCAAAAAAGAGTGTCTAATGCATATGTCCAATGATCGGACATCCTATTTATGCATCACAGAAATGCATGGGAAACAATATGCTGTGCAAGAAAGATTTTGAGGGGTAACTCAGAAAGATGGTGTAGCTATAAAAGCATATGGCATGGCTTTACAAGCTGGCACCCCTTTAAGAATGGTTTTCATTGACGAGGATATGTGCTCTCATCTTACTGTGCACTGTGTGTGAGTGTTGGACTCTACAACACTCCACCAATTGTAAGTTAATAGACTTCGACTCTTATACTCATCTCATCCAGCATGAGCAACACGACTTAGATATACTCAAATCTTCTAGCTTGAGGGTAAGCCTAATAACTACGACTCTTAGCACAGAGTTTAATATGACTTGAAGCTTTGGGACTGATGCTTTGCTCATTTTATGGCTCAACAGTCCGACTCTGACTATGCCAAAGAGTGTTTTTTGCACCCTGGCGACTTGACGGTTTACATTCTTAAGCTTACTACAAACATTTCTTCAGGTAAAAGGAAGCTTGAATTTTCAAAAAGAGGATTAGTGAAGGACCAAGTTGGCATTGAAGGTTTCTTTTGCCATACCTGTTTTATCATCTTCGAATCTGTATTCTCATTGGTTGGTTTGTCCTTCTTTGATTGTGAAGACTCCATTATCCGTTTGATTCTCCAAGTAGGCATGTTGATAGGAGTCTTTGATGTTGTTGTAGGCCTCTGTTCACTTTTTCCATCTGGCTTTTGACTAGGAGCATTGGAAGACTTAGGAATCCAAACCTCTTGATGACCTTTGTAACTCCTTTGTTGACTTTGTTGAGCTTTAAGTCCTGCTGAGATGTTGAGATCTTCATGCAAGTCTGGTGTAGTTGCAGTTGGCTTGTGGTTGACTGGTAGCCAAATCTTTGTATACCCTGTGTAGAATCCTCGTCCAAGAAGAACATTCTTTGAGATCCATCTTTGTTCTGTATCCTCTTGTGAGTTGTGGTAGACTTTAGCATCATTCAATGTTGTTCTGTTGCATACGTGCTTCTTAGGTATCCTAGGATATTGTTGAGGTTGATACCTTGTGGGCTTTCTTTCTTGGGAGGGACTTGAAGTTACTTCATATGCCCTAACCTGCGGTTTTGGCACCCATATCTGTTTGTTACCTTCATAGTACTCCTGTTCTTTTAAGCTCCATTGTGAAGATATCCATCCCATGTGTTTGTCTTTTTGTGTCGATTTCTCGTCCTTAATCCAAACCGGATCATTGACTTTGACTAAACTGCTATGAACAAACACTTGCTTGAATTTCCTTTGCTTTTTTGAGTACTTTGGCTGAAATATCTTTGCTTTTTTGGGTGTCTCCTTAGAGGTTCCAATTGGGTCAGCAATTGACATGAAGTTTTGAAATCCTGACTTGCTTGAAGTATCTGATCCTTTGATGTAGAGGCATATGCTGTCACAACTTCTTTGCTAGTCGGTGGAGGGTCCACTATAGCTTTACCTTTGTCTGCAAGATTTGTCTTCGATCCTTGTGACTTCTGCAACTTTGAATCTAGAAATTTTGGTTCTATTGAAGATCTTTGTTCAGCTTTTGCCATGGTCTCATCTTGATCTAACTGTGTCTCTATGGAGGGTAGCTTGAGAATTTTTGTTGCAATCTGACTTACAACAAGTGATTCTGTTGGCAATGTCTGGATCTTTGGACTTCCTGTTGTTTCTTGGTTGTCTGTAACCCCGTTCTTCTTAACTTCTGGCTTTGGTGGCATTCTCTGCTCAATAGCTATTGTGGTTGCTCTTTGTTCTGTTTGATTTGCATTTGTTGTTGCTTGATCTGCTTCTAGCTCTTCTGAAGTTCTGTTCGATGGAGATGAATCATCTTCATTAAGATCTGCTTTGATTTCAGTCTCCATTTTAACTGTACTTGCGGACATTGTGCTGTCGTCCACGAGTGACCAATCTTGGTCTTCATTCTTTGTTGTCTCTGAAGACTCCGCCATGTTTGAATTCTGTATCTCTGACATCTTCTGGGCCATTGGCATTCCTAATATGATGTCTTCTGGCATATCTTTTGCTGTGATCACATAGAATTGAGCTGTGATGATTTGTGAACTTACTTCAATGGTGGTGGAGATGATTCCCCAGCATTCTGCTCGTTTGTTTCCTGATATTCTCACAAATTCAGGAGCATCTTCCAGCTGTGGTTGGCCACATCTTTTCCAAGTGCGAAAAGACATGAGGTTCTTGTCTAACTGAAGATCTAGCTTTACTTCTCTTGACAGCTTTTCTTCATTTTCACCAACAATGTTGCGCTTGATCGTCTTAGGATTCATGTCTGAATTGACTGCTTTTGTTGTGGCAGTGTCCTTTGGTTGAGCTTTATCTGCATTTTCTTTGCTTTGACCATCTGCTTCAATTGGTGTTGGCTCCATTGGCTGTGATACTACACCTTTTTGCAACTGATGAGCATTATCTACCTGCATTTGAGTAACCCTTGACCTTAAAAGATCCATTGTACTTTTTGGCAGAATTTGTCTCTTTGGAGGAGATTTTGGTGGTGACCTTTGTGTAGCGTTCTGGACTTTAGCTTTTGTTGAATTTGACTTTTGTGCTACTTGTTCTGGCAGCTTGAGGCTTTGCATCATCTTCAGATAGTCTTTGACTTCAGTCGGGCCATCCGTAGGGGTTTGTACAAGGTCATGACCTAGTTGATATTCGTTACCATGTACACCTTGATATGCATATGTGAGCTTGATCACATGTAACTGTTTGAACACTATGGGCTTTGTTGGATTTTGACGCTGATTTGTGGAGATCAGCTGAAACTTCTGTCCTTGATGATCTTCATAGAAGCATTTATCTGTAGACTCTGATGGAATCTGGGTCAATTGGAAACTTCTAACAACCATATGATCTTTCAATGGTTTTCGCTTTGAAGAGGTTTGTTGGCTAGAAGTTCTAGGGCTTCTAACTGGTGTAGCATTTCCTGGCACATAAGCTGAGCTTGATGGATTTATAGCTTCCCCCTTCCTAGGGTGATCACTATAGCCTGCTTCATTGTAAGATTTCAAAATTTTTTGGCTTTGGTTTAGTCTCACCTTTTGGGACTGTGAAGGTACACTTTGGGTAGCACTGTTGACATTTGGCATCTGTAAACCTTCTACATAGTTTCCTATGTATTTCCTTGAAACATGACAAATTATTCCCCAATTTAAGTTGTAGATAGCTTTATTTTTGCCCTGATATTGTCTATCCCATGGTTCTCCTATGATATGAGCTTCTGTGGTTTCAAGACCCAAGGCACCATAGATGCTAGACTCTCGTCTATACCTACGACTGTTTTGGTCAAAGTATATGCTCGTTTGGTCACAACATCGAAGCTTGATTTCTGATGGAGGAGAGTTTGGCTCTGAACAAATTTCTGAGTTAACTCGGGTAATATCCTTCAGCTCTAGAGAGGATGGGCTATAATAGATTCTTTCCTCTGAAATAAACCATCCTTTCTGATCCATCACTGGATGCACTTCTATGAGCTGGTATGTGGGTCGTTCAAACACAGGTTGATCTTTTTTGTACAGTTTCCCTTTTTGGTCTACATAGTGTGCATATGAATGATGTGTACCATACAATGCTAACATCATTCTGTTTGATGTGTCCCTTAGACTCGTGAATGATTGAACACTTGTGGCAGCGGATACAAAATCATTTGCAAATTTAACAGTCTTTTCAACCTTTGGTGATATCTCGACACTTTGACTAAATTCATGCAAGAATTTGTTGTTCAAAGAATCAATTTTAAGCTTTTCAGGTGTCTGTGCATCTTTATGCTCATTTTGAACTTGCAGTGTTTTTACTGGTGCTTCTAATGTTAATGCAGAATCATCTGAGTGCATTAAAAGTGACGAGTTAGATGCACTTATATCGAGATTCGCATTTCCGATTTTCTATGTACCTTGCTTGGCAGTTGATGTATCCCTGTTGTTGTCAGGATTTCTTGGACAATCTTTAGAAAAATGTCCACCTTTTCGTCCACAATTTCAGCAATATGCCATGACTGGTGGTATTTCAATTGGTTCTGGCATGTCCAGCTCTAGCTGAGAAGTTTCTGCTTCTGTACTTGCCAAGTTGTCGGCATCTTCTTTTAGAACACTGAGCATCAAGCTGTAGATTGCTCCATCTTGACCTTTGTACCATCTTTGGCTCGGTTCTCCAATTAGAATGGCTTCTATTGGTTGATCTGTTGGATCTTCCAATTCTGGCTCTCGACTATAGATCTGACCACTGTAATCCATGTACAATGATCCTGATTGCATATGCACCAAATGGATGCTTTGCGGACTTGTGCAGATTTTTGGATAACCAATTGGGTTGACCTTTTGAACCTCTATTTGCACTTCATCTTTAAGCTTGCAATACCTGGCTCCAGTGAAGTCTGTGAACATCTGGGAGTTCTCTGAATCTGACTTTACTCTGATCAACAGGATCTTGGCTTCTGTGCTGCTTTTACTGCTCATTAGATATCTATGGCCTTCTGTATTTGTGTACAAAACCTTATCCCCATTGTAGCCATAAAGCTGCAAAATCTGGTTGGTTGTAGTTGTACCTGTGTTGCCAATGCTACTAACTTGCTATGATGTACTTGAATTCTCAGCTCGATTTGAGTCTATGTTAAAAAGGTTCTGTAAAAACTGTCAATTGGTAGATTCTAGTATTGATTAGCAGAATTTTTGCTGCTCATACTAGCCTAATCTGCAATCGTATGCAAGTTGTGCTCCTGTTTGTCCAATTGGAAGCTAATTTGCTGCGCAATTACTCGCACAAGCCAATTTCTAGCATGTAGAATTTTGAAAATTTGACTGCCGCTTAATTGGCTGTGAGTTGGTCGATTTCTTGCTTTTTTCGGCTGTTTGCTTGATTTTTTTCCTGGCCGCTGTTCTTGATTTGTGCTCGCTTTGCAGTGCACTTCTTTGGCTTTGCTTTTCAGCTTTTGATTTGCTCGTTTTGGTGTTGTTTGCTCGGCGAGTGATTTTTTTGCTTTTCTGGCACTTCTTGGCTTTTTCTGGCAGTTCCGACGAGTTCCTTTTTATTTTTCCTAATTATTTGTGAAATTTTGAATTTTCTAAAATTTTTGGTATTTTTTATGACTTTTAACGATTTTTTCGCGAAAGTTTTGATTTTTTTTTGAATTTTGTTTGAGTATTTTTAAAGTTTCAATGAAATTTTTGATTTATTTGGATTTTCTGTGAATTTTTTACAAATGTTTTATGATTTTTCTAGTCAGTTTTGATTTATTTGTGAATTTTCTAAGTTCTTAAAATTTTTTGAGCTTTTTGATTTTATGGTGATTTTTTTTTGATCAATCTTGAAATTGTTATGAATTTTCTAGGATTTTTTAATTTTTTGTGAATTTTTTATTCTTTGCTATTTTATTGTGAATTGTTTTTGTATTTTTTACTCTTTTTGTGATTGTTTTTTGATCAATTTTGATTTTTTAGGAGTTTTTTATTTTTTATGAACCTTTTTTTTTATTTTTTATGAGTTATTCTTTTTATTGGATTTTTTATTATTGTTTTTGTTTTCTGAATTTAAAATTTTTTTTGGGATATTTTTTTTCTTTTTTGTGAGTTTTTAATTAGATTTTTTGTAATTTTTAATTGCTGTTATGTTTTTTTTGTTATTTTAAAATCTTTTTTTAATGATTTTATTTTGAATAAACTAAATAAACTAACCTAGCTAAGCTAACTAAAACTAACCTAAAACTAACCTACTAACCTTACTTGACCTGTGTTGACCAGCCCTGACGAGTCCGACGGCAGCGCGTAGCACGAGGCGAGTCTGCAGCGCCCTTGATTGCGCAGCTTGGCAGTGAAGGCTGTTGGTACGTGCTCTAATTACGCAGACAAGCTTGGAGAACGTGACAAGGAAGAGACTCCGCCGAGAGAGAAAAGGAGCGCGCGTGGATTGGGACTGTGAGTGTGTGTGTGTGGGGGGTAAAAGACAAAATTAAAGGGTTGTTCGCGCGTGGGCAGAGCGAGCGAGCGGGTTATAGGGAGAGAGGGAGAGAGAGAATGGAACAGGTGCACACGGACAGGCGATTGAGGGGGAATAGAGAGAGAGGAGGGAGAGTTAGAGAGAGAGAGAGTAAGAGAAGAGAGAGGGGGAGTAGGGAGAGGGTGTTCTCACGGACAGAGGTAGGGCGAGAGAGAGAATAAGTGGCGGTGTTCGGGAAAATGTGCCTCAGCTTAATATCATGCCGTTTTCAATTTCAAAAATGCCGGTTCAAGGCAAGGGGGAGAGGAGAAATTCCATTCCAAAATAGAGAAAAACTCAAAAAATAAACCTAGTTTTCTAAAATTTCCTCTCGGAAAATTTCAAGAAGGGACTTTTCTCTAATTGGTAGAATGAATTTCCCCGAACATTGGTACACGCTTCGGGAAAGAGGCAAGAGAGAGAAGGAGCGGACAAACTCGATTTTTTTTAATTTTTTATTTTCAAATATACAAAAATGGCAAAAAATTAGCCGAAAACTCCAAAAATCGCCAGGAAATCCCAAAAT
This sequence comes from Adiantum capillus-veneris, assembly GCF_014529385.1. Taxonomy (NCBI): domain Eukaryota; kingdom Viridiplantae; phylum Streptophyta; class Polypodiopsida; order Polypodiales; family Pteridaceae; genus Adiantum; species Adiantum capillus-veneris. Next base: position 105,032,724 of record NC_140952.1, read on the forward strand.
TTGCCAAAAAAATCCCAAAAATTTCCGAAAAGTTTTAGGAATCTTAGAAAATCATCGCAATTCATAATCGAGCATTTTCAACACGCAAAAACACACCGAAAATATTAGATTTGATCGTAAACGCAATTTATGACACAAATATCAACCCGGTCCCCGGAAATAGCAAAATGCTCCACACATTGGGGAATGGTGCAGCCAAATAAAATCACACAAATCACATCAATTCAGTTGCCAAAAATTTTATTAAATAAATCAAAACTAGAGAATTAAACCGGCAAAATTATCGACAAAATTAGGTAAAAATTTGACGCAATTAAAGTGTGTAAATCCCTGTTTTGAGCACAAAAACGTAGCATTTTATCATTACACACATCGATTATGGAATCAAAACATTGAATTAACCATGCAAATTTAAACACCTTTTAGGCGCACACACACTAAAAAATTGGCAGTTTTTACCAATCTTTAGGTGCGCACACAAAAGGGTTAAATTTGTCGGATTTGCAATGTGACTTCACAAATCAATAGTTGGGCATGTGCACAAATGATAACGCACACATTGATTTCTAGGTGCTCAAACATGGGCAAAATAAAGCACACACACCTAAAATTATCATACACACCCTCAATTAGAATGCACACACACTTTATTTTAGTGCACACACACCTAAAATTGACCATCAAATCATGCAATTAACTCGATTAGGCACCCAATTAGCAACACACATTCATCAATTAGCAATTGAAACTTATCATTCATGCGCCGCCAATTCTTAAAATTTTCGGCATTACGACGGCGTGAAAATGAAAAATCGCAAAATTTTCCATCCCTAACATCAACATTGCATTGCATCAACATAGCATAGCATTACATTGCATCACATTACATTGCATCTTGGTGGGATATCTACACAATTCTACACATCTCTAGATTCTAGGGAGGTTGAGAATACCACCTTAATTACCTTTCCGTTGAAGATCAATTGAATGGTCGAGTGCTCGAATCCTTCATAGCACATTAGTAAATTAGAAAAAATTAGTCAAATTAGCAAGGGGTTAGTGAGACGATTAGAGTGTGTAAACACACAATTGGCAAGATACGGTCACACATTAGGGAATTATGAACACAATGCTTCATGTACACACATTCAAAATCCACAAAAACATAAACACACAAGTGAAATTAGTGAGGAAATGCATTCGATTATGCCACAATTACACTAGCGTAGGCCATCGTCCCTGGCAGCAACGTCGCCAAATGTTGGGGGTCCCATCGTTGCAATAGCTCCAATGACCAACAAAATTATCAATCTGGAGGGATGAGCTACCCGGCTAGGGTATGGAAACACTCACACGGTTAGTGAGCTAATCATGGCAACACAAATAGTTAACTCTACGAGGTGAGCTTCTTGGCGTATGGAGGAGCTAAGCCGCAATGAAGGGCAATCTCCATATCCACTTCTCTTCACCTCTAATCAACTCAATAACACACACTACGATTGCAAGACGCACACAACACTAATCCTATCATGCAACACACTAATCACAAGCACACACACATAGATCTATCGAGCACCACACTCCAATCAAACCTACATGCACACACAAGCAAAAGAGGGCAATCACACAAGATTAGACAGGGATTAACCACTAATTAGTTAAGATTTAGATAATCTAAGCATCATAGGCAATCATAAGAAGTAATAGAGAGGCATAGTGAGAGAATGAATCATTGATTAGTGTTAATCAAGTCTCATGAGCAAGGAGAAGCTCAAGGAATCCATAGCCACACACGTCAAGAGCTCTCACCAAAGAGTTCTCTCCACAAATGACTTGAGAACCCTAATTTCTTTTACACATTGCCTTATATACCTAGGATAAAAATATGCAATGTCCGGGCGCCCAAGGCCTTTAGGGCTCACCACTTATTGAATCTGCAACCTATTCTTTACAACTTGGAACTCCTCATTGAGACCGTAACACATTAGAAATATTACAATGGCTTGAAATAAATTGGAAATTTACAATATGTGACCATTTTGGGAAAACGTGGAAAATGTGTAACTCCAATCTTTACTGCTTCTTCACATTCATCTGTGATGTGCACTCGTACGTCTTCGATCTTTAGCAGCTTTTGTTAAGTGACGTTGACTCAGTTAATAGGAGCGCAGTGCTTTTACAAGATACGTAGAATGCACACGGGAGACAAATTCACAAGAACTTCCCGGGAATCTCTCTACACAGGAATCCCTCCCCCTTTATGAGTCCTCTCTGTCTCTCTCTATCTCTCTCTTTCTCTCTACTTGTTCATGTTGTTTTCTCCATTCAATATTAAGATTAAATGTTCGTGTGTTTAATGCAGGTATGGATGATGATGAGTTTCTTTCTTTTTATCACCCCAACAGAGGCAGTGGTATGAGGATCGTCATTGCTTTGGAGCACCATCACATTGTTCTACTCCTTTAGCATCTCCCTCTCTTTTGGAGCATTCAACGCGCTCCAAAGCTTTAGTGTCGACGAGATGATCTTCACACTCGTTTAGGCACCAACGCTCTAGTGGTGGGGGCGGTGGTTTTTGTGGGGATGTCATCGCTGATGCCTTGACACCGCCTCATGTTTGACGAGGCTCTTTACCTTCCCCTTCTTTTTCCGCCCCCACACCAGCCACGACATCGCCATCTATGCCAAGTTTTGCGCGGCTATCGGTTGTTCCTGGCTACACACCACTACCTACTCCTCCGGGAGTCACCCTTGTCGACACTCCTTGCTTCGGGGCCCAGACTCCAGTGGAGACACCTGACGTCTGTACCCCCATCAACATGTCGCTAGAGACCCCTACCGGGACACCCAGGTTCACGCGTCACAGGCAAGAGGGCTTGCCTTACTCCGTCGACTTCAGCGGCGGCATCATCTTGGATGATGAAGGCAAGAAGGTGATCTCGCGCATGCGCGGTCTTTGCTCTCAGGTGTTTAGACACTAATACTAAACACCTGGAGTGAAGTAACAAGTGAATTAAAAGACACAGTCATCAGCATGCTGCATGACGAGTTTCTCGTGCCAACACGGGATGACCGCTTCAATGAAGACTTGATGAAGGTTCGAATGCGCGAATATTGCAAGCACAAGTGTTCTGAAGTGCAAAAAGCAATAAAGCATGGGTGGAACAGACCAGATTGGCTGGCCAAAAAAGATTGAAAGAATGTGAAGCGAGCAACGCACGAGAATCCTGACAAGTGGAAGCAACAAAAGGAGGCAGCCAAAGCGCGAGTAGAGGCAGGGAGCTCGCACCACTTGAGGAGGCGGGTGTGCATCATTTGAGGCGAATTTTGTAAGTGTTTTCGCATTGCTCTTTAGGTTTGGTAGTTACGTCTATTTGTACTTTTAAGTTCTAACGTAATGGATTCTTTGTATGTTTTGAACATGGTCGATGATAGGACGTGACACCACACCATACGAGCGCGAGTATGCAGACAGAAAGGGCTTAAATGCCGTGATGGACAATCTGAGTTCTTACGGCGGCATGGTTAGTACGTATTAGGGTTTACTCTTTTCTATTTGTTGTATTGTTTTGTAAATTATATGTTTATACTTACAGAAAGCTGTCTTATTGTTTTTTTTGGCAGAATCCGACAGATACGCCGCTTGGACGCGAATGAGACATCTGATTAGACGACGTCAGTCTAGTCGTAGCTAGATAACATTAGTTTCCTTTTGTCATAGCATATGTATCATGAGATGACGTGTATACGTCTTTTTGTAACTATTGGAAAACCATGTATATTTTCTCAATAATGACAATGGTGTTGTAACTATTACATTTGCAAATTAACAATCAAGAGATTTTGCCTATGATGTGTACAATTGTCATTGATTTACTTTCATCAATTTACCTTTGTGAGTTTTGTATCTTTATTCTGCAAACAATACTATGGATGATGGAGTTAATGGTTATACTGTCTTGTAGGTGACTACTTTGGTCTATACCTTGCAATTTCTTTCAAAGAGAAATATGTGCTTATCTTGGATCCATTTACGTTTTCTCTATTATTGAAACAATCAATATGGTTGATGGGTGGCAAGGCATCCAATGCCCTGCCACCAATTTTTTTTACTCTCGGGCGTCACTATATAAGGCTCTGCAACGTCGCTATAAGTGTCGCTATAGGTAGCCTGTAAGTGTCGCTATTAGCGTCCGCTATATGCGTCGCTATATAGCAACGATTATAGCGATGCTTATAGCGACATCCTCGTATCGACGCTATTAGCAACGGTCTTAGCGACACCGGGAGTATAAAAATCCAATGTACTTCCGTCGCTAAAAACGTCACAAGTGCACACAACCTCTTGTAGTGAAATACACTTCACCTTGGATTTGGCCAAAAGTTCTCAAAAAACAAAAAAAACATCAATTTTTGGAGCAACTTAAAAAAATAACAGTGAACATTGTAAAAAAGACTTCAATTTTTTGAACTAAAGTCAATATAGAAAGTTTTTTAAGACAAAAAAGGTACAAATATTCCTCAAAAAATTACACAACATTCCACTCAAAAACAATTATATCCTCAAAAGCTTACAATTGAAGACTCAAGGCTTTCAATTACAATACTTGAATTTTTTCATCAAAATTTTTATGGTTTGTCGACCAAGATGACCAAATTTCTTCAAAGTGAGACAATACACAAGAATTTTTATATCCTCCAAGTTTAAATTATTGATACGTCGTTCGCTATTTTCCTTTTTCTTCTTCTTAGTCACCTTGATCACCCGAAGTAGTACTTACTTGTATTTTCATCTTCTCAAACGGATTTGTATCCAATGAACATCAATTGAATAGAGGAATCCCAAACTCCGAGCAAGCCATTCCGAGCGAACACAAAATCGAGCAATATCTAGAAAATCACCTTAATAATATCCATGTTGTAGAATTGATTAGGTCATGATTCAGTAAGAAAGCATCCTCTCCATCATCTATTTACATGCGTCTAACTTCACATGTGTATTGTCTCCATCGTCTATGTTTTTAGCCTCCAAACTTCATGTGTGCTTCCAAAACATCAATTGATTCAAAGATGTATGCTCTACAATGGAATCAAAACGTTTTTTTTAAGAATAACCTTGATCTCAAACATTCTATAGTCCAACATCAATGCAGAACTATAGCCAAGAAGAGGACCAAGGATAGGGATATGTCTATCCATGGGAAGCTATTCTCTAGCAAAAGTTGGAAGGGAAGGGTAGTACTTGTAATTGTTACACAGTAGCTAAGGTAGTGATATATTCAACACTGAAAGTGCAACGTTTCTTGGAAGAAGTACATAACTCTTAGTGGAAGTTCTAACGGCAATAGATAGCACATTGTGATGCACATGGAGAATTTCTTCCAGCAAACGGGGTTGTAAACATGACCTTCATTTTCTTTAGCTTTTTGGTGGTCCTTTATAATGCTTTTTGCTTACAATAGCCCGCTACTAATAGCATACCTTCATAATGGTTTAGGAGAAACCTGTGTCCCAAACATACGCAGGTCCCTTCAAGGGAGTATATAAGTGGAAATTTTTGCAAAATGACCTGTATTTTTAGCTATATTTACATTATTTTTTTGCAAAATCTCATCAAATTTTGTTTTGTTTCAATCTACTCCTAGCTGGTTGTACTAAATTACATTGATCCCTTGTGATCAAGAGGACTGCGTAAATTAATTGAAGAAATAACGTTTTCCCCAGATTGAAGCTACTCAAAACCTAAACACTAATAAAGGTTAATACAAGAGTTTCAAGGCATTGCTAGATTGAAGCCTTTGTCATATAAGTACAGTTGCACGATCCTTAGTATGAGTTGGCCCTATGAAAGAGGTTGACATGGCCTTTCTCTATCACACATGGTGCTGGTCACAACTTCTACTCGAGCATGGTTAGATTGAGCATGGTCAGTATGAGTTGGCCCTATAAAAGAGGTTGACATGGCCTTTCTCTATCACACATGGTGCTGGTCACAACTTCTACTCGAGCATGGTTGTTGTCTCATGTTCAACAGCCCCCTTGCTTTTGGCAACCATCCCTTCCCCTTGTCCAGCACTCACCTAAGGTAAAGGGGCCAATAATGAAATGAGCCCCTATACAAGGACCCGTCTACCCCGCGTGCTAAAGTAGATTTTCCACCACAGAGCAGGTACAACATCTCTCCAATGCTAGCATGGTTAGAGGTTGGGGTGATAAGATCTGGACCGTGCAATCAATCTGGTACGAGCCCTGCTATTCCAATTGCGCCCCTCGATCATCTTGCTACTAGATCTCGTTCTTTATACACAAGATTTGCTAGATCATGTCGTTCTCAGCCTCTTTCTGACTGTTTTTGGTGCCTATTTTGCTGCATATAGGTGCTACACTCACCCTTCATTTGCACCACTTCGAGCTCAAAATAGTGCAGCAGGCTCTCAAGAATTTGTCACGTAGCTTGTAGCTTTGGTGTTCCGCTTTTGGGGGTTTTACCTTAGTGCACCGCATTGGTTAATGAGAATTAATTTTTTAAATTCTTGGAGAGGATTAATGTCAGTCCGCCTATTGTGAGTAGGCAACCCTTAATTATATAGGGCGTATGTGCAAGTGACACCGTGCAAAACATGGGTCTAAAAAATAGTGGAAAGCTTGCACTCTCTCTCTCTCTCTCTCTCTCTCTCTCTCTCTCGATTCTGCATAGGAACATTTATAAGGTGGAGGATCTACATCCTCTGGACATGCACAACCTTAACCCGCTTCGATGCAAAGTATGTATATCTGAGGTAGCTGTGATGCGTGACTACCGACCTCTGCAGGCGGATGCACAAGTCAATGTCACTTGAGAGAACCATGGTGGCGTATCAAGGAAGGCACGGTAGAGGCTCTGTTTGCTCTGCTGCAAAGATAGCCTAGCAGCGCCAACACTCTCAAGCAAGGAGGCATAGCCGCGGAAGAAGAAGCACAAGCTCAAGCGACTCGTCCAATCTCCGAACTCATATTTTATGGATGTGGAGTGCCAGGGATATTTTAGCATCACAACTGTGTTCATCCATTCCCAGACTGTGGTCTTGTGCAGCAACTGCTTGGCGGTGTTGTGCCAGTCGACAGGAGGCCGTGCTCGACTCACTGAAGGCAGCTCCTTCAGGAAGAAGGGTGATCAAAGGAGCATCTTACTTGCCGATTCCACATCTTCACCAAGGAAGCTTATTTGGCGACGTTGCAACACCTGCAAGTGGCTCTTGGGAGTGGATGACCCTGCCTGTGGGTGCTCCTTCGTCTGTCACGGTGGAAGATCAACGGCCACTTCGCGGCTCAAAGTTGCAACTTGACAGCGTAGCAGCTTGGCACTAGATCTTGTAAACTCGATTGATGCATTCAGCGAGAGAGAGGTTTCTGTAAGAAACATGCCTGTAGCCATCCACGCCGGCGTGGATGGCTAGAGGCAATTGATACTCTAAACATGGATTTCCAATAGAAGCTTGCCTGTAGCCATCCACGCCGGAGCGGATGGCTACGCGTAGTCGCACTTTATACTAAATAATAAGTATCAAGTTTGAGGCCGTGTCACACACGCGCCAAGATGTGTGTGAGGTTGAGTTGAGAGTCGTCCATTGGTGCTATAGCCTGTCCAACAGGAGGCAAGAAGCAGCCAGGGTGAGTAGCTTTGCCCACATTTGAACTTCAAGTAGCTACAGTGTTCGGGAAAAATAATTTTTCCAAACACACGAGATTTCTTTCCTTGGATTTTCCAAGATGAAAATTTAGAAAAATAGGTTTCTTTTTTGGGTTTTTACAATATTTTTCTCTATTTTGGGACAGAATTTCTCGCTTTCCCCTTGCCCTCAACCGACATTTTTGAAATTGAAAACGGCACGATATTAAGCTGAGACACTTTTTTCTCGAACACTGAGTAGCTCAAAAATGCTTGTGGATTTGAACCTTCAGTATGGGTGACAAGATATAGCTATGCTAGTCTAGTTGGCTACTCAACTCGCACAAAATATGATCACAATACAGATAGTCACCGCTCTTGTGACACAAAGGGCAACCCATTTGGCCTTGTCTGGGTACCCGTGTTGTGTGATGAGGACTAAGTATTACCCTTTAAGTCACATCATTAAATGATAACAGTTTTATTGAACTTTTAAGTGCATGAAGGCTTCTCTGTCCTTAACCCCTTTGAGTTGATATTTCCATATAATTTTCTTACTAAGAGCACTTTTGCATGAAATAAGAGTGGAAATATTGTGTACATGATCGAGTAGTCTTGGTTGGCTTTCATAAGGTGCCCTACCAAAATTCTATCGTCCCTTCATTGCATCAAAAAGGATGAGAGAGCATAGAGAGAGAGAGAGAGAGAGAGAGAGAGAGAGAGAGAGAGAGAGAGAGAGAGAGAGAGAGGGGACATAGTTTTTCCAAGTTTTCCAAACGTGATGGCTAAAGACATAACAATAGGGGAAAGTATTCATTAACACACACCAAAAATTATAAATCACATGACCTGATTTGACCTATGATGGCACTCTTTTATCACAAAGAATTGCACATAGCCATCCAAGTTGCCTTCAATGGATGCTAGTGCTCTTCACCCAAAAAATCAGAGCTAGTGCTCACAATCTTCTTTCTTTGTTACCTTCCATTACCTATACCCATCACGGTAAGCATACATCAGGGCTACAAGCAATAGAAAGAGATGGAGATAGGATTTTGTTTTTGTTTCTATGAGATACCAGGCATATAATTGGAGATAAGACTCTTTGATGGGCATCTGCCTTTGTAACATGGTGGCTATTCATCCCAATTTTTCAACTAAATATCTATTGATGTCTTGTTTGGAAAAGACATAGCTTGGTTACAATGAAAAAATTTCCCTTGCTTTATTTCAAAGATGATGAAGTAGGGTACGTGGCAAAGTATACTCACTCATTAGACTTGATGATTAGTCATTTCATTATGATTTTTCACCATATTATCGTTGGCTATCTTGATCACACACAGGTACTACAATCCATAGTGGATTTTTGAATGGATTGCATTGTCATTTTGTGTGTGTGTGCACGTGCGCACGTGCTAGATTTCTCGCTCGGTTATTTCCTTTGCTCGAAATTATTTGCTCGCCATATGGTAGGACTCAATTGAATACAACTTTACACTACACTTGTATAGGAATATTTTTCTTCATTTGTTGTGTATAAGTATTTTAGGATTCAAGATTTTTTAATTCTAGAAGACAAGAGTACTTCAATCTTGTATTCCGGAATAAAAGTTTTAACACTTCTCTTTTTTAAAACACAAGATTGTAACAATTTTGTATTTTAGAATACAATATTACAGCACAACTGTATTCTAGAATACAAGTTTGTAATCCATGTGTATTCTGGAATACAAGTTTGTAGCACAAGTGTATTATGGATTACAATTTTGTAGTACAAGTGTATTTTGGAATACAAGTTTGTAGCATAGGTGTATTCTAGAATACAACTTTGTTGCAATCTTGTATTCCAAAACACAACAAGAAGATTTTGCTCTCTCCAGAGCGCTATCTAGATATGTCTTTTCATCTTCATGTTCTCCATCTCCTTGTTCTTTGTGTGAGTTTGCTTTATCTTCTTGTGTGTACTTTGCATGGTTGTGTGCTAATCATTTTTATGTTTTTGCACGCGCGCGTAAAGTTTTAAGGCAATTTTCGTGTCCAAAACTTGGACAAACATATTCAACATTCCGAGAAAATTTCTAGTAGGTGTCCTGAGGTTTTACCCCCCTTTCAGAGTTGTTTATACCCTTAGAATTTTGTTTTGAGCATCATAGCAGAAGATAGTTTTCAGCCATACAAAAAATCTTCCTGTGTGTATCGTACAGAAACATGTATTGGTGTGGAGTTTAAAATTCCACATGCATGATGGATTGTAGATACAAAGAAAGCTGTGTTTTAGAAATCTTGTGCAGAGGAAGTTTCCATTAGTTGTTTGATACATTGGGTGTGTAGATCTAGTTGTACACATGGTGCGGATTTATTGTTATATGTATAAGGACACAACAAGGAAGCAAGTGTGGTTCTTCTATTCTTGATGTACTTTTCAATGAGTATATGTTGGATCGTATAAACTCCTCTCTTTGGTTTTCCTTGGTCAAACAAGTACTTGCTATAAGAATTTGTGAGATTATGTGGTTGGCTTGGAGATTCAATCGTTGAGTGTTGCTCTAACCACTCCGCAAAGAGATAGTGTGAGTACTATTGTAGCACCTATTGTTGTTGAGACACTAGAGAAAAAGAGCTGGGACTAGCATGATGCACTTGCTTTTGGTATCATTTTGCTAACATATAAAAGATCTATTGTGCCATAAATAAAGACATACTTTGATTTTTGGTTTAAATACACATAAACACTTAATTTTTCACTTAAGAAAGCCTTGAAATATGAGGGATTTTTTAATCTTCTTTGTTTGATTTTTTTGGAGATTTTATATCCCCCTTGTTGTTTTTAAGTATATATTTTGGATTTGGCATGCTTGATAGCAAGAATTTATGATTCTTTTGTCGAAGTTTGTAGCTTCTTCTTTGTAAAGGCTTCTCCTTCTGGTGATGCTCATGTTTTTTAAAAAGCAAAGAAGAGGTCAACAATCTACTCTTGCTAATCAATCTTAATTTGTTCTAATTGGTTCAAGTCGTACAGGTTCACTCACTCCCTCACATAGTAAACTTGCTCCCATCAGTCCTCACTTTCAAGCATTTAGGATACGTGTGTCAATGGTGCCTTTACAGAGAGTTATTGTTCCCCCTAGAGATATGCTTGCTACCTCTTGTAAATAAAAAAAAGCATCAACTCATGATGTTCAAATCCTTTGGGAGCATGTACGACACAAGAAGCCTAAGAGTCATGCTTCGTCAATTCGAGTAGGTGTTTTTGGGCACAATCAAACAATTATTGAACCTCTTATTTCTTTATGCCGTTGATGATAAAGGTCCCAACAATGAGGAAATCTTTTACAAAGTGGTGGGTTGTCTTGTTGATGTTAGAGAAAATACCTCGCAAGATATCTTATATTATCTTCTAGAAAGGAAAGAAAAATAAATTGTGAATGACAAAGAGAAGAAATATGCTTTCAAACTTGCTTCATAATTTTAGTTTTTAGTTTTGTTTATGAAGCTTTGTTACAAAAGTAGAGATAATCTTGTTAACTTTTTTGTAAATTAGATGTAAAATTTACGGTTTGTAGATTATAAACCTATTTTTAATTTGTATTTTTCATTACAATAGTGAAATCATAAAGTTTATGTTTCATTAATTGGTCAAAAATTGATGTGATTATGGGAATGTAAATTTTTTGAGCTAAATATGTGATTGGAAATTCAAATTCTCCATTGTTTTCTAGATCTTGTATTGTATAATGAAGCATGGCGTAGAAATTTTAAGATTTTCTAGCCATAAATGTTTTTAACAAAAACTTGCAAGCTTAAATGCTCATTTTTTGAGTTTTTTGGACTATTTTTTGTTTTTTTGTGGAAATCAAAACTACACCTCATGCCCTGTTGTAATTTTTGATGACCGAGTGTTCATGGCTATACTTATCGGCAACGAAGATCTTTCCATGTACTTTAAGTAGCAAGGGACTTTTAGGTCTTCCCTCAATGATTTCAAAAGGTGATTTTCCTGTAGAAGTATGGATAATGTTATTGTACGCATACTCCACAAGAGGTAAGTACTTTTTCCATTATGAGCGTTGATCTACTTCTGTAACATAAGTCTTTAGTAGATCAAGTATCGTAAGATTAGCTATCTCAATTTGGCCATCCATTTGTGGGTGATAGGCCGAAGAGAAATTCAATCTTGTAACTAGATTTTCAGAGAGACCTTTCCAGAAATTACTGGTCATTCTAGGATCTTTATTTGACACGATGGATGTTGGCAATCCATGGTGTTTGAAAATCTGAGATATGAAGAGAGTTGCCATTGGGTGTGCCCTTAATAGTCTTTTTGACAGGAATAAAGTGTGCTTGCTTGCTAAACCTGTTGACTATTGTCCATATTCCCGTATTCCCATGGATAGAATTGGGTAATCCAAAGATGAAATCCAGGGATATACTCTCCCATGGTGAATTTGGGATAGGCAATTTATGGAGTAATCCAAGTTGCTTCCCTCTATCATACTTGGTCTTTTGGCATACTACACATTTTGAAATATACTCTTGTATGTCCACTTTCATGGTAGGCCAAGAAGTACGTTTCTACTCCTTGAAGAGTAGATTGAATGCCTCTATGCCCCGCATAGAGAGGAGCATGGGATTCATACATGACTTTTTCACAAAGGGAGTGTTAGGTAAAGGCGGTGTGCCTCATCGTGCTTTGTCAGTGACCGTCGGCCAGTGTCCGGCTGCCCACATTTATCTCCTTATTCTTTATACATGCAAAGAACAAGGAGCTCTCATTCATTCTCACATTGTGCTCATATAGTGAGATTTGGGAGCTCCACCCACATTCTGCATTCTCTCTCTCTCTCTCTCTTTCTTTCTCTCTCTCTCTCTCTCTCTCTCTCTCTCTCTCTCTCTCTCTCTCTCTCTCTCTCTCTCTCTCTCTCTCCCCCCTTCTCACTCTCCGTACACGCACCGCATTCGCACACTCACAACTGGTATCAGAGCGCATGGTGATCGCGGAGAGCACGATGGCTTTGAGAGCTTTGAGATGATAGCTCGCTTGCTCTCGGTGGTGAAGAGATCAAGAAAGCTTGGAAGCTTTGTGAGAATGCAATGGGAGCTTGTGAGCTCAATTGAGAGTGATGTATGCTCTTGTGGAAGCTCAGTAAGGAGTGTGGAAGATTGTGTGTAAGTGAAGGTGCTGTCCTAAAAATTGTATGCACAGCAACACTGTTTTCAGATTTGTTTTTCTCCTTGTAGAAGACAGATCTGAACATTGTGTCTACCTCACGAATCCGTTTCGACGTGGTCTATAACTTTGCAGAAGAAACTTTGTGCAAATTCCTCACCGTTTTGCCGAGATTCAGCTCAGATTGACTGTATACAGAAATTGTAGGTTTTCTGTTTTCGCATAGTGTACGAGTTTGATGCACTTTTGGAAGCGCGGAAGGTGCTCAAAGTTAGGTGCATAAATGCTGAGCTGAACATGCAATTTTAGCTTGTGCAGAGCTTGTGGTTTGAGGGTTTTTGGTAGATTTGGGCAACGAAGTACGGAGGCGTTTACACACCATTGAAGTGGTCTCTAGAGAGACACGGTTTTGGGAGTACACAGGTGGAGCTTCTTTCACACAGGTTTCACACGATACTTTGGTAGTGATTTTGTGCTTGTATTCATGGTCTTTGCGGATGGTTTGCATATGGTGATGGCACATGGTTGATGCCCATTGTACATGCATTTTGGCGAGCACTTTCAAGTGCCGGTGAGCTCTCTTGAGAGCATTGTTTTCTCTTTTGGCGCTTGCTTATGTGCGGTCACTTCGTTGATGTACATTGAGTACGGACTGCCATTGTATGTGAAAATGTGGAGCTATTTTGGCATTTCTACTCATTGGCATTGAGTAGTGTTATGGTTTATGATAGAGATTGTACTTGAGTTTTTGCTCATTTTTCAGGGGAAACTCTGTTGGATTTTTCCCACATTCTCACCATGGTTTATGACTATTCATAGTTTTCTCTCTGATGGTATAGTGGTCCATATATTCCCACTTTGTTTGAGTGATCGAGTGTTTACTCTCACTTTGACAGGTTTTGTCAGTTTGGACACAGTTTGGTGTTCTTGTACCCACTCTCACAGGAGTGAGGAGTTGTGTATGCTACGGTTTTCTGGCACATTGTTCATTCATTGACACATTTTGGTAGCAATTTTTCACTCACATATGTATGTCATTTGTGGCACCATTGAGTGATACTCCGGCTAGAGTGGTTTGGCTGTGTGTATGACTTTGTGAGGTGATTCCGGATGAGTACATTCCCGGATTGGCCATTTGGAATTTGTTATAATCTCCATTGTGATTTACTAATGAGTTTTTTGCTCCAGTTACAGAGGAGACTCTGTCAAAATTTTGCCAGATATGCATGCCTATTATAGAGGCTAGTGAGCTTGACCATTTTCTCACCTTCTTTGCTTGAGACAGTGGTTTGCTCTTGGGTAGGAGAGTCTTGTGATCTCGAGCATTGTTTTCCATAGTTTTGGCATGGATATGGAGATACTTTAGGTTAGAGATGGTTCTCACTCATGATCACGACTCACATGTTGGCACTGCGGCCACGATGGGCATATTAGGCGTCATTGCTTCATATGTATGAGACAACGAAAGAGGCAGATGCATGGTGCTACTATCAGGACATATGCTAGAGAGTATGTATGTGATGGGCATGTCACTTTTGAGTCTAGCTTGCCTTCAGACTACTTTGTGTCTTGGGATAGCACATTGTCTATGCGTTTTCGACTAGACGAGCGTGTAGTTTTTCATGTGATACCACATCGTGATCTATTTTTCTCTTTCTCTAGTGGGAGACTTGGTTGTGTGCAGTTTGCTGATGGTTTAGCATATGACATAGAGGTGCTGGAGATGTATGCATGTCTTTACCTAGTGGTGCATTGCTTACGGTACGAGATGTACATTATGTACTAGGACTCAACCAAAGTCTCATTTTAGTGCGTCAATTGCAGAGTAGTGGACATTGTACTGCTTGGAGAGCAGTCATTTAAGATGCATTGGGGATCACTGGTGATAGCCAAATGTGGTAGGAGTTGTATGGTATACCCTTTGCATATTTTTGACACACGAGGCCGTGTAGTCTCTGTGTATTTGCAGCCATGTTTGGAGTGAGAGACGAGGCATGTCTCTTTTGTGGATGTGTTGCATGGAGAGCAGGTTGTGCATTTGTCTTATGGTGAAGCTCATGTAGACAGTGGTATCTTTGGGGATGCACAACTTGGTCAATCATCAGTTGAGGTGACATCAATTGAGCCAGCGACCGATGCATTGTTCTATGATGTGTCTAATACATTTGAGGGTGACAATATCCTTCAGACAACTATGTGTGATTGCAGTGGTGTTGATTTTTCAAATTTGCAATTATTCTCAATAGATATGCCTTTGCGAGAATGATGCTGACATGGTGATGCATAGTCAGGTGGTTCCATGGCGAGGATGCATATGGAACTGGTTGATGACAGGGATAGGTTGGCACACATTGTGCATGTTTCATTGGCTTTCGGGTCTCTCATGTCTGACCTTTTGGTCTCAAGACCTGATCTTACTTATGTGGTTGGTGCATTTGCAGTGGGAGTTGTCAGTTGTGCGATGGCTGACACTGGCATTGTGCATTATGGATCCATGTAGGTCATCAGTCGATACCTGCATCAATAGTGTCATCGTGGATCTAGCCCTAGTGGTATGCATGTTGCATCTACACTAGAGCGGTTACAGATGCACTCACGTGTTTGGAGTGAGCCAGTAGGCATAGGTTGAGAGCCGTCTCCTCTCACCTCTTGTATATACTAGTTGTAGGCTAGTCTTCTCGCCACTTATCGACAAACAGTCTTTAGTGGAAGAATGTTAGGTAAAGGCGGTGTGCCTCATCGTGCTTTGCCCATGACCGCCGGCCAGTGTCCGGGCGCCCACATTTATCTCCTTATTCTTTATACATACAAAGAATAAGGAGCTCTCACTCATTCTCACATTGTGCTCTGAGATTTGGGAGCTCCACCCACATCCTGTGTTCTCTCTCTCTGCAGACGCACCACATTTGCGCACTCACAGGGAGTGGGTAATACATAGCCTATTGCCGTGGAGAAGATAACCATCCTGCAAGGTGAATGGCTCCTCTTTCTTCCCCAAAGCAAGGGCTGACATTATGTCTCTAAAGTCAGGGTCAGCAGCATACTCATCTATCATAGAAGATAGATCATTGTGAGTGGCTATAGACACCACATTAAGTTTTGGTCGTCGTCGTGAAAGTGCATCAGCCACTTGATTGTGCTCACCAGCAATGTGAGCAATATGAAAATAAAACTGCGAAAGAAAATTTTCCCACCTCATTTGTTTCTTGGAAAGCTTGGTTTTCATCATGAAGTACTTGAGACTATGATGTCTGTTCATAAAATGAATGAAGCCTTCGACTCTCATATGCTATGGCATGCCCTTCTTGAAGCAAGACTGCTCCAAGAGGCAATCACCACAAGCATCACTTTGGACCTCAAATGGCTTTGAGAGATCCAAAAGCATGAGGACTGGTTGGGACGTAAGCTTCTCTTTGAGCTTGTCAAAAGCATTTTTCTCCTTAGCAGTCCATGAATACTTAACGTTCTTCTTCGTTAAGTCATGTAATGGTCCTGCTATTTGAGAAAATTTTGCTATGAAGCGTCTATAGTATGCACACATACCAATAAAGCTTCTTAGATCATGTAGATTCCTTGGATTAGGCCATGCTTTTATTACCTCTAACTTTGATGGATCCATATGGATACCATCTTGAGAGATAATATGACCTAAGTCATTAAGAAGAGAATGGAGTCTATAGGAGGGCCTCTTTATTTGGTAGTTTAAAGAAGTCAAACCTTTAGTAAGAAAGTAATCAAAGGACAGCTTTTGAATTCAAACAGGCAAAATGGCTAGTTTATTTGAATTCTAAGTTTCCCTCCAAAGTGGAATTTAAAATCTAGCGGGTAAAACCATATCATGTAGCATATCTATGGAAAAAGCTAGACACATAGGATTGCAACTCTATGATCTCCGCTCAAATCAAAGAACATATGTGGGAGTTGTGAAAGGCCTAAATTCTTAAAATTATCCACCTTCTTTTTGGGGGCGAAAGTGTATTCTTTGACCACTCTTACAAATCTCTTACACACTCACCATTCTTGCACACATGGCGTACACCTATTTGTCAAAATGATTATCACCTCCATAAGTTCATGGAAAATAAAGAGGCCCTCCTACAACCCATTCTCTTCCTAATGATTGAATCTCTTGAAGTTAAATTTCACTTTTCTTTTGGTTGAGAAAAAGCTTGTTCTCCCTCAATGCTTGAAAAATCACTTGGAGATGTTGCTTGTGTTCCTCCAAGGACTTGGAGTACATGATGATATCATCAAAGAACATTCCCGTGAATTTGCGATAGGGTCTAAATATTTTCTCCATTAATCGATTGAACGTGGTTGGTGCATTAGTCAAACCAAAAGGCATGACTAGATATTCATAAAGACCAAACATTGTACGAAACATGATCTTTAGGATTTTCTCCATTAATCGATTGAACGTGGCTGGTGCATTAGTCAAACCAAAAGGCATGACTAGATATTCATAAAGACCAAACATTGTATGAAACACGATCTTTAGGATATCTTCATCCACTATCCTTATTTGATGATAGCCACTTCTAAGTTCAATCCTATTGAAGTAGGTAGCCTTGTAGCTTATTAAACAGATCTTCTACCGGAGGCACGGGAAATCTATCTTTGATAGTGATATGATTTAGTGCTCGATAGTCCACACACATACGGTATGCACCATCTTTCTTTTGCACTAAAAGGACTGGAGAACAAAAGGGAGAGGAGCTAAGCCTCACCATCCCGTTGTCTATCGATTCTTGTACTTGCCTCATGATCTCCTCTTGTTGAGCTTGGGAAACTTGATAAGGAGGCTTTTAGGCAGTGAGCTTCCTGGTAGGAGCTCAATTCGATGGTCATCATCCCCTCGTTTTGGAGGTAAGTCCATAGGGATATCATCGATGAACACATCTTGGAATCCTTTTAGAAAATTAGACACGTCTAACTCTTCTTGATTCCTATCATTTACATTTGATGAAACATTAGGATCTTTTAGAGACTCTTTGATAAAAATCATGTACGCAAAAACTGAGCTCTTCATTGATTTATCAAAAGCTGGAGGATTTGCAAGTGGTATAGTATGAACAGACTCACTAGCATCTATATACATGCTCTTTCCCCTGTAGGTGAAGTAGATTCTCCTTTCTGGGAACTTCATGTTAACAACCATGCGGTTGAACCATGGTGCCCCTAGGATAGCATCCTCATGGTTGAGAGGAGAGATGAAAAAGTCTTCTTTGTCGACATAGCTTTGGACATGAAGCCTCAACTTTCCAATCTCGGGGAGGTCACCTAATAAAAATGTAACCTATCACGTGAGTTCAATAGAAGGGTATTTAAAGTTCTTGAAACTTATAGAAATATATATACAGAAGGGCATTATTTTTTCAAATTTGAAAAAAACTTACAGATTATAAAAGAAAAGAGTATATTATATTCCTAAAAAAATTCACAGATAAGGGTTTTTACAAACATGTTTTGAACGCACGTGATATGGTAGTTTTACACATAGTGAACCCCCCGAGTTTCCAATCAAGGGAGTAACAGAGGCTTGCTATCCCTTGAAAGCTGTGTCAGTCGTTATAGTATCTCCCATCTCAAAAGCTTGAATGCCCAACTTGGTGGCCAACTCCATCGATATGAAGTTGTGAGTAGAGCCAGGGTCAAACAAGATGAAGGCATCATGCTCCCTTACCTTTTCCCAAGCATAGGAGAGAGCTACCTTTCCCCATGCCTCACTCAATTTGGAGTTGTCTATCAAACATCAAAGTAATTTTGGCTAATTGCACTTGAAACAAAACTCAAAATAGTTTCCATGACACAGGAACTTTGGCTTGTACCTTGGTATCTAGAAGGTATTTGTAGCCTAAACTTGAGATTTGATGTGTACTCAAGTATGTCTACAAACTCATTAAGTCAGATATCCCCACTATGCAGAGGTACATGGATCACAATCCATGACCCCCTATGAAAATTTTACTCCAAATTTTGATAGTATGTAGACAAGGTCATATGTAGGCTCTGTACCAATTCTCATCAAATTTTGAGGTTGGGGGACATGGATCGCGATCCATTTTCAACCACATCTTGACCTGATCTCTTCATAGCTTGTTACTAGCTATGTCCACAAGCTAAATTGCAAAACTTTTGGATTTAGACTTGTTTTAATAGGTTACATGGCCAACACTAGGTCTGCAATGTGGTTTTCAGTATGTTATCTATTTTGCTCCCTTTTGACCCAAATTTGTTGATTTTTTTCCAAAATTGGACTTGGGAATATGTTTCCTTGTGTATGCAGTACTGATCTTGAAACTTTTAGGTCAACCTATCACTATGGGAACATGGATCACGATCCATGTTTGGAGGCCAAATTGACTTTTTTTTGTACCATCGCAATCAACATGATTAGTAGGTCCAATGGCATCAAATTTTTTGAAAATAGACCTCTAGATTGAAAATAAGGTTAGTTCTGGCACTTTGTCATAATGCTTGATAGTTCTAGGATTTTGACTTGGCTTTTGGCTTGGTTTTTGATATCCAAATTCAGTTTTGAAAAGACCACTAGACTCCTTGTGATGTGCTCTAGCTATGGTAATGGTTTAGTCTCAGTCTGTGATAGGGGGACATGAATCGCGATCCATGTACCCTTGTGTCAAAAGGTGATGTAACTTCACGCAAAACTTGTCCTTAGTCCATTGATCCCTGCTATATGGTTTTTGTATGATTTGGACTTGATTAGGTCAATCAAAAGTAAATCCCTAGGTTTGCTTTAATTGTTTTTGTCTTTGAATAAATTTTTGCCCTTTTAATCCACTTTTAGAACTTTTTTGACAAACCTACTCTAGGGACTTTCGTTCATAATGGTCTTTGCTACATGTTGGTATAGTCTATGTACAAAAAATTCAAATGGAGTCATGGATCGTGATCCATGTTCCACCACTTTTGGACTTGATCTTTGGTGAGTTGATAGGTTATGATGTTTGTAGCTTGCTTCACAAAAAGTTCTGAATTTGGATCAGTTTTGTCCAACCAAAGGCAAATTCTACAATCTGTTGCTGTGACAATTTTGACAATGTTGTGTTTTTGGCTCTTTTGGCCACTTTTTGCAAATTTTTTGCATATGGTTTTTCTATGTCTCAGCTCCCTATTGCTCAAATCTTAGCCAAAAATCTTGATGGGGGACTTGGATCGCCATCCACGTTCCATCAGATCTAAATACTAAATTAGGTATGTTGATTACTTGCAGTGTCAATAGTCTACTCCACCACTTATTTTTGGATTTGAACAACTTTTTAATAGTCAAAAGCAAGTTTTTCTACTATTTGCCCTGCAGATTTTGACTAGTTTTGCTATTTTGACCAACTCTTTTTTTGTTTTTTGCTACGGTACCTATTGGGAAAGTTGTTCCAAATGGTATCAGCTACCTACTGGTCAAATCTTAGTTCAAGATGGTCAAGGGGGACATGGATCACGATCCATGTTTCACCACATCCGAACATGAAATTTAGTCAATAGTATGCCTACACTATGTGTATATCATATTTTCAATTCTTTTTTGATTGGATCCCAAAAGATTGAAAATCCCCAAGTTTTGTGTCTAAAATGCCTGTTTTGCTGTTTTTGCCCTATCAACCAATTCTGAACCTATCCTTGAGATCAACATGGAACATGAATTTTCCAAGGAGATATACAATCTCTATATGGGGATATACAATCTCTATATGGGGATGCCAGGTCTGTAGCATCTAAAAAGAGCAAGTCACACTCTCTACAGACTTTGCCATCTTTCATATGAGAACTAAAAATAAAACTGAGGTTAGAGTGGTACATTCTCAGTGGAAATCCACACCAAAGGTGATGGATACCAAGAGCTTACATGAGTTGATGTCTTCTCCTATAAGATGCACCATTACTCTTACAAGACTTCTGAAGATCAGACCGCGTCTATGGGGCCAAATGAGCAAAAACCTAGAAAAAATGGGACTGAGAATCCATTCACATGATAAATTTTGTAGATGAAAATACATAAATAATTCAACAAGAGAAACCCCAGGTAAAGCTGATACTAGTGAATAAGGTGGGTGACTATTTGCAAAGGAGAGGAAGGAAATACCAGCTTACCACTCGAGTACAAGGGAATAAAAACGATAGCCATACTTGATTGTGGGGCTGAAATAGCCATTGCTACAAAGGGAATCTTGGAGAAATGGGGAAGACAAGCTCTCAGAAAATCACGTATGAAGTTGCAACTAGCAGACAGATATGTAGAGAGACCCTTAGGGATGCTAGAACAAGTTATTGTATCCTCTTGTAGAATCGAGTATGAATACACGTTTGTTGTAGTTGACTTTGGAAAATGCAACAACTTGGAGGTTATTTTGGGACGGCTATCCATGCGTCAACTCAAAATGGTTCAAGATTGGGGCTACAACCATCTCTATTGTGGCATAAGGGTGTCACAACCAAGGTTGACACCAAGGATCATAGTTACATGGATGTAAACCAAACCCCGATAGAAGATCTTGTTTTCACTTTAAACGAGGGAGCACAGTTGCCTGCTTGGTTAGTGAAAGATGCACATGTTTGGATGTGCGCAGCATCTGAATGCGAGAGTCTTAAAAAATAAGATTGCATTCTAGAGAGTGAAAGAGAAGACGACTACTAAATGAAGGAACCATTCCCAGAGGAGTTGTTTGAACCTTTTGGATGGGATCAAATACTGGCGACTCTTGATGTCTGCGTAAATGAGATGACCAACACCACATTTTGCAACAAAAATGGCTACGATGTAAGACCCTTTCTAATGGTATCCACTGTCCCTGAAATCAAAAACATTTTTGAAACAATTGAAAGTGAACAAACAAGCAATTGCAAACCAATAATGGATGAAGTTTTTGTACTAGATCTTTCACACAATGATGAGGAAGAATACCATAATTTGAGGAGCGATGATTTAGGGACGATGCTGAAGAAGAATTTTCAAGTGGCTATGACATAATACCCTTATTTATGATAAAGGTATGGAATGAAGCTAATGAGGTTTGTGAGTGTGAAAGCAAAAAAGGTGAGACAAATAGCTATGTCACGGAATATGATTCCAAAGTGAAAACAAAGGAAGCATAGCAACCACGAGAATATGTCATCATTGACATACCTGCAGAAGCAACCCTGGGGAGGTCACCTAATAAAAATGTAACCTATCACGTGAGTTCAACAGAAGGGTATTTAAAGTTCTTGAAACTTACAGAAATATATATATATATATATATATAGAAGGGCATTATTTTTTCAAATTTGAAAAAAACTTACAGATTATAAAAGAAAAGAGTATATTATATTCCTAAAAAAATTCACAGATAAGGGGTTTTACAAACATGTCTTAAACGCATGTGATATGGTAGTTTACACATAGTGAACCCCCCGAGGAATCAACCAAATATGTTTCAAAGAAGGCAACTAGAAAAAGTGCAAATGAAAGCAGATGAAGGAGCAAAGTTTCTACGTCCAACATCAAATGTTCAACAAATGCAAGATTAAGAGAAGGACAAGGATATGACAAAAGATCGAGTGTGTCCTACATGTTTTTGATATTTGCTGCTTTTTGTTTAAAGGATATCTACCAGTGATTTTGTCTTTAACACAATCATGTGCATCTATTTGCATCAAAAACTGTGTTCTACTGGAGACTGATGGCATAGATCTAGATTCAAGTTTCTTGTGTCTCTTTTTCTTCTATACCATTTTTGTCTTCTCAGTTTCTGGTTTGGAAAGTCAAAAAACCTTTTCTCCTCTCCTTTCATGAGTAGTTTAGCTCTCACATGTTCTTTTTCTGATCCCGAATCATCTGAGATAGCTGAATGTTCTTCCAACTCATCTATTGCATCATAGTAATGTTTGAAAAGACTTGTTGAGCATTCATCAAGTCCTTGGATTCTTGAATTTTGTCTTCAATGTGAAGGGTTGAGATCATTTGTATGGCAATTATGTCATAGCCGTCCTCATTGCAAAATTGAGTAGGTATAGACGTATTTACACATACATCCATTGTTGCTAGAATTTGAGTCCACTCAAATGGCTCAAACAAATGTTCTGGAAAGAGTTCAAGTACATAGGCTTTGTTTGTGCAATCCCTTTATAAGATACATTCTTATCCTTTTAAGCTTCCATTTTTTGAGGCTCCGCACATCCAAATAGGCGTGTCTTTGTTCAACCAAGATGGAAGCTTGGTTTCAGCCGAAGAGACTGAGTCGAATTGTTGTATAAGTGTTTTGATGACATCTCTATAAGTGTAATCTTTTAGATTAACCCTTGTTATTGATCCCACTTGCTTCAAGTACAGATAATTGTTTTTCCAATCCTGGATGAGTTGTACCTGTCGCATGAAAGGTCTTTCCAAGATAATTTCATAATTGAGTTTCTTTCCAAAGTCCACTATTGCAAAAGTGTGTTGATAATAAATCCCACAAGAACTAACTATCACCTTTTCAAGCAGTCTAAAGGGTCTTTCAATGTGTCCATCAGCCAATTGCAATTTCATTTGAGTTTGTTTAATGGCTGGTTGTCCCCATGATTCCCATACTGCTTTTGTGGCTATGGCGATGCCTGCCCCACTATCCAGTATTGCCATGGTTTCTACATCATCATATCTCACTGGAAGGGTTGTGTTTCCTTCTTCCCCTTTGTAGTATTCTCCAACTTTGTTCATTGGAATGGATTGAATCTCTTTGTTATCCATTTCGTGTTTCAAAATTTTCACGATTAGCCTGTTATCCCCACATTCTCTAGAGTTTTCTATATATCATGCCATAAATATGGTCTGATTTTTAACAGTTCTCCTAATGTAAGAGTGCATTGAATGCGTGTAGACATGATTGAATGAATGTTGTCTACCTCTAGGGTCTGTTCTGCTCTTTTCATTTGAGTGATTTTAGACACTATGGATTCATCTTCGTTATCTCCCAAGTAAGAGGGTAGTGTTTTCAAAGTCATTGGTTTAGACATTCTTGAAGCTTCAGAGCCACAATCCCCATACAAGGATTGTACATCCATGTCCATATCAGGGGGTAGATTGTCTAACCAAACTTTCTCTATAGGAGCTAGCTTCAGAGTTAAGCTCCCATCATTCATCTCTCTAACTTTTTCCCATAAGTGTCCTGGCCAGTCTTCTTCTACGAACGGAATTCCATCTAAGGCATCTTCAATGTCAAGCACTATAAGTTCTGGCTCTTTTGTTTCAAGGTGGGGTTCTACCACCACTTCGGATTTCTCTTTACTGGTTCCTACCACAAGCTTCTCACGTTTTGCCATACTCTCGAGCTTGGGTTTTTGTTTTTCCAGCATCTCTTGAGGAATTCTTACCAAATTTTGATCAGCTTCAAGCTTAGCTACTTCCGTTTCTGGAGAAGGATAGTTTTTCCATTTGTTTTCCATGTTTTGGCCTACTTTAAGTCCCGCTTGGTAAGCTTCCAAGGCTGCATTAATTGGCTCAAAAATTTTGTCTACCAAAATTGATCCTCCAAATTTCACTGTGGTTTCCTTGATTTCGCTTCCAGTTTCTTTCACTTTTTCCTAGAATAGTTTCTTTGCTTTCTCCTCAATTTCAGCCCTTTGTTTTTGTTTTCTCATCTCATACCTTTTGCTTCTGCTTCTCTTGGTCTTTTGAGAGGAAATTTTAGTATTCTTTGAATCATCAGAGGAGCTATGTTTCTTTTTCTTAGCCTGGGCTTTGGTGATTACCTTGATTGGAACAATCGGTTCACTTTAAAATGAGCTACTAGGTATTCTTGGACTACGTTCACTTCTGGTGATTACCTTGATTGGAACAATCGGTTCACTCTAAAATGAGCTACTAGGTATCTCTTGGACTACGTTCACTACTGTTTTACCCTTGTTTAAATGGACAATCTTCAGGGAAGTGTCCTCCCTTTTGCAACATTGTATACAAAAAGCTTCAACTGGCTTAATGTTCTTGTCACGCTCTGGGCATTCATTTTTCCCATGATCATCTGGACCACCATTGTGACAGTTTCCAGGAGGTCTAACACCTTGATTAGCTACATAGGACATTGGTGCAAGCTTTAGTGTAGTATAAGTCACAAGTTCTTCCATTGGTGGTGGATGTGAATTATACCAATCTCTTTCTACCATTACTGTAGATGGACTAGGCTCAACATAGGGTGTAACAGGCACTAGTGCTTGTTCATCTATGACTCCCTCTAAATGCATGTACTTTACAGGCACTACATTATGTCCAGGATATGGAGGTTGTTGACTCAACATGGGTTGAGGTCTTTCCATACCCATCGGTGGTCTTTGAGTTGAGGCCATATTAGGTTAATATCTCTACATGGGTTGTCCTTGTGGCCTCATAGGCACATATTGAACATTTCCATCATAATTTGGTCGGTAATAGCACTCATTAGTCTCATGGTTGGTCTAGTTACCCTCGATTACACACCGTTTCTGTGGCCTAATTGGTTGTCTCTGTTGAGGTATCCCTTGCCCTGGTCCCCTCGTAGGTGCTTTTTGCATGTTATTCATCATTTCATCCTTTTGAGCATGTCTTCTATGGCTGAAAGAGGTGCTGCAGTAGCTATTTCCACTTGTGCTAGTTTGGTGGATGCTGTTTTCTTGCTGTGGTTATCCTTAGGGACATCTTCTTCATTGAAAATATCACAATTGTCTCCTAAGTCAATAGCATATGACACACACTCTTCTAGGGTCATATGTTTCTTGCTATACAATATAGTATGAAATTATTTGTTAAGTAGTCCCTCTAGAAACAATGATACTAGTCTTTCTTCTACAGGTATTTCTAGCTCTGGGCATCTTGCAATGTATTGCTTCATTCTAGTTGCACAATCCCTAACAGACTCACCTTGTAACTGGTTGAAGCCATAGATTTGAGCTACAATATTGTGTTTGATCCCCGTTTTGGAACATGCAGCTAGAAATCCTTAAGCTAATGTATTTAAGTCCATGAATGACCTTGGTGGAATGTTTTGGAACCATGTCAGTGCTTTTACTTCTAATTTCATTCCAAATCCCTCGAGCTGAGTATGGAAATCAAATATGCGTTCTGCTCTTAGCACTTGCTTAAAGCTTGCTAAGTGATCATATGGATCCCCAGATCCACTGTATTTTCTGACCCATTTTTGAAAATCAGCTGGTCTGACATGTCTATTTGGTTCAACTCCCGGTCTCCTGGCAGTTGGTCTTGTTCCGAGTCCTTCAAACCAGTCTGTTGGAAATAGTGACTCATGTAGCCCTGGACTGGCTTTAGTGTCACTCGGTTTCTTAACATTACTCTCAAAAGATCTCTCATGGAGTTCATCTCTTGGAATAGTTTCTGGTCCTTGGCTCAATATCCATTCCCTTATGAAGTACCCTTGGTATTTGGTTTGTTCCACCTCCTCTGGAGTCATCATAACAAAATTATTGTTATAAAAATCCCTAAATAGGTAGGTTGGTAGATTTGCGGAACCCTTATCTTTGATTTTGAATATATAGATGATCTTCATGGGTGTTAACTGTCCTGATTTGGCATGAGAAGTCTATAGAAGACCTTTGACGTTTCTATCCTCCCAACAATAGACTCCGATCCTAAGATTATCCATACTAAGCCGTTTCAGAGGATTCAAATCAACTTGATCGTATCCCTTGAATTCTAAAGTCGGTGGTCCTTCTTTTGCTGCCATACCTAGAATTAGGGTATTTACTTCTAACCCCCATTTGTCTATCACATCAGGGTTTTCAACTTGTAAATACTGACTTCCCTATTTATCCATGTACATTTTTTCTTGGTTGTTTGCCCTGATTTCCTCTTCAAACTCTATGTCATGGTCATCAATGCGAATGGCATACTCTTCATTAGGATTTAGGTAAACCTGAGCTCCATGGCGATTAGTCTTATAAAAAGAGAGTATATGCTAATTGCATTGTCATTCCGGTTTCTAAATGAGTCGAACAGGAAGACATTTTAGATGTTGATTCTGAAAGAGTATCTGTGACTTCTTCAAAGATAGTGTCCAAGTGCTCTCCTTGATTCACACTCTCTTCGGTGGATACTCTACTAGCGGTCTCTCCAAATATGCCCCGGTTTGCTAGTATAAGACCATATCTAAGGTTCATATAGACTTGTGAAGCTGTGGATAGAGTACTTATCGTCGGATTGACTTGTTGTCAAGTTTTGTCAAGCTTTCAATTCCTTGTCTGCAACCTGATTCCTGCATTAGTTTTAATCAAGTTAGCTATTTGTTCACAACGACTGTACAATTTTTGCAAACTATTGTGACTGGTCTATGCGTATCTCTTCAATTTGAGCTAGGTGAGTCAGCAATTGAGACTTCCATATTCTACTTTTTCAAAAAGCCAAAGGACTACTCTACAACCTGTAACTGAGTGAACATGTACTAATTTGGATCCGATTGAACCCAAAATTTCCCGGTGGCCTTGTATTATGTTGGTCTAACACTGTACAAGTTCAACAGTCAAAAATTCTGTCTCTGTGTATCAGTAGTTAATAATCGTGATTATTTACTTTTCTTAAATTTTTACACTTTTTGGCTTGCTTTGTCAAGTTTGTAACTTGTTAAGGTCTCTGGACAAGTTTCACTAAGTTTGAACAAAATTTGTTCAAGTTATAACTGTTTCGTGTCCGCAGACTCAGTTTTCAAGAATCTGGCTTAAGTCTCACTTTTGTGATCCAAATTTCACCAAATTTGATTTGTGTGGTCTACTTGATATGTTTGACCTTGTGGTATACTCAAATGTGCAAAAATATCAAATTTAATGGCAGATATAAATAATCACGATTATTTACTCATGCTATTTTTATGCAAGTTTTTGCCACAATCTTGACACAGATCTATTAAGCAGCTCATTTTAAGTTCCCTAGCCAAGTTTCACCAAGTTTGGATAATTTCTGTTCAAATGGTCAACAGTTTTGTGTCTGCAGACTAACTTTTGCAAATTTGGCCACAATTTTCACTTCAATGATCTAATGCTTACCAAATTTGGTTTATGGGCTTAATATAACATGCTAAAACTAGTGGTATGCTGGTTTGGTCAAAAAAGTTGAAAAATGGGACAAAAGTAAATACTCGCAATTATTTACTTCTAGCAATTTTTGCATCTTTTTTTATCAATTGAGCATGTACACTTGTTTATCACATCAATATAAGCCTATGAGTCAAGTTTCACTGAGTTTGAACAAAAATTTCCCAATTTACACACAAGTTCTCAATAGTCAGTACAGAATTCAGTTTTTACCAAGTTTTTGGTTAGTTTGGTGATCCAAATTCTATGGGCCTTTACAAAAGATGTTTGTACACATGCATAGAGTCTCTGGTATCAACCTTGGTCGCTTTTGAGCTAAAAGTAAATAATCGCGATCATTTACTTTAGGCCTAAAATAAGCACTTTTTTGAACTTTTTTACTGGATAATCTTTTCATGAGCTAATTTAAGCCTGTGAGTCAAGTCAAAACTTAATTTGGCCTAAATGTCAAGAAAAAGTAAATAATCTGAGTTTTTGCAAACTCTTGAAATTTTTACCTCAATGCGTCCTTAAGCGTACCCACTAGTTCATACAACTTTTAAAGCATAATCCTCATCCGGATTCAGTGGTTGACAGCCTTTTGGTGCTATTTCTAGCCATAAACCTGAAATTTTGCAACTTCACATAAACAACTCACAATTGATTCTTTTGGAGAGAGCAATGTTTTGAAATCCCACCTTGGATTCTACTTACCCTACTCCTAGATTCTACTGCAATGGGGTTGTGGAAAGTGTCCACAAACACTCGTTTTCTTGTTTTTCCTGGTTTTCTTAGCCTTGATCTTAAGACTTGTCTCGTCCATCAATCATTCACAAAATACTAATCTAATCCTACAATCCTAGAATCCTAAAAGGTAATCAAGTACAACCTACTTCCAAGCTATCTCTACATAACAAAAGACGACAATCTTCAGCTATGCGGTTTTGAAAAGAAAGTTTTGGCTCCAGGTGATCCTAGAGGAAGTTAAAGGACAACTTCACAAGATGCTCGTGTTTTTCGCTAGTTTAGGTCTCTTCGATCCCCGGCAGCGGCACCAAATGTGGGACGTATGTCTAACCTCATTCCTATCTTATTACAGACGTAGCGAGAACCAGGAATATAATTCTCAATCCATGGGACGAAGCTGACTCGACTAGTGTATAGAGGCTACAAGAGATTGTCAATCTCTTGGAAAACAACAAACAACTCGTATCTAACTCAAGCTACACTCAAATGACTGAAATCACCAAAAGCTAATCGCTCATCGGCAAACAAATCACATCCGTTACAGCATCAAACAACATCCAAACGTTATGAAACTTCTAGGACATGTTTATAAGACCTAAGCACACATGCCTATGGTCTCAAATATTACTTTAGGTCAAGTTGAAAAATCACGATTATTAACAGTAGTGAGTTTTTGACCTAGTCGTTTTTGACTCAGAATGCATCTAAATGCTTAGCAATGATGCCCCAATACCCCGTCTATACTTAATTTATGATTTTAAAGCCTAAGTTTCTACTTATGATAAAATTAGGCCGCGGGTCGGTGATGCCAAAAGCTACGGATTACCATGAAATGCTCGTCAATGCGTAGAGCTCTTACCTGCGGTTGTAACGCAAACGATTGCACTACAATGTGACAACCGAGAAGGAAGTAGGAAGCACAAGAAGGAGAGAAGTGAGCGCCGTTAGCTCACACTGTGTTTCTATTATCCAAAACTTATAAAATACTTACAAAAATTGGCTTTTATACCTTAGCCAAGGTTTTTGTGGTCAAAACTAATAATCTGAGAGCTCTAACTAAAGACAGGTTGATACAATCTGGAAGCTTGTAGCCCCGGCTCATCAATTACACTGTTTATCTAGAAAGTAGGAGTTACAATATTCCCGATTCATCAAAATAATACGTGTTTTTACAATGAAAGCTCCGAAAAATGTTATTCGAGTTATCAGAGTTAGCTTGTTGCTAACATTCCCCCCCATCCAGTATGACACCAGATAGTGGCTCCCATTGTTTCCTGACTTTGTAGTGTACCTAGATCACCAGCACTTCATCATCTCTGACAGCTGCCAAGTCAACTGCCCTAGACTCCGCTTCAGCCTTTCTTCGCTATCTGATGAATCTTGCTACTTTAGGAAAAGTTTTTTAGATGTCTTCTAGTTCAACTCCCAGTTTCTAAATTCTTTCACGGATCTTAACATGAATTCCTTCTCTCTCTTGATCAGAGTTATTATCAGAGCTTGAGGAATCGGGACTATCTGCACAATGCCACTCCTCTATTCTGGTGCCTGATGTGGCCCCTTCACTGTTTCCCATTGCAGTTAGATATGATTTAACGTTCCCTAGATCTTCCACCAACCCCTGAATTTCAGTTAGCATAGTCTTAGGAATCCAAGACCCTAATTGATCTGGTTGTGTTTTCCCAGTAAACTAGGTCGGTATCTTCTGAATGACCCGAGCATCAAAACTTTCTTGCTGCTCTGGTAGCTTCTTGGCTAGATCTTCTGTGATCTTAGCCGCGATTTCTCTCTGCTCCTGCCATTCATTGACTACCTTCTCTTTGCCCTTTGCCTTCCATACCTCTGTCTACTGATCCCATTTGCTAGTTTTAGGACTAACTAGTTTTTTTGGCTCCTCTAGGATTTTCTCAATGACTTCCCCTTTACTCTATGTAGCTGCTCGCACTGGAACTGGCTCTGGGGCTTTCGCCTTAGTAGCTGCAATACTGGGTGCTTCTCGACACTGAGCCGCAAAGTACCCAAACTTGCCACAAGTATAACAATTAAGGCTTCGATTTTGAAAATTTCAACGACCCTGGCCTCAGCTAGTACCTCCCTAGTATCTGTCGTGCCCAGTACTAATGCCAATGGTAGCTGATTTCTCCTCTTGGGGTACACTGGTTGTCTCTATTTTAGATGGTTCCACATTGGTAAATGCCACTAGAGACAAATCCTTTCCCTTCTTGAAGTGATGAATGTGAATGTGACCATTGTTCCATAATGACCGTACGCTTGACAATAGGTACACTGTGGACATTCATTGGAAACATGATCTTTAGATTTGCACCTTGAGCACCAAGTTTCCATTTTTCTAGCTAGTTGTCTTGTCTGGCTGATTTTAGCAATCTGCCGTGCCATTTCATCAATCTTCCTGGACCAAGACCCCTTCTTGGACTTGTGCTTTCTCTTTTCATCTGAGCTGCTTTCAGAGCTGCTAGAGGTTTCACTAGAATCAGAATTCTCAGTGGGAGAACTGCTATTGTTGGACCTCTTCTTTTGGTGACTTCTCTCCTTCTTAGCTTACTATTCAAGCTTCAGATCTCACTGCAACAAATCATTAAATTTCTTTGTTGGTCCGGGTATCTCCTGTTCTTTGAGCTTCTTACTACAGAACCCATTTAGAAACCATGCGCATAGCCTCTTTTCTGATGGTGGCTCGTGCAACTGCCTGGTTAACACCTTGATTTTCTCAACATAACTTCTCACTGACAATTTCCCTTCCTTTATCTTATCTAGCTCACAGAGGATGTCCTCATCACCCCTGTTGTCTGAATACTCCAATCTAAAAGCCTTGAGCAATTTGTTGTATGATATGAGTTGGCAAGCTAGGTAACGGTAGTACCATTTCCTTGCTGCATCTTTCAGTGTCTGAGGAAAATATTCTCCCCAGTCATCTTCATCAATATTCTTTAACTCAACATACTATTCAAAAGCTTGAATATGAACATCTGGATCATTTTTTTTCCTCCTTTGAACACTGGGAAAAAGATCTTCATTGAAGAAGTATAATCGTGTCGATCGGCATCATCTTTGCTTCTTTTGACCTTGGGAGCTTAACTTCGTCTTGAAGACTTCTTGTAGTGGTTTGTGTTAGCATCCCAATCAATTTCTTCTTTAGTTTCAGTCTTTGTCTCCTCTTTGGATTTCCTTTGGACACAGTTGGAATCAATGCTTAATTGGGGGGGTTGACGGTTTGCGACCAGGACTGGCTTTGGGTGCCATCGGTATAGCTGAAAATTCTAATTGGGAGATAAGAGTTTGCTGGCCAAAGAGCGAACAGCTCTAACCACCGTGATCACCAAATGGGAATTGGAGCTGGTCTCTTCAGACAGATGATTCTAGTGCTAGAATTTAGAGCTACTAGTTATGTGGTCAGTTCATTTAGTGAAACCAAGACAGAGCACTGAATAAAAATAAGGAACTGAACTGGAATATTATACTGAAATGAGAGACATGACTGGAATACTGAAAAGAGTATTTGCGGATTCAGATTAGTAGCTCAAGGATAACCAGTACAGTGTATAATGGGTTTAAGCTCAAATGATTATAGAAACAATGATTGCAAGGTGAAGCTAGAGGCGAAGAGCTCGTAAACCCAAAAGTATTTAGAAAGGTAAAGCCAAAAGTCAAGCAACGAAGAAGCCAATAAGCTCAATTACAACGTAGCGGGTCCTATTTATAGCTCCTAGGAGTTGAATTGCCTGTGGTAATTACTGCTAGTGTGATTGATACTAGTGTTCGGCCTTCTAAGGGACAGTTCTCATCTGCTGGGATTGTCCTTGCCTTCTACAATGAGCTACAAGGGGGGGTTGACCAAGGAAGCTAGGGGCTTGCTTAGGGGGTATGCTCTCCCACACACAATCACACACACTTTCATTGTGTGAAGTACAAAGTGCAAGAGCTCCCTCTCCTTCTCCAAGCAAGTAGAGAGGTTGAGAGCCTACACCAACACTCTTGGCTATGGATTGCAAATCCAACCAAGAGCCATGCTTCAATGCCTTAAGCTTGTCATCTTCTCCATCTTCATTACTATGATATTATGTATGCTAGCAAGAAGAGTGATGATAAGTGAGGAACCGGTTCTTTCTCCTATGAAATGTTTCTTCTTCCTCTTCCCTACCCTCATTCCCTGCTAGCTCTCTCCACCTTCGAAGGTGTTTGAGGTCTTGGGATAGTTAATGCTTTCCTCACAGTTTATGTTATGCTTGTGATGATGCATGAAGCTTTCCATCTTCATTGCATCACCTAAGTCACAAGGAACACAAAGATTGTATTGTAACTAGTCTCTCTTGATGGGAGAAATCATAATACAAATGCCTATTGGAGGGGGATTGCTGGCTCCACATAAATCCGGTCCTCAACTGTTTTCATGTTCTCTAAATTCTCTATCTTGAAAAAGTATTGCTCATGCCAAGTTAACTAAAGCTATGTTTATGTTGTTACCATCAATTATGTTCACCTGCTATGCTCACAAAGTAATTTCACAAAAGTACTCTCTCTAATTTCCGCTACTCTGAAGTTAATAGACCAATTTCATTACATTAGTGATCAAAACTTATATGTTTTACCTCACTGGGTTGAGATCTCAAAACCTCCATGAGTTGACTAAGATTGTGGCTTGCTCCATAACTTCACTCGAATGGGATAGGCTCTTGATTTTTCATCACCTACTATTTAAAAACATTGAATAAAAAATAGAAATTAAATTAAGCAATTATAAATTGATGACATGCTAACCACAAATGCAATGCAGCTATACTTACAAAATCAGCCTCACAACTTGTCCATTTACGGATGTCCAAGTGGTGCAAACTCCTCGACTCCACTTGTTCCTTTGCTACCTCTTTTTGTTGCTTGTACTTTTGTCAAGTTTCTTTCATACTTCTTTCTTTACTTTCTTCCGATCTTCCTTGTCAAGCTAGGATGGCTTGGGCATGCTAATCTTCAATGTTTCATATACCTCTAACCACTTGTGCTTCAAGTAGTCATGCATCTATGTCTACATCCATTTGGTGAAGTAATGATGCTCCACACTCTCCACATAAAAAGCACTCTAAATTATTTTGATCACCTTTCTTTGAGCTTGGCTAGTATTTCTTTCTATTTTTTCATGAGGTGGTGACAAAATACCTATAAGTAGAAGCTCTGCATGGTAGTAGTCACCTTCCTACCATTGCCATCTACCTAAATCTCACTAGGTAGGGTCTATGGTGTAAGGGAGGTCCACCCTTTGCCAAGGAGGTATCAAGGGGTCCTAGCAAGAGACTCAACATGATTCTTGGCATAGGTATCTCCAAGGGTGAGGCCCAGAGTGGAAAGTGGTGTGAGATGAGGTGAATCATGTGGTGTGAAGGCAAGAGTAGTCAACTGTTAGAGTAGATGGCAACTATGTAGGGGGTGTGGGAGTGCCATATGAGGGGGCAAGAATGGGTGCTCATGACAATTGCCAGGTAGTGTGGAAGCATCAATGGCACCACCACCATAACATCCACCTCCTCACCATTGGAGCGTTGGGCCCGTGATGTCTCCCACAAGTGCCAAGTGGAGATGGATGACTCAGAGTGCTATGATCACTCTAAAGATGTAGAGTGTGAAGGCAATGGTCAGTGTGAGGTGCCATCACCATCACTGGTGCTGGGGATGGTAACTGTGATGGGCCAACACCTTAAGGGTGGATAGTGTGAATGTCCTTATGCCATCTCCTTTGTGTGACTGACAGAGATGCTAAAAAATTTCTAGATGCCTCCTTGACCATCGCTTCCCATGTGTGAACATGTGTGAATAGTGAAAGATGTGTAAAAAAGAGAATAAATAAAAAGAAAGTGCAAGAATGCTGTAAGGCCTACATAATAAACGAGTAAACTTGTAGTTAAAAACCATTTGACTTCAAACTATAAAAAACTAACACAACTTTGAATTGTATCAACATTTTTAACTTATTATTGAGATAAAAAAATTGAGCTTAAACTTAAATATGGTTAGATAGTTAGTGTTTCAAATACAATATATTTGCACTTTAAGAAACCTCTTGCTCATCTTGGCACAAAGCATAAATCCCTATATCTATGAAGAGATCTCTCCCTAAATACACATCCTTTGCTTGTTCAATGCTATCTTTGCATTTTCCCATGCGTATTCTTCAATGTTTTTGTCTATGTTTCTGTCTGCATCGTTTAGGGAATTTTTCTCTACATTTTTTGCTATGTTTTTTGGTACTAGGAGATTATAGCCCTCATAGACTCATGCATTTTGTGGGGCTTCTTCAATGACATACCACCAACTTGGCCACAAAGCCTTGGGATAGAAAATTGCTTGAAAAAGAGGAACCATACCACATGAGAGATTGATGCAGCAAGAGGCTACAAAAAAATATGACCTACTTGTTTGCAATGCTTAGAGAGTATGAATGTGTCTCACATATTGGTCCATCTTTTGTTGAGTCCATCTTAAGAAAACTTGAATCCTCTCTATGCATGGTAGTGACACGGCCCTCTATGTTTACCTTGAACCATTATACATCAAACAATTCCACTTTGAATTCTTTGTAATCTACACTCAAGATTTCTTGCAACATTTCAAAATACATGAGTTTTGCTACAGTGAAATCTACATCAAAGGATCATCATTGGCTAGATTGCTTGAATTTTACAATGATACTGTAATTAAAAGTGCATCTCTTTGCAACTTTTACATGGACTTTACACCATGCTTTCATGTGAAACTTCTAAGATGGGAAAATGAAGAAATGAGCATCAACGTCAAAAACACCACACCACACTACAATAGAGATTAGAGATTTACCTTGGGTCTACAATCCCGTAAATACTCCCACTCCTCTTTTGTCACTTGCTCATCTTATTGTGTGGCCCTTTCCATGTCATTGTGAAACAATCTTAGACTTATGAATGATGGAAAGCTCTCAAGATCTTTAGAATAATGCACCGGTGGTGGCTTTTCTAATCTAACGGCATGTCATGCAACGAGTTGCTCCTATTTTGCAACATTGTATTAGGCAAGCCACTTTTGCATTGTTGCATCATGAAGCATGCAAAATTGATTGATATGCCTTCAAGTCCATGGTCGCTTTCTTCTCTATACCCGAGCCCACCATCACAATACTGGTCAAGCGCTCATCCTCAATTGTTTGCCAAAACATATCATCTGCATGATCCATCCTAGAGACCCAGTCACCAATATAAACTAATGAATTTGAAACTAGCTGACCCTCTGCCATGCTTTGCTAGGGCATGTTCTTTGTCACACATATCCCTTAAGATTTTTCATGAAGTGCTATAGAAAGAACATTCATTTGGAATGGACAGTTCCCCCTATTTCCACCTCAACAACTATATGCACAAGGAGATGTACCTAACTAGTAAGCCATTAGGAAACATAGAGGCTATTTGATAGGAAGAGGGTGGTGGACACACTCTATACCCTCAAAAAAGTAGGGAGACAAGGTAGCCTTATACCTCTTAATGGCCTTTTACATAGTGAGAAGGTAAGGGAGGTGGCTAGGGGAAAAAGGGGGGAAGAGGGGGGGGGGGGGGACCACTTTGATCTCTTTTCCCCCAATTTTTGGCTCGGATTTAGAACTACAATAAAAATTTTAAATTTTCTAAAAATTTCAAATTTCAAATTTTGACGCCCCCAAACCTATTTCATGGTAAAAAAAACATTTTTGACCTCCAAAAGTAAAAACGTGCACTAAAACTCCCAAAAAAATTGTGTTTTTTAAAAACATTTCAAAATATAATTTTCCACCCTCCAAAGTCTTTCCAAGCCTATTCTATAGCTAAAAAGTGATTTTCTCTCTCCACATATCCTTTTCCAAGATCTCCATTGTTGAAACAACCATATGCACCCCCTATAGTTTAGCATTATCTCTCTGCTAGCTTTCTCCCACCTTCATTGTAGCACCAAGCAAGCTCCTCCCCCATCTCTTCCCCTTGCCCACCATATATTTTCACACAAAGCTATCTCTTATCCCTTCTCTCACCTCCATTATAGCACGAAACAAGATTTGCCTCCTTTTACTTTCATCCACTCACACTACATGGAGACCTCTACTCTCAAAGGTGGCATAAGTATGAGCTCACATGACTTGCATACCACAACAATAGGAGATGTGAATGGTGAGTGGGCATTGCAAGAGTTCACCTCCAAAATAAAGATAGAATGGTAAGAAAACTACCTTTATAGCTTACATTCAGAGCTTAACATCATCTCCATGTTTAAGCTTATAATACTGAAGATACTCAACCTCTTTATGGATTTCAATGTCTAGGTCTTCACACGTCATAACATTGAGGTGTGCTATTTTTTTAATGGCTTGGTGCGCCATCTAGGGTTGTGTAGCATGCAATTGAGGCTCACAATGTTAGAAAGTTATGTTATCTAGGAGAGTTATAAAAAATCCTCCTTCAAATTTCTTCTTTGTATAGTTGTCACTAGATTACTAGAATGATATCATTTAGTTATTTCATAACTTTATGATCACAAAATTTGGTTTTACTTACATAGTCAACTTGTTTTGAGAGGACATGTGCAAGAAACCATGTGTAGAGAAAAGAATAGTGGGATTTGTATAGAATCTTGAATCAATATAGGTACTCTCTAGGAGCTCTTAGAAAAGTCCTCTATAAAGTACTACCATCTTACCTAGTGTCATAGATACACAAATACTCAAGTGCATATGAATCTCTAGATGAGGAAGATGAGTACTTGTAAGAGAAGCCTGACAACAATAACATTGTCTCCCCTGGTAAAATTTTTATGAGGTTGGATTTCTCTATAAATGCTTCTGTATTTATATTCATTTGGTGCAATATAATATGTTTTTTTTTAAATTGGTGTCATATTGAGTGAGAGTATTTAATTTAGATACTAGAATTTCATACAGATTTGAGAAACATTGTTAACCTTTATGGATATTTTGATTTGCGTCTATGATGTTTCAAGTCTCAAGTCTTAATCACTCCACCATGAAGAAATTCAAGCAATGTTTCAGCTTAGTCATTAATGGTTATTCTTTTTAAAGTGAATCATAACCTTTGTCCAAATGTCTTCATTTGGACAAAGGTTATGTTGAATATATCCTGCTTCATTTGGGGATGTTGAATATATCTTGCTTCATTGGCAACATTTCATAAGTTGAGAAATCTAAATTCTCGCTTTCCAACATGTTATTTTCCACATACTATGCCTATGCTAAGCTTGACTTAGAGAAAGGAAAACTTGAGATGGAGGTGTTGATGTATAACGGTTGATAGGTGAACTTGTTATTGATTCATGTTTCAATATACATATATTGTAAAGCCTTTGAGTTTCCACTTTTTTTGAGTAGTGTTGACAAGTTTTTGGTATCAAAATTTCTTAAATATCCCTATTCATTGGCTATTGGTAGCTATTTCTTTGGTATTGCTGAAGATGATACCAATAGCTATCACCCTTGTGAACTTAACTTTTAAATTGTGGGTTTGACTTTTGCTATGTAGCTCATTTGGATAGAGAAAGTGTAAACATAAATTATAGATGCATGTATTGTCAACATAAAAGATATTTACCACTCAAGCCTATGTAAACTGCTAATAAATAAACCTTTGGTTGGATACTATAACAATAGGGGTTACATGTGGTCTCAAAGACCAAAGAAATGGCTTTAACCAAACATTCCAAAGAACATGGGGTGGACACAAGGAAGTAAAAATTGGTTCCTTGATTGGCCAATTTATAGTGTTGAATGTTTAGTGCACCAGATTTGTGAGGCCATTGAGCACAGAGAAAAAAGGGGGTGGGGATCCTGCTCTTAGTACATCAAACACCACATGGCCATGCATGAAAAAAAGGTCTTGTTTTCTATTTAAAGGCCCCCAGGGCCCCTCAACAAGAGGGGCCACAAGGGCACGGAAGATGCCAAAACAGGGACCCCTCTTTAGCCATTTTGTGCACCATTGTGACCTCTCTTGTTGAGGGGCCCTAGAGATTTCAAATGGAAAGTAGTTACAAACTTCAAGTGTTTGGCCATGATACTAGTTCTAAGTTTTTTGTTTTTTCAAGTGTTGAACTGCAGGCTATTTTCAACAGCTTGTACCTCCTTGGCTCCAAACATGTCTGGGCTTGTCTCACATGGATTTGTTCATCTCATCGCGCTCTTCGACCGCCGTGTGATGCAAAAAAGTCATATCTTGCTCGGATTCTCCAAAAACCAACTTGCAAGTTGGTAATTTCTTAAAAAAATAATGTAAAACAGATATTTCTTACTTTTTTCTTAATCTACAAGCTCCAACAAGCATTGAAACCATGGAATTTGGAAATACTCAAAGAACCATTCTTTTCTCTTGGTTAAGTGTTGTGAGTTGTATTTCCTACATACAAAACTTCTCAAAATCTCATCCTAACACCTTCAAAAGTGGCTTCCAAGAAGTTCCTTGGGTCAAAATTTGAATATGAAGGAAAACAAAAAATGAACTTCTAAACTATGTACAAACTTTAAAACAACCAAAATTTCCTTTTCAAAAAAAAGTTATTGCTAAAAATTTGAAAGTAGGCCCCCCTTGGACCTCCCAATGATAGAAATCAAAGGGTTCAAGGAGAGATATGGTGTCGTAAGTGCATGGTAGGAATCTCACCAAGTTTTATTCCTTAAAGATGTCTTTTACTTTATCACGTCTTTTCATCTACAATCTTACCAACAAAAACAAATTTACACTTTAAATTACCACAAATCTTATTTAACTTATCAAACAATCTCAATATATGGTAGAGCTAGAGCGCTCTTACACATCAACAAACAAAAAGGTCCAAATTTCTTCTCATTGAATTTGATAAACATACATCCATGAATAACTTACAAGGGGTAGTGCTGTCATAGTTCTTGCATACATTTCATGACATGGTATGCTCATGGGGTGACCTATCACATAAAAATATCTTTGGTGGGGGTGCCCTCATGTTAGGAAAGGGTATGTTGCTGATGGAAAGATGTTGTATTGTCCTACTATGGATCTCTCCATGTTAGCATAAGTTCTTGGTGTAGTGGGAGCTACATTGCTTGAGGAGAGCTTTGTGCCACCGTAAAAGATTCATGTTATTTCAGTTCCTTGAGCCATTGTTGCAAACACCACCACTCAACTAACATAGTAAGAGGTCACCTTAGACCATGAGGGCCTTTGCTAAACTCTAAGGCCCATAACACCTAGTGTGAGTGAATCTAGAAAAAAATTAAAAATTATCCAAACCGTATTTTCATGACTATAGATGCCAATGCTTATGATGAATGTTATGCTCATGGCACACATGGGAGAGGAGGGACTAAATTTGTAAATGCTATAGAAAAGAAACTAAGTACTTCCTAGTGAAATTACTTGAAAGTCATACTAAAACATTTGGACCACAATAAAATGTGAAAATCAAATAACATCTAGGTACAAACAATTAAACATTTTCATTAATAGGACATAACCTTGATATATCCATAAACAATTATCCATTAATGTTGTTTAATTATACTTGTAGTCTTAACAAGTATTACTAGAGGTATTAAATATTTTTTGGCCAACACTGAAATTGTTCCTAATACTACGTGCTCAAAATGGTCTAATAAAGAGATTTGACCAACACCTAGAAATTTTTCCACAACACATAAGTAGGAAAACATGCACCAATGTCAGTCCTAGAGACTCATATTGTCCACATGGAATATGTTGCATATAGTGATGTCAAGAAATATGACATCCATCAATTACGAGATTTACTTGTGTGTGGAGGTAACTAGAAACACTCAACAACATGAGTATGAGGGACCCTCATAAACTTTGTTCCACACCGGCTAAACCAAATTGCATGAGTTCCAAGACCATGTTGCACCTCTTGTGACTAGCAACATGTATCAAATGAAGACCTACCATGTAGGCCTTTAACTGGTTCAATAGAAAGTAAAACTCAATTGTATTAGAATGACCAATTAAGAGAGAAAGTAGTAGTTTGAAGAAATGGTACCTGGTAGACTACTTTCCCAAAATTGTTTGCTCGTATATGACCTTGCCATGTGTCAAAAGAGTTAAGTGGATGAAAGCATTATAGCATATGCATCCCACTTGTAAAGCTCAAACAATGTATATTCAAAAAAGGAATAAAAGCAAAGTGTATACTTATTATGAGGTGAAAAGTATTGTATACTTACCCAAAGGTCAAGGGAATTTTCAAACCTCAAAGGTACATTACCAAAATACCAACCTCAAAAGGCCCATTATTAAACACTAAAACAAGAGATTACTGAAGATTAAGAAATATATAGCTGAGAACCCTAGGTGTTGCCTTGGCAATCCAAACCTCTTGGTTAGATTCTACAAAGAAGGTAATTGAGACCAACATAGACTACCATGCTACCAATAGTGATTGCAAGCAGCCTACTAAAGTGAACTTAGTACTACCCCTTGGAAATTGGAACTTCTTTTCTTGAAGGTACAAGTATGAAGAGGCCAATCAGTGACCATTAGAACACATGGAGTTAGACTAAGTAAGATATCCTCTCAAGTTGGACTCTTATTCACGATTGGATCTTTGAAACAATCATATCTCCCCATGAAAGAAGAGAAAGATTCCCAAAACCAAAAAGAAGGTAGCCATACTAGGTATTCTTTGGTTTTTGAAACAAGAGATTGTCTATCTTGAAGCTCTCTTAGAAGTGTCATGATATCATATGAACTAGTTGCTTGATATCAAGGCCATGCCTACCTTCACTATAGATGGAAATCATCATCTGTAGTGCATGCACCTTATACATATAACCAATGATAATTGAGTGCTTGTCAATGTAGTCATATGAAACAAACACAAGCTGAGATACTAGCCTCAATTTCTATTGAGTAGAAGATCACAACTATGGGTAAATCCTGCAACAATGTCAATAGAAGAATCATCAATAAAAATCATAGGAAACAGACAAGGTCTTACCCCGTCTTGAAATGTGTGAGTCCAATGCATGTGGACATCACATCGAGTGGAATCCATTGTGACCATTAGGTGAATAATGATGTTCTTGATAAAGATTTGGTGTTATAGCAGAAGCATAAACAGTGATTGAGTGGAATTAATTCTATGTTACTAGCATGCCATGCATGCAAATCAAAAGGTTAGAGTGATAAGTCCTTGGCTATAATGACGGACTTAATAGATTTGATACCTGTCACTAATAAATCTATTGTGCGAGAACCTATAGCCAACCTTGTACCTATGAAGCTATCAAACATGTGTTAAAGACCCGTTGATCCGACACGACTATGCTCACAATTAGAGGAAACTAGTCTCTAAAACCACATGAGGCATACATATAACCATGGCACATATTGCTGCCAAGATCTCAAATTCTCTCTACCTCCCACTAGCGGAAAGCTCTCTCTTGATCTCTTGCTCTCTACAACGGTAGAGAGTGTATATGTGTGTGATGAATCAATGAAGAGAGCACACATATATCAAATATATGGGAGAATGGATGTCACACTAGGGTATCACTATGTCAAAGTCAATTTCCCAAATAGGAGAAGAAGATGTGGATGGAAGTACTTGCCGATACCAACTTCCGGAGTGTGTGTGTATCTAATGTCAAGAAGGTCCAAGCCGATAGCTTCCCTCTCTCTCAAACCAAGAACATATGTGCTTGCCCTGCCCTTTTGCAAGTGTGTGTGTGATGCACACACAATCACCCAAGCTTTCAAGTCTTGCTAACCCCCCCCACACATAATCTCCCAATCTCCTAGCGATGTTGCTTTTAGAACTTCAACACTATATTTTTTGAAATCTCCGCTACTGTCCAAAATTCTCCAGCATTTTGTTTTGCTTGCTCCTTGATTTACAAAATTTAGTGCTGCTTCTAATTTCTAGTAATGAGCACTACCTTTTGCTTGCTTATCCTTGAGTTTCTTGTAATCCAAATTGCAAAGACCTCGATTGACCCAATTTGGAAACACTATCGTCTTTTGCTTGCATTAAAAAAAAACTTTTACCAGTGCTACCTTCTTGTGCTAGACTGTGCACTTCAATTGCCCAACCAGGCAATTGTAATCACAGGTTGGGGGCTGCAAAAGTTCTCTTACCTTCTTGCAAATCAATTGCTTGCACATAGAGCCTTCAAGTTGCTACCTCTTTATATAGAGATTTTGCAATGCTCAAAAACTCTAAGAACCTTAGACTCACACAGAGTGGTTGTGCACATGAGCAGGGAAGTGCCAAACCCAAGGCTCTCTTTCTCAAGCTTACAAGTATGAGCTTTTGTGTATCGATCTATAGAATACATAGAGATTCAATTCTCTATACCAAGCCTCCAATCTAAGCTTGGCTAAAGCCGATACACACACCAACAGATGCGAGGTCAATGTTGCCGCTTCCTCCTACCAAAGCTCTGGTACGACTTGTGAAGTACACGTGCACACATGCATGAGTGCATGGAGTGTTGTGTGAATGTGGGTGGAGCCTAGAGTGAGTGATCCTCACACTCCTTATTCTATATTATGTGTATAGAATAAGTAATTTATTGATGGATAGTAATTGGTATCCGGACAGTTGATCTGAACACCAACATTTTTCTCTTAAAATTGCAAACGGACTTTAGAAATGGCTTACCCTCTTACCGTTTTTGCTAACAAATTGTCATTTTTCACACGGCTTGCCGTTTGTACTTGTCGCTTTGCATACAACTTTCCCATTTTCCTATTGATGGTAAATGCAAATGGACTTCAAAAACCGCTAGCACACTTGCTATTTGTGCTTGCTGCTTTGTATATGGCTTTCCCACTTGCCTAATGTTGGTTTGGGAAAGCCATTTCTACAGTCCATTTTTGTGTTTTTTAGAGTTTTTTGTGTTTTTTCTCTTTAAAAAATGTAAATGGACTTCAAAAACAGCTTGCTCTCTTGTTGTTTGTGCTTGTCACTTTACACACAACTTTTCCAAACTATCAATAGACACAAAGACAATCCATGTGCAAAGCAACAAGAAGAATCAGAAGTGTGCAATGTGTTTTTGAGTTTTGTTTGTAGAGAAAAAACACAAACAAATCCCAAAAATGGCTTGCCCTTTTGCCATTTCTATTTGCTGATTTGCATATGGCTTGTCAAAACCATCAATAGACACAAGGGTAATCCATTTAGAAAGAAGCAAGAGAAATGGCAAGTGCAAAAGCCATTTCTGAAGTCCGTTGGATTTTCAATGGCAAGCCTTGTGCAGAAAGTGACAAGCAAAAATGGTAAGTGCGCAATTCGTTTCTGATGTCCATTTGCATTTTTAAAAGAAAAATGTAAACAAGCTATAGAAACGGCTTATACACTGCAAGAGAACAAGCCATTTGTTGAAGTTTGTTTGTGTTTTTTCTCATGGAATTGCAAACAAACTTCAAAAATATATTGCCCTCTTGTTGTTTGTGTTTGCCATTTTGCATATGGCTTGCTCAAACCACCAATAGGAAGAAGGCCAATCTTGTGCAAAGCGGGCAGCAAAAATGCCAAGTGTGTAAGTCATTTAAGAAGTTTTTTTGTCTTTTTAAAGCAATTTTTCTAACGGACTTTAGAAACAGCTAGCACACTTGCCTTTTTTGCTTGTCACTTTGCATATAGCTTGCTCAAATCATGAATAGGCACAAAGGGAAAGCCGTGTGTAAAGTCTACTTATCGCTTCATATATGGATTTTTCACTTGCCTATAATTGTTGGTTTGGGTAAGCCGTATGCACTTTTGTTAGAACATGGTAAGCCATTTTTTTCATGGAAACAAAAACGGACTTCACAAACACCTTGCCCTCTTGTTTGTGTTTTTTGCTTTGCATATGGCGTGTACCCAAACCATCAATAGTCAGAAAGGCAAGCTGTGTGAAAAGCGACAAGCAAAAATGGTAATGTGCAAGCTGTTTCTAAATTCTTTTGCAGTTTTAATAGGAAAAATGCAAATGGAGTTCAAAAACGGCTTGTGCACTTGCCATTTCTATTTGTTGCATCATATAGCTTGTCCACTTGTCTATTGATGGTTTGGGTAAGCCATTTTCATTCTTATTAGCTGTTTCTAAAGTCCTTTTGTATTTTTTGTAAGATTACGTTTAAGTTTGAATGGAGTGACATGAGTGTTACAAAACTTTCAAGTTTTTGTTCATGTTGTGTTAACTATAATT
The DNA here is from genome assembly GCF_014529385.1 of Adiantum capillus-veneris. Taxonomy (NCBI): domain Eukaryota; kingdom Viridiplantae; phylum Streptophyta; class Polypodiopsida; order Polypodiales; family Pteridaceae; genus Adiantum; species Adiantum capillus-veneris. The sequence continues at coordinate 105,077,505 of NC_140952.1, forward strand.
ATGTAATGATAATATTTTTTAACAAGTTTGTTGATGCTTCTCTTTATGTAGGCTACATAAAGAACACATATTGCTGTTACCATATACATGTGGTAGTGATGTGTGTAAACACACTAGGACCGCCGGGGCATTTTTTCCCTCTTTAGGAGGTTTTTTCCCCCGAGCATTGTATATACACCCATCACTCTACGGCTATCTATCTTTCCGTTGCACACTAAGTAACATACTCTCTATTGTGTGCCTTGAGCTTCCTTCATCTTCTCCAAGCTGTGTGCGTTTCTCTGCAACCCTAATTCCAACCTTTGGTATCAGAGCATGTTACGTCCTCCCGGGCTTAGTCGCCAGTTGCTCCAGTACATGCCTGCTCACTTTCTTTGATTACAATGAGGTTTAGCGAGCGTTCACAAATCGACAAATATTTTGGATAAGCTCGTAGAGATCGGTCTGCTGAGATTTTTGATTCGGGCTCATTTTGGCCTCCATTTCCACTACAAGTAGTGCTGCACAAGCTATTTCGTCATTTTGTGTAGAGTTTTTGTCAGTGCTGTTTTCTGCATAATAGGTGCCTATATAGCACGTGTTGTTCCCACTCCGTTTCTCCTATTTTTGAGGAGTTTTCATGTCAGGTGCAGCATTTACCATGGCTGACCACAACAAAGATTTCTTCAAGATGTTTGCTGTTGCTGAGGATAGGTTGGATGGGGAAAATTACCCTATGTGGGCTTATATGATGCAACACGTTCTTGTGTCAAAGGGCGTCTAAAATATTGTGCAGGGCATTGATGTACGTCTTGGTTCTAAGGATGTAAGCGATGTTGAGGATGTTGCAGGTCTTGCTGCAAGGATTGCTGCTATTAGAGTTGTTTTGCCTACGACAAAACAAGCTCGTTGGGATGTAAAGGATGCACAGGCTCATGCACTGATTGTGTTGTCTGTGAAGCGCACCATTGTTCCTCACATCCGTTCAGCAAAATCTGCAAAACAGGCTTGGGATATTTTGGCTGGTCTTTATGCAAGTCGCAATGAGGCTAAAATTGCTTTGTTGCGTAAAGAGCTGGAGTCGAAGATTATGCATGAGAAAGATGATATGGACACTTTCCTTGCTAGTGTAAAGGATATCAATGAGAAACTTATTTCTGCAGGTGAAGTCATTTCAGACAGTTCCCTTGTGCAGACTGTTCTTGATGCCTTACCAGATTCTTACCAGACTTTTGCTAGTACTTGGAGACTTATGACCCAAGGAAATCCAGAAGTTGTCAAGTTTGATGCATTATGCACACTGCTATTGCAACAGTCACTTTCCAGAAAAAACAAGACTAGACAGTGTGCAGTTTAACATGCTTTTATTGCTTCTCAAAGAAAGGGTGGTAACAGCAATGCAGCCACTTCTTATGGTTCTGCTGCGAGTGGCAAAACTTCTATTCCCAATGCTTCTGCTGGCAGCACTTCGTCTGGCAATTCTGGTGATAAGGGCAAAAAGAAGATGCGTTGCCATTATTGTAAAGCTAATGATCACTTGATCAAGCAGTGTCCTAAGTTGAAGGCAAAAGAGGCTAAGAAGAAAGAGGGTGGTTCCACTGCAAATGCTGGTTCCACTATGAATGCAGCCATTGTTGAGTCTTCTATAAAAGGAGACTGTAATGCTAATGTTGATGTAGAATGGGATTTTAGTGCGGAGTGTACTTACAATCCTGTTGTCCATGATGCATGCATTTCAGTTGCTACAGATTCACATGTGTGGTATTTCGACAGTGGTGCTACAAAGCACATTACCTCACATCGTGAATTGTTCACCTCTCTCGAGTCTGTCCCTCATGGGAATTCAGTCACTTGTGCCAACAATGCCTCTTATCCTGTTCAAGGAGTTGGAAAGATTGTGCTTACTGCTGCTAATGGCATTTCTTTCACACTTGTTGAGGCACTTTATGTACCTGGGATAAAAAATAATCTTTTGTCTGTATCTGCACTTGCTAGACTTGGACTTGTAGTCAAATTTTTGGATGACAGATGTACAGTTCATGATCTCAGTTTTGGTGATGAAATGGTTGCATTTGGGCTTTTGTGCCATGGGTTGTATAAGCTCACTTTATATGACAAGAGTGAATTTTTTTTGCAAATGTAGTTGCAGATTCAAGGGCTATTTCAGATGCAAAACTTTGGCATGCACATTTTGGTCATCTGAATTTTGCCAGTTTGCTGTGTTTGCAGAAATCTGATATGGTTGCTTCTTTGCCGCTTATTGAAGCACCTGTCAAACATGTTTATGAAGGCTGTATTTTGGGTAAGATGCAGTGCTCTAAGTTCCAAAGGATGGTTCAGTTCGGGCCACATGCAGGTTGCAGCTTGTGCATAGTGATGTTTGTGGGCCCATGCAAACTCCATCCTTGGGCAATTACCTTTACTTTGTGACCTTTATTGATGATTACTCTAGGCATGCAGGGGTATTTTTGCTTAAAGAGAATTTTGAAGTTTTTATGTGCTTCAAACAATTTCTGGCTATGGCTAAAAATGTCTCAAAATGTACTATGGGCACCCTCCATTCCAATTGAGGGGGGAGTATATGTCTCATGAATTTAATGCATTTTTGGCTAGTCATGGGATAAAACACCAATGTACAGTACCTTATACACCTCAGCAAAATGGTGTTGCTGAGAGGAAAAACAGGTCACTTACAAAAATGGCACGATGTATGGTCAAAAGTCAAGCTTTGCCGCATTCTTTTTGGCTTGAGGCCATCATGTGTGCCACTTATGTACTTAACAGGTGTCCTACAAAATCTTTGCAGTCTATTACTCCATATGAAGCATGGCATGATAGAAAGCCTTCTATTGAGCACATGCGTGTTTTTGGCTGTTTGGCATATGCTTTGGTATCACAAACACAACGTAGAAAATTAGATGATAAGGCTGTCAAATTTTATTTTGTTGGTCATAGTGTTGAAAGCAAAGGTTACTGTTTGTATCATCTACAAAAAAAGCGTATTCTGGTTTCACGGGATGTAGTGTTTGTGGAAGATTCTGTTCAGCCCTTGCTGTCATGTACTAGAGACAGTAATGTAAGCTCACAGGACATATATGACACTTCGTTGCCTCTTTTCAGTGGTGGAAATACGAATATAAGTTCCAATGAGGCAAATGTATAGCCTATTGGGGTTTTTGAAAATGTTACAGATCATCCTATTATTGATGCAGATGTACATGATGTACTTGATGAGGAAAGGGCTGAAAATGAGCAGGCTAGAGGTATGCCGAAATGGCTGGTGCACACTTTGCATGACAGTAAATTGGATGCACCTTTGTCTAGTCGTACTCGTTCAGGCTCTCACCATGCATCTTATGCATCAAATTGTTATGCTTTGGCTGTGTCTAGCTTACATGATGTTGAGGAGCCTCTGTCTTTTGATGAAGCATAGAATTCAAAAAATTGGATGGCTGCCATGCAATCAAAATATGATGCACTTATAGAAAATGACACATGGACTTTATGTGATTTGCCTCCTGGCAAAAAGGCTTTTGAAGAGACTTTTTCTCCCACTTGTCGTATGACTACTGTGAGTTTTCTATGTGCATTGGCAGCTCATTTTGGTTGGGATGTACATCAATCAGACATTATTACTGCTTCCTTGAATGGTGACATATTTAAGTAAGTTTATGTAACGTAGTCTCGTGGTTTTGTCATAAAAGGACAAAGAACAAAGTGTGAAGATGTAAGAAGGCTTTGTATGGGTTGAAGCAATCTCCTCGTGCTTGGTATGAGAAAGCTGACACTCATTTGGTCAAACAAGGATTTGCTAACAGTCCAGCAGAAAGCACATTGTATGTAAAGAGTGAGGGTGATGTACTTCTCATTGTGGTTCTTTATGTCGATGATATGCTGATCACTGGACCAAATGAGAGACATATTGCTGAATTTAAGGCTGATTTGAATGCTACTTTCAAGATGAAAGATTTGGGGCTGTTGCATCATTACTTGGGTATTCACTTTAAGTAGTGTGATGGTGGTATTGCCTTGTGTTAGAAAAGTTACATAGAGACATTGCTATGTAAGTTTGATTGCAAACCTATTGCCACTCCCATGGAAACAGGTTTGAAGTTGAGTCTACATGATGCTGGCGATCCTACTGATGTCACTCTTTATCAAACTGCTGTTGGCTGCCTCATTTATGTATGCGACACGAGGCCGAGGTATTCAGTTTACAGTCTCATAGGTCAGTAGATTTATGCATAGCCTAGGGTCTAAGCATTGGCAGGCAGTCAAGAGGATTTTCCGCTACCTTAGTGGCACTTTACATCTTGGCTTGTTTTATCCCGAGGGCGATCATTGCCACGTGACTTACATGCTTTTTTGGACTCAGATTGGGCTGGTTGTTTTGACACGTGAGTGTCCGCAAGTGGTTTTTGTTTCATGCTTGTTGGCAGTTCATGTATATCATGGTTGAGCAAGAAGCAACCTACTGTGGCCACTTCAAGTTGTGAGGATGAGTACAGGGTAGTCTTCACAGCTACGGTTGAATGTGTATGGCTCAGACGCCTTATGGTTGATTTGGGTGTTGGACAGGACACTACCAATAGTATCTACAGTGATAGTCAGAGCGCATTGGCAGTTGCGAGGAACCCAGTTTTTCATGCTTGCACAAAGCACATTGAGGTGCATTACCACTATGCCAGGGAGAGGCTCTCAGCAGGAGAGATCAGCTTGGCTTATGTGCGAACACAGGACAACCTTGCAGATCTTTTCACAAAGGCATTGTCTCGTGAGAAGCTTGAAGCTTTCCGCAAAGCTTTGGGCTTACTCCCCTTTGTGGACTGATCATGTCCTCAGGGCATGGCACTTCCCTTGACTCATGAGCCAGCTCTCATTCACTGCATCACTCCAGGGGGGATTTGTTACCATATACATGTGGTAGTGATGTGTGTGAACACACTAGGACCGCCGGGGCATTTTTTCCCTCTTTAGGAGGTTTTTTCTCCTGAGCATTGTATATACGCCCATCACTCTAGGGCTATCTATCTTTCCATGGCACACTAGTAACATACTCTCTATTGTGTGCCTTGATCTTCCTTCATCTTCTCCAAGCTGTGTGCGTTTCTCTGCAACCCTAATTCCAACAATTGCCAGCTAGTAATGTGATGCCAGCTAGTAATGTGATGCAAGAAAGGTCCTACAAAATTAAAAGATGGACTATAATTCCATTCATGCTTGCTCAAATGATTTCATTTTGTTTAGAGGGCAGTATGTAGACATGGAGAAATGTCCTAAGTGTAAAGCAGGTAGATATTAAAAGGATCTTCAAGGCACAAAAGGTACTCATGCATTTTCCTCTTTTACCTTGCATCAAGCACTTGTTTCAATTCAAATCAATGGCCACTCTAGTATCATGGCATACAGAGAATCAATATTCAGATGGTGTGCTAAGTATTCCTATAGATAGTGCATCTTGAAAGTACATTGATGAAACGTGGCCGGATTTTTCACACAATCTGAGGAATTTATACCTAGGCTCGGCTATGGATGGCCTAAATCCATTCGGGTAGCGATCAACATTTTACATTGAATGGCCAGGTTTCATTGCCAATTACATTATTTCACCATGGCTTGCAACCAAGAAAGGACATTTACACTTAACCTTGATTATGCTAGGTCGGTACAAAGTAAAGAATATGGATGTAAGTTTTTGTACCCTACTTGAAGAGTTACAATAACTGTGGATAGGCATAGAGGTCATGGACATGAGCCAACATGTAGTTTGACACAATGCAAACATTAGAGGAATTCTAATGTGAACGATGCTGACTATCTGGTTTGGGAGAATGCTTCGATAAGCATGAAACTCCCTCACCCCATGAAATATGGTTTCCTCATGTTAGTTTACATTGTGTGAAGTAATTTTTTGTTGTGTGCAAGACTTAAATATAGTGGTTACAATGCATGGATCACATGTGGTACAAGGTTTACAACATGTTGATCAACAACATTGAAGAAACAAATTTACAAAGGTCATTAAGTACATCTTCTAGAGAACCATGAAATACGAGAAGGTTTCTTGGGAAGGGAGCCAATAAGGATGTCCGTTCAAGAATGGTTAGAGTAAAAGGAGAGATATGAAGGGTTCCTTCCACTAGGATGAAGAGATTCTCAATATGGTATGAGTTGCCGTATTTGACAAGATTGAGAATCAATCACTTGCTCGATCCGATGTGCATATTCAAGAATGTGGGATGTTTATTATAGGACCGTTTCTTAGAAAAGAAAGATATGCTTACTAGGGTTGACTTGAGAGATATTGATCACATGGAGTAGTACTACTAGCCACAAACCACAAAATGAAGTGTCAATAAAGTTACCAAAAGTGCCTTGTATTTTGATAGTGAAACAAGAACGCAAGGTGAAGTGCATGCTTCACCTATGTAAGGCTTGTAACTTGTTTTGAAGGTTATTTTGCCCCTTGTTATTGATGAGGGGTTCTTTATGTTTCAAAATTTGTGCAACAATTTACTATCTTGCTACATTGCTTCATTGGATTTTCCAAAATAAAATTGACATTGCCTACATACCCTCCATGAAGTAATAAAATGCTTCGGAGTGTGTTTGCATGATTGAAACACATATTACCACCACCATGCATTAAAAGAAACATGAATTTTTCATGGGCCTTGTAAGGATCCCTAATTTTAAGGGATTAAGGCTAATTTTGTGTAGAGTTTGAGAGACAAGTGTATCTAATAGGCTACTTTTGAGTAGGATTCTCTAACCTTTTTTTAGGGCCATCTAAGTTGTGGTCCTCCTAGAGTCCCTTTCTCTGTTTAGCTCTTGAAAAGTGAAGGGAAAAAGGTGTTGTGGCATTAAGTACCTCCTTCCATCCCTTTCCCATGACACATCATCAAAAATATACATAACCTTACACTAAAAAAATATATCAAAAAATTTCATTTTCACCTATTTTTCCTCAAAAGTTAATCTCAACCTATATACATATCTAAAAGAGCTTTTTTTGACCTTTTTTTAGCTTACACTCACTAGAAGGCCAATTTTTGCGTTCTTATTTTCCCTCCAAAAAAATAACTCTCTCCCTCCCTCTTTTCCCTTCCATTGCCTTCCCCCTTTGCGTCCTTAGGTTTAGCATCCATAATGCTTAACAATATATCAAACCATGTATCTTGCACAACATAAGTGTGTATATTTTCTTGCCCATAGAGTTTGCATCAAAGTCACACACGTGGGTGACCAAAGATCATCACAAACAATGCCGTGCTAAAGGTTGACACCAATGTTGATTGTTGGGTGGATGTAAGTGATAGTCTATACACTCTAAATTATTTTATATTATCTTTATTTCTCTTAAAATGTTCAATTCAAATTTTGAACCATTTTTCACCAAAATCTCCTATGTGTATGTATGTGTATACCCAACACACACACATGCACTCACTCATTTCCTTCTCTTTCATTGTTGAGCTCGCATAACCTTATAATCTTTGACATAATAGATCTTAAACACCACTTTTTCTCCAAAAAAAACCTTCTTTGTTATATCTTGCAGGTAGGTACTTCAAATCCATGCTTATTAGAGGTGGGTAATCTCATCATAATGTATAATTTAGGATTTTTTATTCCCAATCGGATGGAAATACTTGCAAATTTAGTGGCATGCAAATTCATAAATTTGATAGCTTATGAAGCTTTTTTCACCACAAGTATAGTACCTCTATGGGATTTATTGTGGGTCTACCAACCACCATACAAGGTGGTGATGACTCGATATGGGTGATGGTAGAGAGATTGCCTAAATTTTGTAAGTTTATTCTCAAATCAAGTCCACTCTTTAGCCAAGTTGGTTGTTCACAATCTGTGTAGGTTATATGGATTACCATGCGGGGATTTTCTAAGAGCGTACGCTAGCGAGACTGCCAAACCTCACCATATCGATTATACCAAAGCAAGAACCACAGTCATAAAATGTCAATCCATAGGATGTATAGCTACGATGCTTTGAATGAAACAAAACTTAATGCCTAGCATGTGCAGAGTGTCCTCAACATCCACATGTGCTCACAAGTCATTTTTAACACTATGTCAAAATTGCACCTAAGATAAACAACATGTTTACCAAAGCCTAATACATTGATTTCATGTAGGGAAAAAAGAAGATGCATTGCCATTATTGTAAAGCTAATGATCACTTGATCAAGCAGTGTCCTAAGTTGAAGGGCAAAGAGGCTAAGAAGAAAGAGGGTGGTTTCCACTGCATCTGCTAGTTCCACTACAAATGCAGCCATTGTTGAGTCTTCTGTGAAAGGAGACTGTGATCTTGATGTTGATGCAAAATGGGCTTTTAGTGCAGAGTGCACTTACAATCTTGTTGTCCATGACGCATGCATGTCACTTGCTGCAAATTCACATGTGTGATATTTCAATAGTGGTGCTACAAAGCACATTACCTCACATCGTGAATTGTTCACCTCTCTCAAGTCTGCCCCTCATAGGAATTCAGTCACTTGTGCCAAAAATGCCTCTTATCCGGCTCAGGGAGTTGGAAAGATTGTGCTTATTGCTGCAAATGGCAGTTCTTTCACACTTGTTGATGCACTTATGTACCTGCAATCAAGAAGAATTTTTTGTCTATATCTGCACTTGCTAGACTTGGAATTGTAGTCAAATTTATGGATGACAGATGTACAGTTCATGATCTCAGTTTTGGTGATGAAATTGTTGCATCTAGCCTTTTGTGCCATGGGTTGTATAAGCTCACTTTGTATGACAAGAGTGGAATTTTTTTTGCAAATTCAAGTGCTGTTTTAGATGAAAAACTGTGGCATGCACGTTTTGGGCATCTGCATTTTGCCAGTTTACTGCATTTGTAGAAAAACAATGATGGCTAATGTTAGAGCTTTTTGCAATACTTATGATATTTGTTAGAGGATGGGAAGGCCAATAGAAACATATATGACTCCTTTGATACCAATTCAGTCATTGGGAGTATTTACAAAATAGGGAATAAAATTTTCTTATAAGTGATGTCAGTGGAGAAATCTTATAAGTAATGTCAGTGGAGAAATTTCTCCAGAGTTCCCAATGTGAGCTTGTATAATCACATGCATCCTTCCTTGTATAGGCACCCACCTTCAAAGAACCCCATCAATGCCTAGTCTGTACAAGGCTCCTCCTATGATGGTGAACTTCACACTTTCCAAAATCAGTGCCTTCTACTTGGGAAAAGTATTTTGGAAATCCTCCATAATGAAGGAAATCATACACATCTTGCCATTGTAGATATGGTCCTTCCTTTGCTAAATTTTGAAATAACTCAGTGTCCACTAGATCATCCCGCATCAAGATTTGTAAATACCCTTCAGTAATTCTTGACAAAAAGTTAGCACCACCATAGGTGTCGTATCATAAGATAGAAGGATATGTTTTTCAGTAGAAGGGAAAAGAGCGAGTCTTAAGCTATAGAGCATGGAAGTGGTGCTAGAGGCCAAGAATGTTGTTTTGATGCAGAGATAATTGAGCAAGTGGTAGACACATTCAACCTCAACACAAGCACTATTGAAATCCATTGTAGACCAGTGTAGGCTACAGGGGGCAACACTTTCTCATGTCTTGAATCTATCATTTTCAACTCATGCTATGCCATGCTGTTAACCCTCACGCACATTCCTATCACCTACGATGGATGTTGTATTATTTATTTGGTAGAGCCAGGTACCGGGCTTGTCGGTCCAATAGGAAAAGGGTAAGAGTGATCGCCGACGAGAGGTGCACTCTAACTGGAACATTCAAGGGATTAGTTGGCTAAGCGTGGGCGCCCAAGTGTGAATGGGGCGAGCTCATAAAAAAGTCAACTAAACCTAAATATCACTCATTCTGTCATTTGTGCAATTGAAGAGTGCTCTTGCTCCATCTCCATCTTCTTCTTCTTCATCTCCTTGTGTGTTTGTGTATGCATGAGAGAGAGAGAGAGAGAGAGAGAGAGAGAGAGAGAGAGAGAGAGAGAGAGAGAGAGAGAGAGAGAGAGAGAGAGAGAGAGGGCGATCCAACATTACGGTGGCACAGCGGCAAGGTGATTGAGCATGGCGTAGCGACGTCTCCCTCTTCTTTGCGACAAGGAATCCTCCACGAGAGGAAGTGTGGAGCGGTGAGTGACACACCATCGCCATCTTTGAGCTTACTAGTTTAGGATTGTTGTGTGCTTGGAGCCATTTGTGGCTCGCACACAGTGTATTGGCAAGTTCCTTGACATGTGCGACAGACGCGCACATTTTTGGCGCCGCTGTCGGGGAATACCAAACACTAAGCTTGAATGGCACTCTGTGCTTCTTTTGTGGTGCAATTTCAATTGTAGGAAAGGTAGGGAAGGAAGGTGTCTGTGTTGAGAAGAAGGATTTTGTGTTGCTACTGTGTATTTCTTTGTTAATGAAGTTTTGAAAGGTTACTGTGTTTTCTATGTGCTAAGGTGTTAGTATTAAGGTTGTTAGTTCTTTGTAATGTAAACTACAGTAAGTAGGAAGTAGATTCGTGAGAGCTAATGAAGTGTGTTAGTGTGTAACAGTAGGTGTATTAGTTGTAAGTAGGTAAGTAGAGTGTGTGTGTGCTCGCGCGCAGGCCGCGGCGACCTTATCCCAAAAAAAAATAAAAATAAATTTAAAGGTAGGACCGGGATCGGGAATATCTCCCAGACCCAAGCCCAAGCTCACGCTCAGGCTTAGGCCTCAATCGCTCTTTGAAATTACATATTTTAGCTTCACACGTAGCTAAAAATCGACTTTTTTGAGGACCAACGGAGCTTTAGGTGTCTGAACGTTGTGCTGTAAATCACACCACGAGGTCATATTACCCGATGGTAGAAGCCTTGCCAAAGTGCAAGAGGTTGAGAGATATATCACTGCGGCTAGGGAAAAGGAAGTCGAGAGCTTACACAAGGCGGAGCAACGAAGAGAGTTAAAAGCGAAAGCCCCTATGTCCATATCCTTGCCAAGAGAGCGATCGAGTGCTCCTGACTTAGCAACCGCTAAGGGCCAACCTCTAGAAAGCAACATTGCATCTAGCTCCAAGGACATCCCTAGCACCTCAATCCTAGATGGAGCATTCTTAAATGAGAACTGGGAGTACGAACTACAAACGGAAACTCTAACCGACCTATACATAGGTCACACCTATCACGTGGGTTGGTTAGATGTCCTACAATCCACAATGGATGCTGTTAGTGTGGAGGATCAACAACAAATAGTTTGTGAGGTTATCCATAGGGTCATTGAGTTAGAGAGACAGTACAAGGGGATCAACATGCCTTCAACGGGTCTCATGAGATTCTTGGATATAGGGAAGGCTAAACAACCGACCTTATCGAAAATGGAGACTCTCTCGGTAAGTCCGATGGATCCTCCATATGTTGTTTCTCCAGGGGTCTCAGTGCAATTTGAGACCACAAGTGATAGCTTTACCTTTCCAAGTCTAGCTCATCTTTCCCTTGATGACACCACGGCTACCATGCCTACCCCAATGATGGGCATGCCAAGAAACATGCCATGGACCTCATTTGTTAGTAAAGCACCGCTACATTGTAGCTCAATGCCTGCAACAGTACCTACAAGTGTGTATCAATCGTATGCACCTATGGGTCATCGCACTCATGTAGTCCCTACCCCTCCCATTGTTTCAACTACATATGCTCCACAACCACAACACCCAAGCTCTTATTTCCATGGGACTATACCGGCTAGCATTAGCATGTCACATCCGATGTCTGCTATGCCTAGGGCCACACATATGAACTTTGTGCCACCACATGGCACAACACTGTACCAAACGTGGAACCCAAGGGCTTCCTACGTGCCAAGCCCAATGCCAATACCTACTCCACATGTAGTCTCTGGAGCACCTCCACCCACGGTGCCTTCTCACTTAGGTGACTTGGCAACATTTTCTCAAGCTATTGGTCGATCTATTGCTGAGAATATGCGTAACACGCCTGATAGAGAGCCTAGAAGTAAGGCAATACAAATAGCCAAGCTCACACAAAAATTTAGTGGAGACGGGGATGTGAGAAAGCATATCGAAGAGTTTAAACAAATATGTGATTCTCTAGGAGAACACAATGACCTGCATAAGAGTAATGCTTTAAGCCTAACCTTAAGTGAAAAGGTTGGGGATTGGTATAGAACCCTAAGGGTGGAAGAAAAAATGATTTACCCTACTCTTAGGAGACTGTTCTTGAAAGAATACATATGAGAGGGAGTACTTTGGGGTGTAGCCTCTCAGCTCCCAAAATCCCAACGAGAGGAAGGAGAGTCGGTGAGAAACTTTATTAGTCGCTTGAAGCATTTGAATTAGCGCTGTAATCCAAATGAGCGCTTCAATAATAATCAATTGCTTGATAGATTCATTAGGGGATTACAACATGAGGATATCTACAATGGCCTAGTCATTAGAGGTATCACCACTTGGGAAGCAGTCACCACCAATGAGATCCAATTGGAGGATAATTTAATGATTCAAGGAGAAAGAGTGTCTGTCAAAGATATCTGAGATGACTTTAGCAGATCTCACCAAAGCTATTCAAGAGAGTCTTAGAGACAATCGTGCTCCGCCAAACAATCATATGTATCCAAGAAGGGAGCAACAATGGTGCTTAGTATGCTATGGACCGCATAGTACCAGTGAATGCCCTACGTTTAGAGTAAAATCCAATGGGAACTGCAATGCCTGTGGGAGGTATGGTCATCAAGCTAAGGATTGCATAGTATTTAAGTGTGCGATGGCCAATAGACCAACCTTAGCATGGACAGACACACCTCGAGTTCCTGCATTGATGCCGGCCCCACTTCTTGAACAAACGTCACAACACATGGTCCCTAGGGCCCAAAATGTTGTTCAAACAACACCCTTACCACCTCCAGTGCTAGTACCACAACCACCACATCCGAGAATCACTTCTATGAATTAAGTGGATTATGAGTCATCCATTGCTTATTTGGAAGGCTATGAGGAAGATATAGACCCTAATATTTCTTATGGGATGGATGCGCTTGAAGAAAGTCCACAATACTACATGGAGGACTATTGGGGATAAGTCAAACCTGTATATCAAGTAGCTGCTCTTGCGGCAAGAGGCCAAAATATCAATTACACTGCTAAGAGACCACCTCTTCAATGCTATGAGTGTGGAGGTCCACATCGTGTAGCCGAGTGTCCTATTAGGCTACAAAAGAACGCCACACTAATGCAAACTAATCAGTCGAGCACATCTACAATGCCAATAATCATGTGTAATCGATGTGGCATAGATCATTTGATTCCCCAATGTCCAAATAATCCAAATGCACCGAAGATCACGCCATTAAACTTTATTGAAGTTACCGAGGAGCCATCACAAAGTACACCTGTGGTACCAGTAAATGTACTCAGACGATCGATGCTCCAAAAACAAAATTATATTCTTGAGGAAAGAGACACGGCATCCATTGCCCAATCTCAGAAAAATAAGAAAACACGAAGGAAGAGATTGCAAAAAGCAGCGAAGTCAGACCCTAGTTCAAAGACCAACATAGGGACTGCTGGTGACGACCACGTGTATATGAACGACGCTGAAGAGGATTTGGATTTAGGTGAAACCATGGAGACCAAAACAACTACTAAGATAGAAACCAACAAGGAAGATCTTCATGAGCCACAATGGCCAGGATCCAAGAAGAAGATATGAACTTATCCAAATCCTAAGGAGGAGATTGAGTGAGTCAAGCAATTAAGGAGTTTGGTGGAAGATACCCAAAGGGATCTAGAACCAACACCTAGGCAGATCCAGATTACAGACACAGTGTTCCCTACGCAACAACAACCTCACCAAGTCCATAGACCCTTAGCCATACCTAGTGACTTAAAGTAATGGGAAAGTGGGCGTACTCACTTCTTGATGGAAAGAATGTTTACAGAGGGACTACCTGATCCTATCAAAGAAATGGAGATCCCATCTTCCCCACGTCGAGGGACTGAAGTCCAAAAGGTGCCGTTAAACATTGCCAAATTGATGGATTTCGTGTCTTCAGAAGTTAGAACCACCATCATGTCCAACTATATAAATACCCTGAGCTAGTCTTAGCTCTTTGAGCCTTCCTCAATGTAGAACTGAGGTTTGGGCTACCACAATTTTCCCAGATGGATGGACCTGGGGAGATGCCAATAGAGGAGGAACACTTAGATCCACAACCCAACCTAGATGAGAACCTTGTTATAGAAATACCTGTTAATAAGTTGGGACAATACTTTGAGGGTGATGAATTCAATGCGACCATACCAATCACTACTAAGGGATTAACTGTGAATGGAATCCTTGATGGTGGTGCTGGGGTTAGTATTGTGACTAAAAATTGTTGGAAAACTATGGGAAGACCTCACCTTGCGACCACAACTATAGTAGTGAAGATGGCCAATGGGTCTATTGTTAAACCTATTGGGATGCTAGAATATCTCAAGATCAAGGTCTTTGGACATAAAATAAGAATTACCTTCATTGTTATGGATTTCTCCAAACACACTATGGCATCAGAGATGATCTTGGGACGTCCTTTCATGAGGGAAGCAAAAATGGTGCATGACTGGTCTGAAAACCATGTCTACTTGCAGTTCCAAGATTTTGTCATTCGAGTGGATCTTGTGGTACTGGTTGAGCACATCCTCTAGGAAATAGGTTTATAATTGATCATAGATCTGACACCACAGTTCACTCGTCCCCATTGCAGTATTGTTACACATGTAAAGTGGACACTGCTGTTGGAGAAGATTCTCCTTATATGGATGTACTACCTGGGATGACTGAGTAGGACAATGTGGATTGGGTCCACCTAGAAGCAACCATAGACACTTGGGGAAATAGGGGGACGACGTGGGTAACACCTGAGGGGGATGAAATTCCACCATTTGTACCCTTAAATATGCTAGAAGCATATAGCTTTTGATGACCTACAAGATGAAAGTTTGACTGGCATTGGAACCAGTAGCGCCTCACAAGACTATAGCCCACACGATTTGGGGTCAGAATCATCAATTGAAATTGACTCTGAAGACGAAGAATCTGAGTTAGATCTTAGTGCAAATGTGGGGACAAACCATTCAGGGCCGAGTGGTACCCTAGATGACAATCTATCCAAGGGAGCAGAAGACACAAGTAGTGATTCATCTAGTGACTCTTCACTAGAGATTGGCCGTAATAAAAAATTAAACAATAAGAGTAAGAGATATAAGAGGCAAAGATATCGAGAAAATGTGCATGCTAGAATAAATAAAAAGAAATCTACCACAGAATGGCTTAATTATATAAGGGCATGTGATGCTCATCGAAAGTTGGTAGATAACTGGGGTGAATACCTTCAAAGCGTTATGTGGTGTAGTCCACAACCCATTGACATCGCACAACTAGAGGCTATAGAGAATCCAAAGTTGAGCCGTACTATAAGGAGACGACAAAATTGAGAGTTAGCTCAACAACAAAAGGAATCGGAAGTGAAATCACAGTCCACAGAACAATAGTTCCCCACAGACTTACACCCTGCACCTGAACATTTCAAATCCTATACCACACAGGAACGTAAGGTTGTGTATACAAAGGCTCAAAGAAAACCTATCGATGGGAGCAATGGGGTCTATGACAGTCCAATGATCGTTAAGGAAATAGAGTTAGCAGACCCAGGAGAAGAGTCCAAACCTGTTTTCATTGCCCAAGATCTGACAGAGACTGAGGAGTGTGTATTTAAATAACTTCTCAAGGAATTCAAGAATATATTTTCATGGACATATCATGATATGAAAGGTGTTCCACCTTCCGTGGTGCAACACACAATACCCATGAATAGCATGGCTAAACTAGTTCAGCAACGACTCTACCCAATGAATCCTAAATATGCAAAAATCGTTCAAGAAGAGATCGAAAAGCTTGTGGAATGCGGATTCAAAGTGTGCGTGGATCTCAAGAAGGTCAATGCCGCCACTAGGAGGGACCATTACCCCTTGCCATATTCAGAACATGTGCTTGAAAGAGTTGTAGGGAAGGAAGCTTATAGCTTTTTAAATGGGTACTCTGGCTACAATCAAATCACAATTGTTCTAGAGGACCAAGCTAAAACAACCTTTATAACCGAATTTGGAGTGTTTGCATTTCGTGTTATGGCTTTTGGCTTAACCAATGCCCCTGCTACCTTTCAAAGATTAATAAACACTGCTTTTAATGAATACTTGAGGGAGTTTTGTGAAGCTTTCTTAGATGACCTTTGTGTTTATTCCTCTTGGAAAGAACATCTATCATGCTTACAAAAAGTGTTTGAGAAGTGTAGATTGTATCGCATCTCCTTAAACCCTTTCAAATGCCAATTTTGGGTTAAACATGGAGTCATTTTAGGGCATATAATGTCCAAAAATGGGATTTTCACAGATGAGAGAAAAATTAAAGCCTTTGCTAAATTGCCACCACCACCTACAAACTAAAAAGGAGGTCAAAGCTTCATGGGCCATGTTGGTTATTACCGACGGTTTATTTTAAACTTTGCCGAGATAGCTCGTCCTTTGTACAAGCTTCTTATTGATTTCCAATGGACTGCGGAGTGTGACCATGCTTATGAGTCATTGAAAAAGACCTTGACTAGCACTCCTATTCTACGAGTGCCCGATTGGAATGTAATTTTCCATGTGCATATTGATGCATCAAACTTTGCTATTGGGTGTGTTCTAGCTCAACCAGGAGAACATAAACTGGACTACCCCATTAGCTTTGCAAGTCGTCAATTGAATGATGCCGAGAGAAACTACACCACTACAGAGTGAGAAGGTTTATGTATGATTTATGCAGTGAAGAAATTTTGCTACTACCTTCTGACCAAGAAGTTTGTGTTCTATGTTGATCATCAAGCCTTGTTGTATCTAGTAAATAAACCTTGTTCCACGGGAAGAATTACACGATGGTTGTTAATTCTCCTTGAGTTAGATTTTACAGTTGTGGTGAGACCTGGTAAAAGACATGTCATGGCGAATCATTTGTCTTGCATACCCAATGGTGAAGCCTCTACTGGAGTCGATGATGAGTTGACCAATACTTCTCTATTCCTAGTCAAAACCATACCTGAATGGAGTGAGAAGATTGTGAGCTTTCTAGTTAATGGTTTTCCACCCAAAGAGCTTCGTAAAGACATAGCTTGAAAACTGTTAAAAGAATGTGAACCTTACTCTCTCATTGCAGGAACTCTCTACAGGCTAGGGAAGGATGATATTCTTAGACGTTGTGCTCGTGAGGATGAGTATTTATACATATTGCAAGAAGCCCACATGGGTATAGCCGGAGGACATTTCTCAAGGGAACTAATAGCTAGAAAGGTGTTGCAATCAGGATATTGGTGGCCAACCTTATTTAAGGATGCATCACTTTTTGCAAAAGGATGTGATGAATGCCAACGTTACAAGATCACACAACAAAAGGATAGGATGCCCTTACATCCTGTTAAAGTGACTCAACCATTTGAAAAATGGGGTTTGGACTTTGTAGGCCCAATTAGTCCGGCAACTCATAGCACTCAATCTCGATATATTATCATTGCCACTGACTATGTGACAAAGTGGGTGGAAGCCAGGGCAACACGTAAGGCCGATGCGAGGTCAACTGCTAAGTTTCTCTTTGAGAACATTATTACAAGATTTGGTTGTCCCTTTGAGATTGTGAGTGACAATGGTACTCATTTTATAAATGGAGTAATAAAAGAACTCACTACCAACTTTATGATAGCTCACCATAAGTCCACACCTTATCATCCACAAGAAAATGGCCAAGATGAGAGCACCAACAAGACCTTAATCTCTATCTTGACCAAAACGGTGGAAACTCATCGCACAGATAGGGATTTAAAGCTTACATCAGCTCTATGGGCTTATCGTACTGCGTACAAAGTTGCCATTAACTGCACACCATTGAAGATGGTGTATGGCCAAGAAGCGGTTATGCCATGGGAGTTTGTCATTCCTAGTCTTCGAGTAGCTTCTCAAGAAGGTTGGGATGGTAACCCCTTAGTTGAGCAATTATATATCTTTGAAAGGCTAGATGAAGAGAGGCCGCATTAGCTGTGCAAAATGCACTTGTGGAGAAAGAGAGGAGGAAGAAATGGTTTGACCGTCATCTAAAGAACAAAGATATCAATGTTGGTGATAAAGTCCTTATGTATGGCGTGCGTAACAAAAAGAAAAAGTTGAAATATGCGGGAAAAGGACCATATAGAGTATGTGAGATCCCCCCACAAGGAACCATTCGTGTGGAGATTCTTGATGGAGTTGAAACCATTGGATTCCTCAATGGGAGAAAATTTAAAAGATACTATGATCCTTTAGAGCCAAGAGGAGCTACGGGACATCCATACAAAAAAGGCAGCCAAGGCACACACAAAATTGAAGAAGATACAAGCTCAAGCTGGGGCTAGGGAGAGACAACAACGCATAAGACAAAAATGAGAGGCTAACCTTGGAGTCGCACATGCATTCCACGTTGAAACCGATGAGGATTGGTTGGACTCTAACACACCTCTATGATACCCTACTGAGCTAAACAGCACCTATGGAAAAGTGCTATATAACGCCTTATTGGACACGGGTGCTAAATATAATCTGCTATCATATGGGGTGTGGTGTCAATTAGGGAAGCCACCTCTATCTGAGAGTATTATCCAAGTCAAGGGTGTCAACAAGAAAAAACCTTCGGTTTTTGGAATTTGACACACGTCTGTCAGTTATGAGAATGGGGTTGTAGCTCATGACTTTTTGATCATGCCTGTTGGAACTATGGAGGATAATATAAACCTAGGACGCATGTGGATGATAGCGACCTAATGCACTATTGATTGGGGGACAGGGGGTGTCACAACACAGAACCAACTCTTAGCCCTGCCACTCAAGCCATAGTCCCTGAGATATTGCCTCTTAAGGAAATAAAACCCAAAACATTGCATGTCCAAGAGGTTGAACCATATGTCCCCATAGCTCAACTCTCTAGAGCTTCAACTGATGTAGCTGAAATAAATCTTGAGACACACAAGACCCATCCCAATATAACAAAGAAAACATACAAGTAGGTCCCTAAAGCTTCTTTAGCAACCATAGCCAGTGCTAAAAGACAGGAGCCTGGTAGGAGATGTCCTATTCGCCCCAAGAAATGTAAAGAAACGTTGCGTTGGATTCCTAAAACACTATTGGAAGCCCAAGGCTACTATGAAGGAAATGATCAAATCTGGGTGCCAAAATGTAAATTGTACTCTTACTTGTCATCGGGCCCATGTGAGCTCAATCCTGTAGCCCCAAAACAAATTGACGATCGTGGAAATAAAAAAATCACAGACTGCTACACACCCGCTCTAGAGCTAGTTTGGGTACCGAAGAAAGAACGATTTGTTCCACCTAGCTCAGGAACAGGGAAATCAAATGAAGCTTCTTGCTCTTCATGTGGTTCCTATACAGAAATAGAAGCTTTGACACAACCTCCACCTACCATTGTACATATCCATACAAGCAAGAGAGAGTTTGCACCTCCCGTTGTAAGTTCAACACCTACAACAAGGTTGCAAATAAAATCATGGGAGAGTACCTTACCACCCTTGCAACTAGATGAAACGCATAGGGTGGTCAAAAACTATTGGTTAAAGCCTTCACCTATAACAACTTGGAAAAACTGGTTTCAAAGGGTGACAAAATCATTCCAAAAGGTATGATCTACCCAAGGAAGGGGGGAGTGTTTGCTGACATCCATCATTCACTTGCTTCCCTCTCAACCTTCCTCCCTGACCTCTTCATCTCCAATCTTAGGGAATGTATATATAAAGCCTTATACTCACAAAAACAAGATAAAAAAGTAAAAGAGCAAGAGACATAAACACAAAATCATAAAAACACATTATGCACAAGAACACAACCCTTGTAATATTTGCACTCTAAGCATCATCTATTTGCATGTACAGATATGGCTAGTACGCTAGAGCCATCCACTCCTGCCTTTGGTGAGAGGTACCCTTGTTACTTTTCACAAATCTTTCACATGGTCTTTCCGGTGCTTGCCTATGAATGGGATTTGGTAGGTATGCTAGCATGTGAGAGGAATTTTGAGGAGTTAGAATGGCTGATACGTCTCTTGACCACGACTGATCCATACTTAGTAGAGAGTGTATCTCCCATTGCACAAGCCTATCCTTTTGACCAAGATGACTATAGGCATCTAGTGACCTTCTTAGTAAACATTGGTGCCTCTCATGATGAAGAAGATTTACATGATTATACGAATGACACATATGGTCTCACGGATGATGACTTCGTTTTTCTCGACGACGAGGATAGGGGTTTAGCCTTAGGGTTTCCCCCCAATCTCTACAATATCTTATTCCGTTGACTCTCTAGGGGGAGTGCAACTAATTAGGTTAGGGTTCCTTATGTTTTTTAATTGTGTTCAATAAGTGTTGGTACCTTTTCCCACTGATGTGCCTCCTAGAGGTATTCTTTGTGTTTCTTAGTGTGTACAGGAACATGTTGGTGTTGTAAGGATTTGGACCTTCATGATATCTTTCTCTCATTCACACTTCAACTCAAGCGCGACCATCAACACAAACACATGTTTCTTGTCCATTAGCATTGTCCCTTATCTTTTTGCATCCATGTTTGTCTGCTTTAATTGTGATTGATAGCATAATATCCATCACATTTGCTTAGTATCAAACATTTAATTCAATGTAATTTTTTGTCATAACCACTTGTCTAGGTTTAAAAAATCAAGCAGTCTGACTAAGCTAGTTTGACCAAGCTAGGTGTTAGAGATCTTCTCTTAATACCATGGGGAATGCCTTCCTAATAATAAATGGTTACTTAGGTTCTTAATCCGATTTAGGCAGCATTGTGTGAAATGTACTAGGGATTTCTAGTGAGCTTAGTCCCTATGACCTTTAGCTTAAGTATTATAAAGGGAGTTTACTAGTGTGATGAGCTTGGGGAGGTGTAACAGTGTTATATGACCCCCCCAAGGTTACAAAATTAAAATGCTGAAAACGAACAAAAAATAAAAATAAAAAAATCAAAGTGCCACAATGTAAAATCTTAAGCTGGAAGAGAAATCTTAGCTTGATTGGGTACTTCACTCACATGTATTGCCTACGGTACTAGAGCCCTAAAGGTTCCCAGTGTGGGCGCTTCTCCTTGAAAAGAAAAAAACCCAAGGCATACAAAGTAAGCACACACATCAAAATTGAATCACTGTGAAAAGACTTTGGGGGGTCAAAGAAAAGGTAATCGGTCAGGAGATGATTTCAAAAGAAATTCCTTTTATCGTAGCTTAACTACAAGGTCTTCTAGGTATAGCCTCTAGTCAGCCCTCGAACATGAAATACTTGGCTCTCGCGATTAAACAACTTAATTGACCAGAGAAAATTAAGAAGCTTACCCATGGTATTAATACTCGATCTTTAGTGCCTTTCGACCGTTGAATTAGCGACCCCGAACTTGTTTAGTTTTTTACCTTCCCAACTGTTTATGCGTTTGATTATATTGCAATTTAATGTTTATTGCTGACAAATGGTTTAAAATTCTATTACCAATCAAATTGTCTGCCTACAACTACATATGCTTTTTAATTATATATGAGAATGCAATTATTGTGCCAATGTTTTTTGATTTTGCAGTGGGATTGAAGCAGGCTAAGGACATTCATCTCAAATGCTCTTCCACCTCAACCAACGAGCTTCAACTCAATAGCTTCCGAGGACGGTATCTACATCAGGAAAGGGGGCATGTTAACCCTCACTCACATTCATATCACCTACGGCAGACGCTGTATTATTTATTTGGTAGAGTCAGGCAGGTACCGGTCTTATCAGTTCAATAGGAAAAGGGTAAGAGTGATTGCCGATGAGAGGCGCACTCTAACTGGAACATTCAAGGGATTAGTTGGCTAAGCATGGGTGCCCAAGTGTGAATGGGGCGAGCTCATATAAAAGTCAACTAAACCTAAAATTCACTCATTCTCTCATTTGTGCAATTGAAGAGTGCTCTTGCTCCATCTCCATCTTCTTGTTCTTCATCTCCTTGTGTGTGTGTGTGTATGCGTGAGAGAGAGAGAGAGAGAGAGAGAGAGAGAGCATTGCGGCGGCACGACGGCGGCGAGGCGGTTGAGCGCGGCGTAGCGGCATCTCCCTCTTCTTCGCGGCGAGGAATCCTCCACGAGAGCAAGCGTAGAGCGGTGAGTGACACACCATCGCCATCTTTGAGCTTACTAGTTTAGGGTTGTTGTGTGCTTAAATCCATTTGTGGCTTGCACACAGTGTATCGGGAAGTTCCTTGCATTGACACGTGCAACAGACGCGCACACATGCACTACTGATGAAGTCATTTTTTCTTGAAAGAAGACACTCAAGGCAAGAAAATGCAAAAAATTGGTGAAGAAGGAATCTCAGTTATAGAAGTGGAATGCAGGCTTTTGTTGTTGAAGCCATCATTCTTAAGAACAATCCCACATATGTATCTAAAAAATTGTCTACCATGTTATTGGCCAAGATCAAGAATCCTGAGACCAAGATTAGCATCAATCACTTTTTGCATAGTAGCCTCACATAACAAACTGCCAAACTAAAGACACAAAACCTCTTCAAGGCATGGTACGCATGGCAATTTCTATATTGGGCCACCACCTACATATCGACACATGTCAATGTTGAATGTGTAAGGAAGAAAGTTTTGGGTGGACGTTGAAGATAAGCAGATGAGCCAGCTAAAAACCTCAAAGGAATAAGAAACAGAACAAACTCCATATGGGAAATGCAAAGAATTGGCTATCATGGGATAAAAAAGATAAGCAATGCAGTTAGAGTCAGGACCATCAAAAAAGAAGAAAAAAACAACAAATGTGTTGGTGTAACTCGACACAAAATTGAAGGAGTCAACAAAGAAAACAAAATCTATTGATATTGAACAGACCAATGGCACATCAATAGACAATTAGATTGAATTGCCTAGAGGAATTCACTATGGAAAAAGACAATTCTACTGACAAGGAAAAGGACAGTGTGCTTGCAAGCACTTCCCATACCGAGATAGTTACAGATAAAGCCACTTATGATAAGGAAAAAGGAAGTACTTTTGAGACACAGACAACTCTGGTTGTTTTATATGCAACTTTGACTAGATTGGTTGCAATGCTTACAAAGGAAATCTTTGCAAGGAAACTTGATCATGAAGAAACCTAAAATATTGTTAAGTGTCATGACCCTTGGTGGATCCTGAATAGTCAGTTGTGGCCCACACCTTTAGCGTTGCTACCATCATTATCCTTTTGAATCAACCAATAAATAGCTTTCTACTCCACTTGCTCTTGTTTCTCAATCATCATCTCCACTTCATATGGTGTTAAGGCATTCCAGATCTTGGTATCAGCATCATATAGAGTTCTTTTGGCCCTGGTTAACTGAGCTCTGACTAGATTATGACACACTGAGGTAGTGTGAATCCATCCTTCAAGTAGTGGCTGATTTGCTTTGATTCTCGCTTTGAATAGGATTTTAGCCATCTCTTTGAATTGAGGTTCTGATGCATCCTTGTTCTCTAGTTCTTTACTTAAAATCTCTTTGAATTGAGGTTCTGATGCATCTTTGTTCTCTAGTTCTTTACTTAAAATCTTGGAAGCTTCAATCATCAACTATTGCAACTCATTGGTGATCTTCATTAGCTATCAAAGCAAATTCCTCCACTGTACATCTAACTTTGAAAATTGCAAGTTGGATTTTAGTTCATCTACATTGAATTTCTGCTCGACCTCATTTAGAATATTTGTCCAAGCAGCCAACTCTACTTTTGGTCATACCATTCTCACCAACTGATCTATGATCTTGATGTAACCTTGATCATTAGCTGGTGTTGCGGGAGCGACTCACACACCCATGAAGTGCATGCAAACACTACCTAGATCAACATAATGTCAATCGAGGACACAGATGACACGATAGGTACACACAGGAAATCTCTTTAGCTTGTCAGGTTGATACCATCTTACACATACAACACTCTGGAAGGCCAACTATACCACAATCAAGAACCTCACTGCTCTCAACTACACCACCTAGCCACATACACACATACGGTAGGTAACTCACCTAATCATGCCAGATTCGTACGAAACTTAAGGAACACCATCCCCTTAGTAGGATACACATGTCCCTAAGCTTCTACACTTAAAACCCTCACTCTAAACCCATCTACGGAAAATGCGTAGGATGACATAGCTGAATTTTGAAAGTGCTCAAAACTGAAATTTATGAGTACCTATGCGTAGCTTATGTCGCCACGATTCTATAGACTACTAGCACGCAGAAAACAGACATCGTTTGATACACTTACGGCCACAAATAGCTCGTAGATGCGTCGGCGTGTGCGCTTCGTCTCGCGTGGAATGCTTGGCGTTGTCGCGTAGCTCTCCTTGAGCCTACAGCAATGGTGCAGTCGGATCTCCAATATGTTGAGCGAGCCGGGTGTAGCGAGAGGATGAAGCTCACACTCACTCTCTTTCTCTCTCACACACAGTAGACGGCATCGCTAAAGTTTTGATTATGATTAAAGTCTTTTTTTACAAAATGACCTAGGTACCTTATATACTAAGGCTACCTTAGGTTTGACCAAAAATGGGGTTGAAAGGATCAAATGGCTTTGTATTTACAATCTGGAAGTGCCATTGTACCTCGGCTTCTGAAACTAGAATAACTACTCATTACAAATGACGTTTATATAGCCATAATCCGCAGCATTTCATAACTCGCAAAAGATAAGACTTTGGTATGAAACTTGAGTTATGTTGTGTTGTTGACCCAGCGGTCAACACTCCCCCCTTCCGCGTTCATGTCCTCCTCGACATGACCTGATTGTCGATGGCGATGTGGTCTTTGCTGTCGTTTTGGCTTCATCTGTTGCACTGCTTGTAACTTTGTCGAACCACAACAAGAACTATGATCCATTAGAGCGGACATCTATCATCATAACCATTCATCTTTTGAGATCCTCTGATTACTTTTATATCTGCTCTTCTTCATTGGGGACTTCTTTGTTCCTGTGCAATCATGTTGTTAGTGTTGTCTGCAGCTTTGTCATTGTAGGCCATTCTTCGACTCGCCATTGAGGAGAAGTATCCTATGATCTGAAATTGGTGCTCCAATTCATTTGTCAATTGATTTGAGTAGAATTTCCTTATTGTTGATGTAGAAGGAATATGTACAAGAGGATGGTGATAGGTGTCTTTAGATTAGGGTCTAAAACTTGGATGACCAAAGGGAAAAAACCCGGTGGGAAAAAAATGCCTTTGGTATACGCTCTTATTGGAGTTGAGTAGTTGAACGTGAAGTACATGTTCATGAACGGTGAGTGCTTGGGTGAAACACGGAAAGAGTGCCTGATGCAAGTGCCAATTATGGGACACTCTATATGCATATGAGAAATTTGTCACCAAAAGCATGCAATGTGAAAGAAGGAGATGATGGGTGTTTCGAGGAATTAATGTAGCACATGTGACATCAAAAGATGTCTCAATAGCTTCCACCTTTCCAAGAAGGGTTGTTGATGTAGAAGTTTCTCCACTCATGTCTCACTCTGCTCAGTACGTGAGTGTTTTTTGGACCTTCTCCTTCACTTCACCAGACTTAAGTACTTAGACTTCGAATCTTTTGCTCACATATACCAGCATGAGCGACACAACGTAAATATGCTCAACTCTTCCAGCTTGAGCAGTACCTAGAATAGCTAAGATGCTTAGACGACAGAGAATATTACTTGAAGCTTTGGGACTAACACCTCACTCATTTTGTGTCTTAGATACTCGACTCTGACTTTTATGACTTGTCGGTTGCCTGTTGACACTGCTTTGTGACAAGTTCTTCGGCTGTTGTAGTGGCTGCTAAGACATACTTCGTGAAGTTTCATCGTTTTCCTGTACCTTCTTCTCTTTGTAGTGCTCAGGCCTCTCGTCAATCTTTTCTTCATGTGGATTATGGATTTTTGTTTTCTTAATAATAAACAAAGAAAATCTTAAAACAAAACTTAACAGAAGAAAAATCATTCAAATAGAAATCTAAATGCTATGTACACTATACACATGTCCCTAGGGGCTCATATATGGATTTTGTCCCCATACTCCTCTGTAACACTACTATGAGGGCATATACTCTAACTTTCGTAAAAAATTATCACAATAAAACGGAAAAATTCAATGCCTCTCACAAAACATTGCCCTCTAATAGTCATAATGTGAGGTCCGCATTCAGAATGACTCCCCCCTTCCTATTTGGAGTCATCCTTTACGATAGGGTATCGCAAAGGGTATGTGTTGTGCTTGGGCAATTAAAAGTTGTGCCTATGCAGGCCTTGTAATGTATCCCTATGCATACACAGTCAATGCATGGAAAAGATTTATGTTGTGCAAGATGTGGGTATAATCAACTTGCTTAGTGGCATTTGTTGGCGAGGATTCCTATTCTAAGCAATGTAATGGTCTTTGAAGCTCCTGTATCGTTGCTTGATTGAAGCGACTTGCTCTCTTCTAACTGTACTGTAATCGTAGGAAGAATTGTAAGAATTCAAGCGGCGATGCACTGACAGCAGTTTTGTTGTTCTTCTTTCGGACCCATTTCTTTGCGTTTCTTGGCTGTTTTGTTGCTGACACTCGTTTGGGAACCCATACCTGTCCGTGCTCCATTTGTGTTTGAAGAGACTTCTTTGGGATCCACCTTTTTGTTGTGTGAGTCAAAAGTGGTCTTTGCTTCAGCCCTTGTACACTTGGTTGGGGACGGGATTTAGGCTTTGAAAGTTGATACTGTGGTTGTTTTGAAATCCAAATGAATTCCTGACTTTTTTGTGCTTGAATCAACTTCTTTGGAGCCCAAACGTGAGTTGTGAAAGCTTGCAATTTTGTGATATTCTTACCCGTTCGTGCATGCTTTCCTTGTTTTTGTTTTGGTGTTGGATCTTGTGATTTGTCATTAGAGATCTTTGTCTTCTTGATCCATATCTGTTTTTGGCCGATCTGGCTTTTTGGTATCCAGATTTGTCGAGCTTTTTGGATTTGACTTATTGTCCTGTTCTTTTGACCTGTCATGGTTGTTGCTGAAGGGGTTGGTGATAGTGATGGCCTGAGTTGATGATAGGGGATGTCGTAAGATTCATCACTATCGCTACTATCCTCAACAAGGTTGACTTCTTGTACTTTCCCTTGATTTTTTGGCCGGTAGTGGAAAGTTACTGTCTGTTTGCTCGTGGGTGGTAGTTTCTTGGAGGACTTTTCTAGCCCATTGATTAGAGCATTGTTAGCTCGTTGCTCTGGTCATATTCCTCCTAGCCGAGTCTTTGCATCCTTATTAGGAGTCATGTATGAGGATGCTTGTGGTGGCTGTGTCTTCACCGAGGACTTTGGAATCCACTTTTGATGCACTTTATTCGTGTAGCGATGACATTGATTCCCGGGTCGTTGATCTTCTTGAAGATCGAAGTGTTCTACAGAGTCATAGAACTCGTCGTCTTCTTCATCTTTTGATTCTCCACATTTCTTTGTTTGCTCCTTATGTCGAGAGCTTGTTGATGTCAGGTTCTCTTTGTTTTCTTGGATTAGACTCATTGCAAAATGAGGAACGACATCATAGCCATTTTCATCACAAAACTTTGTTGTGGGAGCATCCTCCACGGCGCACACGTCCAGAGTAGCCAAGATGTGTTCCCATACAAAAGGCTCTAACTCTTCTTCAAAAAATGGTTCTGGGATATAGCCCGCTCTAGGATACATTCCTCACGTTTCAAGCTACCACATTGTGAAGCTCCACACATCCATAGGTCTTTAGGCTTACCTAACCAAGCTGGAAGTTTTGATCCTGCAACTGTGGCGGAATCAAACTCCTCAACCGGTGTTCTCGTCACATCCCTATAGCTATGGTCCCTGAAGTTTACCTTTGTTATGGTTTCCATATGTCTCAGGTATATATGGTCATAACCCCAATCTTGGACCATTTTCAATTGTCGCATGAATGGTCTTCCCAGAATGATGTCCTAGTTGTTCTTCTTGCCAAAGTCAACAACAGCAAAAGTGTGTT
The DNA here is from genome assembly GCF_014529385.1 of Adiantum capillus-veneris. Classification (NCBI taxonomy): domain Eukaryota; kingdom Viridiplantae; phylum Streptophyta; class Polypodiopsida; order Polypodiales; family Pteridaceae; genus Adiantum; species Adiantum capillus-veneris. The sequence goes on from NC_140952.1 coordinate 105,105,614, forward strand.
CATATTCAATGCCACAAGAAGTAATAAGTAATTTTTCTAGCAGTCCTAGGGGCTTTTCCTTGTGTCCGTCTGCAAGCTGCAGGGTCATTCGTGTGGATATCAAGGCAGGTTTTTCCCATTTTTTCCAAACTTCTTTGGTTGCAATGGCCACACTAGCTCCACTGTCAAGGATTGCCATGGTTTTTACATTATTGAATTCCATAGGAAGGGTGGTGTTTCCATCTTCTCCCTCGTAATACTCACCTACCTTGTTTAATGGCACTGGCCTAGTATTTAGTTGAGGCATTTCAAGCTCTTTGATGCCTTCCTCGATTTGAGTCATTGGGGTTTTTACACCAAATTTCTCTAGACATTTACCCACATTAGACCACATTTTTTGTCTTATTCTGAGCAGCTCGGCTAACATTATTGTACAGGTGACTGGGGTAGATAGAATATCTACTAGCCCCTTTGAATCGATGGCCTTGTTGGGAGACAGTCTCTGTGATGGGACTACAACCACATCTGACTTGGTCTCATACTCTCCCATGTAGGACGGTAGTGTTCTTAGCGAATGGGGTTGACTATCCATAGATTGTACAGATCCTTTGTCGCCCCAATACGATCGCACGTCTAGATTCATTTGAGATCCAGTCTCAAATTCCTCTATTGGTGGTAGAAACACTCCTCGCTCATCACTAGTCTTGTCTACTCGTCTTCTTAGGTCATCGGCTTCATTGGCCTCTCTGACTTGTTTCCACAATTCGTCAAGACCATCTATCTCTTTACAATCCTCAGGTATAGCTTGGTGAAATCCCTTGGAAGAGTTATCCGTGGTATTCAGTACTATCCTTGGTTCTAATGCTGGGTCTTTGAGGTTTGGTATGTGCTCATGACTAGAATCTGGCTCTTTTAGTTCTTGGTTTGGTGGGATTACTTGTGTAGGAATGACACGGATCACATCCTTAGGTTTTGCAACTGGTGGTTCTAGTAAAGCTTGGGCTGTTTGAATCATTTTCTGGCACATTTCAAACCTTTGCTTTTCTAGTTCCACATAGGGATATGTCATCCACCTGTGTTCTTGGGTTAGGTTGTTTTTGAGCCTCACATCATAGGCTTTCAAGAGGGCATCTAATGTCTCATTAACCTTCTCTGCCAACACAGATCCTCCTGAACTAGCACTTCTCGGTTTCTCATTCGTGGATGGTTCTTCTAGAGGTTTAACCATCTGTGTAAGAGAAGGTGCCTCCTTTTCCTCATGTTGTTTTATCTTCTCCTCAGCTTTGGTAAGCTTCTCAGCTAGGGATTTTTGCTCTCGTTCCCTGCGTGCTTTCATCCTAGTCTTTCTAGCTTTCCAACTATTTCGTTTGCTCTTGGTTTTCTGACTAGGTGCGTCTGTCTTTGGTCCATCATCTGTCTTTGGACTCATGTCACTTTTCGTGTTCTTTGTCTCTGGATTCTCATCAGCTTTCTTTTGAGCTTGTGCTCTCGTAACTACTTGAACCGGTACAACATTTTCATTTTCTGAGCTACTAGGATGCTGAACAATCCCTAATACATTTGTCGTGATTTTCCCGATTTGGTTTGGTTTTTTCGGGCAATCGGGGATCAAGTGAGTGATTCCACACTCAAGACAATAGGCATTTACTTCAGTGATCTCCGTATGAGGACATTGTTTGACCAAATGGTTGTCACGACTTTTGTGACAATCTGTCTCTGGTTGAGGAGATTCTTTTAGTATTTCCTCTTGGCTATAAGTAAGCTTTGACCTAGATAAGCTGCTATTTTCAATGAATCGCAATGTCCTTTCGTCCACTTCATACCTTCTTTCTTTCGGCTGAAACCCAGGAGGTAGAGGTTGTACCGGCCTCACCACTCCATGTGTTTCTCTCACATTTTGTTGCTCCGAAGGGTAGTACTCACTTTGGTTGCTATACCACATTGTAGCTGGTGCTGGCGTTGGTTTATTTGATGCTTCCATCATTGGCATGTATCTCATGTCTATCTGCATTCTAGCACCTGGCAGTGGAGGTTGTTGTCCTAAGACAAGCTGTGGCCTTAAAACTCCTACTGGTCTTGGCGCATTCCCCGTAATGTATCTAGGTGGAGTAGGTGCTTTTGGAACAGGTTGTACATACATCTCCCAAGCATTTTCCATGCTATAATAGCACTCTTCCTCCATATGGTTCGTCCATTTTCTCTCAATTTCACACCACTTCGGCTCTCCCGAATCAGACCTTACAAGAGGAATCAACCTCTTGACCAAGTCGTCGATAAGCTTTTCTTGATCAATAGGTGCCGTTGGCTTGGCAATGGACTCACTTATCTGTGAAACACTATGCTGAGGATGTGTCATCTCCTTGACTCTTTAAGTCCTTTTCTTTGTATGCCTCACAGTTATCCACTAGATAAAGAGCTTCTTTGATCAACTTGTTTAGCGTCATCCTCCTTATCATATGCAGATCCTTCTGAAGGCCCGCATGTCTCATTCCTTGGATAAAGATCAGCATGAGTCGTGCTTGCGTAGGTAATTCCGCTCTCGGACAGAGCTTAACATATCTCTTGAGCCGTAATGATGCTTTGCGTACTGATTCATTCTCTTTCTGTTTGAATCTATGGATTTGCGAGACGGTGTTGTGAGCAATGCCTTTTGGTGAGAATTCTTCAATAAACTCCTCAAACAACTCATATAGGGTCTCAAAATCCCATTTTTCCACCGAGTCGAACCGTGTAGCTGCATCATCTTCTAGAGTCAATCCAAATCCCGCAAACTGTGTCGCAAAATCTGAAACTTCCTCTTCTCTAATCACTCTTCTAAAAGCCGTTACGTGATCTCTCGGATCTTTATCTCTGGAGTATTTTTTGTTTACCCATTTCTGGACTTGGGATGGTCTAACTCGTCGATTGTCTACAAGGCTAACCAGAGACTCTCCCAATCCTTCTCTCGTTATCGCTCTTGAAGGGAATCCTGGTGGCTCTCTTCTTGGAATTCCTATAGGAATTCTCGTGTTTGGTGGAGGCATTTGTGGTCCTTCATTGACCAAATATCCACCTCTTTCTAGTCCAGTGTGTGGATTTGTGCTTTCTACAACTCTGTATTCTCGTCCATACTTGTCGACAACTATAGATCTCCATTGACAGTCGACTCCATATGTGTAGACTTATAAGAGCTTGTAATCCGTTATCTCTTCTAGGTATGGATCTGAGCACCTATAAAGATTGACCTCATTGTTGTCAATGTATCTATATAGTCCTTCACTCTCATGACCAATCATCCAAACTCTCTCAACACGATGGATCTTTATCAATTGCAAGTTTGGAAGATCCATTGTGGGAGGATATTCCTCTATCGTCGGGATCTCCAAGCTTGTGTAAGTTTCGTTTGAATCTAGGGTAGACATGATTTCTGGGCTTAAGATATTTTGCTTGGTTCAAGTAGACTTAGTCCATTGTGTTCAAGTGCTTTGGTTAGGGAAAAGTCGAAACTATGTCCAAAACCGCAACCGTTTCGTCACAATTCTCGCAAATTGTCGCTTTCAGACACTCCTAACTTGCGGATGTATTTTGAGGCCTCAAATGACGTTTTTTTCAAAGTTGAACTAAATGGTTTTCATGGGCATGCATTTAGTTCAAGTTTTGATCTAAGATCTGTAGAGCCGCTCTCAGGCTACGTTTTGATATAAAAACTTTTCCAATTCGATACCGTTTGTGAAAGTTATGGCCAAAATAGTGAAATGTAGTTTAGACTGGTCAAAATGAGTCCAAATTCAATTTTGAAAAAAGATTTGGGATCTCTGTGACACTATGAACACTTCTGTATGGTCAAAATTACAATTGGACCCTAAAACTGGCCTAGAGACATCCTACGCGTAGGATGTCTATGTTTACAGAATTGCAGGTTTTCTTCACAGAACCCTTGCAAATGCTCTTTTATATGCACAACATCAGTCAGTCATACAAAAATATCCACAAAAGCTTGTTTAATACATTTTTACCCTCAAAAGCACACTTTTCCGTGATTTCAAATGCAATCAAGCACTTTAGCAAATAATTCAGTGCTGAATAGCTCTAGATCAGAATCGGATCACTTACCTAAAGCTACTCCTACAAATCATATGGGGTTTTGCATCTATGAGTAGAAAAACGCTTCACTGCCACACATGGACTAGTAAACGCTTTTATCACCTCACAAATCACTCGACCACCAACAACTACTCTAATCCACAGATCCTAACTAAACCTATCTAGTCGTAGACCCTCGGCAAGACACACACTTTTTGGCTATCAACTTGATCGCGGGATATCCTCTTCCGGATCCACTTAAGAAAAACGCTTTCTTTAGCCGAAACTAAATCAAGCAACCATCACACGAGTGTTAGTAGGAAACCTACTTAGGGCCTTGTGTCCCCGGCAACGGCGCCAATGTTGCGGGAGCGACTCACACACCCATGAAGTGCATACAAACACTACCTAGATCAACATAATGTCAATCGAGGACACATATGACACGATAAGTACACAGAGGAAATCTCTTTAGCTTGTCAGGTTGAGACCATCCTACACATACAACACTCTGGAAGGCCAACTATACCACAATCAAGAACCTCACTGCTCTCAACTACACCACCTAGCCACATACACACATACGGTAGGTAACTCACCTAATCATGCCAGATTCATACGAAACTTAAGGAAAACCATCCCCTTACTAGGATACACCTGTCCCTAAGCTTCTACACTCAAAACCCTCACTCTAAACCCATCTGCGGAAAACGCGTAGGATGACAGAGCTGAATTTTGAAAGTGCTTGAAACTGAAATTTATGAGTACCTATGCGTAGCTTATGTCGCCACGATTCTATAGACTACTAGCACATAGAAAACAGACATCGTTTGATACACTTACGACCACAAATAGCTCGTAGATGCGTCAGCGTGTGCGCTTCATCTCGCGTGGAATGCTTGGCGTTGTCGCATAGCTCTCCTCGAGTCTACAGCAATGGTGCAGTTGGATCTCCAATATGTTGAGCGAGCCGGGCGTAGTGAGAGGATGAAGCTCACGCTCACTCTCTTTCTCTCTCACACACAGTAGACGGCAACGCTAAAGTTTTGATTATGATTTCTTTTTTTACAAAATGACCTAGGTACCTTATATACTAAGGCTACCTTAGGTTTAACCAAAAATGGGGTTGAAAGGGTCAAATGGCTTCGTATTTACAATCTGGAAGTGCCATTGCACCCCGGCTTTTGAAACTAGAATAACTACTCATTACAAATGACGTTTATATAACCATAATCCGCAGCATTTCATAACTCGCAAAAGATAAGACTTTGGTACGAAACTTGAGTTATGTTGTGTTGTTGACCCAGCGGTCAACAACTGGTTTATTATACTTGGTGTGTACAACATGGAATTTTTTTGAAAGTTCATCCTTCTTTATAGGCAATGCGTACATCAAGATTGGTGAATAGGGAACAAACTCAATGAAATTCATGAAAATCTGGTTTTCTTGTTCCAACATTTTTTGAAAACTTTGATGAGATGATGCAAGCTTTTTAGATTCATTTCTAGCTCTCTAAGTGACATCCTTGTCTTTGACCCCTTGCTACTGGTCACATTGTCCTCCAATAGTAGCTTGACCTTCTAATCCAGTAAGCCTCTAGCAATTTGCATTTGACTAACATTGCACTCATCTCAATCTTGATGTCTTTTGTACATTTGGACATTGTCTTGTCTCCCATTATCGTTTCTAACTGCAAAATAATTCTCTAGAGATTAACAGTGGATGGTTTTTTCACATGCGGGTTGATAATAACATCATCATTGATCAAAAACCATTTTGGTACTCTCTAATACCTGAATACAATTAAGATGTGGAGGTAGCTGACAAGTGGTTTGTTCATGATAATTCATCATTTTTCACTGCTCCACTATCCTTCTAGCTCCAACATACAACATCTAGAAGCACTCTAAATCAGAGTATGATGTCTCATCATGCAAAATTTCCTGAATCTGTGTTAACTTCTACTTCAATCTTCTATTTACTGTCATCAATTCAATAGAGTAATCGGAATTTGTGTCTGAACCCCAGTCTAAATCTACCACAATTTATTTGCCTTCAATTACTCTTTGAATTGCTGAACCAACTTGTTGCCCATTTGACTTCTATTGTGTTCCTTGCTGGGTTTGTTGCTGGGATTGATCAGATTGAGTATGATCCTTCTGATGTGTTTGATTGCGAGCATCCCATTCTTCTTCACATATGCCCCTTGTCTAGTGTTGGTATGCGACCCACTTTTTGATGGCTTAGTGTTGGAGGAGAGGGTGGATTGTTATCATCATCATCTCTTTTGTTGTTGGGACCCTCACCATCCTCCTCTTGCTCATATTCTCATTTGCATAGTCATTTAACATTCTGTTCCTAATATTTTATATAGTCTATCAGCACCTCATTGACCAATGTGGTCATGTACTCTTTTGCTTTATCTTCCAAATCAAACTTGATGGAACCCACCATATTTTGTAGATCACTTAGGTTAAAGGTCAATGTACCATCTGCATAAAAATGTCCACTAGAGGCTCATAGATATATTTATCAATCGCTGCCTTTTTTAAAATGTTGTGATTATCATTAAGTGTGCTAAGGGTAGCTCTTTTTTGATCCAATATCCTTTCATTTTGTCCTCTATCATGATGGCGTCTTTCTTCTCCTCCTCCAAAATTACATTATTGGCTATCAATTACTCAATCTTCCTCTGTTGGGTAGTCGGCAGCCATGCATCCTTGTTTTGGTTGATATGATAATCCAAAATCAAAGCGTTCAATTTGATTATTTATTTCTTGAACTCTTTAGCTTCAACTTTTGTCTTCTGGAGTTCCTCCCTGTAAGGAAAATAGCTTCGGACTGGAAACAACACCTTGTGTCTCCATCATCTACCCTAGTGCATTGAGAATTGTATTCCAACCACCTTGGATGGTAGCAACACATCCATCAATGACGTTTCTAATCGATTTCTTATACTAGCATTGGGGTGTGATATCTAGAAACCTACAAGGAAGAAGGCTCTAGATAAAAGAAAACGATGACATCCACACAGTGTTCAGATATGCAAGCCAGTGCACAAGCATAGAGAGCTAAGAGACCTAATCTCAGCTGGCAGGAAGTAAGGAGCACCCAGCTTAGCTGTTGATGTGTTGTCTAATTTGATGTAACTAACTCTACTAATTCGACCTAGAATAATTCGACCTAGAATAGCTGGTAGAAATGACCAACTCATTTCAAGTCTACATGCTAATTAAGAAGCTACTAAATCAGAACAAACTTTAGTAAAGATTAAACTTATCCTTGGGCATTGTAGTTTTACTCCTTGGGCATTGGATTTTTACCTCCTTTGGAAAACCTTAGCATAGTCATGTGGAGGTACTACAAAGATGGTCTTGAAACTTGCTAAATTTAGTCCTCCTAAATTTAGATTGATTCTCATAAGTTTTAATTTATCCTAAGGATTCCCAACCTTCATACTTAAAGTCAATTTGATTACTTAAAATTTACATAATTAAATTGTATTTTTAGACTCCTACAATTGCTCTAATTAACCCCCTTTTTCCATGTACCTTTGATCAAGGTTGCTTGTGATAGATTTATCCTTTCTTGATCTGTAACTTTGATTGAGATAATTAAATAGTAAATATCCTTGTTCTATTATAGGTTTCTTTTCTTTGGTCCCAAGCCTTTGACCAAACTAAGTCTATAAGCACTTTAATCAACTTCACTTGTTCTCTTTTATTCTTCCCATAATTAAGTCACCAATGCAAGATGTAAAATACTTTTAGAAAGCTAGAAATTACTTTTCATGACATTATCTCTCCCTTGAAAAATTGCAATTTTCCTTGACTATGGAGTAGGGAAAATAAAGTCATAGCTAGTCTTTTTTACTTCGGGTAGAGGATCGCTTTTTACCCATCAAATAGTGGTGACTAATTTCACTTGATTCTTGGAAGACTGAGCTGTTACGACCATATCTTTACTTGAGAGACTAAGTTGCCGCAAGCATGTAATCTACCTAGCCACTAATCATCATCCATAGTAAATTGGCAAAAGTATACTTGGTGCTTGAGAGAAATATGTATGTAGCTCGCAAGCATGATTAATTGTATGTATACACTTAAGAAAACTATAAACATAAAAAAGACAACTTAGAGTAAAACAAGACAATTTTTTTTACGAAAGATGTTTGTTTCACACGTGGTTTTTACCTTTTGACACAAGTCATTGTCTTGTCATTGTAAGCATTTTCAAGGTTTACATTATCCTTTCACTGTTTGACTTGCATCCACCTTGCACCTTCAAAAGGATAATTTTTAAATTTAATAAGATATTGTTGGATAATCTTACCACTTCTTAAAAATGTTGTCTTCATGTCACATGATGCTCTTCAGCTGTAGGATCTACTCTTGACCTTCACTCGAGTGGATCTTCAATTTCTGGGTCTTTGGGTGGCTCGCCCACTTATAAGGTTTTGAAAGGCTCGCATGAAAGGTGTTATGAATGAGCCAAGTGCTAGGTAACCTTAACTTATAATCAAATTCATGAATTGGCTTAAGGATTTGAAATGGGCCATAAAATATTTTTGCTAACTCCGCATAATATTTTTGATGACCTGCGCTGGGTGTCGTTGTTTCCCCTTGCTTGTTATATGGCTTAGGCGTGCTTTCAAAGACTTAAGAAATACCCAATCATTATCTTTGAAGGTCAAGGCTCTTCTATACTTGTCCACAATAATTTTTGCTTCTGTTGCATGATGGATATAGTTTCCTTAATCTTATTAATAGATTCTTTAAGGTCTCTACTCTACTCATCCGCAACAAAAATATTCCCAAGTGTCTCGATTATCAATGGGAGTTTGCGTCTTCCTTGAATAACTTCAAAGGGCACATTTCTTGTAGAAGTATGTAAACTATTATTATACGCATACTCCAATAAGTGAAAATACTTTTCTCGTTTATCTCTTTGATCAAGACATAGGAATTTTAAGAGTTTACCTTTGTAACATAGGCTTTGAGTAGATCATCAAGCTGGCTATTTCACTTTGGTAATTTATTTGTGGGTGGTGATAGGCCAAGAGAAATTCAACTTAGTATTTAGATTCTCAAAGAGACGTTTCCATGAATTACTGGTCATTCTCAACGCGGATAATATGGATGGTGGTAAACCATGATACATAAATACCTATGATATGAAGAGGATTTCGATATAATGTGATTCAATAGTATTTTTTATTGGTGTAAAATGCGTTGTTTACTAAATTGGTTTACTATTATCCATATTCCCACAGGCCCATATATAGACCTTAGCAATCCAAAGATGAAATCCAGGGATATACTCTCCCATGGGTAATTAGGTTTAGGTAATGGCTAAAGCATGCTATGTTGCTTCCTTGTATCATTTTTTGTGTTTGATATCCATTGCCTTGGGAACATAGTCATGTATGGCCAATAAAAGCACATTTCTACTCCCTTGAGAGTAGCTTGAATCCCTCTATGTTTTGCATAAGGGGGAGTATGAGACTCATACATAAACTTTTCATGCAAGCTATGTGTAAGGCATAACATATTGCCATAGAGAAGATAACCATTTTGCACATTGTATGGTTCCTCTTTCTTCCATAGTGCAATATCTGACATTACATCTTTGAGGTTTGGATCTATAACATACTCATATATCATAGAAGATATGTCATTGTGAGTAGCTATTGGTACAACATTCACCTTTGGTCTGCGTAAAAGATCATCAGACACTTGGGTGGGCTTACAAGCTATGTGAGGAATATGAACATTAAATTTTGAAAGAGAATTTGCTTGCCTCATTTCCTTGTCACTTAATTTAGTTTGCATCATAAAGTACTTAAGACTTTGATGATCTGTGTGCAAAATAAATAGAGTGCTTACAAGATAATGCTTCCATGCATCTAAGGCATGTCTAGATTCTTTTATTGCTCATTCTATCTCCTTTTTTCATATGCTATGGCATGCCCTTCTTGAAGCAACATATCCCCAAGTCAATGTCCACAAGCATCACATTGGACTTTATAAAGTTTTGAGAGGTCCGATAATATTAATACGGGTTGAGAAATAAGATTTGCTTTAAGATTTTCAAAAGATCACTCCCATTTGTAGTCCATGCATACTTAATGTTCATTTTAGTTAACTTTTTGCTATGATAGTCTTGGAGCCCTTCTTATTTCCATGTTGAAAGTGAATCCTCAAGGAGACCATTGTGTGTTGTATGACCAAAGAGATAGTTTTGGGCCTTTGTGAGT